>NC_056627.2:152599973-153799973 GCF_002870075.4 Lactuca sativa | reverse complement strand
ATTGAAAAGATAAATGGTTATGGTTGATTTAAAAAAGAAACTTTTACCTTATATTTTTTGGGGCGTTTCAAGTTGGTATTAGAGCCTTTGTTTGAGGGATTCGGGCACACTCTCAGGTGTGACTTGATGGGTTTTAGTATACTACAACATCCTATGGTGCACAGACAACCCTAAATACCTTGGATCTATATTTTCACTAATTATACATGCAAATGGATTCTAAGGCATTAAACCTATAACTAGCATGCATTTTCATATACCAAATAAGATACTAGTTAAAGTAAAATACCTTTTGTGTTGTAGCTTGATTCCATGGAGCTTAAGAGCCGAGTTCCCCAAGTGTGACACCTTAAATGGTTCACACAACACCAACAACAACTTGGAATAACTTGAGAGAAAAGTCCTTATGCTCAAATCGGCTAGCCCTCTCATATGATGTGACAATAGTCAAATTCGGGTCAAGCCTAAGCCGGACAAGGTCAACGAGTCAAACCGGTCAACTCAATTAAACCTTGTATAATAGGGTTTGTATTATGTAATTTCTATATAACTCATTATCTTAATGAGAAAACATCACTTGGAAAGTTCGTGTGTTTAAATTTCTTTAACCTTAGTGCTAAACAATGAACAAGAACAATAAAACAATGTTGCATACTCATAGGGAGTGTGTAAGATCCTAAAACATGGCATAACGGGGTTTACGGACCTTGCATTGCGAAGCCGGACACTCACATTCGTCACACATGAAACCACTCTCAATCGTTTTCACTCTATCTTTTCTTATCGAGAATCTCTCCTAAATATCTCTCTGTATGTGAAATCTCTCCAAGTATGTCAAATCTCTCCCAAATCTCTCTAAGTATGTGAAATATCTCCCAAATATCTCTCTGTATGTGAAATCTCTCCAAGTATGTCAAATATCTCCCAAATCTCTCTAAGAATATGAAATCTCTCCCAAATATCTCTCTGTATGTGAAATCTCTCCAAGTATGTCAAATCTCTCCCAAATCTCTCTAAGTATGTGAAATCTCTCCCAAATATCTCTCTATATATGAAATCTCTCCACGTATGTCAAATCTCTCCCAAATCTCTCTAAGTATGTGAAATCTCTCCACAATATCTCTCTGTATGTGAAATCTCTCCAAGAATGTTAAATCTCTCCCAAATCTCTCTAAGTATGTGAAATCTCTCCCAAATATCTCTCTGTATGTGAAATCTCTCCAAGTATGTCAAATCTCTCCCAAATCTCTCTAAGTATGTGAAATCTCTCCCAAATATCTCTCTGTATGTGAAATCTCTCCAAGTATGTCAAATCTCTCCCAAATCTCTCTAAGAAAGTGACATCTCTCCCAAATATCTCTCTGTATGTGAAATCTCTCCAAGTATGTCAAATCTCTCCCAAATCTCTCTAAGTATGTGGAATCTCTCTCAAATCTCTCTAAAAATCTCTCTCAACTTTCTATAATCACTCGGGGCATCCCGACCCTCGAATTTGGCGAAAACAGCCCAAAAACGGAAGTCTACGCGAATAACGGACTTAAGGAGCCGAAACCCCTCTTAGGAACCGAAACCCCTCTTAGGAACCGAAACCTTCTGAGTCGAAGGCTGCTGAACCGAACCCGAAAGGTCCTCTCGGGCCCGAACCTCGCATGCCTCAACCGAACCCGAACGTTCGGCACATTTCGGATCTGACCTCTTCTCTTCTAATGGCTACCGAACCTTCCCTTCTGACCACCTTCGCTTCTGACCCTCGCTTCTGAGCTTCGGACCGAACCCTCGGCCTAGGACTCTTCGCATCTCGCCTCTGGTTCGCAACCCACTTCCGATTCGGCACCAGCAAGGACCGAACCTCGGCCTAGGACCGAGAGGTCTCGCTGGGAATGTTTTTCTTCCCGGTTTTCAACTAAATTCGCATTTTAGGCCCGTTTTTAATTGTTTTAACATGAGATTTTCACCCAAAACTTTATTTTAACATATAAGGACCCTTAACTATTAATTAATCACATTTTTAAGGATAAAACCTTATCCAAAAGAGAGTGGGTGAAGTACAAAGGTAGAATGTTGACTTTACTTATTTCTATGACACAAGCAACCACTCCCATACCCACTCCATGTCACTATTCACCACCAGCCCATCCCTAATCACTTCATAGGTCCTTTCTCACTATTTTCAACTATTCCCACGTTCTTAGGGCTGGAACACCCATCCTCTCTCCTCACACTTTAATCATTCTCTCATTTTTACCAAGAATCACACTCCAAACTCTCTCATCTTTTTCTCTCTAATTCGAGAATTTCAAGGCATACTCCAAGACTCTTCTCCTACAATTAGTAAGTATCATCATCTTTCTTATGATTATTACACATCCTCCTACTCAAAATCATAGATTGCTTACACAAACATCATCACATTCTTGTTAGATCTTCGAATCTTCAAGTGATTCTTCAAGTGTTCTTGGGTTGAACACTTCTCTTCTTCAACACTTACCTACTGAAATCACTTAAGGTGAGTTCATACCCCTACATTTTTATGTTTTCTTAAGTTTTTAGGGGGGGGGGGGGGGGGGAATACAAGTTAAAACACCAAGAACATAACTAAATTTTTCTAACAGCTTTCATCAGAAAAGTTGGACTCCATTCACGGACTGTTTTGGACAACTTAAGCATTTTTGTTTGAAAAACTGTTTTAGGTGTAAGTAGTTCCAGTTCTTAGCTTTAAAATGACTACTTGCACATCTCCATACGATTTTTCTACAATTTATGGTGATTTTTACAAAACTGCCTATCATTTCAAACACCAATCCGGACCAGTCTGTGATTATGGACTTTTTCACCCAAGTTGGAGGTCATTAAAAATCATGATAAAAATTATGAGTAAACTAGACACATTTTGAGAACTCTCAGAATTTACGGATTTAGTTTTCAACTTCGTATGATTTTTCTATGACTTTTCAAAAACAGTGTAGAAAGGTTGAAAATTTGTTAACAGCTTATAACTTTCATAACACTTTGTATTATGTTGAGCAACGTGTATAACGATAAGTTCTAAATATTGAATGTGTTTCCTTGTTAGTTTATCATCATAAACTGAAATATAGTCATTCATGATAAAATTATTCAGTCATTTAGAATACGTAAATTAAGCTATAATGAGCATAGTTTATGGATTCATAGTATTAAAGCATTCATAAAAGAATTCTTATACATTACAAACGTTTTGGATAAACTATAATAGGTATAGTTTATGTATCATTTACTTCTCAAACTTATTTACCAAAGGTTTTCAGTTTAGTTCACGTAAATCTGTTAATGAATAAATTTGTGAGTCATTCCCTTCGGGTTACTTCCAAAGTAACAAAGTCGAAAAGTCCTGTAAATTGTAACCAGAGTCTCTTGTAGGGAGAACGTGATAGTTGTGTATAGATCTATATTGGGTTTGACAAACCCACACCAGAGCTGCTTGCAACAGCTAGACCGGCAGGTCTGTGGTGACAAGTGTCATTTAACGGCGACGCCTGAAGAACGTCGCATTACGAGGCCGTCTATGTCAAGTATGGTTATAATAAGTCACGGAAAGTATTAACAAACTTAAGAATTTACGAGAATTTCACTAATATCATACGCGTTTATATCGAAACAAACTCACGTTATTTTCTGTAAATAAGGAAGATTACTCATACGTTTCAGTCTTTGGATACAAGACTACAGTATTCATTTTAAGGAAAATATCGGATTTTTCTGGAACAACTATACAATTACGAGACAAGCTTTTTCATAATTATATACAAAAACTTATGAACCCACCAACCATTGTGTTGACACTTTTTCAAACTACTTGTATTCTCAGGAAATCGTTAAACAGGTAACAAAGTACTTTTGAGGATGGGACGTTGAGGCGTCAAACTTATCATATTTTGTCAACATATTCTAATTGATTTTGAAACATGTAATTCATACAATGATGTAACTCTTTCAATTATATATATGTTGGTTGTGTTTACTTTCATCACTATTGCCATTGTTGTTATGATACTACACATGAAGTCCTCCACCCCCAGACGTTTCCACCATCCTTGGTTTGGGGGTGTGACATATGAACCCCCTTAGGGCCGATTTCTTGAGCCATGGGGTCCTTATATATTATGGCTATTAGGGTTACACTATGTAACTCATGCCTTTCGATATTCTTCATGCTCCATGGGTTAAAACCTCCATGGAGTATCCATGGGTTACTCCATGTGTTTAGCCCAACATGAAGAACTATGGATCATAAGTCCACATATATAAGAATGAATGATTTACACAATCAATCCCCATATATTTAATTAGTGTCATTTGATCACATAATTAATTCCAAATTAATTCTTGATCACTACTAATTAAATAATATGATTTCATATTAATATATTAGAAATTATAATATATTAATAAATCATATATATCCTTTTCTCACAAAAGTTTATCCAAATTGTTCCGCTGCCATGCAACCCAAATGGACCATGCCAAGTCGGGTCGAATACATACCAATAACAGTTATGGGCTTAGACATCTAATCCAACGATCTCCCACTTGGATAAGTGTAAAACTTATATTGTGTATGACTCCAAAACCCGACTAGCAATCATAGCTCTTAAAGCCGACGTCGAACTCTAAACCAATCAATGACACGTCTTTTAGATAAGGGATCATATATTCCTCCATTCTAGATATCATATGGACTGAGACATAGATTGTAATCATTCTCTCAGTACATCAGTTGTTTCCCGATTTTCTGATTTATGACGACTAACTAATTGAACAAATCAAATCAGTCCAGGCCCTGCTGAGCACTTACGTTTGTCATCACTAAATCACCCAGGGGCCCACAAATATCGCTTTTATCCCTCCAAGGGTAAAAGGAATGGATAAACTTTGACTCATATGCTTGTTCTACTACTTGTTGAATCATACACAAAGGCACGTTTTATAACATCGAGTTACCAATGCGTTTTCGTACAATCAATGTATAACCAACTCATAGTCAACAACTCATATCTCTAGGTTCGAAGAATATAAGATATTATCGTCTCATGATCACTCGTGATAAAATTCATGAAGTGATTCAAATGAGTGTGCGTTTAATCCAATACTCGAAACTTATAAGTACTCATGAATGTTGTAGCAACTCTTGCTATGTCCAACACCTTAGACATCTACAAGCCAACTTCATGACAGTCTTGATTCATACTTACTTCCAATATATGACTGAAGGTGGAGAATTTAAATAACTTAGTCATTCAGAAAGAATAACCTAGCTATTCTGGAAGTCAAAACATGCAAAGTGAAACACAAGAATAATACTAATCCAATATGGTCCCAAGCACGTTTGAGAGTAAATGGAACACCTTTCATTTAAACATGATGTTGATTACTCATTATTCATTGAATAATGTTTCAAATAATCAACTTTATACTTGAATCAAAACAATAGTCATGCCATGTTCCAAGCATGCACACTATGTTTGTCCACACAATAGTTATGTCATACCCCAAGTATGCACACTATGTTAGTCTATGATCCTTACTTTGTGAAATAGACCAATTGAACATACTTCCAATGACTCTCATTTCACTATCCCAAATCCTCAAGGTAAATGTACAAATTCCAAATTCCTGCCATTTACCGAAATTTATTAGATTCTAAACTTATATGCATTGATCCTCTTGTAATGACTATGCACAACGTCACAAAGACTTGTCAACAGACATTACAGAGTATTCCAATGGAGAACAATTCCATGGAAACGAAGTCTCAAATTCAAAGTACATTCCGTTGAACATCGTTCTTGCATTAAGTTTTCTAATCTTACACAGACTTAATGGATAACTTCCTCCTATGGAAATATTTCCATATTCCCATTTTGACTATCACTTCTGAACAAGAGTTGCCTCTTTTCAGAATATGTCAATATGGTCCTTTCCAAAAAATTAACACTATACTTCCAATTGTCCGTGAGCAACCAATCTTTGGTAAACCTTAGATTGTCCTCGACAATTGCTTAATCATTTTAGTCATATCCAATTCTAGACCTTTTCCCGTCTTAATGCCCTGTGCATTTGGAAAATTTAGAATGGATGGATATTATAGCACATGCAATCGATCCTATATCTAAAGCATTTGGGACACGATTCATGATGCCTCACATAAAGACATGATACTAGACCAATCTTTTGCTATGATATTTCTATTTCTATTTGCCATATTCTCATAATTCAGATTATGAAAAGGATTGCCCTAATCATAATCGAATTTTAGAACGCAAATAATGTTCCCATAGATATAATTTCCTTATGTTGAACCATTCCAACATAACATTCACATATATACTTGACTAAATTTGATTAAAATCTCACCATCTAAGCTTTTAGATTTGAAATAAAGTATAATTTCCTCTCCCTTAATTATAGCAAAACAACTTTTCCCAATTGAAACTTTTGTTTTCTATAGTTAACATTGCTAACTTGCAACACATATCATAATTATCATGCTCCCACTAACATGATGATTATTGGCATAACACTTATGCTCCCAGTAGCTTTGACATGTACTCAGAAATCAGTTGGACTTCTAGAAATCAATACTTTATTGAATTTCTTACCAAAGTTCAGATTTCTGATATAAGATGCTTTGATAAGACTTTATAAAAATCATACACCTTTCCTTAGACAACTCACATGTGTGTCTAAAAAAATTCTAGAATTATGAAAATAGATGTCGTAATCATAGTCTCAATTGTTTAGACCTTTTCCATTTCTCACAAGTCCATGTTAGTGTGTCGGTTAACCACACACGCTCCATTAACGACTTTGAGAATGCAAATATAATAATTGTTATCTACTTAAAATCTACCTAGTGAAAGCGTTTCCTCACCATCATTTTCATGAATCAAAGAGAAACCTTATGAAACTTAGATTTTATGGTGTATGTGTTCCTATCCATGTGAATTTTTCATAACCACAAGGGGAGGTTAGTGACAAATCCAAACTCATATGGACCGAACTTGTGCAATCTTAACTTCTTACCACCTGGCAGCACAAGGGCCTGCCATTGCTTCCAAGTAGTTGTCCAAACAATGAGAACTTGTAGAACTCAGATGTATGGTCAACTTTAACAGGAATGGGCACAAAAATAAGAGTATGTCAATACGATAGGTTACAAACCTCAAGTCGTGCGCTAGTGATAAACTACATATTCTATTCTTGATTAGTTCTTGAAACTCTTTCAGGATCTTTTAGACTCCCACTGTTTTCTTGACATATAAGACACTCTTGCCAAGAGTCATTCCTTGACAAAACAAATATTTAAGAGATGGTGCGGATTCTTATCAAGACAAACACTTCAACAATTGGCCTTAGTTGGTCTTTGTCTTATCCAAGACATCACAACTTACCAACTTCAAATGTACAATAATAAGAAACATCTTATTCTACATTTGACAAGTGTTATAAACCTTCTAAAGATTATGTCACTCAAGTTACAATCTTGGACTATGACAATAAGACTTGTTTTGGAACGAAGTATGATTCATCTTTCTGATTTTAACCATTTCAACAATCCACGATTCTTCTTCTTAGCCAAACAAATGCACTAAGATGTCCTTAGAGGATCAATTGTGATATGGTATCTTAATCACTAAGATAATCACAAAAATCGATACTAAAGTACTATCCCATCTTTTTAGACTGGAGAAATTTTTATCTTTTTGCCTAATTTGATTCTTCTCATCCGGTTTACCATACATTGAAACGTTCGCAATGTTTCAGAATTATACTTAAACTTGTAAGTATAACCATATTTACTAAACTTTAGTAAATCTTGACGAATAGTCTTGTCGTTCTCTGTGGTGGACCTGACCAACGCACAATCAAGTGTACCCGATCCTATAGTCCTTCACTTGACTCACATATACACGTGATCAAAGAATTAGTCTTAATTTCCTAAATATGAAAATTCTCATTCATCATACAAGTTTTATGATTCCAAATTTCTATCCCACTGAAACTTGGATGATGAGAATCTTTCCTTGTTTGGTAAATTATGACACTACCACAACCGAAGCAATCAAATCCATTTTCCAATATTGCTATCAATGGAATCATATAAACAACAATTTTTCACCAATGCCATTGTAAGGATATTTAAAATAAATAAAATCAAAACTTTTTTTCTTTTATTTGAAAACTTGCGAAAAAACTTATCCTTACAATGCAAATACATATGAAAACAATGTTGTTATCTATTCCTAAGCAATCTATCATAACTCTTAAGCAGCAGCTCAAAATTCTGATCACCGAACCATGCGATCAAAATCCATCTTCACGATCAGAATCATCATATACTTCCTTTAAGCTTCCTCTTTTCTTTGATTCTTAAAACATCAACATGCGATCTAGCCACATCATGTAATAAGAATCTCCAAATGGGAACTTAATTGAGTTAGATAGTGGACTTAGCTGAAGCAGAGTCAAACTTTTTTACTTGACCAACCTTATGATCTTTCAGGTAAATAGGGCAGCTTCACAACCAATGCCCCTTCCTTTGGCAATAGGAACATATGGACTCTTTGGGAATGGTTCACGGGACTATCTCAGACTTAGCCTTTCTCTTTACCATTTGGTCAACCGAGTTGACTATGGCTGATCCCTTTTCATTGGGAAGAGAAAGCTTTTCTAGATTTCCAATGTTACCATTATCAATGTCCATGGAAGTTTGGGAAGTCAATCTTCCAATAAAATTTGATTTACCTGTGCTCCAAATCATTGCTGATTTAGCAGCATCAAGCAAATAGGTAAGATCATTAAGAGTCATGTCATGGTCTGTCATGTAGTAGTCCTAAAGGAACTCTCTATGTGACCTAGAAGGTGATTGAAGAACCTAGTAAACAACCAACTTCCTCAAGACCTTGACACCCAACTCTCCTGGTTTGTCAATATGTGACTTTATCTCCAAGATGTGAGCACACATAGACTTTGCTTGCTAATAGGGCTTGAGTGACCTTGAACTTTTCAAGAACTAGTGGGTTAGGGATAATAATTGGAGGAGGTGTAGGAAGAGAAGCATGATTTCCATGAACCAACCACGATACATCATCTTCATTAGGAAAGCTTGTTCCAAGGGATTTGGGAAGATCATAGTTGTCTGAACCAGACATCTACAATGAGAGATATTCAAGTTAGTTGATTAAAGTCCTTAATATAACACCTAATATGAAATATTAAGGCTAGGACCGAACATAATACTTGTATAACTTGGAAGAGGGATGCCGTAATCCAAGCTATAAAATATATGAAGGTAGACTAATGACGATACACCAATTTCCACCATGAAAAACGAAATAGGTATTAGGTTTTAATTGGTTTGAAACTCCTAGATCTTTTGATATTCATTGAACTATTCAATGTCATGTTTAAATCTCAATTGTGCCCTTTCAAGTTTGTGACTGGGATGCTGAGGATCACAAATAAGGTGTGAATAACCATACAAATATACTTGGTCGTCTTAACTTTTATCACCTAATCGATGTGCCGGTTAACCATACGCACTCCACTGATTTATGATAAACCTTAAGCCACCCTTTGCCAACCTTATTAAATCCAAGTTAGTGTGCCGGTTAACTACACACGCTCCACTAACGACTTAAGCAAAGTGCAAAGTGTAATTTCATGGGTTAGCACCAAATTCACATTTTCCTAAGTAACTAAGATTAGGAATTTTTAAGTGTTTAGTTACTTAGTATTTATCATTACACTTTTAACGAAGGGAGAATTATAGTCCTGTCAAACCCGTTCAGCTAACAACCCTCCACTAGTCAAGGAAGCGGTGGGTGAGAGTGAACACCCATTAAACCACCACTTTATAGGCAGTAAACTTATACCCCCTTATAGACCGGCTTCATGAATGAGGCCTACTAACGGTAAGACCGACTTTGTTCTTATACATATATATATATATATATATATATATATATATATATATATATATATATATATATATATATATATATAATTATTAACTATTAACATTATAATAGTATAAGGGTTGAATTTTAACTTTTAAAATTCTAAGGGTTTAATTTGGAATTAAAGTATTCATGGGGAAACTTTACAAGTTTAAAAACTTGAGGGCAAGTTTTGAATAATTCAAAAAACTTTTCAATTCCATAACTTACATGTTTAAAGTAGTTTTAATGAAAAACTCTTCAAGTTCCATAGCTAGAGGACAAGTTATGGAAGATTTTAAAGCATTTAAAAATGAGACTCTTCATTTTATAATTTATGGAAATCTTATAAATTTTAAAAATCATAATTGTGACTTTTCATATAACTTGAGGACTAGTAACAAAAACACATTTATGAACAACTTTTAGATCAATTTGGATTGAAAACACATTATCACATAATTTTTCTATTAATATAAGCTAACTTAGAAGAACAAGATAATTCATATCAAACAATTTTCATGTAATTAGCCTAACCATTAAACTAATAGAAAAAATGAATCTATTGACAATTATCTTTGAAATTAGATTAGCATGAACATTACCACATCAAAAACATGTTTATAAGTTCAAAAACAGCTTAGGGTAATGTTGCTAGTCCAATTTTAGCCAAAAAAAAAACTCGAAGATATGCTGTTAAGGGGTCCAACTCGTCAAGTGCATGTACCAACTCAACGAGTTGGATGATTTTACGCATGGACTCGTCGAGTCCCTTAATGGACTCGGCGAGTACCCAGCCTAGAACAACAAAAGCTTAGATTTTTAGCAATTTGCATCAAGTATAATGGAAAACAAGCCTTAGCTCTGATACCACTGATGGGTTTTAGTATACTACAACATCCTATGGTGCACATACAACCCTAAATACCTTGGATCTATATTTTCACTAATTATAAATGCAAATGGTATCCAAGGCATTAAACCTATAACTAGCATACATTTTCATATACCAGATAAGATACTAGTTAGAGTAACATAATTGTTGTGTTGTAGCTTGATTCCATGGAGCTTAAGAGTCGAGTGCCCCAAGTGTGACACCTCAAATGGTTCACACAACACCAACAACAACTTGGAATAACTTGAGAGAAAAGTCCTTATGCTCAAATCCGCTAGCCCTGTCATATGAACCCCCTTAAGGCCGATTTCTTGAGTCATGGGGTCCTTATATATTGTGGCTATTAGGGTTACACTATGTAACTCATGTCTTTCCATATTCTTCATGCTCCATGGGTTTAAACCTCCATGGAGTATCCATGGGTTACTCCATGTGTTTAGCCCAACATGAAGAACTATGGATCATAAGCCCACATATATAAGAATGAATGATTTACACAATCAATCATCATATATTTAATTAGAGTCTTTTGAGCACAAAATTAATTCCAAATTAATTCTTGATCAATACTAAATAATATGATTTCATATTAATATATTAGAACTTATAATATATTAATAAATCATATATATATATATATATATATATATATATATATATATATATGTATGTGTATATATATATATATATATATATATATATATATATATATAAATATATATATATATATATATATATATATATATATATATCTCCTTTTCTCACAAAAGTCTATCTAAATTGTTCTGATGCCATTCAACCCAAATGGACCATGCCAAATCGGGTCGAATACATACCAATAATAGTTATGGGCTTAGATATCTAATCCAACATGACTGAACTCAAACTGAGGAGTTGGTAATTTTTTAAATAAAAATAAATTTATAAAAAGACATTTGAACGCTAAGATAAGGCTAGAGATACTTTCATAAATTTCATGATATATTTGCCTGATATGTGATGCCTTGTAGACTAGGAAGCATTGGTTGCTATGCTAGATTGGGAATATGTATTCGTAACAATAATTGCTATGTGTATGCTTTAAAAATTGTATACGGTTAGGATCCTATTGCCCTAGAATGACTGAATTGGCCCTATTTCATGTTCGTTGTTTGGTTGTGGTCTTAGGGTATAGTGTTTTATTTGACAGTCTATTTGATCCTGTATTGGGTAAAATTTGCATGCATAAGCTAACCGACAGTGAGAGTGGAGGTTCCTAGCGTGGAAAGTAGCAAGTGAGCTTGGGATGTCCTTTATTTGTTATATGCCTTGGAGTGTTACTTCATAAATGTTTCTTCCTTTGTGCTTTGTGGAAGTCTTAGTGATGTAAGTTAAATATTAAGTGAATATGTCAAGTCACATGTTGCAAAGGTTAAATAATCACATAGTGAAGGATTTAACTCTATTGTGGAGCTCTCGTTTGAGTCTAACAGTTGTAGCGTTGAGTCTGTTACTCGAAGGATTATCTAAGCTTCATGGCATGTGATTATATTCATAAAGTAGTTAGCTGCTATCAGTGAGAGTTCTTTAGCAGCTGATATGAAACATCCCAAAAATACAGGTCAAAAGTTTCATTTTTTTGAATACGTTATTATAAAACCAACAATATAATAAAACATCCATAATATCGTGTCATATCAAAACCAAAGCAAAAATAATCAAAACATGTTATCATAAAATAGTATCAGAGTGTAATCCCAAATATCTCATGTTCGGAAAACCATAGTGTGATGCGATGCGATCGAGCCAACTCCTTTCCTTTGAAAACGAGTACCTGAAACCGAAACTGTAAACCGTAAGCATGAAGCTTAGTGAGTTCCCCCATCATACCACATACCATACAAACATAAAACATACATACTGCCAGGCATATCTGAGTGCCCGACCTACCCCTTCGATCCTTTCGACAGGACATTGCCTGGCATATCTGGGTGTTGGCCTCCCCTTCAGTCCTTTCGACTGGACATTGCTTAGCATATCTGAGTGCTGACCTCCCCTTCAGTCCTTTCAACCAGGCATTGCCTAGAATATCTGGGTGCTGGCCTCCACTTCGGTCCTTTCGACCGGTCATTGCCTAGAATATCTGGGTGCTGGCCTCCACTTCGGTCCTTTCGACCGGACATTGACTAGCATATCTAGGTGCTGGCCTCCCCTTCGGTCCTTTCGACCGGACATTGCCTAGCATATCTGGGTGTTGGCCTCCCCTTCGGTCCTTTCGACCAGACATCATGGACTATTTCAACCCTCTACTACTACCACATAACATATATCACATAATCATAATCTATCTACCATAACTGGCTTTTACTACCCCTTTGGCCCTAACGACCTGTAATCTTGGGGACTATCTCGCCTACTTCTACTATCACATAACATCATAACATATCATGCTAGCACATAAACATATCAGGTAGTAGCAAACCTAGATGAATATTACATAGACAATCATCTAACATACAACTCCTACTGGTGGGCCGACATTGTGGCTGTAGACCCACCGCTACTGGAAGGTAACTCACCTCACACTGCTGAAGTCCCGTAGACATAACCCTACATTGCTGAAGTCCCCCAGACTCAACCCCAGCTGCTGGAGGACAGATTTCCGAACTGTCAACACCAAAATAACACCCAATTGATAATTGGGTCCCAACACATAACCATAAATACATAATTGGATAATTACTATATTACCCCAAGGTTGGCTTTATTCAAGCCCAAGGCCCAATCCACAAGCCCAAAGTCAACTATGAATCAAAGCCCAACATATGGCCCAATTTTCCGAATTGGGCCCAAACCTTTTCATGGTCTCATTCTAAGGCCCAACTAAAAGTCCAGCCCATCATTTTGTATTTTTAATTGCCCAATATCTCATAATCACAAAGGCCCATACTATGGCCCATCTATGACCCAATTTTCCAAATTGCGCCCAAACCATCATATGGGTCTTACCTTAAGCCCATCAACATATTCTAGTCCATAAGATTATTCTTCGATGGCCCATTAATAATCTAATCATCAAAGCCCAACAATAAACCCAAGAAATTAGGGTTTTCACATGAAATGATGATTAGGGTTAAGTGTTTCCCCACTTAACTCATTAAGGACCTAACCCACTAAGGACTTAATCCACTAATGACTTAATCCATTAAGTCCAATATTGCTTAGATTCATTTTTGCCAATGATTATTATTTAATATCTCATGTTATTAAATAATTCTCGTGTGTCCCGATTAATTCCCAGATTAAGGTTTTATTGGCATTAGGGTTTTCCAATCCAAATACTATCCCATTTATCAATTTGTTGGGATTTTAGGTCAATTAGGGCTTTATTGGGCCTATTAGGCCCACTTGAAAATCAGTAAGCCCATTAGGGTTTTATTGGGTCAATTAGGGTCTATTAGGGCTTACAAGGCCCATTAGGGTTTCAAGCACCCTAAACGAATCGAACTCAAAGGGGCAAGCACACCGCCACCCGACACGACGACCGGTGGCTGTAGGAGGCGGCAGCCACCACCTCATGGTGGTGGTTAGGGTTCCTTTCTTTCATTATTTCACTTTATGTTACACTTTACAAGGATTTACTCTCAAAATAACACACACTAAACAAAATAAACACACGCACATTAATCTATAATACACACACACACACAACCACCTTGGCGGCAGTCGGCGATAGAAAGCGGCAGCAAACACCTCACGGTGGTGGTAGTGGCTGATTTTGATTTTCCAGCTAGCCAAAAACACTCTAAAAAAAGAAATACAGCCACACACGCACACTACAATAAACACACTACACCCTTTTCCCGGAATAGTGTTACAACCACCAACCTGTGGCGTTTGGCGGCGGCAAAATCCCTTGAAGAGGCGGCGACAGCAGCGGCTTTTACGATAACAGCCACAACCACGATGGTTTCTCACGGATATCGGCCAGGAAGCACACCCGACATGGCTGCCCTTACGGTGGCAGCGCTAGTCGCAACACGACAACAGCACATCGAATCATGGAAGGGAAGGCGGCGACGTCAGAACTCGCTATAACGGTGACGGTCATGACGTTGGCAGCAGGAGACGGAGAATGGTGGCTGAACAGAAGAAGACGTGAGAGGGTGGCGGCCTCCACTCAGGGCCGGCCGTGAGATTCCAGAGGCCCTGTGCTATTTAACAAAAATAGGGCCTTGAAACTTGTAAATCAAAAAATTTATGCAAAATTGTCGCTTAAATATATTCATTTTCTACAGCATTTTACTTTTACAACATTTTACTTTTATTTTTATTTTTAGATTAAGCCATTAATATTTTTAAAAAATAAATGATCAATTATGAAAAAATCACATGAAAATCCATAGTAAAGAGCTCAGATTTCTAGCCAACTTCCATCCTAAAAGGAAACCTGCAACATATCACAAAGACATACATGCAATAAGCTGAAATTAGCAATTTTTGAACTAAAAATCTTTCATTTACAAAGTAAATGTTAAGTATTAACAACAAAATACTTTCACTTTCATTTGTTTGATGCCAAATAAACAAAGAACTCATTCCAGTCCTTTACCTCACCAGAAACCACCAACATAAACAAACACCAGATCTAAACAATACAACAACATAAAGATTGATTTTTTAAGCTATTTACTTTCTACAATACCACATCAATTTCATGTTTGTAATTATCTGAAAATGTAAAATATCCACACCATAAAATGAATGAGCACAAACATATATCAAATATACAAATAAAAAAGATCTAGAAAGGAAAACATAGAATTATATTTGCTTGTGCCTTCACAAAAATCGGCAATTGATTTCCTTGCAACCTTGTTCCTTCTGATTTTCGAAAGTGATTTATGTGTCCCTTTAAAAATCCAAAAGTCAAAAATTAAAAACAAAAAACAATCGATAAAAATCAAGAATTAGAAACTCCTTATACCTACATCAAAACCTCTAGCCGGATTGAAGTTCGATCTTCTAAAATCTGATTTTCGATGAGCAAGAAGAACAACCGAAAGATTGTAAGAACTCAAAACTGATTTTCGGGAAATCGATTTCCTCAATGCCTTGTTTATTCCTTCCGATTTTTGATTATTGAAACTGATGTTCTTATTTGCTTAGTTATTGTTCTTCTGAATCTGATTTTCAGAACTCAATTCTTGTAATCTTGTTCTTTTAAAATTAGAAATAAAAAATAAGCAGAAGAAAAAGAAGTAAGGAACAAGAAAAAAATTGGAAATACCTTTATCTCTACCTTATGTTTCTGATTTCGAAACTACAAGTCCACAACATGAAATCTCAAGCTTCTAAAATCTAATTTTCGAGAAGAAAGAAGCGAAGAACGCGTTTTCTATTTTTTGAGAAAGATTTTAGGATGTTTGTAACTTTGTATCAGAATTTTGAGAAGGATGAAAGAAGTGAAGAACCGCTGCAGATTTAATTCCCGCTCTGCCCCATGTGGAAGACGAAATCGAAGCGTTTTTTTCTCTTTTCCCGAAATTTCATCCTTTTTCCCGCTCGTCTTGCCTTATACGTGCTAACTGCCATGAATTAACCTAATGTGTTTTGCAATTTTTGGGCTCACTGAACACAAGCTAACGAAAATGCAATAAAAATTATGGCCCTCTGATTTTTGGGGCCCTGTTCAGATGCACCTGCTGAACATGCCTTGGGCCGGCCTTGCCTCCACTGGTAATGAAAATAGCGATGCCACAGATGAGTTCCTTCTGATCCCTCACTGCTACGACGTCTAAAGGAGGTTTCTGCCTTCAATGGGATGGTACAACGGCGACTTTGTGGTCGGAGAAGCCAAAAAGGGCGGCGGACGGTAATGGAGGAAAGGAGAGTGGCAACTATTCATAGTTTAGAGTTAGGGTTAGGGTTAGTATGGTGAGTGTGGTGGGTCTTTAAACCCCGACTATTCTAAAACTTTGGCTTATTTACAATTTTGGTCCCTCCCCATAGGAACTTTTCAAATTAAGCCTCAAACTTACCTTTTAGCCCTCCACTTAGAAAATCTTTTTCAAAACAAATCCAAAAATTATATTTTTAACTCCATCCATGGAAATCCGTTACAAATTAAGTCCCATAAATTACCAAACAATCCCCATCTTAAAAAATCTTTACAATTCAGCTCCCTATGTTACCCCTTTAGCCCCCAATATCTTAATTATGGCATATTCAGCCCTTTCACCTCTTTCCTTTCAAATTAAATCCAAATAATTACCACGGGGCCGCTAACTTCATAAATATTTATAAACGGGGTCCAGAACTTACACTTTTAATCCCCGACTTCTAAAATTGCCAATTAACTCCTTAAAACCAACACCCTCCCTATAGGATTATTTATTTTAGAGCTACCATTCATTCATTAATTTATTTACTTATCTAATAAATAAACGGGGTGTTACATGCCAACCCACTAAAGTAACATGGTCACCATCATGGGTACACCCTAGCCTTCCTAGGGTAGCCTTGTCCAATCTTCGCAAGCCCTGAAATCTACGGGTGAATGAATTCCTCGTAACAAGTTCACATCTACTCCGTCTGAGATCTGCTGTCTTGAGATGGTCTTATTCCCGGACAGACGACTCATACTGAATCATTATCGTTGAAACCAGTCCGCTTATCCCTCAACTGACTACTCAACTTTTGATAGCCTGAAACTCCCACTAGAAAACTTAAATCACAGACCCAATTATCCCTGCAGGTCATTTAGTATAACCCAAATAATCTGTTTTTCCGACCAAACTTGCAACCTAAACACAAATACTAATACTATCAATCGTTGAAACTGTGTAAACATTAAACTGCCTAAAGTAGTATGTTGTCGCATGGCTGCTTGCCAAAATCTACCAAGACCTCCCTTGTCTCCATTCGTTCACCAATCATCTGAAATACCGGTTTCCGTCCCAGCCGAGAAGCCAAAGGACTCCCACTTAGTTGCCCCACACAACTTCTGAACGAATTCCTTCTCTGGAACTAGTTACCACTAGTTATCATGCCATTATGACTCTAACAACATTCTGATCTAACCGATCAGTTCCATGCATTGAATCTTAACGTCACCAAACCCAAGGCTAAAAGTGATGGCTCCATGACCAACAGTAGCCTTATATCATACAGGAACCTAAGCAATCCATTACTTCCACGATCTTGTAACTGTAGTGACATTCCAACTGTCGTATCGTTGGCTCAACCAGATCTAATCTATTTGGGTAATCCATAAATCCAATCTGTGGATTTTCATATCCTCACTGCTACACCCGAACTAGTGGGTACTACTGTTCCTTCCGCGTCCTAACAACGCACTCATGATATCTACCAACCTAGTGAATGTTGCGGCTACACCCGCAGATTTACAATACTCTATCACTATTTGGCTGCTAGTGAATGCTATGGCTACACTAGCAGACTTACAACACTCTAACACTATCTAGTTGTTAGTGAATTCTACGGCTACACCCGCAGACTTACTACACTCTAATACTATTTGACTGCTAGTGAACGCTACGGCTACACCCGCAGACTTACAACACTTCCCATGCTAACTGACCACTAGTGAATGCTACGGCTACCCCCGCAGTCTTACAATACTATCCAAACTGGGACGAACACACACTCGACCTAACACACCACTGAAGTTGAGTCCTAACCTGAACTCTCACCTGGTTCCCGCAACCTACTATCACGTGACCCCACTGTATCAGTACCGTACCCATGCTCATGATCAAAGCGTCATAGTAACCCACGAAATCATCTACACCCTCTGGCAAGGTGAGAATCGATGTCTCACACAACCATTGTCTGAGAGTCTCAAAGGCTACCTGCTGCTCAAGCCCCTAGCAAAAGGCCACCGATTTGTTGGTCAGTCTGGTCAAAGGAACCGTAATCTCGAAGAAGTCCCATGTAAATCTCCGGTAATAACTTGCTAGACCCAGGAAACTCCGAATCTCAGATGGAGACCTCAGAATCTCCCACTGCATCATGACCTCTATCTTGGCCGGATCAACTAGAATACCATTCTAGTTGACAAGGTGCCCAAGAGATTGCACCCCGCGCAACCAGAACTCAGATTTGGAGAACTTCATAAAAAGTCTCTCCCCCAATTTGATTCAACTAAGTTTTCACGGCATGCGAGAATTGAGGGATTCCCAATCCTTCTTGCTTTCTAGTTTCCTACTGACGACAACCTGTGTTTACCAATGCTAGCGATTAATCACTGGTGAAACCTTATGATCGCCCATACTCGGAAATCTTGATGAGTACTCTTGAAATCTTGTCCATTTTGACACCTCAATCCACCTACCATGCTGTCATCTGAAGGCCTTAATCTTCACTCTGGCTGACGAACCCTCGTTCCCACTTCCAATCTTGCAGCACCACTTAACTCTAACCGATCACAGCCCATGCGGAAATACAATTCTCTTGAATATGCAATGACCAACCACTTCTGCATCTAACACCCGCAACTGGCACGACCCTCTTCATGTTACCAGTCTTGTCCTAGCAACGGTAAAGCCTTGAACTCCAAAGTTCATCCATAGCCAATTGTCGACCACATAGGCCCAATAAGCATGTGTTGTACATTCCGGACCGAATAAGCATGTAAATGGACCCTTAAGGCCCAATAAACATGTAGGAGGACCACTAAGGCCCAATAAACATGTAATGCATAGGATAGGCACAACAAGCATATATATGGGCCACAAAGGCCCAATAAGCAATTGTTGTACATTTCGGCCTAATAAGCATGTAAATGGACCCTTAAGTCCCAATACACATGTAAGGTAATTATTAGGCACAATAAGCATGTAAATGGGCCACGAAGGCCCAATAAACATGTAATGTGAGTATTAGGCCCAATAAACATGGAATCAATATATTTTGTTTGTTTGTTATAACGTTGTTCATTTTAGCTTGATGGTTTACCAAAATGATGAGAAAAAAACCCACTTTTTGTAATAATGACATTTTTGGCCCATTAAGCCGTAACTCTACAATTTAGGCTTATTTTTATTAAGATTGACACTTTTGGTCCCTTAAGACGAAAAATATACATTTATAGGCTATTTCAAATAAAATGACATTTTTAGCCCACTTTGGTTAAAATGACATTTTTGGCCCAATATTATGAAAATTGACATCTTCTGCCCAGTTATTTATAAATTGACATTTTTGGCCCAAGTATATATATTGATATTTTCAGCCCATTATTGTAAAAAGTTACATTTTCAACCCATTTTTGATAAAAATGACACTTTCGGCCCAAGTTTTGTGAAAAGAACATTTTAGGCCCAATTTCAAATAAAGTGTCATTTTCAGCCCATAAAAATCGTAAATTAAATTTTTTTTGCTTAATTTGTGTTAAATAACAATTCAGTCCATAAAAATTGAAATTTTTACAAATTAGGACCCAAGAAACCGTAAAGGCCCACATTAAGGCCCACTATGCAAAAATTTACATTTTTGGGCATTTTAACACCAAGAATATCATAAGGACCTATTTTATATAAATTTTACTCTTTTAGTCCTTATGGAACCGTAAATTTCATAAGAGTCTCAACTTTTTGTTTATTTGGCAAAAAATGGCCCTTATACAAGATTTTGTTTAGTTTTTCAACAACTTTAACATGTTTAACACTTTCATCTTTATAGAATGTTGCTTAAAGTGTTTTAGTTTACAAATGTCACTAATTTTTGTTAGAGTTTTCGAGATCTATAGTGTTTTATCACATTTTCACAACTTATAATAAGAAAAACACACATAAACATGCACAATACATAGATCTACCACATAAGCAACTTATATTCTCCCCCAACACAAAGTAAAACCGAAAAGAAGGGGGTATGAACGCACTTTGGGTTGTTGTTCTCAGTTTGATGAAGAGTTTGACGAAGATTTTTGGCCCTATGAGCTTCCTTGAGGAGGTTTTCGAAAACTATGAAGTTTAAGATTATAGATCATGAAATGATGTGGGTTAAATAGAGATTTTTGATGAAATCTTGAAGTTATACCATAGATTTAATTATGGACTTACCAAGAGTGATGAACTTGATGTAATCCCCTTGAAATCACACACCAAAGTCACGAAATCTTAAGGAGGAATGGGAAGTTCTTGAGAGAGTTTTTGAGAGATTTTGAAGGAAAAATGAAGGTGGTGAGGGGTGTGTGTTCGGCCGAGATTATAAGTAGAGAGAAAGAGAGGAGAGAGGTTAGGATATGATAGATTCCTTTAGACATGAGATTAGTTGTTTACTTGGAGGGTAATTGGCATGGAAAACTACTATGTAATTATGAGGTGGCACCTCATATATCCTCCCTTTTGTTTTTTTTTTCTTTTAGATGGGCCGAGAATGGGCTAAGAAAAGTGGAGATGAAATGGTTTGGACCCTTTCTTAGCTTAGTTCAATATTATGAAGCTCAAGTAATATTTTTCGACCCATTGGGCCCTTATGAGGGTTCACAGCCCAATGAAGCCCAATTAAAAGGGTTTACGGCCCAATAGGGCAAACGAAATCATTTATGGCCCAACAAGGCCTATTAGAGATAAGGTGCATTATTCTAGGCTCACATGGTCCAAAATGCTAAAATCTTATGAATGTTGGTCTAATTAGAGCCCAATTAGGGTTCCTAGGGCCAAAATGGTCAAATTGAAAGTTTATTGGTCCATTAGGCCCAATAAGAGAATCTTAGTTCATATTAAACTGGAACTAGGATTTTTAGGATTTTCAACCCATAGTTGACTATGTGATATGTATTGTATCAGATTTTGAACTTCACTCTAGAGTTTTGATTCAAATGGATGATTTTGATTGAGCATAGAATATGACATTCACTTAGAGTACATGCTTTACAATAGTTGAGTGTTTACATGAGAATAGAATTTCCTAACTAAAATGCTAGTTGAGACATCATCCCCCCGTTAGAGGGAATTTTGTCCCGAAATTCTTTTGAAAGCTAGGATCACGAATGAGAGAATAGGTGAGGGTACTTCTGTTTCATCTGGTCTTCACGTTCCCATGTGAATTCTGGTCCACGTTTAGCGTTCCATCAAACCTTCACAATTGGAATGTGACTTTGCTTCGTACGCTTCACTTCTATATCCATAATCTTGACTGCTTCTTCAATAAACAAGAGATTCCCGTTTATTTCGATTTCTTCTAGAGGAATAACAAGAGTTTCATCTGATAATCACTTTTTCAAATTCGAGATGTGAAACACGGGGTGTACGTTGCTGAGCTCCGAAGGTAGCTGCAACTTATAAGCCACTGGACCAATTCGGGCAAGAATATCTAATGGTCCAATGTATCGCTTGTTTAATTTCCCCCGTCTCCCAAAACGGATCATCCCTATCCATGTAGAGACCTTCAATAGCACCCATCTCCGACCTGGAATTCTAGAAGCTTCCCCCGTTTGTCAGCATAGCTCTTTTGTCGGTCTCGTGATGCTTGAAGTCGGGCTCTAATTTGGATTATCTTTTTTGTCGTTTCACGAATGATTTCTGACCCTGTGAGAGTGTTGGCTAGTGATTGCCCTTTTGCTAGTTGGGTGTCTCCCACCTCAGCCCAACATAGAGGCGATCTGCATTTGCGACCATATAATGCCTCAAAAGGAGAAACCTTGACGCTCATGTGATAACTGTTGTTGTATGAGAATTCAACCGAAGGCAAGTGAGTATCCCACGACTTTAAGAAGTCAATCACACAGGCTCGGAGCATGTCTTCAATTATTTGGATGGTTCGTTCGCTTTGACCATCAATTTGAGGGTGATAGGCAGTGCTCATATCTAGCTGTGTTCCCATTGCCTTCTACAACGACTGCCAAAATTGTGAAGTAAATCTACTATCTCGAACCGAGATAATATATATTGGAACCCCATGAAGTCTTACGATCTCTTTGACGTAGATTCAGGTCAATATTTCCATCTTGTTAGATTCCTTTATTGGCAGGAAATGAGCATATTAATTTAACGTATCGACAATTAACCATATAGCATCCAACCCGTCAGTTGTCTTGGGTAATTTGGTCACAAAGTCCATGGTAATCCTTTCTCATTTCTACTCGGGTATCATTGGTTGTTGTAATAATCCTGAGGGCTTTTGATATTCCACTTTCACCTTGGCGCAAGTGAGACACTTGCTCACATAAGTAGCGATCTCTCCTTCATATTTGGCCACCAATAATGTTGCTTGATGTCCAAATACATCTTATCCGAACCGGGATGGACATAATATTGTGTCTTGTGAGCCTCGTTTAAGATTACTTCTCTGAATCCCCCAAGCTTAGGGACCCAAATTCTATTCATGATGTAGTGAGTTCCATCCTCCTTAGCTTCAAAGTTCTAATCCATTCCGCGCAATGATTCACTAGTGAAATTCTCCGACTTCAATGCATCTAATTGGGCTTCCTTGATCTGTGAAGTTAGGTGGGATTGAATGGTTACTGATAGGGTTTTCACCTGATGACCTGAGTATTCTTTTATTTTCAGGGCATCGACTACCACATTAGCCTTGCCAGGGTGGTACATGATTTCACACTTATAATCGTTCAGCAGCTCAACCCATATTTGCTGCCTCATGTTTAATTCATTTTGATTCAGAATGTGTTGGAGGCTTTTGTGATCGGTGAAAATGGTGCACTTTGTACCGTAAAGGTAGTGCCTCCAAATCTTCAAGGCGAAGACCCAGCTCCTAGTTCGAGATCATGAGTGGTGTAGTTTACTTCATGGGTTTTTAGTTGCTTGGATGCATATGCTATTACCTTTGCCCACTGCATAAGTACATAGTTAAAACCCTAATTTGAAGCATCGCAGTAGACTATGAAGTCTTTGGTTCCCTCCGGTAGGGATAGCACTGGTGCACTACAAAGTGCTTGCTTCAAGATTTTGAAGGCAACCTCTTGCTTCTAAGTCCAGTTGAAAGCCACACCTTTTTGCGTCAGTATGGTGAGGGGTTTGGCTATCTTGGAAAATTTTTTAATGAACCTACAGTAGTAGCATACAAGACCCAAGAAATGTCGAATTTATGTTGGTGTTATCGGGATCACCCAGCCTTCAACGGCTTTGATCTTGGAAGGATCTACATGAATCCCTTCCTTCCTGACAACATAACCCAAAAAGTTTACACTGTGAAGCCAAAACTCACATTTGAAGAGTTTCGCATATAATCTTTCAGCTCTTAGGGTTTCCAAGATTTGACGGAGATGTTGTCCATGCTCTTCTTTGTTTCGAGAGTATACAAGAATGTCATCGATGAGGACGACCACAAAGTTATCATGGAATGGATGGCAAACTCAATTCACGAGGTCCATAAATGCAATAGGGGCATTTGTTAGATCGAAGCGCATCATGCCAAATTCGAAATGGTAGTACCGAGTTCGAAAAGCAGTTTTTTGAATGTCCTCTTCCCATACTCAGTGTTGATGATAACCGGATCTCAGATCTATTTTTGAGAAATAACTAGCTCCTTGAAGCTGGTCAAATAGATCATCAATTTGTGGAAGTGGGTACCGATTTTTGATATTGAGCTTGTTTAATTCCCTAATGTTCCTGCCCCATGGTTATTCACTTTTGGGCATTTGTGCTTAAAGTGACCGGTTCCTCCACACTCATAACAGGTGTAACTGGCCCTAAAATTGTTGTTGTTGTTGTTGTTGTTGTTGTTGCGATTGTTTTTGTTGTTGTTGTTGTTCTACTGTTGGTTCTGTTGTGGATGAGCTCTACAATATATTGCAGTGTGACCCTTTCGGTTGCAACTTGTGCAATGCATCTCCCTGCATTCTCCGTGATGGTGGAACTTGCATTTGTTGCGCTTAGGTAGGGTTCTTGAGTATTGTTTGGGAGCATTTGGTGTAGATGAGGCTGGAGCATGTGGTGTTGTGGTAGCTTGAGTAGCAGCATGGACCGCCACTGTTTGTTGCTTCTTTGATGATTCTGAGTTTTGTCGCCCCTTTCGCTTACTGTTCTTACCCTTCTTGTTACCACCTTCCTTTTTAACTTCTGCCTCCCCTACTTTGGCACCCTTTTGTTGACATGATCGTATGGTTTCTTGGCTAGTCTCTTTTCACTTTCATACATGGTTGGGTTTGTTGCTATCACATTCCTTTGGATTGGTGCGGTCAATCCCCAAATAAACCTTTCAATCAATTTCCCTTCAGATGTGATCATTCTTGTACACAATAGAGACAAATCACTAAACCTTGATATGTAAGCATCGATGTCAGAGTTTTGAACTGTGAGGTTCCACAGCTCTTGTTCCATTTTCTGAATTTCACCCCTTGGACAATACTCGGCCAACAACATTTCCTTCAGCTCCTCCCATGGCATAGCGTTTGCCGCCGGGAGTGTCATCACCTCTACGTGGCCATTCAACCAAGAGAGAGCTTGATCGACGAATGTGCAGGCCGTAAACTTGACCTTGCACTCCTCAGGACATCCGCAGATCTCAAACACTGATTCCACCTTTTCGATCCGTCTTTTCAGGGTTATTACGCCTCCTGTCTCGTTGAAGGTTCGAGGCTTGGCGCTTAAGAAGTCTTTGTGGGTACAGGTTCTTATGTTTCCTTGATTTGTTCCCTGATTTGTGCTTCCGGCTTCTTGTCCATTACCTCCACCGTTGTTTCCGTTGTGAATTTGCGCCAATGTTGTAGTCACTGCAGCTGATACTGCCGCTTGGAATGCGGCTGAGTTTATCTCTGGTGGCGTCAGTGTCGTGTTGTTTCTGTCATGGAAAGGAAAGATGTTGAGTATCCATGTATTTAGTTTCAAGATTCTAGGTTATAGCACAGTGTTAGTGATTCGATTGTGTATAAGTGACTGAACGCATACAATCAACATGTAGTAAAAGTAACATAACACATAGCAGACAACAACATCATGATAGAACATATCGCATTTCCACTAGTAATAACCATTTTAATACATGGAAAATTTGCCTATAAAGGCATACAGTACATAGGAAAATCTACGATCCGACAACATGACGACCTTATGAGTAGTGTGATCACTTAAACATAAAACCCATAGTACATAGGGTAGCATACATAAAAGAAACACAATGATAGTAGGGGATATGGCTGATCCTAATCATGATGAGGTGTCTCAGGGGGTGATGATTTCAGATGCCGAAATGATGCACCACAATATTTGCCATCTCGGTGATATCCCTGATGACCTTGTGTCTCTCGTGTTCTGCCTGCATAGCTCGGGTCTCCACTACTAATAGTTGTTGTCGAAGAGTGGCAACCTCCTCTTCTAAGGAGTGAGTCCTATCGATGAGATTATGTGGTGCTACAGTGTGATCCTGTACTGTTTCTGAAGTGGGAGGTGCACTGGAAACTTCATTAGCGTTCCCCTCTTCCTCCATAATGTGACAGCCCGATATTTCAACTCTATGTAATGACCTAAAAAGTCAAGTATTGTAACCACTTTTGATATAATGAAATTAACTTCGAAAATAAAATATCCAAAAGTCTCTAATTAATTACCTACTATGTTAGATGTCATTAAACCGTAATCGTACGTAAAAAGAACGCCCAAATCGGACTTCGTATAAGGAAGTTATGATTTTTCCAAGTTCGGCTTAGCGACAGACAACTAAAAACTCCAAACAGAGATCGAGCGACTTTTGGCCGGAATGACCTAAATGAGAATCGAAGGTCTCGACAATGGTTTTTCAGCGGTGAAAAGTCTAGCAAAAACAGACGTCAGATAATGAAGTTATGAATTTCTAACAAAATTTTCTTACCGCGACCTTTTAAAAATAAATAATAAAAATAATTTCAAAATTTGCCGACGGAGTCTAAATGAATGTTGTAGAGCGTAGTCTCACCTACGCGTGGATATAAAGAACATCGAAAACGGAGTTCATATGAAGAAGATATGAATTTTTGAAGTTTCTTAAATAATAAAAATATAAATTTTAAATCAAAATTTGGTATTATCCGAAGGAGGAGTCACCAGGCCAATCCGAGTTACGCCCAGCGTACACTCGTACGCCCAGCGTACTCGAGGGCTAGGCCTCGGATCGTCCATGTCGCCCCTATGCGAGGCTATGCCCTATCCCATCCAAAGTTCCGAGGCAGTCAAGGATGCGGTCACGTATGACGCATGCGTACGCCCAACGTACCGAGGTGGTTCCCAGCCCCAATAAAAGGGATGCGAGGGTTCCGAAGAAAAGGGCCAATTCCTCTCATCTTTCTTGCGTTTTTGCCTCGTTTTCCGTACACGTAATATCCCGAAGCCCCGGCTTCCTTGCTCAAGTCCCGAAGGTCGTTTGTGCTCCCGAGATTCCCAAGAATCCCGAGAAAATCCGCTTTCTCAAGTCGAAGTTCTGCTCGGGTTTTATCTCGCCTTCTCCGACCTTTCAAGTGAGTTCATACCCCTATAATCCACACTCTTAAATGTTTTATAAATGCTTTTATATGATTTTAAGGGCGAATACAAGTAAAACACACGATTATTATCGTGTGTTATATAAAGTTTCATTATACACTTTTTATCAATGGAATCATAGGTGATTTATAACTATCATAAGGAAAACTTTCGTATGCAATATATATATATATATATATATATATATATATATATATATATATATATATATATAATATAAATATATATATATATATATATATATATATATATATATATATATATATATATAAATCAAATACTTTGCTTATACTGTATGTATATGTGTCCATCTTTGGCACTACAAAAATTATACTTTTATAACACGTGAGCATTTCACTAGGGTTTACTATACAAACGAGACACATTTTTAGAAAACTATAATAGGTATAGTTTCACGAGAACATCACGAACTTTTACATACTAGAAACACTATTTCAAGAAGTTACTTTCATGTACAAGAACAAACGAACATTTTCACACGTAAATCTGTTTTATACTAAGTTTCGTGAGACATTAAACTTCACGTACGTTCGAGTACACATTTCAAGTCCTGTATTATATACCAAAATCCCTTGGAGGGGGAGCATGGTGTTTGCGTATAGATCTATACGGGATTGACAACCCCGCGCCCTGGCTGTTAGCTGTAGTACACCATTTGGGGTGACAAACGTTAGAACATTCCAATGCCTGAAGAACGTTGTGTATAAGAAATTCCAGTCAACAGCATGGTTATAAAACTCACATGGAGTATTAAAAACACATTGATTTACGGGGTTTTTCAGACGTCTTGGCGACTTTACACGTACATAAATTAACAACTTTAGGCATGAAAAACATTATTGTGTTAATGTTTTGGAACCTCTAAATTGTCACCCACATACAGAAAAACATACATTTTATAGAAACAAACATTGGTCTTGATAGAAGGCTACATTTATACTAGTAGAAAATATGGGATTTTCTAGGAAGAAACGAACAAAAACAAAACATTTCATTTTAGTTCATACAAACATTGTCATTTAATACTTATGGAACTCACCAGCTTAAATGCTGATCTACTCTTTCAAAACTACTTGTATGTCCCAGGGATTCAGTAATTACAGGTAACAAACAAGTTTTGAAGAAGGGACGCTGCGACGCCAGTTTAAATTCATATTTTGGCATCATATTGTAATTGGTTTTGAACATGTACCTTTTAACAATGTAAACTTTCAATTATATATATGATGGTTATATTGCTTTCTTTACTATGTATTCAATTGTTACGGTACTACATTAAGTCATCCGCCCCCGAACGTTTTCGTCGTTCCGGTTTGGGGGTGTGCCAGATTGGTATCAGAGCATTGTTTATAGTGAACTAAGTATATCGAACCACATAAGATATACAAACTATAAATGCTTAAGGGACTAATACCCTCTGACAAAACATTTTTTTTGTTTTACGCCTAAGCCGCATTTCGTTTAACTTAAATTGTTAGCTCATTTAAGTACAAATACATGCATACAATAACTTATTTTCATGATTATAGCTATACAACAAGTATTTAGACAAGTTGGACACTACGATTAAGACTCGATATATGTAATCAGATTTGGGCCAAATATAGCATGATCAACTATATTTATCCAAGATCGGACCAATGTATATCGAGGAATGCTCGTAGTGAGCAACAAGTCGAAACTTACCAAAACATCACAAGGATCAAACACACGAATTTAAATACTATAGGAGTATTTGGGATATAAGATAGCTTAACCTACATGTTTAGTCATACATGTTCCAAATTTTGTTCAATTCTTATAACCCTATTCTCGTACAGTCAAATGGCTGGATTTCATCACCCCGGCGACCCCTACTATCCCAACCAAGGCAACGGGGGATGGATCGAAGAGGATCCTGAGGAGGATGAAGAACCCATAGAATTGGATGAAGAGGAGGACTCCGGTACCGACTCAGAGCCGGAAGTAATAAACCCACCACCCGCACAACCTCCCATCTTCGTGAGAAACTTTCAAGGACCGACTCCCATTTGGGGAAGTCACCTCCACCATTGGAGCTAGAAACAAAGTCTACGCGCTCCCTACGGCATGCGTCGCGACTTCTACGATGTCCGTGGCGGAGGTTCAGCCGAACGAGCACTCCCAGTCATGTTGGGCAAGCTAGCCAACCAGTCTTACCAATCCGGAGTGTAACATCCCGAAATTCAGGTTCAACCATTTAACCCTTCATCTTTTCCAAGTTGTCATATTAGGTCGCTTGTGTTAAGTGTTAAGCTTGTGAGTATGCTGGGCGTACAAGGAGTACGTTGCGCGTACTCGCGCACTTATTTTGTACGTGGTTCCATCTAGGTACGCTGGGTGTACCTAAGGTTACACTGAGCGTAACCGGCCCAGACTCAAAACCCTAATATGAATTGAGGGCTATTAAAGGAATGAGATGGTCTTGTCACTCAGCGACCAGCTTTCAGAAAGAAACCCTAAGAGAGTATTTCCTTCGTTTTTAGCTTGGGAGTGAGTGTTCTAAGCTTCAAGTGTCATTCCAAGGTGGTGAAAGAGAAGAGGAGACCATTGTAGAAGCTAGAAGTGGGTGGACAAGTGTAGATCTGAGGACTACAAAGGTTGGAGCTTCTTCCTGAGGTAAAAAGTTCATATCTTGCCTTGTAGTTTGTGTGGTGTGGTTCTTGGACCAATTTCTAGGGTTTTTGGTCCCAAGATGGACACTTTATGAGCAAATAGTCTCCATTGGCCTGGATCTATCATATTCCAGGACTATATGAGTTGTATGTTCATAAAAATGCAATCTTGGACGTGAATGTTGAGCCATGCATGAGATCTAGACTTTTGGAGGAGAAAGGAAAGGTGTTAGAAGGTGTGGGGAACCTTTATAGCCATGCAAAGGCTTAAAGGTTTCGACTTTATGGATTAAGAAGTATTAAAATGGTCAGATCTGGAATATGGGGTTATGTCTTAATCGTTTATGACATTAGAATGAGGAAGTAAGAGATTGGGATGTACGCTGAGCATAATCCCAGTACGCGCCGTGTAGTAGGTCGCGTCCCCCGTTTCTGGAATGCAAGGGTACGCCCGGCATACAGGAGCTGGTACGCCCCGCGTACTGCTTGCTGTTGACTTTTAGGGTTTTGGTCAACATGTGGACTTTCGAGTCAGGGAGGGGTGAAATGGTCTTTTACCCTTCTGTGGGATAGTGGAAAAGGGTGTAGCATAGCCTTGGAAGCCGTTAATAATTAGAATGATTATTTGTTGTGATTAGGCAGGGCTAGGTCATCGTTTCGAGATTCCGAGATATCGAGCATGTGAGATTCTAGACATCATACGAGGTGAGTCTTCTCACTATACTGTACCTGGAAAGGTACCTATGTGTGACCGGAAGGTCTGGCGTGCTATGTGATATATGCATTACATGCTATGAGTTGTCTGTTTCGTATGCCCTATGTATGTGATATATATGCTATGTTTGATATGGGCCGGAAGGCATTATGATATGGACCGGAAGGTCAGGGAGTTATGGACTGGAAGGGCAACAAGGGTAGGACCGGAAGGTTTACCGGGTTTGGACGGAAGGTCGTGTGAAGTATGGCCTGGAAAGGCGTATGTTTGTAAGTGGTATTTTGGGGAACTCACTAAGCATTTATGCTTACAGTTGTTGTGTTATGTGTTTCAGGTACTAGCGAGGACTGTGGGAAGACGCCGGCGTGACTCGTACACACTAGAGAGAGGATTTGATTTTTGTGATCTTGGGATACGATATGTTTTGATAACTATTGTTGGATATTTTTGAAAATATTTTATGTGAAAATGGTTGTGACAAAATGAAAATTACGTTGTTACAAGTTGGTATCAGAGCCTTGGTTTGAGGGATTCGGATGCACCTTCGGGCGTAACTGAACTCAAACCGAGGATTTAAGAAAATTTTCGAATGATAAAAATTAATTTGTTCAAAAAAAACAACAACAAAAAGAGGTTTTGAGACAACCAGAGCGGAGCAGTGTGTACGGTCAGCCAGCGCCCGAATGGTGAATCCCCAAAATGCCCTTACTTTTTGTGATATAACATGTTATATTATGCTTGCTAGAGTTGGCTAGGTATTCATATTAGGACTAGAGTGGCCTGATTTTGTGATGCCTTAGCCTAGGAAGGATTGTGCTGCTATGTGATGCTTGTGAGCGAGTAGGTAGCAGTGAGGGGCTTATGAGAGGTCTACCGAGGAGTAGCCTATGACAGTGAGATATAGAGTACTTGTGACTTGGGACCCAAGGATGAGGACTTGGGGTGAATACTGATGCGGTGTAGGCAGTAGTATAAGGGTCCGTACTACCGAAGACACCGGAGCAGTGCGCACTCTAGGTAAGAATCCTTTGGGCACTAACAAACAAGTAGGGTCGAGATTTCGAGTGTGAGCATGCTCGAATGAGTCTTTGATATTATTATATTATATTTCAGAGGCATCATGGCTGGGACACGCCACAGACCTGAGACGAGCGGTGTGAGTGACGAGGAGCTTCGTCAGATGATCCACGATGAGGTGGCTGCGGCGATCAGGGCCAAGATTTTGGAGATGTTTGGGTCTATCAAGACCACACTGATGGAGACTTTTGATGAGCGGTACGCCGCTGTGACTGAGGCCGCAGCCGTTGCAGCTACAGCAGTTGTGGCTGCTGCCAGGCCTCAGGGAGGTGACTTGTTGTTGTTCCGGGAGTTCAACAACATGAAGCCACCTGATTTTGATAGGATGCAGGATCCGATCGCTACGATGAGATGGATTGCTGACATTGAGGGATGCTTCTATACGTGTTCATGTCTGGAGCACCTGAGGGTACGGTTCGCTTTGAACCAGCTTCGCTTGGGAGCGAAGGATTGGTGGAAGTTCGTGACAGCGAACTTCACTCTTGCAGAGATTTCAGCAGTGACCTGGGAGAGGTTCACCACCATGTTCAGAGACGAGTATGTTCCCCCGGTAGAGAGGGAACGGCTGGTTCAGGAGTTCTTGACCCTCAAGCAGGGTAATGATTCATTTACTGTGGTCACCCGGAAGTTTCATGAGAGGGCGATGTTCTGCCCTGAGCAAGTGTCTACTGAGCAGGCACGGATGAGCCGGTATTTGGGCATTCTGAGGAGGGACATTCAGGAGTTCGTGTCGAACTCAACATATCGGGCATTTGCTACAAATGTAGCAAGGAGGGGCATATCGCCAGGGATTGCCCCAAGGGATTTATGGTTTGCTTCCATTGCAAACAGACCGGCCATCGGAAGGCCGAGTGCCCTCAGCTACACCAGGATCAGCGTAGGGATCTGCGCCTGCTGCTAGGGTTACCGAGGTTCGACCGGTGAAGGCTGAGGCTCCGAAGGCTCGTGGGAGAGCTTTCCAGTTGACTGCGAAGGAGGCCCGCGCGACGCCCAATGTTGTGGCTGGTATGTATTATGTATTTTATCTTTTGTTTAAGATATTGTGCTTATATGATGATATGCGTAGGTACTTTTCTTGTGAGTCCTGTACCTGCTTTGGTATTATTTGACTCGGGTGCGAGTCGGTCATTTGTTTCCTTGGCATTTAGTCAGCACATTAGTATCCTTCGAGAGGCGTTGAGTCGACCTCTGCGAGTTTCCATAGCTGATGAGCGAGCAATGTATGATTTGGAGGTGATTCGAGGGTGTATCCTTGAGATCTTCGGTGTGGAGTTCCCGATAAATCTGGTCCCGATTGTGATGGGGGACGTGTGTGTTATAGTGGGCATGGATTGGTTGAGCCGATTTGGAGCTGTTATAGACTGCGAGCATCAGTTGGTGACGATACGAGACCCCAGTGGGGGAGTGCTTTCGGTGTATGGCGAGGGGACCCGATGTGGGTCAACGTTTTGTTCGGCTGCCAGGGCGAGACAGAGTTTGCAGCAAGGCTGCAGTGGATTTGTAGCCTATGTGATGGACACACGAGTGGCCGCGGGGAGGCCAAGTTAGATTGATGAGGTTCGATAGTGTGCGAGTTTCCGGATGTTTTTCCCGAGGAACTACCGGGTGTGCCTCCCGAGAGGCAAGTGGAGTTCCGTATTGATTTGGTTCCGGGAGCAGCACCTATCGCCAAGGCGCCCTATCGCCTCGCGCCGCCAGAGATGCAGGAGTTATCCTCACAGCTTTAGGAGCTGTTGGGAAAGGGGTTTATTAGACCGAGTAGCTGGCCTTGGGGAGCGCCGATCCTTTTTGTCAAGAAGAAGGATGGGTCACACCGGATGTGTATTGATTACCGGGAGTTGAACAAGTTGACGGTCAAGAACCGTTATCCGTTACCGAGGATCGACGATCTGTTCGATCACTTATAGGGAGCGTCTTGGTTTTCCAAGATAGATTTGAGATTGGGTTATCATCAGATGAGGGTTCGGGATGAAGATATCCAGAAGACAGCATTCAGAACTCGTTATGGGCATTACGAGTTCGTGGTGATGCCTTTTGGTCTCACCAATGCATCGGCTGCGTTCATGGATCTCATGAACAGGGTGTGCATGCCGATGCTGGATCGGTCAATGATCGTATTCATTGATGATATTTTGGTGTATTGGAGATCTAGAGAGTAGCACGAGGAGCATCTGAGAGAGATTCTCGGGGTATTGAGGTTGGAGAGGCTTTATGCCAAATTCTCTAAGTGTGATTTCTGGTTACGAGAGGTTCAGTTCTTGGGACATCTCGTCAACCATAATGGGATATTGGTCGACCCGGCCAAGATTGAGGTAGTCATGAGGTGGGAGGTGTCGAGATCGCCCACTGAGATCAGGAGCTTTCTGGGATTGGCCGGTTATTATCGGAGATTTATTAAGGACTTCTCCAAGATCATCGTGCCACTTACCAAGTTGACCCGGAAGGGTGTTGCATTTTCATGGGGTCTGGAGCAACAGACCTCATTTGAGACACTTCGCCAGAAGTTGTGCGAAGCCCTGGTGCTCGCACTACCGGAAGGGATGGAGAATTTTGTAGTGTACTGCGATGCATCGATATCCGGTTTAGGAGCGGTGCTTATGCAGAGGGGGCATGTGATAGCATATGCTTCGAGGCAGCTGAAGCCTCATGGGTCGAGGTATCCCACCCACGATCTGGAACTGGGGGCTGTGGTGTTCGCCCTCAAGATCTGGCGTCACTATCTGTATGGGGTTCGGTGTACCATATACACGGACCACAAGACTCTGAAGTACTTGATGGATCAGCCCAACATGATTATACGCCAGAGGAGATGGTTGGATGTGGTAAAGGATTATGATTGTGAGATCCTGTACCACCCGAGCAAGGCTAATGTTGTATCCGATGCTTTGAGCCGTAGGGCGGAGAGCGCCCCAATTCGAGAAGTTTGTATGAGGTTGACAGTGATGACTCCGGTGTTGGACACTATACGAGGGGCCTAGGCAGAAGCAGTGAGACCGGAGAACCGCAAAAGGGAGCGGGTGATCGGGAAGGTATCGGAGTTTGTTACCGATAGTTGAGGACTTATGACATTTCAGGGCCTGATTTGGGTACCGTTTGTGGGCGGGGTGCGTACCATCTTGATGGAGGAGGCCCATAGGTCGAAGTTCTCGATCCATCCCGGGGCCACTAAGATGTTCTTGGATTTAAAAAAAGGAGTACTGGTGGCCCTGTATGAAGAGGGATGTTGCATGGTTCGTAGAGAGGTACTTGACCTGTCGCAAGGTTAAGGCCGAGCACCAGCGTCCGCATGGTAAGCTGCATCTGTTAGAGATCCCCGAGTGGAAGTGAGAATAGATTACCATGGATTTTATCACCAAATTGCCAAGGACTGCTAGAGGTGTCGATGCATTTGGGTGATTGTGGATAGGTTGACGAAGAGCGCTCACTTTCTTGCTATCAGTGAGAGCTCTTCTGATGAGAGGCTGGCAGAGATATATGTGAGGGAGGTGGTATTGCGGCATGGAGTTCCGATCTCGATTGTTTCAGATCGAGATGTGCGATTTACTTCCAGATTTTGGAAGAAATTTCACAAGGAGTTGGGTACGAGGCTGCATTTCAGTACCGCATACCACCCACAGACAGACGGACAAACTGAGCGGACGATTCAGACGCTCGAGGACATGCTTCGGGCGTGTGTTTTGGACTTCGGCAGAAGTTGGGACACGTATTTTCCCTTGGCTGAGTTTTCCTACAACAATAGCCATCACTCGAGCATTGGTATGCCACCTTTTGAGCTGTTGTATGGGAGGAGGTGTCGGACCCCCATATGCTGGGGAGAAGTAGGGCAACGCGTGATGGGTAGCACAGAGATTGTACTCCAGATGATAGAACATATTCAGCAAGTCCGACAGAGGTTGTTGACTGCTCAGAGTCGCCAGAAGAGCTATGCGGATAGGCGACGGTCTGAGCTCGAGTTCCAGGTCGGTGATTTCATGCTCCTAAAGGTATCTCCTTGGAAAGGAGTGATCTGATTCCGGAAGAGGGGCAAGCTGGGGACCCGGTATATTGGGCCGTTTAGAGTGATTGCGAGATTAGGCAGAGTAGCATATCGTCTGGAGCTACCTGTGGAGTTGAGCCAGATTCATGATACCTTCCATGTGTCACAGTTGAGGAAGTGTATAGCTGACGAGTCGGCGGTAGTGCCTCTGGAGGATATTCAGGTGGATGCGGGCCTGAATTATGCCGAGAGACCAATCGCGATTCGGGATCGGAAGATCAAGGTTCTGAGGAACAAGGAGGTGCCTTTGGTGTAGGTTCAGTGGCAGCATCGGAAGGGGTCCGAGCTGACGTGGGAGTCAGAGTCAGAGATGCGGGAGCAGCATCCGGAGTTGTTTTCGGTATAAGACTTCGGGGACGAAGTCTGGTTCTAGTGGGGGAGAATTGTAACATCCCGAAATTCAGGTTCAACCATTTAACCCTTCATCTTTTCCAAGTTGTCATATTAGGTCCCTTGTGTTGAGTGTTAAGCTTGTGAGTACGCTGGGTGTACAAGGAGTACGCTGCGCGTACTCGCGCGCTTATTTTGTACGCGGTTCCATACGGGTACACTGGGCGTACCTAAGGTTACGCCGGGCGTAACCGGCCCAGACTCAAAACCCTAATATGAATTGAGCGCTATAAAAGGAATGAGATGGTCTTGTCACTCAGCCACCAGTATTCAGAAAGAAACCCTAAGAGAGTATTTCCTTCGTTTTTAGCTTGGGAGTGAGTGTTCTAAGCTTCAAGTGTCATTCCAAGGTGGTGAAAGAGAAGAGGAGACCATTGTAGAAGCTAGAAGTGGGTGGACAAGTGTAGATCTGAGGACTACAAAGGTTGGAGCTTCTTCCTGAGGTAAAAAGTTTAGATCTTGCCTTGTAGTTTGTGTGGTGTGGTTCTTGGACCAATTTCTAGGGTTTTTGGTCCCAAGATGGAGACTTTATGAGCAAATAGTCTCCATTGGCCTAGATCTATCATATTCCAGGACTATATGAGTTGTATGTTCATAAAAAATGCAATCTTGGACGTGAATGTTGAGCCATGCATGAGATCTAGACTTTTGGAGGAGAAAGGAAAGGTGTTATAAGGTGTGGGGAACCTTTATAAGCATGAAAAGGCTTAAAGGTTTTGACTTTATGGATTAAGAAGTATTAAAATGGCCAGATCTGGAATATGGGGTTATGTCTTAATCGTTTAAGATATTAGAATGAGGAAGTAAGAAACTGGGATGTACGCTGGGTCGTGTCCCCCATTTCTAGAATGCAAGGGTACGCCCCGCGTACAGGAGCTGGTACGCCCCACGTACTGCTTGCTGTTGACTTTTGTTGACTTTTAGGGTTTTGGTCAACATGTGGACTTTCGAGTCAGGGAGGGGTGAAATGGTCTTTTACCCTTCTGTGGGATAGTGGAAAAGGGTGTAGCATAGCCTTGGAAGCCGTTAATAATTAGAATGATTATTTGTTGTGATTAGGCGGGGCTAGGTCGTCGTTTCGAGATTCTGAGATATCGAGCACGTGAGATTCTAGACATCATACGAGGTGAGTCTTCTCACTATACTGTACCTGAAAGGTACCTATGTGTGACCGGAAGGTCTGGCGTGCTATGCGATATATGTGTTACATGCTATGAGTTGTCTGTTTCGTATGCCCTATGTATGTGATATATATGCTATGTTTGATATGGGCCGGAAGGCATTATGATATGGACCGGAAGGTCAGGGAGTTATGGACCGGAAGGTCAACACGGGTAGGACCGGAAGGTTTACCGGGTTGGGACGGAAGTCCCCTAAGACACATGGACCGGAAGGTCGTGTGAAGTATGGCCTGGAAAGGCATATGTTTGTAAGTGGTATTTTGGGGAACTTACTAAGCATTTATGCTTATAGTTGTTGTGTTATGTGTTTCAGGTACTAGCGAGGACCGTGGGAAGACGCCGGCGTGACTCGTACACACTAGAGAGAGGATTTGATTTTTGTGATCTTGGGATACGATATGTTTTGATAACTATTGTTGGATATTTTTGAAAATATTTTATGTGAAAATGGCTCTGACAAAATGAAAATTTTGTTTTGAAAATTACGTTGTTACACGGAGTTCAAGCTAGCCGGATTCGGGAAGTCAACGTGGAAGTACCGGTTCACACTTCCGACATCTGTAGGCTGGACAGAGCTCAGGACAATGCCCAATTCCAAACCGAAGCATTCCAAACGCAAATGATTGCAGCCCTCTCCGAATTGAGGGAACAACAAGCCGCCTTCGATAGGCGTCTTATGGAATCAAAGCAATCGGATGCGGAGTCAAGCTCCAAGCGCAACCTACGTCGCAAGTAGTGCTTTCCAAAATCCCAAATTTTTTTATGAGTTAGGACCTCGGCTAAAAGTTTTATTTTTCTTAAACTTTGTAACCGGAGACCCTTATAGGGGTCAAATTTCCGTGATCGTTGTATCAACTATTATATTAATATAAGTGACACGCTATTATTACTACGTTGAGTATTTCGTTCAATCCTTAAAATATTATGGAGAAACCATATGCTTGTTTCATATATTCGGTTTTACGAATAACTTTCATTCTTCTATCTTTGAGACTCATACTATCATTTGTTGTTGAACTATAGCGATTTAGTTCATGAGACACATTCATTTTCTATGCTATGGAATTCTTATCTTTATCTTCTCAACCTATAGTTGAAGGATGCCTCCGCGTAGAAACCCAAGACGAAACAACGGTGGGGAAACACCTATACCACCACCGCCTCCACCTCCTCAATTTGATGCTGCCATGTTCCAAGCAGCAGTCACAGCAGCTGTGGCGGCTGCCATGTCACAAATCAATACCCATGTTACTACTGGTTCGGGAACTGGCACACTTCCTTCCAACCATGGCGAGAGTCATGGGCAACCCCGAGAGTGCACCTCTAAAGACTTTACGAATGCCAAACCCCGAATGTTTAATGGAACTGGTGGTGTGATGATTTTGAAGCAGTGGATCGAAAGGACAGAAGCAGTCTTTGAAATCTGCTCCTGTCCCGAGCACAGCAAAGTCAAGTTTGCCACTCTTACGCTTACTGATAGAGCGTTAACTTGGTGGAATGGCCATGTTAAGGCACTTACTCTGATAGTGGCAAATCCAATAAGCTGGGAGAGCTTAAAAATCATGCTGATGAGAGAATATTGTCCACGAGGAGAGATTCAAAAACTCGAGCACGACTCTGGACTCTTGGAATGATTGGTACCGATATAGCAACTTATACCAACAGATTCTGCGATTTGGGAATCCTTTTTCCAGATATGATTGCTCCTGAGAGCAAGAAAATAGAGAGATACATTTGGGGACTGTCGCCCCAAATTCAGTCAAGCGTGTTAGCTTCAAAACCTGACACTTTTGAAGTGCGAAGGAGCTGGCACAATCTCTTGTTGATCACAGAAGTCATCAGAACCCAACAATTTCTACACCAGAACCACAAAATGGAAACAACAACAACAATAAGAGGAAGAGAGGATGGAATAAAGGGAAGGGTGGGTCTTCCCAAGAATCCTCGAAGAAACAACAACTAGTTATAGTGAATGCTGCTACTATACCTACTACCGTTCCTACAAATCCCTACCCAACAAAGCCTTATGTGGGTAGCTTTCCAAAGTGCACCAAATGCACTTACCACCACAATGGACCATGTCGGGAAATGGAGTGCTCCAACTGCAACAGAAAGGGACACACTGTTCATTTCTATAGAGCCCCCGTAAACCCAATCACTCAAGTTCCTAATGCTGGTGTAGGCCAAGCTTGCTACGGTTGTGGCGAGGTGGGCCACTACAAAAGAAACTGCCCGAAGGCAGCGAATACCGGCAGAGTGGGACGAGTTTTGGCTATAGGTCACGAAGAAGCCGTAGCTGATCCTACAGTAGTTGTTGGTACGTTTCTTCTCGATAATTCATATGCATGCATACTATTCGATAGTGGAGCAGAGAGAAGCTTCGTGAGCCAAAACTTTATTCACTTACTTAAACATAAACCAAGAATGTTAGAAAAATCATTCACTGTAGAAATGGCAAACGGAAAAATGGAAAACACTAACTGCATATACATGAGTTGTACATTAACTTTAGACGGTCATTCTTTCCCAATCAAACTCATGCTGGTCCAAATTAAAAGTTTCGATGTCATAGTCGGCATGGATTGGTTAAGTCTTCTTCGCGCCAACATCATGTGCTTTGAAAAAGCCGTTCGTCTTAATCTCCCTAACGATGAAACATTAGTGATTTACGGCGACAAATCAAGTACAAACCTTCGCATCATTTCGTGCATCCAAGCTTGAAAGTGTTTGCGGAAGGATTATCATGCATTTTGTAACAACCGTCATAATTCGAGTTAGTTCTAGATTTGAACAAACTTAGTTACACATATAGGCACTACACATATTAGACTTAGTAACTAGTAGCTAAGTTATAACCTAGTAGAATCTTGATAACAGATAGAGACAATGGATAATGTGCTTGGATTTCACATTGGTATGTGAATTCTACAACTACTTAATTGTAGTGACTATCCATATTCGGGTTACTCTTTGACTCAAACAACATTTCATGAATCATATACACACATCATGCACTTGACCTAGAAGTAGAAGTTAGTTCAAAGTCTCATAGAAACTTAAGTCAAAGTTGAAGACTAGGACTAGTATAGTTGATTCCTCAATTTCGCTTGAATCTCGGAATCACTACATAGAATGCCAATAAACCGATAAAAATAAATTACAAATGTTGAAAAATGTTCTTATGTAACCTTGTATGTGACCATCACTGAAATAAGATGAACTGTTTTTATACAATCTAACAAATATTATCAGTTATTTCAGGTTGCATGAATGCGTGATCAAAACGGAAAATACGAAAACACGCGAATGACAGAAAACGCATAGACGAGAAAATTTAGTTGTGCGACTAAACAGTTTCAACAATATATATATATATATATATATATATATATATATATATATATATATATGTATTATATATATATATGTTGTATGTTGAAAAGTCAAACAAATGGAAAAGTCTACAAAGAAAGGTCAACAAGTCAAAGATGAAGAAGCAAAACCCCATCACACGTTTTTTTCTCTTAGACCTCTACTACAACTTTGACTTCCTAGCTCCTACTACAAGTTGCATGATCAGCCCTTCCTTTCAACAAAAAAACTCAAGTGCTTAAGATATTTATTCATTCAAGTATATGTATACATGAGTTTTGTAGTGTTAAAAAGTGTGTGTGAGTGTTCATTTTTCTTTGTAATTCCCTGGAACATAAAACTCTCTCAATCACCAAACAACAAACATCAAGAACATAAAGATCAACAAGTTAAATGAAGAACACTATCAACCATCTTCATCATCTTCATCAAAGGTTCTTCATCAAACTTTAAGATCATCATCTTTACCACCATCACCACCTTATATCAACCTCCTTCCAACCTCAAAATACTCTCCAAACACCCTCCAAAAATCCTCCTTAAACCTCCTCCAAAAACCCTTTCAAATCACCACAACCATCACCACCTTGCTGTTTTTCGACATCAGAATTTGCATGTTAGAAAAGAAAAAACCGAGCACAACACATCCAAAATACTACTAGGGAGATTTTCACCATCAATTCTTCAGAACCTTACCTACATTCAGAAATTTTCGTGGACGGTTTTGACCACGGGAAACACCAAAGAGACGCGAGAGAGAATTGGCTATCCAGAGAGATTTCTGTTTTTGAGTTCAGAATCTTCATGTTAGAAAACAAAAAAGCGAGAACAACACAGCCAAAATACTACTAGGGAGATTTTCACCATCAATTCTTCAGAACCTTACCTACATATATAAATTTTAGTGGACGATTTTGACCACGGGAAACCCCCAAGAGACGCGAGAGAGAATTGGCTATCCAGAGAGATTCACTCCGAAAATCTACATCCATCACCACCCAAAACTCCTTCAACTTCACCATCTTTGCTGCCTTACACCACCAAAATTACAACCTTATTCCACCTCCTAACACCCTCCAAATACCCACTCCAACCTCATCAAATCTCCTCAAAACACCCGATACCCGAATACAAATACATGACTCGTGTATTTTGCACTGTTTTGTAAACAACCCATTTTACATGAAAATGAACTTTTTACTACTTATCAAATACCGGATTGATCTTTGAACAAATATCAACCAGTCGTTCCAAGAGTCCCAATATCGACCGGTCCTTCCAAGAGAACAAATATCGACCAGTCGTTCCACGAGTCCAGTTCAGTCAATTTATTGACGAACCTACTTGATATATATTTATATACTTATATACTTTATTATAGCTTTATGTCATTTAAATATATTCATTTATATTATTTATAGCTTTATGTTATTTAAATACAGTCATTTATATTATTTATAGTTTTACGTCATTTAAATACAATCATTTATATTATTATAGCTTTCAGTCATTTATAGCTTTCATATTTATACTTATTCCGCAATTATTATTCTTTATATATATCTATATCTTATACCTTTAACTCATATATCTGTCACACAGTAACTGGTAGCCGAGCCTTTTGTTGTGGTAATCAGATTTTTATATTTCCAACAATCGGTATCTGAGCTGATATAAAATGAATAATATCCAACAACAAACATTATTTATAACTATAAAAGAGTTATAATACCATAAGATAATTTGAAGTCTCAAATATTCAATTTATTTTGATATTCAAAGTTTATTAAACTCCAAAACCCTAAAAGCCCTAAAACCTAAATTTTATAAAGTTTAACATCAAGAATTCTATAAAAATAGTTATGAACATCATAATATGATATTATAATAATTAAAATTATAAAAATGCATTCATGGAAAAATAAAATTCAACTCATTAACATTTACCCTTAATTTATAAATAAAAAATTAAGGTTTTATGAATAAAAACTTTATTTTAGTGCACATTTTATATAAAAATTGAGATATTTTATAAAAGAACTTAAATTTTATAAAAGAAAATGAATGAGAAATGAGTATTATACTCAAACATTCGGATCCCTCTCTCCCCATATCTCTCTCACACTCTCATTCTCCAACACACACACACATCTCTCTTCTTTCTCTCTCTAGAAAACTCTCTACCTTCTCTCTAAATTTTTCTCCAAACACCACTCCATTCTCTCTTCCTCCCTTTAATAACCACGAAATTTTCCAGAAAACAAACCCAAGAACGCTCCTCAAACTCAAAATCTTCATCATCTTGTGGTGTTTTTGAAGGTAAAATCGATTTCTACTTCACTTTTCCTTCAAGTTTTCCTATTTTTCTTACACTTCTACTTCTTCATCTTCTTCAAACTTGTTTTCTTTTTGTTAAAATGGTTTTTAGAACATCATGGATGTGTTCTAACACCATGCATGTATGATAAACAAGGTTGCATGTTCATGATCTTAGTGCAAAAATCGATTTTAAGGACTAAAACATCAAACTAAAGTTAAGAGTTTTTGAGAAACAAAATTTTGTTCATAAATGCATGTATACATTTTGATAAGTTTTAATCTTTTGATCTCTGGAAACATGACTAAAATATGAGTTTATCATGATATATTTAAATTATTTCAAAAGATTTACTCAAGAAAATAATGAAAACTCACTTTTCTAACCAATCATCATGCATGCAATCTGCCAGATTTCTTTACCTGACTTTAAACTGTCATATCTCACTCATTTCTTAACCAAAATTCGTGATTCTTTTTCTGAAATAAAATACTTTGAGTTAGATTTCAAACTCATCTGACCTCACTGGAATATTCCAATATTTAGATTTTTAACAATTTTTACAAAACTGTTGCTCAAACAGCACTTTCCTTATGAACATTTGTTTTGTGTTGCATGTTCAAAGGACGTATTCATCACTAAAAATCATTCAAAAATATTTTGAACTCTTAACAGCATGTATTAAGAGGTACAAAAAGATCTTGATTTAAAAGTCTTTGTAACATGTTACAAAAATTGTCAAACTAACATCAATAATCTTTACCAAAATCACAAGAACCAAGTTTTCTATATAATTTATTGAGCCTTTAGGCGTGTTTTTCGACATCAATAATAAGAGAACAATTTTTCAATATTATCAAATTGTATGAAGATGTGTTCTGAAAATTTTCAGCTCAATATATATTTTCTTTATTTTTACATGAAAATAATAAGAAAATAGAGTGTTAAATCATATAAAATACCTAAACTAGTAAATAAATTCTGGAAAAATTCTTGGATGATCCCCTAAGTTAATAAACATCTCCCATTAAGTTTCATCCATTTTTGTTACCGTTTAATATGCTTTTGAATTTTCTTTTTGTTTAGCTCTAATAAATCAAAAAAACCACATTAGGTAATATAAAAATGGTATCTAATAATTTTCACAGATTATACGCTCTGTGGAAGACTTAGAAAAACATTTCCAGAATTTTTCATAATGGATTCCTATTTTTCTCCGATTTTTGTATTTATAATGGACTAAAAACAGGAAAAATAGTTTTACTCATCCAAAAATTATGAAAATTTACTAGAACACCTTGTAGTACATTAGGAGGCTACATAAAAATGTTTATGATTTTGTACTCTGTATACTATTTTTCTCCTATTTTCTAAGATTAAATACACTTAAATACACAAAATCTGATTCATTATATAAAAACCACATTTCTTATTTTTCCCAGATTATTTACTCTGTAAATGAAGTGTACAAAAGTTTTGGTAATTTACTTTAACTGTTTAATAATTATTATTTAATTAATGATTATTTAAGAGGATTAAACAAGGAAAAATAGCAACACTAAATAAAAAATATCTTTTGTATTTTTCACAGCTTCTATATAGGTAATAACAGTTTTACAAAAATTTTGGACAATTTTGGAAACTGTTTTCTATTTATCTCCATTTTTATTAGAATAAATGCACAAAAATCATAAAATTGGGTTAAACAGTTTAGAAACACATTTTTCTATTTTTCACAGATTAAGTATGTGTAATAACACTTGTAAAAAACGTTTGGTTAATTTTTGAAACTGTTACCTGTTTATTTATATTTTTATAGAATAAATACACAAAAATTAGAAAAATTATATTAAACTTTTTGAAAACACATATTAATATTTTTCCTAGATTATGTACACTGTAAAATAGTTACAAAAAAATTATAAGAGTTTTTCATGATAATTTACTATTTTTCGATGATTTTATGATTATTCATGGAATTAAATGGTGAAACATAGTTAGACAAATAAAAAATTCAAGAAAATTTATCTTAAGGTCTTTGACTTCAATTAAAACTGATATGAAAACTTTGGGAAATTTTAGAACTAAATTGATTTAGTTTTTGAATATTTAATCATTGGAACACCTCTAAAATGTTAAATATTAACATTTCAATAATGGAAATTTTTCCACTCAAATTGTTATATAACAATTGATTCATTGAAACTTAATTACCACAGAAAAATGTTTGTAACTTATCAATATTAAATTTTAACACATTATTGGCATAATTCTATTGTAGTAGTAAGTATACTAGATTTCGATTAGAGACTCATTAGTGTGTAACATCGTTGTAGGAAAACGATAGTGGTACCAGTGGAGCGTAGATCAATGCACCATTTGCATCATCTCAATGCATTGTGAGTATTCACCAATCCCCTATTTTTGATTTTTAAATGTTTTGGGGTGGAAAAACATGTCCTAAACTATTTATGTTCGTTGTATTTATTTGAATCGTATAAACTCGGTTGCTATATTTTTCATATTGTGAGTATTCACGTACTCCCTTATTTTCGGTTTTTATGTTTTAGGGTGGAAAAGCATGTCCAGAAAAATTATTATTTGCATGTTGTATTTAAATTGATTTGTATCAAACACGATTGCTATTGTATTGCTATGTCTCTCTATGTATGTCTATGCAACACGGAACATGAGAACTTATCGTATTAAGGCCCTTCCCTTATCTCTAACCATTAACTCTTTGAGCCAATGGTCATTATGGATAGCGTTATTAGGAATTGACAACTCCTCACTCGCCCTATTGCTGGAGTGCGTGATACCATATTCATCTATGGAACGATAAGCATAGATCTTGATAGGGCTTCAGTCATAGGTTTCGTTGAGACTCATTATTTGCTCATACACATACAAACTCGTTTCTCGTTATAGCAATAAACTTGTTATCAATAATAGCAATCAACTTTGTTTCTCATTATAGCAATGAACTTTGTTTCTCATTACAACAACGAACTTTTATTACTGGAAACTTATATACATGTTTTAGCAATGAAATTGTTTGCTCCTTGTAGCAATGAAATTGATTGCTCATTTTAGCAATGAAACTTGTTTACTCGTTTGAGTAACGAACTTTATCTTCAATGAGAATATGAATGTTGCATCTTATTCGGGCAACATACTTTATCTCTCATGATGACAAAGAACTTTGTTTTTACAAACTTATTTACTCCTTTTAACAATATACTTTTATTACTGGAAACTTTTATCAAAACTTTGATTTCAATTCATGAACCAATATTATTTTGTTAAACTTGTGAGTACTCACCAACTATTTTTATAGTTGACGCTCGTTTTACATGCTTTTTCAAGAATCATCGAGTAAGTGGCACTTAGAGACACTGCACTTTTAGGAGCATTCGCATGTGTTGTATTTCCATTTACATTGTAATTTCTTTTAAAAGTTGTTCAAACCCATCATAAAATTGTAATGATTATTAATACTATTGTTGGTGTTGTCTTTTATCTTTTGCTATGAAACCCTTTATACTGTCACGCCTCGTGTTTTCGCTTTAGCCGGGTGTGACACATTTCTTGCACACATTGTCGATACGAGTCAGGAAGTAAAGGAAATTAAGAGCATACCAGAAGTACGCGACTTTCCCGATATCTTTCCAGAAGAACTACCGGGATTACCACCGCAACGTCAAGTCGAGTTTAGAATCGACTTAGTTCCAGGGGCTACCCCAGTAGCAAAATCGCCTTATCATCTAGCACCAATAGAGATGCAAGAACTTTCCTATCAGCTTAATGAACTCCATCAAAAAGGATTCATTAGACCAAGCTTCTTACCTTGGGGAGCACTGGTCTTGTTTGTAAAGAAGAAAGATAGATCGTTCCGTATGTGCATTGACTAATGAGAACTGAATAAGCTTACCGTCAAAAATCGTTACCCTCTTCCCTGCATTGACGACCTATTTGATCAGCTTCAAGGAGAAAACTACTTCTCGAAGATAGATCTACGATCCGGATATCACCAATTACGAGTACTAGAGGAGGATGTTCCCAAGACAACCTTTCGAACTCGTTATGGACACTACGAATTTGTAGTGATGCCGTTCGGATTAACCAACGCACCAGCGGTATTCATGGACCTAATGAACAGGGTGTGCCGCCTTTACTTGGATCAGTTCATCATCGTCTTCATCGATGATATACTTGTCTACTCCCGAAGTAAGGAAGAGCATAGTCAGCACCTACGAAAAGTCTTAGAAACATTACGATCGGAGAAGCTCTATGCGAAGTTCTCTAAATGCGAATTTTGGATTCGAAGAGTCGAATTTTTGGGCCACGTTGTTAGCGAAAAGGGGATACACGTGGACCCCTCCAAAATTAAGGCCATTGAGAACTGGTCGGCACCAAAGATGCCTACAGAGATTCGTCAATTTCTAGGTCTCGCTGGCTACTATCGCAGATTCATAAAGAACTTCTATGGCATTGCGAAACCTCTTACTACATTGACCCAGAAAGGCATGGCCTTTGACTGGGAAGCAAAACAAGAGAAGGCGTTCCAAACACTGAAACAGGCCTTGTGCAACGCACCGATACTATCCCTCCCCGAAGGGATAGAAGATTTCGTAGTGTATTGCGATGCATCAAATCAAGGACTTGGTTGTGTTCTTATGCAAAGAGGGAAGGTTATTGCCTATGCCTCCTGTCAGCTTAAGATACACGAAGTCAACTATACAACACACGATCTTGAGTTAGGAGCCATGGTATTTGCTCTGAAGATCTGGAGACACTACCTGTACGGAACAAAGAGTACTATCTTCACCGACCACAAGAGCCTTCAACACATTTTCTATCAGAAGGAGCTCAACATGCGAGAACGATGATGGGTCGAGCTACTCAATGACTACGAATGTGAAATTCGTTATCATCTTGGCAAAGCCAATGTAGTAGCTGACGCCCTCAGTCGAAAAGAATAAACTGGTCGGAGAGTCAAATCTCTAACTATGACTATCCATTCCCACTTATCCACATAAATTAAGGAGGCTCAACTGGAAGCTTTGCAACCTAAAAATGTGACGGGTGAATCACTGAGAGGAATGGAAAAGAATATAGAAATCAAGGGTGGCAGAGCATATTATCTCATGGACCGTATCTGGACACCGAAACATGGTGGCTTCAAAGACGTGGTCATGACTGAAGCACACAACACAAGATATTCCGTTCACCCAGGTTCAGATAAAATGTATTTGGATCTTAAGAAACTGTACTGGTGGCCTAACATGAAAGCAGAAATTGCTACCTTCGTAAGTAAATGCCTTACTTGCGCTAAGGTTAAGGTCGAGTATCAGAAACCTTCAGGATTACTACAACAACCGGAGATACCGGAATGGAAATGGGAACGGATTACTATGGACTTCATAACGAAGTTGCCCAAGACAACGAGTGAACTCGATACCATATGGGTCATCGTCGACAGATTGACCAAATCCGCGCATTTTCTACCAATCAAGGAGACTGACAAGATGGAAAGGCTTACAAGAACTTACATAAGGGAAATAGTGCGACTGCATGGTGTCCTAATATCCATTATCTCCGATAGAGATAGTAGATTCACTTCAAGGTTCTGGCAGTCACTACAAAGTTCCCTGGGGACTAGGCTAGACATGAGTACAGCCTACCATCCACAAACGGACGGGCAAAGTGAGAGGACGATACAAACTTTGGAAGATATGCTGAGAGCCTGTGTGATTGACTTTGGAAAGGCATGAGATATCCATTTACCCCTTGTCGAATTTTCATACAGTAATAGTTATCATACGAGCATAAAGGTTGCTCCATTTGAAGCCCTCTATGGCCGTAAGTGCAGGTCCCCTCTGTGCTGGGCTGAAGTTGGCGACACACAATTAGCTAAAGGACGAGTTCCTGAAAGCACTATCACCGGTCCGGAAATCATACGAGAAACGACAGAGAAGATCGTTCAGATTCGTGAACGGTTGAAAGTCTCTAGAGACCGCCAGAAAAGTTACGCTGACCAAAGGAGGAAACCTTTGGAATTCCAGGTAGGAGACCGCGTTCTATTGAAGGTCTCACCGTGGAAGGGCTTGATACGCTTTGGAAAGCGTGGAAAGCTAAATCCAAGATACGTTGGGCCTTTCGAGATTCTCGCCAGAATCAACCATGTAGCTTACAAACTCAATCTACCACGTGAACTTAGTAACATACATCCAACCTTCCACCTCTCGAACTTGAAAAAGTGTCTGTCCGATGAGACTCTTGTTATTCCACTCGACGAGATCGAGATCAACGAGAGCCTCAACTTCGTGGAAGAACCGGTAGAAATCATGGGTCGAGAGGTCAAACAAACGAAACAAAGTCGCATACCCATCGTGAAGGTTCGCTGGAACGGCAAGCGAGGACCTGAATTCACATGGGAACGCGAAGATCAGATGAAACAAAAGTACCCACATCTTTTTCTCTTATTCACAAGTATCTATCTTACTTTAAATTTTAGGAGAAAATTCCCTCTAACGGGGGGATGATGTGACAACCCGATATTTCAACTCTATGTAACGACCTAAAAAGTCAAGTATTGTAACCACTTTTGATATAATGAAATTAACTTCGAAAATAAAATGTGCAAAAGTCTCTAATTAATTACCTATTATGTTAGATGTCATTAAACCGTAACCGTACGTAAAAAGAACGCCCAAATCTGACTTCGTATAAGGAAGTTATAATTTTTCCAAGTTCGGCTTAGCGACAGACAGCTAAAAACTCGAAACAGAGATCGAACGACTTTTGGCCGGAATGACCTAAATGAGAATCGAAGGTCTCGACAATGGTTTTTCAGCGGTGAAAAGTCTGGCAAAAACAGACATCGGATAATGAAGTTATGAATTTCTAACGAAATTTTCTTACCGCAACCTTTTAAAAATAAATTATAAAAATAATTTCAAAATTTGCCGATGGATTCTAAACGAAAGTTGTAGAGCGTAGTATCACCTACGCATGGATATAAAGAACGTCGAAAATGGAGTTCGTATGAAGAAGATATGAATTTTTGAAGTTTCTTAAATAATAAAAATATAAATTTTAAATCAAAATTCGGTATTATCCGAAGGAGGAGTCACCAGGCCAATCCGAGTTACGCCCAGTGTACACTCGTATGCCCAGCGTACTCGAGGGCTAGGCCTCGGATCGTCCACGTCGCCCTTATGCGAGGCTATGCCCCGTCCCATCAGAAGTTCCGAGGCAGTCAAGGATGTGGTCATGCATGACGCACGCGTACGCCCAGTGTACCGAGGCGGTTCCCAACCCCTATAAAAGGGATGCGAGGGTTCCAAAGAAAAGGGCCAATTCCTCTCATCTTTCTTGCGTTTTTGCCTCGTTTTCCGTGTACGTAATATCCCGAAACCCCGGCTTCCTTGCTCAAGTCCCGAAGGTCGTTTGTGCTCCCGAGATTCCCGAGAATCCCGAGAAAATCCGCTTTCTCAAGTCGAAGTTTTGCTCGGATTTTATCTCACCTTCTCCGACCTTTCAAGTGAGTTCATACCCCTATAATCCACACTTTAAAATGTTTTATAAATGCTTTTATATGCTTTTAAGGGGGGGGATACAAGTAAAACACACGATTATTATCGTGTGTTATATAAAGTTTCATTATACACTTTTTATCAATGGAATCATAGGTGATTTATAACTATCATAAGGAAAACTTTCGTATGCAATATATATATATATATATATATATATATATATATATATATATATATATATATATACAAATCATATGCTCTGCTTATACTGTATGTATATGTGTCCATCTTTGGCACTACAAAAATTATACTTTTTATAACAAGTGAGCATTTCACTAGGGTTTACTATACAAACGAGACACATTTTTAGAAAACTATAATAGGTATAGTTTCACGAGAACATCACGAACTTTTACATACTAGAAACACTATTTCAAGAAGTTACTTTCATATACAAGAACAAATGAATATTTTTCACACGTAATTCTGTTTTATACTAAGTTTTGTGAGACATTAAACTTCACGTACGTTCGAGTACATATTTCAAGTCTTGTATTATATACCAAAATCCCTTGAAGGGGGAGCATGGTGTTTGCGTATAGATCTATACGAGATTGACAACCCCTCGCCCTGACTGTTAGCTAGAGTACACCATTTGGGGTGACAAACGTCAGAACATTCCAACGCCTGAAGAACGTTATGTATAGGCAATACAGTCAATAGCATGGTTAAAAAACTCACATGGAGTATTAAAAACGCATTGATTTACGGGGATTTTCAGACGTCTTGGAGACTTTACACGTACATAAATTAACTACTTTTGGCATGAAAAACATTATTGTGTTACAGTTTTGGAACCTCTAAACTGTCACCCACATACGGAAAAACATACATTTTATAGAAAAAAACATTGGTCTTGATAGAAGGCTACATTTATACTAGTAGAAAATATGGGATTTTCTAGGAAGAAACGAACAAAAACAAAACATTTCATTTTAGTTCATACAAACATTTTCATTTAATACTTAAGAAACTCACCAGCTTAAATGCTGATCTACTCTTTCAAACTTACTTGTATGTCCCAGGGATTCAGTAATTACAGGTAACAAACAGCTTTTGAAGAAGGGACGCTGCGGCGCCAGTTTAAATTCATATTTTGGCATCATATTGTAATTGGTTTTGAACATGTACCTTTTAACAATGTAAACTTTCAATTATATATATGATGGTTATACTACTTTCTTTACTATGTATTCAATTGTTAGGGTACTACATGAAGTCATCCGCCCCCGAACGTTTCCAGCGTTCCGGTTTGGAGGTGTGACACATAACCTCATCAGATTCTCCAAACTCGTAATCTGTTTCCATGTACTCCTCAGGCTCCACTCCGGGTCCTACCTCTTGACCCATTGTAGGGTCTCCTATAGGATTTTCTTCGGGTTCGTCCTCTGACTCTTCCAACCACCCACCAGTCTCCTAGTTGGGGAAATAGGGATCTCTAGGATGGTGAAATCCGGCCATAGTGTCTGCACAAGAGGTGAGAGACGTTGTAAAAAGAGTATGCATATAGTATTTCCAAAAATACTCCTATAGTATTTTTTTATTTAAGTTTGAGTTCCTTAGAAGTTTTGGATACGAGGTAAGCTTCTAGATCCATTTCCCGCCATGATTACTCCCAAACACATGTTGGTTATATTTTTGAAAAAAGATAGTTGATCAGGCTATATTTATCTCCAATGTGACTACATAACTATTAGGGTTTAATCACAGTGTTCAATTTCCTCCAGAGGCTTTTAGTGTTATAGTTTTTAACGTATACCAATGTATCATTTTATTCAGAGTGTTTTAATCCCATTGTATTTATAGTTGCATATCAAGTATGATTAGATATGCCAGTTCACTATAAACAATGCTCTGATACCAATCTGTCACACCCCCGAACCAGACGGTAGAAACTTCCAGGGGCTCGAGTGGCTTTAACTTGGGATATCATCACAATGTATATAATTGAAACAAGACAACACCATCATCATACATTTCACTATACAACCAACATTGTTTACATCAAGTATAGTATCATGAGTTACATGCCAAAATAATCAATGTATGATGATAACAAAAAATCAACAAATTCCACATGTTCTTGATGACCTTTCTGCTTTACGATTCCTTGAGAATACAAGTTATTTTGACAACGTCAACATATATAATATGGGTGAGTTCATAAGCATGTTTGAATGAAAAGTTTTGTATTGATAACAAAACACCAGAAAATCTGATATTTTCTGAAAAGTAGTTTGAACGTGATGTGTCAAAATCAAGTATTAATGCATGCGTGTTATCTGTTTTTGGGATGTATATAAAGATGTAATCCGGATAAAAATCAAGTGTTTTCTATTGTAAGTAAAAGGTATTGTTTAACTGTGTATTTCCCTAGAAAATCCCATATTTTCTGTTTATAAGTGTGTTGTGGTCTCAACCCTAAGACCGAATATCAGTGTATCTATGTTTTCGTATCAACAAGATTTTATAGGTGTTCCATAAAATTATGTTGGAGAGGATCTCTAAGTGAGTCGTTTTAACCATACTTAATTATGACGAATTCGCCCATCATGGCACTTTCAAGCGCCGACTTAATTAAGGTAAGGTTTGTCACCGTAGACTGCCCTAGTCTAACTGTAGCGAGCAGCTCAGGTGTGGGGAGTCATCCCGTATAGATCTATACACAAACTCCCGCTCTCCCTCCAGGAGACTTTGGTTATAACTATAGGCTACGATCGTACACTTCAAATGTGTCAACCGACATGTCTTACTAGATCCTTAACTGTGTTCACGCGGGTATGGTATCATGTTATGTATAATGGTTTCCCGAGTAATTTTATATTTGAAAAGTCCACTAAGTGTGTGTGTGTGTGTGTGTGTGAATGTACGAGGCCCAATGGACATGTAGGAGGACCACTAAGGCCCAATAAACATGTAATGCATAACATAGGCCCAATAAGCATGTATATAGACCACAAACGCCCAATAAGCATGTGTTGTACATTCCAGACCGAATAAGCAGGTAAATGGACCCTTAAGGCCCATTAAACATGTAAGAGGACCACTAAGGCCGAATAAACATGTAATGCATAGTATAGGCACAATAAGCATTATATATGGGCTACAAAGGCCCAATAAGCATGTGTTGTACATTCCGGGCCTAATAAGCATGTAAATAGACCCTTAAGGCCCATTAAACATGAAAGGTAAGTATTAGGCTTAATAAGCATGTATATGGGCCACGAAGGCCCAATAAACATGGAATCAATGTATTTTGTTTGTTTGTTATAACATTGTTCATTTTAGCTTGATGGTTTACCAAAATGACGAGAATAAAACCCACTTTTTGTAATAATGACATTTTTGGCCCATTAAGCCGTAACTCTACAATTTAGGCTTATTTTTAGTAAGATTGACACTTTAGGTCCCTTAAGACCACAAATATACATTTATAGGCTATTTCAAATAAAATGACATTTTTAGCCCACTTTAATTAAAATAACATTTTTGGCCCAATATTATGAAAATTGCATCTTCGGCCCTGTTATCTATAAATTGACATTTTTGGCCCAACTATATATATTGATATTTTCGGCCCATTATTGTAAAAAGTTACAGTTTCAACCCTTTTTTGATAAAAATGACACTTTCGGCCCAAGTTTTGTGAAAAGAACATTTTAGGCCCAATTTCAAATAAAGTGTCATTTTTAGCCCATAAAAGCCGTGAATTAAAATTTTTTTTGCTCAATTTGTGTTACATAACAATTCAATCCATAAATTTTGATTTTTTTACAAATTAGGACCCAAGAAACCGTAAAGGCCCACATTAAGGCCCATTATGCAAAAACTTACATTTTTGGCCATTTTAACACCAAGAATATCATAAGGACCCATTTTATATAAATTTTACTCATTTAGTCCTTATGGAACCGTAAATGTCATAAGAGTCTCAACTTTTTGTTTATTTGGCAAAAAATGGCCCTTATACAAGATTTTGTTTAGTTTTTCAACAACTTTAACATGTTTAACACTTTCATCTTTATAGAATGTTGCTTAAAGTGTTTTAGTTTACAAATATCACCAATTTTTGTTAGAGTTTTCGAGATCTATAGCGTTTTATCACATTTTCACAGCTTATAACAAGAAAAACACACATAAACATGCACAATACATAGATCTACCACATCAAAACAAAGTAACACTGTAGCACCTCGTTCTTGGTACGTATTCTTGTATTTAATTCTTTTATCGATTTGCAATTTTGGTCTTGGACTCGGAGAGTCGATGGACTGACTCGCCGAGTAGAAGCGGGATGAGACACGGAGTTTAAGCTGTGGACTCGGCGAGTAGCCGCTGTCTGCACAAAAACCCTAATCCAGGGGTTTGCACCCTAATTAAACGACCTTATGCAGCCTCCATCACCCCTTTATGCTCCCAAACACCCCTCACTGAAACCCTAGTCGTTTTTGAAGCAATCTAAGCCTTGTTGGTGGATTTTGGTGTTGTGATCTTAAGGAAGGAAGGAGAGAAACTTGAGGAAGCAAGTAGAGATCAAGGGAACTTGAGTTTGTGCACCTTCTTCAGCTCATTGAAGGTAAAAAGTTGTGATCTTGCTCATTCATTTGTTAGATCCCTCTTTGGGGACGTTTAGGGCTTTTATGAGTCATTTTTGGTGGCCAACCATGTTTGCAAACTTGGTTGGGGGTTTAAGCTTCTGAATCACATCATGAAAGGAGTCACTAGGCAGATTTGGGTTGCTTTTACACCCATGAAAGGTCCCATGTGCCATATGAGCTTGTTTTATGTCCTTTTGAGCTCAAAGTCCCATGCAAGCACGTAAAGTTTGTAACTTTACGTGCTAAATCGATTGTATAAGCTTGGATCTATCTTTTGATCAAAGGATGTACATTAGAAAGCAAAGATTTAGGGAATGGATATGACCAACTTGGCGAGTCCATTCTTGGACACGGCGAGTCTAGGGGGTTCTTTCCCATTCTGTTGAGGGTCGAAAGGACCCAATTGAGTGTGGAAAGGTTTAAGGGGGTCTCCGGGGAGTAACCCAATGTTCTGGACTAAGCCATTGATCTGGAAGTTCATGGGACTCGGCGAGTGCTTGAAGGTGCTCGGCGAGTCCGAGGCAATCTTCAAAGAAATCGATGAGTTTTTCATACAACTCGGCGAGTCGAGGACAGAATGTGTTCATCGGATGAAGATTAACTCGACGCGTTGTTCATACAACTCGGCGAATCGGATGAAGGACCATTGAGTATCAGTTAGGAAGTGAAATCGTTGATTCAATGCCTAACTCGACGAGTAGAGACGGGAGCAAGGACAATCGACTGGATATGGACTCGACGAGTTGGCAAGCCAACTCGGCGAGTCGGGTCAACTGGAAGTTGACTTTGACTTTGACTTGACTTTGGTTTGGAATCGGTCAGGGGTAAAATAGTCATTTTACCCTGGGAGTAGTATCAATGTCTGATTAATTGTTTTATGGAAATATAGCCGGGGGATCACTGGAGCAGCTGTCAGACATTTGAGGATCAACTTTTCAGCAGCCAGCCTTTTGAGGTAAGTTACCTTCCAGTAGGGGTGGGTCTAAGGCCACAATGCCGACCCACCAAGTAGGAGTATTTTATAAGATGATTGTCTTTGTGATAATTATCTTGGTATGGATACGTGTTTGGTTATGAGATATATCTTGATGATATGTTATGTGTATGATAGGGATAGTTTTCCCCTGACAGTGGTCCTTAAGACCAAAAGGTAGTTCAGTACTCGGATATGCCTGATTGTATGCTTATTCCTTGTTGTGGTATGCTAGTAGTAGGGGGTGGAATAGACCCCAGTTACTGGTTGAAAGATACCGGTGATGATTTCCGGTTGAAAGATATCGATGACGATTACCCGTTGTAAGATACCGATGATGACTACCGGTTGAAAGATACTGATGATGATTACCGGTTGGAAGATACCGATGATATTGTATGGTATGTGGTATGATGGGGGAACTCACTAAGTTTTGTGCTTACGGTTTCAGTTTTTGGTTTCAGGTACCTCTTCGTCCAAAGGGAAGGAGCCGGTGGCATAGCATAACATCACACACACATATGATTTTCCGCACGAAGTTTTCTGGGATTGTACTATGATATGATATTTGTTTATGATGTGAGTTTTGAACATGATACATTGTTTTATGAAATGACATGTTGGCATAGTATTTTCTAAAGAATGCTTTTATGAAAGAAATAATTCAAATGAAAATTTTAGGCTTGAATTTTGGGATGTTACAAGTTGGTAGCAGAGCCCTGGTTTAAGGGATTCAGACACACCCTCGGGGGTGTCTGGACTCAAACCGAGGGACTAAAAGATTTTTTTCAAGAAAATAGTTTTCTAAAATCTAGAATAGGAAGTTTTAAGAAAGTCGAAGTGTGTGATGCGTGCGACCGGCTGGGCTCAAGTAAGAGTCCCCCAAGATACCCATACTTGTTATCTTATGTGTATGGTTTTGATTCAGGGAACTGCATGCTAGAATAGGACTAAGGGTCTAGGAGGATGCCTTGTGTGCCTGATATATGATTATGAGAATTGCATGCTAGTTAGGGCTAAGGATCTAGGAAGGATGCCTTATATGCCTGTTGTATGAGTTGTATGTTAGGACTGTTTAGTCAGTTGTAGGATGGTCTGTGTAGGTTATGCCTGGTTTGGTTACTCAACGACGAATGCTCCTTGCTTGTGCTATGGGGGTTCTGGCCCTTTTCGACTAACTAGTGAACGGATATGTAACAGTATCCACAAACTAGTTAGGGGGACGCAGTAAGGAATCCTAATGCAGCTGATGGCGGGGAGTATGTCGGAGAGTGCCCTAGGGAAACCTAGGATATGGTCAGTGGGAAGAGCATCGGTGAAAATGGTCATGGTGAAGTCAAGGCAATCCTTGAGGAAAGTACAGATAGATGTGGAAGGTAGTATGGGCTCGTACTACTGAAAGAAAAGGATCCGTACTTGATTCAAGGAGGACCGAGATGGAACCTAGAAACTTGGAGAGTGTGTGAGACCTTTCAGGGGTATATGTGATCCTGACAATTGTGTTATTATTTTCGGAATGGTGGTCATACGTCATGGGGCAGGGGGATCAGGATCGTGTTCGGGAGCGGGATCCGAGCATGTCGATGATGGGTTACGTGAGTTCATCGCATCTGAGATTACGAGAGGTATCCTTGAGGGGACCCCGGTCATTTTCGGGTCGATCAAGGAAGGGATTATCGAGCTAATGGAGGATCGCCTTCGGGCATTCAGGAGTGATCTAGCATCTAGCCAGGTGGGTACAAGCACACTATCCTTTAAGGACTTCCGTGGGAGTGGTGCGCCGGATTTTCATGGGGTGAAGGACCCCAATGCTGCTGGGAGGTGGATCGCAGACATCGAGTCTGCTCAGCTGACGAGCTTATGCCCGGAAGGGTCGAAGGTCCGTTTCGCTGCAGGTTGTTTGAGGGATAGAGCCAGAGATTGGTGGGAGTTGATTGGCGATACGCTGGAAGCCCCAACCATTGAGGCCATGTCATGGTCAGATTTTGTGACCCGATTTAGGGTTGAGTTTGCACCAGCTGTGGAGCTTCAGTAGCAGGCCAGAGAGTTCTTGGATATGAGACAGACTACGAAGACTGTGGCGGAGATCACCGCCAAGTTTCGGGAGAGGGCCTTGTTGGTACCTCAGTATGCAGGGGATGAGGATATGAGGAGGACCCGATACCATGACATGCTACGGGCTGATATTCGGGAGCATGTTAATTTCTCTGCTTGCCCTACCCTGGAGTCCATGATTTCTAAGGCTAGGGAGAGAGAAATTGATTTGGAGCACATACGGAAGAGGAAGGCTGCTGAGGGGCAGGCGATGGGGGCTTCGGGGAAGAAGCCCAAGGGATCCGATGGTAGGCCGAAAGGTCGGTCAGGGCGGGACCGCTATGGGAAATGCGGTCGGTCACATGAGGGATTTTTTCGCACCAGGCCGGGTTCAGGCTGCTATAAGTGCGAGAAGGTGGGGCATTTTGGCAGAGATTGTACTGCACCTGCTTCTGCGATTCAGAAATCATACCTGATTTACTTCCATAGCAATCAGAGGGGCCATAAAAGGCCAATTGTCCCACGTTGACAGCAGCAGCAACGCCGGTAGTGACGCCAGTGTCAACGACAGAACAGGTTGTGGATGGCTGGAAGGTCAAGTCAGAGGCTCCAATGGTTCGGAGCCGAGCATTTCAGCTGACAGCCGAGGAGGCACGCGCTGCACCCGATGTGGTGAGGGGTATGATTCTTTTCCTCTGATTTATTTGCATGATGTTATGATATTGATATGTGCTATGTGTATATGCATTTAGGATCGTTCCATGTGAACGGTATTCCAGTTCAGGTGTTGTATGATTCGGGTGCTACCCGATCATTTGTCTCTCTTGCGCTTAGCAAGAAGTTTCCTGAGTCATCGGGCATGTTGGACTGCCCTCTAGAGGTCGAGATTGCAGACGACCGATTAGTGTGAGCATCGGAGGTCTACCGAGATTGTGTTTTGAGGCTGTTCGAGGAACGTTACTTGGTAGACTTGGTTCCTATACCATTGCGGGGGAACAATGTTATTATAGGGATGGATCGGTTGAGCCCCCAATGGGGCACTGATAGATTGTGCACATCACTTGGTACAGATCAGGACCCCAAGTGGGGGAGAGTTGGTAGTTCAGGGCGAGAAGCCACAGCAAGGACCAGATGCATGTTCAGCAGCGAGAGCTAGGCGCTACCTTCAGCAGGGTTGCGCAGGGTATATCGCGTATGTTATGGACATCCGGGAGGTGGGTAAAGCAAAAGTGGGTGATGTACTCGTGGTGCGGGAGTTTATGGATGTATTCCCCAAGGAGTTTCCTGGGATACTTGCAGAGAGGCAGGTGGAGTTTAGGATCGACCTAGTCCCTGGCGCGGCTCCGATAGCCAAGGCACCGTATTAGTTGGCTCCTCCTGAGATGCAGGAGTTGTCTACACAGCTGCAGGAGCTGTTAGACAAGGGATTCATTAGACCGAGCATTTCACCTTGGGGAGCCCCAATTCTTTTTGTGAAGAAGAAGGATAGGTCGCATTGGATGTGTATAGACTATCGGGAGCTGAATAAGGTAACAATGAAGAACCGTTACCCACTCTCGAGGATCGATGACCTCTTCGACCAGCTTCAGGGAGCATCTTGGTTCTCCAAGATTGATTTACGATTAGGGTATCATCAGATGAGGGTCAGAGAGGAGGATGTGCAGAAGACTGCTTTTCGGACGTGCTATGGTCATTATGAGTTTTTGGTGATGCCTTTCGGGCTCACCAATGCTCCTACCGCGTTCATGGATCTTATGAATCGCATGTGCCGGCCGATGTTGGATCGGCTCGTGATTGTTTTCATTAACGATATCTTGGTTTATTCCAAGACGCGAGAGCAGCATGAGGAGCACTTGCGTGAGGTTCTGAGTACTTTTAGGAGGGAGAGCTTATATGCTAAGTTCTCCAAGTGCAAGTTCTGGTTGTGCAAGGTGCAGTTTCTGGGGCACCTTATCAACCAGGACGAGATATCAGTGGATCCGAGCAAGGTAGAGGTTGTGATGAGATGGGAGGTCCCGAGGTCTCCATCTGAGATTCGGAGCTTCCTAGGATTGGCGGGCTATTATCGGAGATTCATTCAGGACTTCTCCAAGATAGCCGTACCCCTGACCAGGCTGACGAGGAAAGCCGTGGTTTTTCGTTGGGGGCCCGAGCAGCAGGCCACATTCGAGACGTTGAGACAGAGATTGTGCGAGGCGCCAACCTTAGCAATGCCAGGGGGCATGGAGGATTTTTTTTGTGTACTGCGATAAGTCCATCTTGGGTTTAGGCGCAGTGTTTATGTAGAGAGGGCACGTTATTGCTTATGCTTCGAGGCAGCTGAAGCCTCACAAGGCGAACTACCCGATGCATGATTTGGAGCTGGGGGCTGTTGTGTTCGCCTTCAAGATTTGGCGTCATTACCTCTATAGGGTTCATTGCACCATCTACAAGGACCACAAGAGCCTGAGGCATCTCATGGACCAGCTGAATCTGAACATGAGGCAGCGTTGGTGGCTTAACGTGGTAAAGGATTATGATTTTGAGATCTTTTACCATCCAGGGAAAGCCAATATGGTGGCTGACGCGCTTAGCCGCAAGGCAGCGCCGATCCGAGATATTTGCCTAAGGATGACAGTGGTGACTCCGCTGCTGGAGCGGATTCGGGAGGCTCAGCAGGAGGCTATGAAGGAGGAACATCGGAAGAGTGAGCGGATTGTGGGGCAGGTTTCCTCCTTCAACTGTGATAGTCGAGGGTTATTGACTCTTCACCGTAGGGTGTGGGTCCCTTATCATGGAGGCGTGCGCCAGGTTCTGATGGAGGAGGCGCACAAATCCCGGTTCTCCATTCATCCCGGGACGACGAAGATGTATAGGGATCTTCGTCTGGACTATTGGTGGCCCTGCATGAAGCGGGATGTGGCATGGTACGTGGAGCGGTGCTTGACCTGCAGGAAGGTCAAGGCCGAGCATCAGAGACCGCACGACAAGATGCAACCGTTGGATATTCCGCTATGGAAATGGGAAGACATCACGATGGATTTTATCACCAAGCTTCCCAGGACCGTGCGGGGAGTGGATTCGATCTGGGTCATCGTCGCTCGATTGACCAAGAGCGCCCACTTTATCCCAATTCAGGAGAGCATCTCGGCCGGGAAATTGGCCGATATCTATATCAGGGAGGTGGTGGCAAGACACGGTGTGCCACTTTTGGTGACTTTGGATAGGGATGTGCGCTTCACATCCATGTTTTAGAAGAAATTCCACGACGGGTTGGGTACTCGTCTGCATTTCAGCACCGCCTTTCACCCGCAGACGGATGGCCAGAGCGAGCGGACCATCCAGACTCTGGAGGACATGTTGCGGACATGTGTTTTAGACTTTGAAGGTAGCTGGGATACCTACCTTCCATTGGCGGAGTTCTCATATAATAATAGCTGTCATGCGAGTATCGACCGTCCTCCCTTCGAGATGTTGTATGGGAGGAGGTGCAGGACCCTAATATGCTGGGGCGAGTTTGGCCAGAGGGTCATGGGGAGCACCGACGTAGTGCTCAGGACGACAGAGAAGATACAGCAGGTCCGGAGCAGGCTTCAGACTGCTCAGAGTCGGCAGACTAGTTATGCCGATAAGCGTCGATCAGACCTGGAGTTCCAGGTCGGGGATATGGTTCTCCTGAAAGTGTCGCCTTGGAAGGGCATCATCCGATTCAGGAAGCGGGGCAAGTTGGGTCCCAGGTTTATTGGACCGTTTAGGGTTGTAGCCCAGGTGGGCAGGGTGGCGTACCGGCTGGATCTTCCAGCCGAACTCAGTCAAATCCACATCACTTTCCACGTCTCTCAGTTGCGGAAGTGTCGGGAGGACGACTCGACGGTGATACCCTTGGAGGACATTCAGGTTGATGACAGCCTGAATTACATCGAGCGACCTGTAGCGATCCTTGACTGGAAGTCGAAGGATCTGAGGAACAAAAGAGTGGAAGTCGTGAAGGTGCAATGGCAGCACCAGAAGGGGTCGGAGTGGACGTAGGAGCCAATGGACGAGATGATGGAGCATTACCCCGAGCTGTTTTAGGAGTGAGCAGCAGACTTCAAGGAAGAAGTCTAAAATAACTGGGGGAGATTTGTAGCACCTGGTTCTTGGTACGTATTCTTGTATTTAATTCTTCTATCGATTTGCAATTTTGGTCTTGGACTCGGCGAGTCGAAGGACTGACTCGCCGAGTAGAAGCAGGATGAGACGCGGAGTTTAAGCTGTGCACTCGGCGAGTCGGGTCCCGGACACAGCGAGTAGCCGCTGTCTGGACAAAAACCCTAATCTAGGGGTTTGCACCCTATTTAAACGACCTTATGCAGCCTCCATCACTCCTTTATGCTCCCAAACACCCCTCACTGAAACCCTAGCCGTTTTTGAAGCAATCTAAGCCTTCTTGGTGGATTTTAGTGTTGTGATCTTAAGGAAGGAAGGAGAAAAACTTGAGGAAGCAAGTAGAGATCAAGGGAACCTGAGTTTGTGCACCTTCTTCAGCTCATTGAAGGTAAAAAGCTGTGATCTTGCTCATTCATTTGTTAGATCCCTCTTTGGGGACGTTTAGGGCTTTTATGAGTCATTTTGGTGGCCAACCATGTTTGCAAACATGGTTGGGGGTTTAAGCTTCTAAATCACATCACGAAAGGAGTCACTAGGCAGATTTGGGTTGCTTTTGCACCCATGAAAGGTCCCATGTGCCATATGAGCTTGTTTTATGTCCTTTTGAGCTCAAAGTCCCATGCAAGCACGTAAAGTTTGTGACTTTACGTGCTAGATCAATTGTAGAAGCTTGGATCTATCTTTTGATCAAAGGATGTACATCATAAAGCAAAGATTTAGGGAATGGACGTGACCAACTCGACGAGTCCATTCTTGGACTCGGTGAGTCTAGGGGGTTCTGTCCCATTCTGTTGAGGGTCGAAAGGACCTAGTTGAGTGTGGAAAGGTTTAAGGGGGTCTCCGGGGAGTGACCCAACGTTCTGGACTAAGCCATTGATCTGGAAGTTCATGGGACTCGACGAGTGCATGAAGGTGCTCGGCGAGTCCAAGGCAATCTTCATAGAACTTGACGAGTTGTTCATACAACTCGGCGAGTCGAGGACAGAATGTGTTCATCGGATGAAGATTAAATCGACGATTTGTTCATACAACTCGGCGAGTCGGATGAAGGACTATTGAGTATCAGTTAGGAAGTGAACTCGTTGAGTCAATGCCTAAAGCGACGAGTAGAGACGGGAGCAAGGATAATCGACTGGATATGGACTCAACGAGTTGGCAAGCCAACTCGGCGAGTCGGGTCAACTGTAAGTTGACTTTGACTTTGACTTGACTTTGGTTTGGAATCGGTCAGGGGTAAAATAGTCATTTTACCCTGGGAATAGTATCAATGTCTGATTAAGTGTTTTATGGAAATATAGTCGGGGGATCACCGGAGCAGCTGTCAGACATTTTTAGATCAACTTTTCAGTAGCCAGCCTTTTGAGGTGAGTTACCTTCCAGTAGGGGTGGGTCTAAGGCCACAATGTTGACCCACCAAGTAGGAGTATTTTAGAAGATGATTATCTTTGTATGGATACGTGTTTGGTTATGAGATATATCTGGATGATATGTTACATGTATGATAGGGATAGTTTTCCCCTGACAGTGGTCCTTAAGACCGAAGGGTAGTTCAGTACTCGGATATGCCTGATTGTATGCTTATTCCTTGTTGTTGTATGCTAGTAGTAGGGGGTGGAATAGACCCTAGTTACCGGTTGAAAGATACCAATGATGATTACCGGTTTAAAGATATCGACGACGATTACCGGTTGTAAGATACTGATGATGACTACCGGTTGAAAGATACCGATGATGATTACCGGTTCGAAGATACCGATGATATTGTATGGTATGTGGTATGATGGGGGAACTCACTAAGTTTTGTGCTTACGGTTTCAGTTTTTGGTTTCAGGTACCTCTTCGTCCAAGGGGAAGGAGCCGGCGGCGTAGCATGACATCACACACACATATGATTTTCCGCACGAAGTTTTCTGGGATTGTACTCTGATATGATATTTGTTTATGATGTGGGTTTTGAACATGATACATTGTTTTATAAAATGACGTGTTGGCATAGTATTTTCTAATGAATGCTTTTATGAAATAAATAATTAAAATGAAATTTTTGGGCTTGAATTTTGGGATGTTACAAAAACCGAAAACAAGGGGGTATGAACTCACTTTGGGTTATTGTTCTCGGTTTGATGAAGATTTTGAAGAAGATTTTCGGCCCTAGGAGCTTTCTTCAGGAGGTTTTCGAATTCTATGAAGTTCAAGAGCATAGATCATGAAATGATGTGGGTTAAGAAGAGGTTTTTGATGAAATCTTGAAGTTATACCATAGATTTAAGTATGGACTTACCAAGAATGATGAACTTGATGCAATCCCCTTGAATGTGGTGATGGGTGTGAGTTCGACCGAGACTAGAAGAAGAGAGAAAGAGAGGAGAGAGGTTAGGATATGATAAATGCCTTGAGACATGAGATTAGTTGTTTACTTGGAGGGTAATTGGCATGGAAAACCACTATGTAATTATGAGGTGGCACCACATATATCTTCCCATTTGTTTTTTTTTTTTTCTTTTAAATGGGCTGAGAATGGGCTAAGAAAAGTGGAGATGAAATAGTTTGGGCCCTTTCTTAGCTTAGTTCGAAATTATGAAGCACAAGTAATATTTTTTGGTCCATTGGGCCCTTATGAGCATTCACGGCCCAATGAAGCCCAATTAAAAGGGTTTACGGCCAAATAGGGCAAATGAAATCATTTATGGCCCAAGAAGGCCCATTAGAGATAAAATGCATTATTCTAGGCTCACATGGTACAAAATGCTAAAATCTTATGAATATGGGTCCAATTAGAGCCTAATTAGGGTTCCTACGCCCAAAATGGTCAAACTGAAAGATTATTGATCCATTAGGCCCAATAAGAGAATCCTAGTTCATATTAAAGTGGAACCAGGATTTTTAGGGCTTTCAACCCATAGTTGACTGTATGAGATGTATTGTATCAGATTTGAACTCCACTCAGGAGTTTTGATTCAAATGGATGATTTTGATTGAGCATAGAATATGACATTCGCTTAGAGTACATGCCTTACAATAGTTGAGTGTTTACATGAGAATAGAATTTCCTAGCTAAAATGCTAGTTGTGATAATTACTCTTTGTTTGGGATGAGGATCATTGGATCCAAGGCGAGGCTGGGCCTCTACAAAACTCAATTGGGTGAGACCTATTGGCGAGGCCCGTTCGATTATTTATAACTGGTGAGACTCGTGGACTAGGCTTGTTTGGTTGTGATAGAGTGGGTGAGACCCTGTGGAAATTGGCTGAAGCAAGGTATTTGATCACGTTAAGTGTGGGATGACCCTATGGTTAGTGGTTGGTAACCATGTGGTTGTTCGGCTAGGGTAGCCCATATTAGTTAGAGTCTTAGTCAGAGCCTTGTGGCAAGACCAGGTGTGAGGTTGTCAGTCTATGTAGTGGATTGGGGATTTTATTTCTCCATCTAGTGGAAGGTCTCCGTGGAATCGGAAGATATCAGATAGAATGCAAGTGTAAAACTTTAGATTTCGTGACGTGAGTTATGTTCCCGGTTAACGCAAGGGGTTGAGACTCGCGTTGGGAGTTGCCTTTGTTTATATGAAAGATCTTTTCAACAACAAGGTATGGTTAGGATTCTATCTGCCAAAAGTGCCAACTAGATGATTTAGGACCAGAAGGATTTCTTTCTATTCGAATTGTAGAGATAGGTCTTATTAATAGTATTTAGGAATGGTTTTGCATGTCGAAAATTTGGCTATGGTATTGGATTCCTGAATTTGAGCTGAGTAGTGATGGATGTCCTTCATTGGTTAAGGTAAATGGGAGCAAGCATTCGTTCGTCGCCAGTATGCGACTTCTTCTAAGGATGAGTTTGATTATTGGAAGGCCATCATATGTTGGGGTCGACTTTCACCGGGGATCTACAAGAGCTGGTCCGATCGTTTGATTTCCTGGAGATTAGCAAGAAGTGATTTTGAGGACGAAATCTAATTCAAATGGGAGAGTTGTAACACCGTGTTTCGAGTCGTTTCATAATTCGAGACGACGACATGAAGATCAAGCTGATGGGTTTTATGCATAAGAACAATCCTATGTGCTCATACAAACCCTAATGCTTGGATCTAGGTTTCTCTATTGTACATGCTTTGAATCCAAGACTAACAAACTTAGATCTAACATATTATAAACTGAATTAGGGTTTAGAGAATTACCTTTGATTGTTATATAGCAATAACAATCAATTCCTTGCTTGGATTGGCCTTAGAAAGCTTAGTGCCTCAAGTGTTGCACCTCTAATGGAGTCACAAACACCTTATGCAACTTGGATGAAGAGGAGAAGAGAGGGGAGGCACCAAAAATGGCTGGAAACCCTAATGGAAGTGTTGTCCACGTTTTTGGAGCCTAAGGGGTCCTTTATATACTTGTGTGGGCTGCTAGGGTTTCAGTCAAAACCCTAATGGACAGCTTAAACTCTAAGCAGCCCATGGAATCTTCTAGATAAGGCCATGGACGAAAATATGATGGGCTTCCATCATAATTTCGTTCACCCCTTGTTCCTTTAGCATTCCTTAGCCCAACAACTCAATTATCCAATAATTGCAGTCCAGTCCCTTGAAATTAATTAATCTCTTTTAGCCACAAAATTAATTATCAATTAATTCTTGACTAATATTAATTAAACAATATGATTTCTCCTTTAATATATTATTCTCATAATATATTAATAAATCATATTTAAACCTTTCTCTCCTCAATTCATCCTACATATTGCTATGGTGAAGGCAACCCAAAAGGACCATGCTCATAATCGGGTCAAGTACATACCAAAATAGTTATGGACTTAGACACTAATCCAACAGTCTCCCACTTGGATAAGTCTAATAACTATTTTCCGTATGACTTCAGAACCTGATCAGCAATCGTAGCTTTCAAAAGCCGCTGTCAACTCTGATCTTATCAAATAGCATGTCCTTTAGATAAGGGATTATATATTCCTCCATTCTCAAGATATCGTATAGACATAAGACATTAATTTCAATCATTCTCTCTATACTGTTTCCCGACTTCCGATTTTAGACGACTGATAACAGACTACAATTGAACACATCAACTTATTCCCGGCTTGGCCAAGCTCTTAGGTGTTATCACTAAATCATCGAGAGGCCCATAGATATCGCTTTTATCCTACTTTGGGTAAAAGGAATGGATAAACTTCGACTCATATGCTCGCTTGCATTTATTAATCGAATCACACACAACAATAAGTTTTATAACACCAAGTTACTGGTGCGTTTACTTATTATCAATGTGCAACCGACCAACAAATAACAACTCACATGTCTCGGTTTCAAGAATATACAATATTATCGTCTCACTAATCACTCGTGATAAAACCATGAAGTGATCCAAGCGAGCGTGGGTTTAGTCCAATACTCTAATCTTATCAAAGCACTCATGAAATCTGCAACAAACTTGTGCTATGTCTAAACCTTTCAGACAATCTACAGACTCTTCATGACAGTCTTCCTTCATACTTACTTCCAACGTATGATCGACTGTGGATGTTTGAATAACCTAGTTATTCTGGAAGTCAAAACATGCAAATTGAAACATAACAATAATACTTAATCCTATATGGCCTCAAACTTGTGAGAGTAAATAAATCACTTCTATTTAACCACCATATTGATTACTCATTATTATTGTTTACTGTTTCAGAAAATCAACTTATTACTTGAATTACAACAACAATTGTCCCATGCTCTAAGCATGCACACTTTGTTTCCTATGGTCCATGCTTTGTGAAATAGATCAATTGAAAAACCTTTTCAATGATGCTCATTTCACAATTCCTTAATCCCCATTGTTAGTGTAAGAACACAAGGTTCTTGCCACTACTAGAATATGCTAGATTCTAACATTTTACGCAACGATCCTTTCGTAAAGTCATAGCACAAAAGTCACCATGACTTGGCTAATGAAATTACAAAGTACTTACTTAGAATTTGTTACAATACAATTCTATAGACGTGAAGTCTCACATTCAAAGTACATTCCTTTGAACATCCTTCTTGCATAAAAGTTTCTAATCTAGACATAGATTCTTAATATCCAACTCCCAATATGGAAACATTTCCACATTTTCCATATGACAACTCATTCTTAATAGAATCTTATCTATTCATAATAATTTCAATATGGTCCATCCAATACCATACTTCCAACTACTCACAAGCGACAAATCCTCAGCGAACTTTGGATCGTCCTTTGATAGTTGTTTAATTATTTTAGTCAAAACCAATTCTAGTCCTTTTTCCTTCTTAATGTGCTAGACATTTGGAAAATTTTAGAATGGTAAATATTATAGCATTTGCAATCGATCCTATACCCGAAGCGTATACGACACGATGCATAATTTCTTACATAAAGATATGATACTTTACCAATCTTTTGCCATTATATTTTATGTGTCATGTTCTTATAATTCGAACTATGAAGAGGGATGCTGTAATCATAATCGAATTTTAAGAACTCACAATGTATCCTTTGACTGAAACTATTAAAATTTCTCAATCTAAGCTTTAGATTTTGAAACGAAGTATAATATTCTCTCCCTTAATTATAGAAAAAACAACTTTTCAACCCATGCAACTTTGCAAATTGAATCTTTGTTTTTCTATAATTAATATTGCTAACTTGCAATACTTGCCATAATAATCATAACACTTATGCTCCCACTATCATGATGATTACTATCATATAAGCATAACACTTATGCTCCCACTAGCTTTGACATGTATTTAGAGAACAAATGAAGTTTCAGAAAACAATGCCTATTGAATATCTGAAATTCATATTTCTAATACCAAATGCTTCGATAAGCCTACACCTTTGCCTTAGATAGCTCATATGTGTGTTTAAACAATTTAGAATTTATGTTACTAAGTTCCAAATGTTCAAACTAATTGCCAAATCTCACAATTCGAACTATGGAAAGGGATGTCGTAACCATAATCGAATGTGAGAATACAATTTTCACAATCACTATCTTCTTAAAACCTCTCTTAGTGAAAGTATTTCCTCACAGTCATTTTCATGAAGGAGGGAATCTTATGACACTTAGATTTTATGGTGTATGAGTTCCTATCCATGTGAATTTGCCAAAACCAAGGTTTGCGACAAATCCAAACTCATATGGACTGAACTTTCTTAATCTTGATTTCTTGCCCTATGGTAACACGAGTGCCCACCATGTCTTCCAAGTAGTTTAGTAACTTGTCCTTACACATCAATGTACATTCCATCGACTAAGGGTCTACTATGCATTCAAATGAGAACTCATAGAACTCACATACACAATTAACTTAATTGGAATGGCACAGAAACAAAATAATGTCAGCACGATAGGTTGTAAACCTCAAGTCGTGAGCTAGTGATGATCGATAAGGTTTATTCTTGATTTGTTCTAGAAACTTTTCAAGACCATTAAGACTCCCACTGACTCCTTGACATATAAGATTCTCTTGTCAAGAAACATTTCTTGACAAACCAAATATTCAAGAGTTAGTGTAGTTCTTATCAAGACAAAACACTTCACACAATTGGTCCTAGATGGTCTTTGTCTTATCCAAGACATCACAACTTACCAATTTCAAATGTGTAGAATAAGAAAACTTTTCTAAATTCCTCATGTGATGAGTGTTATAAACCTACTTAAGACTTTTCACTCAATGTCACAATCTTGACTTTAAGACTTGATATTGGAACGAAGTATGATTGACTTATTGATTTAACCATTTCTACAATTCTTGATTCCTCTTCTTAGACATGCAATTGCACTAAGACTCACTTAGAGGATCAATTGAGACATGGTTCTTAATCATTAAGACTTATCATAAAACACAATAAAAGGTACTCTCCCTTCTTCTTAGAATGGAGAAACTTTTATCTTTCTGCCTTCTTGATTCTTCTTATTCATTCTGCTATTGATTGAAACTATTTCCGTTAACTCAGAATTATACTCAATCTTATAAGTATAACCATATTTACTAAACTTTAGTAAATCATGACGAATATCTTTGTCACTCTTGTGGTAGACTTGATCAACGTACGACCTAGTGTACTCGATCTCCTAGTCCTTCAATTGACACTTTGCCAAGAATTAGTCTAAGTTTCCCAAATGTGAAAGTTTTTCATTCATCATGCAATACACATTGCATGATTCCAAGTTTCTGTCCACTTGAAACTTGGGCGATGAGAAACTCTCCCTATTTGGTAAACTTTTGACATTTCCACAAATAACATAATTAAGAATCAAATCCATTTTGCTAATAATGGAAGTACACAAACATCAATTTTTCATATATTTCATTGCAAGGATAAACAAATAAGATAAAAACCAAAATTTATTTTATTCATAAAATAGCGGAAAACATGTCCTTACAATGCAAAATTCAAATGAAAAACTATGTAATCATATACTCCTAACAAATCTATCATAACTTCCTAAGCTTAAAATCTGATCTTCGAATTCATGCGATCGAAATCCATTTCTTCGTGATCAGACTCATCTTGCTCTTCCATCAAACTTCCTCTCTTTTCTCTAATCCTGCAAAACATGCAAATGTAATGTTATCACATTATGAATAAAGAATAAGAATTTAAATGGAGTTAGATAGTGGATTTTCTACCTAAAGTAGAGCCATACTTGTCGACTCTCCCATCTCTTAGATTCTTCAGGTCCTTCGGGCAGCTTCGTATCCATTTCCCCTTTCCTTAGCAGCAGGAACATGTGGATTCTCCTAGATTGTCCACGGAGGCATGGTTGGTTGACTTATTGGACAAATATGCTCCATTACTTTGCCAAATCATTTCTGATTCAGCAGCAATAAGCATATAAGTCAAGTCAATGAGGGTTGCGTCAAGTTTCATCATATGATACTCTCTAATGAACTTATCATATGATTCAGGGAGTGACTGAAGAACTCAGTCCACAGCCAACTTATCTGAGATAGACGCACCCAACATGATCAACCTATCAATGTGTGATTTCATCCCTAGGATGTGAGCACACACGGGTTTGCCATCTTGATGTTCCATTTCCAATAGGGATTCGGTGATCTTGAACCTTTCAAGTCTTCGATCATTAGGGCTAGGGAGAACAACGGGAGGAAGAGGAGGAAGTGAAATTAAGCTAGTCCACATTGATCTCTCACTTTGAATCAAGCTTTCACTTTCATTTGGAACACTTTTTCCTTGGGATTCGGGAATACCACGGTTAGACATCTACAAAACGGGAGAAATTCAAGTTAAGTTGATTGAGTCCTTAATAAAACACCCAAATGAGTTATTAAGGCTAGGATCCAACACAATATTCTACAACCTAGAAAAGGGATGCCGTAATCTAGTTGCAAAATATTTGAAGGTAGGTAAATGACGATTTACCAATTTCCACCATGAAAAACAAAAAGAAAGTTTAAGTTTTAAATGAATTGAAACTCCTAGATCTTTTGAGATTCATTGAACTTTTCAATGGCATGTTTAATCTCGATTTTGCCCTACTATTTGTGACTGGGATGCCGAGGATCACAAACAAGGTGTGAATAACCATACGAATCACGTGGTGCACCCAATGCTACAATCACCTAATCAATGTGCTGGTTAGCCACACACGCTCCATTGATCTATGATAAGCATCGAGCCACCCTTCGCCACCAATGTCATCCCCAAATTAGTGTGCCGGTTAACCACACACGCTCCACTAACGTTTGACAAGGGTACGAAGTGTAATTCCATGGGTTAGCATACAATTTCACATTTTGCCTAAAGTAACTATGATTTGGGAATTTGAAAAAGCATTTAGTCACTTTGTACTTCATTATACTTATAATGGAAGGTTTCTGTCCTATCCTACCCGTTCGGCTAACGACCCTCCACTAGTCAAGAGTGCGGTGGGTAAGAGTGGATACCCATTCAATCGCCATTTTATAGGCAACTTCCTTAAACACCCCTTATAGACCAGCTTCGTGAATGAGGCCTACTAACGGTAAGACTGACTGTTTACTCATACATATATAATACTAAACTTTTAATGATATATATAGTATAGGGTGTATTTTACACTTTTAAAATACTAGGTGGTTTAATTTTGTAAAATTATGCTTTTAATTTAATTAAATGTAAACCAAAAACTTTATGGGTTTATTAAATCACTTTTAATTATACACTTTAATTAATTAATAAAACCATAAGGGTGAGATTTGAACCTTTTCAAATTACTAGGGTTTTAGAATTTAACATTTCAAAAAATTAACCTTTTAATCAAATTTTAAATTCCAAAACTTGAGGGCAAGTTTTGAAACATTTCAAAACATTAGGGATCAAACAACAAATAATTCAAATTAAACAATTAATTTCATAATTATCTATATTTGACCTAATCTTATTTTAGTCATTAGATAATTACCAAATAATTTGAAATAATCCATATTTATCATATAAAAAAACTATTATTTAAAAGATTTGAAATTATCTATTGTTTTGGCAAGGATAATCACTAATTTAAGATAAAAATCGGATTTTAACTTCAAAAAACGAATTAGGTATCAAATCCAAGTCAAAACAGCAGCAAAAACCCGGAATTCCCTCTGTCTGACCCTTGGACTCGCCGAGTTAGGGACTGGACTCGCCGAGTCAGGGACAGACTCGCCGAGTTCTCCACTGACTCGCCGAGTCAGGTCGGGCAGAGGCTAAAAAACGTATTTTTAGTAAATAAAACAGTTAAGCATCACATACAACTGAAACCAATCAAGGATCTGATACCACTGATGGGTTTCATGCATAAGAACAATCCTATGTGCTCATACAAACCCTAATGTTTGGATTTAGGTTTCTCTATTGTACATGCTTTGAATCCAAGACTAACAAACTTAGATCTAACATATTATAAACTGAATTAGGGTTTAGAGAATTACCTTTGATTGTTATATAGCAATAACAATCAATTCCTTGCTTGGATTGGCCTTAGAAAGCTTAGTGCCTCAAGTGTTGCACCTCTAATGGAGTCACAAACACCTTATGCAACTTGGATGAAGAGGAGAAGAGAGGGGAGGCACCAAAAATGGCTGGAAACCCTAATGGAAGTGTTGTCCACGTTTTTGGAGCCTAAGGGGTCCTTTATATACTTGTGTGGGCTGCTAGGGTTTCAGTCAAAACCCTAATGGACAGCTTAAACTCTAAGCAGCCCATGGAATCTTCTGGATAAGGCCATGGACGAAAATATGATGGGCTTCCATCATAATTTCGTTCACCCCTTGTTCCTTTAGCATTCCTTAGCCCAACAACTCAATTATCCAATAATTGCAGTCGAGTCCCCTGAAATTAATTAATCTCTTTTAGCCACAAAATTAATTATCAATTAATTCTTGACTAATATTAATTAAACAATATGATTTCTCCTTTAATATATTATTCTCATAATATATTAATAAATCATATTTAAACCTTTCTCTCCTCAATTCATCCTACATATTGCTATGGTGAAGGCAACCCAAAAGGACCATGCTCATAATCGGGTCAAGTACATACCAAAATAGTTATGGACTTAGACACTAATCCAACACAAGCATCATAAGGCTTTGGGCTTTTGTATGTTTCGTACTTCTTGAATGAAATATGGATTTTTGTTTGAGAATCTTTTAGTATAAGATATCTACATAATATTGTGGGGCTCTTGAATACTTTTCTGTGGATATAAAGATCGTCGAAAACTGAGTTAGAAGTAAGAAGTTATGACCATTTCAAGTTAGAAAGGTTTTAGGCTTAATCTAGTAGTTGGGCATACAAGATGTACGTTGGGCGTAGTAGGAATACCTAGAGTATCCTGGGCATACTTGGAGTATGATGGGTGTACTAGGCATACCTGGAGTATGTTGGGCGTACACGATTAGTGCTCAAACCCTATTCTCGTCGTTTGAGACATATTTAAGCTCCTTAACTTCCCCAAACCAATTCCATTCTCAGCCTCCACTTCTCCAATACCCTACCTTGAAACCCTAACCATAGTTTGAGCCTTTTGAGAAAAAAGAAGGTGTTTTTAAATTTTTTGGAGTGTTCTTGGTGCATCTTGGAGAAGAAGGAGCTCATTGGAGAAGTGTAGGTTGCATTAGAGCTTGTAGATCCAAACTTTGTTCACCTTGATCTTTCTTCTAAGTGTATAAAGTTTTAATCTTGATTATGCATTTGTTAGATCTAGCTAGTTTTGGGTATTATGAGCTTTTGGTCACTTTAGTGCATAAAGTTTAGATCTTGAAAGTTTATGACCTTGTTATGGATAAAGTTGGAAACTTTATCCATCTAAACATCATATTGATTCAGATATGAAGGTTAGACACTTCAAATTAATGGATTAAGTTGAAAAAGATGCACTTTTGGTCTGTTTTATGACTTAAAAGCTACATCTTGGTCGTTTGTACCATTCTAATGGATAAAGTAGGAAACTAGTTCCATAATGGAAACTTAATCCATTATGGAGTTATTTGGAACCATAAAAATGTGATATTAGTCCTTTTTTTTCCTTCCATGAATTAGTTGGTGGTCTTTTGATGAGGTTATGAAGCTTGGATTTTGGTTTGGACACCATTAAGCCATGGAAAGTCAGGAACTTTATGACTTAAGCCACACGTTAGAGTTTAGACCTGAGTTTGGACGTTTTAGTCTTAACCATTAAGTGCTTAAAGTGGGAGTGGGTTGCCTAGGGAGTACGATGGGCATACGTATGCATACGCTCAAAGTAATGAATGTTTTCCCCGATATCATGTTGTGGTGGTTTGTACGTTAGGCATCAGCGTGTAATATGTAGGGCGTACTCATGAAACCCTATTTTTGGGCCTTTTAGGCCTTAGGTATTTTGGGAGTTGGGCCATGAGATGTTTGGTCAAATATGGGAAGGGTAAAATGGTCTTTTACCCATTAGAAGGATAAGATATGAATTTAGACCTTGGATTATGGGAATTGCCTTAATTATTGATTAGGATATTGAATTATGTTTAGTGTGAGGTTTCCTGTAGTAGCAACGCGTGTGTCTCGGTTATCTCAGATTAAGGTGAGTCACATAACTATACTTAGGGGTTGAAGGCACCAATGTCGGCCCATAGATTAATGTGATTAGTATGCTAGCTCTATGTATGACTCTTGCATGTGTTATATGTATTTGTATGTATATCGGGTAGGGCCCGATGCCAAGCAGGGCCTGATGGGTGTGTTGGGTGGGTCTCATTGCATGGTGCTGAAAGATCTGTACCGGGCGTGGCCCGATGAATACCGGGCGAGGCTTGAAGCCGGGTGGGGGCCTGATGGATTCTGGGCAGGGTCCGATGTATGTTTGATATGTATGGTATGTGGAATTTTGGGGAACTCACTAAGCTTTGTGCTTATTGTTTTATGGTTATGGTTTCAGGTACTTTCGATTCGAAATGGAAGGGACCGAGTTGATCGCAGTGCATCCACCCATGTTTCCGCAACTTTATGAATTTGGGATTGTACTCTGATAACTATTTACACTAATGTACTTTTGAATGATTGAAAAAGATAAATGGTGTTTATGATTGATTTAACAATGAAAATTTTACCATATAATTTTTGGGGCGTTTCAATAAGTCGATCTGGTGTTCGATATTTGGGTTCATCAGTGTGGGTGCTGTGTGTATGTGTGTTGAATCAAGTTCATCAGTGTGTAAAAACTCATAGCAAGTTGAATCAGGGTGTGCAGTTTGTTGAATAGATGTGTTGTGCGTTGAATATGTTTTACGGATCTGAGAACTTAGGATTTTTTTTAGGGTTCATCAATGTGTGTGTTGAATAATAGTTTACCTCTGTGTCTATTTAATCATGGCTTTTTCCTTGATCAAATTTCGACACTACCTCATCAGATTTAGGTTTATTAATATGGGATGATAATGACATGAAGAGAGAGAGAGAGCGAGAGAGAGAGAGAGAAAGTTTTTTTTATCATTTTTTAATTATTTAAATAGATAAAGAATGAAAGAAAAATTAAAAAATAACATAAAGGTTATAATTTTTTAATTATTTAAATTGATAAAGAATGAAAGAAAAATTAAAAAATAACACAAGGGTATTACAATAATTTTCATTTTCAAAATGACTAAAATCACATAGAAACATGACCAAAGGGACCATGAAGCCAAAAAAGTCGAGGTTTGGATTAAACCTCAAAAAAATACATACCGCAGGGACCATCTTTGCAGTTTTGGCTTTATTTAAAGAAATATTAATTTTAAAAAAAAAATACATTAAACATAATACGATCCAAAATGTGACAATTCAAAATATTTAGGAATAAAAAAAAACTTTTTATTTAACTTGTTTATGATCTTTAATTTGTTATGGTCTAAAAATGTTTAGACTCAAATATTTTAAAATCTTTAAGTATATCTTTTATGATTCAATATCTTTAATGATCCATATTTTTTTTTGAACAAAAACTATATTTAATTGAATATATTAATGATTCAAAATCATATGATTCAAAAATGATTTAATTCAAATTATTACGATTCAAAATACTTTGATTCAAAATCTTATGATTCAAAAAAATATGAACAGAAAATATTATGATCCTTGATATTCTTTTTATATAAAATTTTATAATTATTAAACATTAAAAATTCAAACCAATATTTAGTTTAAAAAATCTAAAAACAAACAAAAAAATAAAAAAATAAAAAAAAATAAAGAAATCATTAGTATTTTCAAGTATATAGTAAAGATATTAAAAAAAACAAAACTAAATAATTTAAAAAAAAATGAAAAAAAAATAGAAACGTTAAAACCAATCATATATCTATTTTTAAAAAAATTGAATTCTTTTAACGAAATATTAAAAAATAATTAAAAATAAATAAAAATAAACAAAAAGTTCATTATTCAGTAATCAATAGTTAATCTTGAAGTTCCAACTTCTATCATTCGATTAAATATTAACCAAATTAAATGAAAGGTTGTGATTTTATAGATACAAATTTTCTTCTGTTCTGCCGAATCGCTATTGATTCTTTACTTGTATTTGATCATATATAACCTTGTTTACCAGTCGCTAGTGATTCTTTACTATATCCTTGTCAACCAGCTACTATTATTTTTCAGCAACGTGAATAATGGACCATCCTACAATGAGAAATGGGTATATGACAGTCCAATCCATTCTGATGTAGAGGCCAAGCTAAGGCGTCTCTTGGTTGAAGCAGGAAATGATGACGCAATTCTTGGAATCCAGGTGCATATTTAGAATATGCAACGCTGTCCCTATAATTTGTTTTTTTGCTTATTTTAATATTCTTTTGAATGGGGAGCCAAGTATAATGTGGTTTACTATATTATTTATAAAGTTCAGTGGAAAAAAATGAAATTTTATTTTACCTCCCTTTAGATATCCTGTTTGCACAAATGTCAAAAACAAGTTAATATCTGATTATCTGAGTGCAATGTCATTAATCTTTCAATGTGATTAATCTTTCAATTGTGTCTCATTAGTTTTGTAATGATTACTCACATCAGTACAATAACACTCATCTTTCAAAAATGGTCCCCACTGTCACATCTACAACTATTTAATTAATCAAAAAATTCTTAATATATTATATATTAATTTATAGTTTAAGAAATAAAAAAATATAACAAAATAAAAGTTTTTTTTATTACATAAACATAATTATATATATATATATATATATATATATATATATATATATAATCAAAACAAAATAATAAATTATTAATAAAATATTATGACAATATATTTGCAAGCCTTTCAAATATTGAAAGATTTTCACCTTTGTTGCGTATAGTTAATATTGAAGGAGTTTCACCTATGTGGCATACAATTTGGACAACGTGGCATTGCAAATAAGTTTGAAAGAGCTTGATGTGGATGCTCTTAAAAAAAAAAAAAAAACAAAACAAAACAAAAAATTCCCCTAAAATTTAAAATTTAACATATACTATTTTTTAAATTCGTTATTAACTTATTTTTAATATTATTAAATAAATACTAGTATAAATGCATATTTACATATAAATGTATTTATACATAAAAACTATGTATAAATATAATAAATACATAAAAACTTGTATAAAAAAATATTTTTAAAGTTCTTTTTTCATTTAAATATATTATTAAATACATATTTAAAACACTCATGAAAAAAAGAATTTTATGAACTTTAATGTTGATGAAGATTGTTTTTGGTAATACGGTAATATTGTTGATGTTTTCATAAAATTCAAAATAAGACCTGCTAACGTATTCTGGTTTAAAAGTGTTTAAAATAAAAAGAAAAAAAATTGGGTAAAAATTTACGGTGTTCCTAGTTGGTATCAGAGCTAAACTATGAGCGAACTAAATACAGAGGTTGATGTTCAAACTCACATTGTAGATTGACTTAATTAGGTCGCTTTAGACTCTTAAAGGAGGAGGGTGTGTGATGAGTGTTTTATGTGCTTAATAGCTTAATCACCGTTAGAACATTTATGCCTCCTTATCTTACTAGGATCATTCCTTTTTGTTATCTAGTGAATTTTAAATCATTTCGTCGTTCAGAGGTATCTCTTCGTCGTGAGAGAACATCGGTATCAGAGACAATCAAAGTGATTGACGCTATCAAGAAGAATATGTGTCCCAAGCTCTTTAGCTAGGTCAAGAACCCCAAGTGGGACCGCTCATGGGAATTCATATTCCATTAATGGTTTCATGCCTTGAGAAACTAGATGAAGAGAATAAGCTCGAAGGGGATCCGTTAATGGAGATGCAATAGGTCCTACGAGTTGCAGGGCTAATATCTGATGAGGATGGAACTACTAAGGACGTCATAACACTTGAAGCACACAATTTTAGGGTGGATCTCTCAGCTCGGAACCCTGACGACATGTATGGTGTGGGAAAATGAAAGGTGGGGGCCAACCTGAGCCATAAAAGAAGGAGAAGAAGGGTCATCAGGTTCTGAAGAGTTATAAGGTGAGTTTATGTATGAAGTCTCAATCCTCATACAAGGGCTCAGGTAGTAGCAACACTATCACTTATAGGCGTTGTGGAGGATCAAGCCATAAATAGGTGTATTGTAGGAGCCATGTACAGGGCTGCTATAATTACATATTGACGGGTCACATTAGTGGCCAATGCCCTAACTGAAAAATTCATGGTTTTACAAGTGGTAAGAAGACCGAAGTGCCTAAAGGGAGAACTTATGCAATTTAGATAATTGTTGAGGAGGCCAGACATGATGATGAGGTATTCTCAAAACTTATGTAGCTAAGTTCTTGTTTGATATGTTGTATTTGTGTTTGATGATAGCGATAGTAAATCACTTGTATTTGATGCTTCCTATTCTTGTTTAGTGTTACTTCAGAGTTTTCTAAATTTTGGTGTTAGATATTGTAATAGTAGTAGGGAATCTTGTTTGCATGTTTGGGGAAATATATTATAAGTGTTCTAATGTGATGGTTGGACACACTTTTTCTTTTTGACTTGGACTCTGATCGGGATCAAGTAGTATGAAGTTATCGATGTTATGTTTTGGTTATCCACTAAGCTGACTGCAAATCTTTACGTTGAAAAGCGTATGCAAATTTTGTGTTTCGTTTGAGGGTATGTCTGCTTAAGAGGAGAGAACCCTAGGGTTCATTTCTATCATTTATATGTTGTGCTAAGCATGTGTCTAGCGAGGAAGTGTAAGGTTCCATTGTCTCGACCGATGGATGGCTCAAGGTAAGAAGTGGCTATCTTTTTATGGAGGTGGTCAAGGAGATACGATTGTAGATTGTCGGAGTACGTAAAAAGTGATGCAGAAAGGCTCTCCTTGGATAAGACTTATTTTTTGACAATAGAGGCAAGTTAAGAGCCGAGTGTCTTGCTGACGGCTAAGTTGAGATTCAACAAATTGATGCACGAGATGGGAGAGTTGGTAAATATTATAATTCCCCGTTTTCACATTTCAGGAGAATTCAATATAAACCGTTGTTTATAAAATTCGAATTAGATATATATTATTTTTAGCCAAATAAATCACCATAAACATGTACTAAACCTCAATATGATTTCCATAGATATATAGAACGCTCGAATATGACTTCGTATGGAGAAGTTATGATTGTTTGAAGTTTTGCGTTCAGCCTTATACGGCAAATCGCAACCTAAAATATGAATTAGATATAGATTGCTTACTTGCCTAAGTAATCTAAACTAAAGTCATAGTAGTCATAAAATTGATAGCATTCATATAAAGAACATATAAATATTACTTCCTACGAGGAAGTTATGATTTTTAGAAATTTCGGTGCATCAATGCATGACATTAAAATCGAAATGCAAACTAGTCAAATGTTAGCCGAAAAAATCTAAACGAGATTTGAAGATCTTGTGGATACAATTTCATTGATATAAAGACAGTCGAGAACGAATGTCGTATGAAAGAGTTATAATTTTTAGACGGACTTTAACATTCTAGGACAGTTTAAAATATAACTATAAAAATAAAATGAAAATTAGGCGACAGAATCAAAATGAAAGTCGTTGATCTTGTTGACAGCTATGTCTGCATATAAAGAATGTCAAAAGATGAGCTCGTATGAAGAATATATAAATATTTCAATATTCCCCACTGAAGCCACATGCAAGAGTTGCGACATGCGCTTTCAGAGGGGGTCCACATCGAATCAGTCTGAGCATGTCATGTGTCCCAAAGAGAGGGGCCAACAAGGCCAGGGTGTGACAGGCTTCTAGTAGGGGTGCAGTGAGCCAATGCCAAAATTTGCCTATAAATGGTTTTCACCTCTCATTCAATTCTCCACATTTTTCTAAACACTCTCCATATCTATATTTCCTTCTATTGGTCTGAAATTTGTAGCATTGAGAGTATTTTGGCAAAGATATGAAGTATCTAAGACCAGATATTGGGACCTATCATCTCAGAGTTCTACCAGTGCAATTTCCGAACTTTTGTTAGGAAAATATTTGTAAGTTTAGCTATACTTATATCGCTTACGGTGTAACTTACAATAATATTCATAGCCATTGTTATGAATTTGTAAATAAGATTTATTTGTAATTCCAATTATAATGATCTACTTACAGGAGAGATGTTTAGAAAGGTCATGTTGGCATGGTTGTTGGATTTCAGAAAGATTATATGTCGAAATGATCTTGCCACGTAACTCTCACGTATGGTTGATCCTTATTTGAAAAAAAAATTATTGGTATTCATTAGGGGCCTATTATGTATATTGGGTAGGGCCCATTATGTAGTTTAAGCGGAGCATGTTTATTTGTTCATTAGGCGGGGCTTATTTATATGCTTATATAGGGCAGGGCCCGATATTTGTATTATGGTATACGGTATTCTAGGGAACTCACTAAGCTTCGTGCTTACCCAGTTGATTATAAATGTTTTTAGGTACTTCATTGATTTGTGAGAAGTGTAAGGTTCGGCTATACACATGCACATTTGCAACATGATTCCACTTAATGTAACTATACTCTGATATATTTGAATAAATAAAAATGAAAATTTTCTTTGAAAATAAGGACGTTACAAGTTGGTATCATAGTCGTGGTTTGAGATAATTTGATGAACATTCATGTGATTACAAACTCAAACCTAGGATCTGAATATCTTAACAAATATTTTTAAGAAAAAGAACTTTATTCAAAAGAAAAGAATGTGATGTGTACACTCAGTCAGAGCTCATAAAGGAAAGTGATTCCCAAAATATCCATATTGTTATGATTGTTGATATGTGTGTAACATCCCGAAATAGCGAGAGTAGAGTTGAAGGGCCAAAAGTGTTAATTGGGAAAGAGTGACTCGGCGAGTCCATGGATGGACTCGGCGAGTAGAGTCGCGGCTTGACCGCGTGTTAAGTAGCCGACTCGGCGAGTCGATGAGATGGACTCGGCGAGTAGGCGCTGGGTGGAGAAAACCCCTAATTCTCGGGGTTGAGACCTATATAAGGAACATTATGTTCCTTCCCCAGCCTCTTTACTTCCCTCTTGAGTTCCAGAAACCCTAATCGCAGAGGAGCTCCATTGTTGAGTGGATTGGAGCTTGGAGAAGTAATCATTGAAGGAATTTGTGGGAATTGAAGGCTTGGGGCAAGGGGCTTTGCTTGGAATCAACTTCATTGCAGTTGGGGGCATCCATTGGAGGTAATATCTCGTTCTTGGTCTGATTGTATGTTGTTTCTTCATTTTGGGGTTTGTGGGATCTAGCCTTTGGATGTAATTGGAAGTCTAGGGGGTAGATCTGAGGTTGCTACCTCAGATCTGGAGTAGAGAAGAATCAGAGAGCATGAAAGTCCCTGTGTTGGATTGATTAGTGAAGTTTGCAAGTCCCAAACCCTAGTTATGAGTGAATATGGCCTAGATCTCTTTGAATTCACGTAAAGATTGCCACTTTACGTGATGGATGAGTTGTAGGAGGTTGGATCTATGTTTTGGGTCATTTGCATGGCCTGGAATGCTTCTGAATGGATTCAGATCGGTGGTACTCGGCGAGTCACATGGGTGAACTCGACGAGTTGCTTGAAGATGAGCTGGGAATCGACGAGTTGGAAGAACAACTCGGCGAGTCGGATGAAGATAGCCTGGAACTCGGCGAGTTGTATGAACAACTCGGCGAGTAGGTTGATGACAGCCTTAGACTCGGCGAGTCTATTCTTGGACTCGGCGAGTCTTGTCGAAGAGTCCCGATATTCCCTGGTTGAGTCGAGAATCGGTGAGTCAAGGGATGACTCGGTGAGTTGTGTGCGAGTGGACTCAGAGTTGTTGGACTCGGCGAGTCTCGGAGTGACTCGACGAGTTAGGTCGCGGATTGAGTGAATTTCTGATTATAGGAACTCAGCGAGTCATAGGGTTGACTCGGCGAGTAGGGTCAGTCAGGGGTTGACTTTGACTGAGGACTTTGATTTTGTCCAAGGGTTGACCGTTGACTTTTAGGGTTTGGTCAGCGATGTGGCCTTTGGGCCAAGAGAGGGGTAAAATATTCTTTTACCCTTAAGAGGGTGCATTGAGAGGATTGATTCTAGTCTCGAGAGTTATAGTCATGAGAGTTTTGCCTTACGTGTTAGGCGGTGGCGAGTTCGAGATTCAAGTATGGAGATACCTGCTTTCTGCTTGGCAGGTGAGTTTTCTCACTATACTTTACCTTGAGTAGGTAACCAGAGTTATGTGACAGAGTATTTGTATGCTATGCATGTTATGTGTTGTACTGCAATATTTATATGTGATTTATGCTGTGCATGTTTGCAGAGTTGGAACCGAAGGGTTCCTAGAGTTAGAACCGGAAGGTTCACAGAGTTAGAACCTGAGGGTTCACAGAGTTTGGGTGCACGGACCCATAGAGTTATAGCCTCGAGTGGCTTATATGTGTTATGTGTGTGGTATTTTGGGGAACTCACTAAGCTTCGTGCTTACAATGTTTTGTATTATGTTGTTTTCAGGTTTCTTTCAGTATCACGAGACGGCACCGGCTTGATTGTACACATCAGAGAAAGAGTCATATTTTGGAGGATCCTGGTTTTCTATGCAAGTGAAAATGAAGCTATGTTTTGTAATTCAATTATGAATGAGATTTTAAACAAGTGTTCTAAGATTAAAATGATTATTTTTAAACGAAAATTTTATCATGAAATTTACGGCGTTACAAGTTGGTATCAGAGCCTTGGTTTGAGGGATTCGGATGCGCCTTCGGGTAATTCTGGACTCAAACTGAGGAAGTGAGAAAGGTTTTCAAAGAAATAATTTTCTAAAGCGAATAAGAGTTCAAAGAGAAAACGAGAAAGAGCAGTGTGTACAATCAGCCAGAGCCCGAACGGTGATTTCCCAAAATACCCTTACTTTTTTGTTATGAGATATTTATGATGCACTTTATTAGATATTATTGCATGCTAGAGACAGGCTAGGTATTCCATATATTAGGACTAGAGTGGCCTGATTTGTGATGCCTTAGCCTAGGAATTTCTGTGATATGCGATGTGCTTTTGAGTATGTGATGAGTGAGAATATTTGATTGGAATCCTTTAAGGGATTTGAGTAGAGGAGTAATCTAGGGGAGATACCTAGATGAGTACTGTGGTACTTGGAGAAAGAATAGTCAGAGCCCACGAGGGGAAGAGTTGCAGAGTTTGGCGGTACTTCCGAGGAGGAGCAGAGCAAGCGGAGTTATCACCCAGAGTGAGTCATATATATTCTTCGATGCTCGAATGCTGCTTGCTTCGTGCTTTGTGGAACTCTCGATGATGGGAGTCGGCTACCAAGCGAATATGACGATATTCAGGAGGTAAAGGGCTGGCATCATTAGGAGCTCTTCAGCAGCTGACGGCAGAGAAGTGTGGGAATCTGGGAAGAGCCTAGGGAGTAACCTTAGCCAGATGAGTGCACTGGCAGGGTAGAGAATTTCTCTAGGGAGCAAGCGCACGACGGAATTGGTGAAAGAGAAGGTCGAGCAGCTACTTAGGAGCTCCGGGATAGTCCGTGTGGAAAGTATGGGTAGATGTGGCAGGTAGTATGGGCCCGTACTACTGAAAGTAGAGGACCCATACTTGATACAGGGAGTATTTTGAAGATTCTAATGAGCGTATTGAGGAGTGATGTTATGGTTGAGTACCATACATCGGAGCAGATTGAAGAGTGATGTTATGGTTCGAGTATCATACATCGGAGCAGATGGAGGAGTGATGCTATGGTTCGGGTACCATACACCGGAGCATATTGAGAAGGGATGTCATGGGATGAGTACCATGGTTCGTAGTGAATGATGCTTGTGATTATCTTGTTATCCGGTCGCGATTGATGAGGTAGAGATTGGATGCTATGGGTTTTAGGCTTGTAGGCCATGATTGAGTTTGGAGAGGCGTCCCTCGAGAGGGAAGTCGAGTGCCTATCAGAGTATTTTGGTAAGGAGTTAGAGGGAGAGGAGAATTTCGGTCTGAGTTGAGCAATCAGTCGATAGAGGAGAGGTCACCTTCTATGTGGGTGGTGCTATTTATGTTGTGTGCAAGACATGAGAGGCCTGATGTTTTAGTTTTGGGTTTGGGGGTAAACCCTGCAGGTCGTTATTGGTGATGATTTCTCCTAGAGTATCAGGCAGCATGTGTGCCGCGAGGCAGTGACTTATCATGAGCAGACAGTCAGTTGGGACTGAGGTAGTCGAGGACCACGCCACACCTATTCGAGAATAGTGGGATGTGTTGTAGTGGTATCAGTGGGGAGTTCAGTCGAGTTTTGCATTGCAGAGAGTTTTCATCTATGTTGGGAGTGGGTCCCTGTCCTTGGGACGATTCCGGTGTTGTAGCGTTGGTTGATGAGTTGAGGAGAGAGGTACGATGTTTTTGCGGTTCAGTCTATGAGCCAGGGATGTTATTGAGCAGTTGAGATGGTTAGTGCTAGATTGGTATGAGATTTGGAACGACTAGAGGCAGTCGTGATGAGAAGTTCTTGAGGAGTTCATCAGAGGTTCAGAGTATATGAGGTTGATTGATTTCCTTAAGGGGGAATTATCGGGTGTTGTGTAGCACTTTCCTGGGGCAGGTGCGATTTCGCTGGTGAAAAATAGTTGTGGGTTGGTTGTGTGCTAATTGGTGATGGTTCGAACCCTAAGTGGGGGAGAACCGGGTACAGTATGTAAGAAAGCAGTGATTTGTCAAGAGTAGTTATAAGTGGAATATAGAGATCTGCTGTAAGAAATCATGAGACCAGAGATGTCGGTGATCGAGGAAAGGGGTCAGAGTGAGTTAATGCGGGAAGTACTTGATGAGAAGGATGAATGTCTCCACGGCAGGTGTTTGGTGTTGTTGCAAGTAGATAGAGAATGATTGGGCAGCCAACTTCCGGTTCGGTATGTGTATCCTTGTTTGAATTTTGAGCGGTGGAAAATGGGTTCGGAGAATTATCAGCGTATTTAGTAGCGTTAGCGTTTTCTTGTATTCCAATTGAGAAATTGGATACACCGAGATTGCAATTTGGAAAATAAAGATCTAATTTTGGGATTCAGAGGAAATGTATTATTGTGTCTATATGATGCTTGGGGCAGGAGATCAGTGGTTGTGGCAGGATCTTGTGATGTTCTGTTGGGGTATTCTGAGATATCCGGGTATGATATCTTTATTTCGGAGTTACTCGTGAATCTTGAATTGAATCGTCTTGTGGTATATCAGGTATCTATGGATCTAGTGGGAGCCCTTCGAGTATGGGCATCCAGGGAGATTATTTGAGAAAGTGGATTTTCGCAAGGGAGGGCATTTGTTATGTTGATTGCCTCCAGAGTCTGTGATGAATATTCGAGTCGAGTATGGGTAGCCACTGATGATAGACTGCAGAGCACGAGCTAGTGGAGTCAGAGGGTGTTGTGATACTGCGGGGAGCCGTAGTACTCACTAGTTAGAGGGTGTTGTGATACTTCGGGGAGTCGTAGTACTCACTAGTCAGAGGGTGTTGTGATACTGCGGGGAGCCGTAGTACTCACTAGTCAGAGGGTGTTGTGATACTGCGGGGAGCCATAGTACTCACTATTCAGAGGGTGTTGTGATACTGCGTGGAGTCGCAGTACTCACTAGATGGCAAGAGAATGTAATGTTGGAATGTTTTCCGAGCAGTGTATGATGTGGAAGATTTTTGGGTTTGAGTAGCCCTAGTATTAAGTCTATGGAGCCTGGATGTTGAATCGGGGGCGAGACTGGGGTCTCCGTCTCTGTCGGGAGATGCGGTGAGATGCGCAAGGGATACGCGCAGCAGAAACCAGAGATCAGGGCTGAGACGATCCTCGATTGGATCGTATTCTTCTCGCATGAGGAAAAGAGGATTTCGTGACTCGCATGTCACTGGGCAAGGAGACTGGTCACGGGGAAAAGGTTAGTGAGATGTTTGGATCATGTTATGGGAGACCTTGGGAGGCTCAGCTGTGGAGTCAAAAGCTGACCTGGTGCTTAGTCTCGAAGAGGGATATGAGAAATGAGCTAGAGCTTATCATGAGGTTGTCTGAGGACACTCCAGAGCGAGTGAGCGATTCAGACGCTCGAAGTCATGCTTCGGGCATGTGTATTAGATTTCGGAGGAAGCTGCGGCACGTAATTATCCTTGGTTGAGTTGTCCTATATCAACAGCCATCACTAGTGCATTGTTATGCCGCCCTTTGAGCTGTTGTATAGGAGGTGGTGTCGGACCCTCATTTGCTGAGGAGAAGTAACGCATGGACCCGAGAGTCCTTGCGAGCAGATCCAGAGCATGTGCGATACATGGAGTAGTAGCAAGGTTGTCAAGTGGATTTCCCTAGGTAAGGGAAGAGAAAGGTATGTAACCCCAGAGGGGGGGGGGGGAAGTGTTGGTTCACGGAAGTGAAGGTAGTAGTGAGAATGGATGATTTAGAGTATCAGGGTTGAACGTGGTGTCCGTTACAGTGGTATGGAATGACATCGTGATGAGATGTCTGCTGAGGACACGGAAGGGGTTCCACGGGTGTAGAGCCAGGAGGCTTGGAAGGGATCCAGGGAGAGAATCCTGGACTCTCAGTGTGATTCTGATCAGGGTATTGGGTATGTATCAGTGGTTCATCCTGGGGGGATGTTTGAGGATATCATCAGTGTATCGGGTCTTCCAACCTGTGGGTGTTGGGGCTAGTTCAGCATGTGTATGTGATTGCAAGAGGAGAAATCGTGAGAGTTTCTCTGAGAGTGAGAATGGGTCTCTCAGTCGTTCCGGAAGGGATAGAGTGGGTTTTGGATCGGGGATCCGGTGGTTCATGATTTTTCTAGCCTTTATGAGTCGAGTGATGGTTGTGATTTGGAGCAGTGTTGCATTATGGGTAATTCTTAGGGGTTAAGCAAAGATATTAGGGGGTTAATCCGGTGCCCTATTTGAGACGGTGGTCAGGACACCGTGAGGGAAGGAAAGTGTATTCGAGTTCGTTTGGGTATGCCTTGTGGGACCTGGTCTAGTGGAGGCCAGGTGGAGCATCGTGGGAGTATCCATGGAGTTGAGCTGCTATAGGCTTCGAGGGCGAAGCCTAATATAAGTGGGGGAGAATTGTAACATCCCGAAATAGCGAGAGTAGAGTTGAAGGGCCAAAAGTGTTAATTGGGAAAGAGTGACTCGGCGAGTCCATGGATGGACTCGGTGAGTAGAGTCGCGGCTTGACCGCGTGTTAAGTAGCCGACTCGGCGAGTCGATGAGATGGACTCGGCGAGTAGGCGCTGGGTGGAGAAAACCCTAATTCTATGGGTTGAACCCTATATAAGGAACATTATGTTCCTTCCCCAGCCTCTTTACTTCCCTCTTGAGTTCCAGAAACCCTAATCGCAGAGGAGCTCCATTGTTGAGTGGATTGGAGCTTGGAGAAGTAATCATTGAAGGAATTTGTGGGAATTGAAGGCTTGGGGCAAGGGGCTTTGCTTGGAATCAACTTCATTGCAGTTGGGGGCGTCCATTGGAGGTAATATCTCGTTCTTGGTCTGATTGTATGTTGTTTCTTCATTTTGGGGTTTGTGGGATCTAGCCTTTGGATGTAATTGGAAGTCTAGGGGGTAGATCTGAGGTTGCTACCTCAGATCTGGAGTAGAGAAGAATCAGAGAGCATGAAAGTCCCTGTGTTGGATTGATTAGTGAAGTTTGCAAGTCCTAAACCCTAGTTATGAGTGAATATGGCCTAGATCTCTTTGGATTCACGTAAAGATTGCCACTTTACGTGATGGATGAGTTGTAGGAGGTTGGATCTATGTTTTGGGTCATTTGCATGGCCTGGAATGCTTCTGAATGGATTCAGATCGGTGGTACTCGGCGAGTCACATGGGTGAACTCGACGAGTTGCTTGAAGATGAGCTGGGACTCGACGAGTTGGAAGAACAACTCGGCGAGTCGGATGAAGATAGCCTGGAACTCGGCGAGTTGTATGAACAAATCGGCGAGTAGGTTGATGATAGCCTTAGACTCGGTGAGTCTGTTCTTGGACTCGGCGATTCTTGTCGAAGAGTCCCGATATTCCCTGGTTGAGTCGAGAATCGGTGAGTCAAGGGATGACTCGGTGAGTTGTGTGCGAGTGGACTCAGAGTTGTTGTACTCGGCGAGTCTCGGAGTGACTCGACGAGTTAGGTTGCGGATTGAGTGAAGTTCTGATTATAGGAACTCGACGAGTCATAGGGTTGACTCGGCGAGTAGGGTCAGTCAGGGGTTGACTTTGACTGAGGACTTTGATTTTGACCAAGGGTTGACCGTTAACTTTTAAGGTTTGGTCAGCGATGTGGCCTTTGGGCCAAGAGAGGGGTAAAATATTCTTTTACCCTTAAGAGGGTGCATTGAGAGGATTGATTCTAGTCTCGAGAGTTATAGTCATGAGAGTTTTGCCTTACGTGTTAGGCGGTGGCGAGTTCGAGATTCAAGTATGGAGATATCTGCTTTCTGCTTGGCAGGTGAGTTTTCTCATTATACTTTACCTTTAGTAGGTAACCAGAGTTATGTGACAGAGTATTTGTATGCTATGCATGTTATGTGTTGTACTGCAATATTTCTATGTGATTTATGCTGTGCATGTTTGCAGAGTTGGAACCGAAGGGTTCCTAGAGTTAGAACCGGAAGGTTCACAGAGTTAGAACCTGAGGGTTCACAGAGTTTGGGTGCACGGACCCATAGAGTTATAGCCTCGAGTGGCTTATATGTGTTATGTGTGTGGTATTTTGGGGAACTCACTAAGCTTCGTGCTTACAGTGTTTTGTGTTATGTTGTTTTCAGGTTTCTTTTAGTATCACGGGACGGCACCGGCTTGATTGTACACATCAGAGAAAGAGTCATATTTTGGGGGATCCTGGTTTTCTATGCAAGTGAAAATGAAGCTATGTTTTGTAATTCAATTATGAATGAGATTTTAAACAAGTGTTCTAAGATTAAAATGATTATTTTTAAACGAAAATTTTATCATGAAATTTACGGCGTTACAATGTGAAATGTTAGAAATACATGCTAATATGTTGGCTAAGGATCTTTTCAGGAATTGCAAGATAAAATTTCCTGATACTTAAGATGCCTTATAGCCTAGGGATTTGCTTGTTATTTGCTGTTTGGAACCTATATTAATATTAATTAGTTATTCGACAAATACATTAGGTTGCATGTTCCCAAAATTAAATGGTTTTAGATTGTTTGGTTTAGCACTATTGCACAACTCTCATATGAGTCTAACTATCGTAGTGTCGGCTCTTTCAGTCGATAACCTGTTTGATTTTAGCGGCATGCAATTGTATTCGTCTGATAATTAGTTAACATTAGTAGAAGTTCTTCCTCAGCCAATAGTAGAGAGGAGTGGAACTATGCCTATAAGGAGAGCCTAGGAAGTTTAATATATGATTGATAGGGCATATCTTCGTAAGGTAAGGCATCAGTAGAGATGTAGGATCCAAGTGAAGTCTAGGAATGAAATAATTAGGTCCTTTTAACACTGTGTGTGAAAAGACCTATCAATAGAAAAATGTAGTGACTTGGAAACCTTGGATAAATTCTTCGATCTAGTATGGATAGGTGTGGAAGGTACTATAGGCATGTACTACCGGAAGCACATGATCCATACAACAATCAAGAAAATCCACAGAGTTGCTAAGGAATGGGAGAGTATTCAAATATCCTTTTGGAGTTAGTTCAGTTTGTATTAACCTATTATCATTACACCTTCAACATGGTGATGATCACTAGAGCAAGCGATTCGGATTCTGGATCAGAAGGTTCAGGACTAAGCATGACTGATATACATGATTGGATAAAGGTGAAAATATCAACAACTGTAAGAGAGATCATCCCATTAATGTTCAGAATTATTAAGAATAAACGGATAGCCTTGTTTGATGAATGGTACGCCGTCGTTTCTAGTACTGTTATTGCCATAACCACTAATGCAACCCCGTCTGGAGAAAAAGAAATGCCTTATCGATAGTTCAATAACACCAAACCTCCTGAGTTTGATGGTGTCAAGGATCCATTTGTTGCCATGAGATGGATCTCAGATGTGGAAGGATGATTTTACACTTGTTATTGTCTGAAGAATCTAAAGTTCAGATATACGCATAATCTTCTACGTTTAGGAGCAAAGGACTTGTGGAACTTCAACGCTATGAACTATTCACCAGCTGAGAAGGGCGCGGTGACTTGGGAGTAGTTTGTTGAGAAGTTCAAGGTAGAGTATGTTTCACCGGTAGAGAGGGAAAGACACGCTCAAGAACATCTATCGCTCAAACAAATCATTGAATTAGTAACAAAGATTACCAAAATGTTCACCAGAAGGGTTTTGTTTTGCCCAGAGTATGTCTCGTCAGAAAAAGTACAGAAGTCTAGATACTTGATTATGCTCAAGAGAAAGATTAGGGAGTTTGTATCGAACAATTAATACAAGACCCTAGCAAAGATGTTGGAGCATTCCAGAAGAAGAGAGATTGAGTTGGAAACTAAACAAAACGAAAATAGGCAGACCCTAGCTCCATCTCAGCTAACAACCAAAAAATTCAAGTATGATGAATCAAGGTCTGGAGGACAGAGGGGTCTTCATTGTAACAAGTTTCCCCAAACCTTATGAAGAATCTTGTCATGATTTGATATGATTCTAGTGTGGCAAGGAAGGACATTACAGCTGAGATTGTAACCAAGGAGTGTGTATCTGTTTCCACTACAACTAGATAGGCCACATCAAGTCCAATTGTCCGCTTTTGAATCCAAAAGGTGCAAAATAAGCTCCAACACATGCAAATTGAAGTATAACTGATGGATGACAAGGTAGATTTGAAGTTCCAAGGGCCAAAGGTCGAGCCATTCAACTCACGAAATAGGAAGCAAGGGAAGCATCGGAGGTCGTAGCTGGTTGTTCTTCGGATCGAGGAAAAATTTCAGCATAAATTTGATCACATAGATGAAATTAATAAGTGCTTTTAAAGTATAATTAAAACCCTATGTAATAAATGTCAACGACGATATTATAATAAGAATGGAATGTTGGCCTTATGTTGTGGCTAGTATTAAGATTGTAATATCCTCATACCCCCATTTAGTTATACGTATGTGTTTGTACATTTCAAAAATGTGTGCTTTTCACAACCTTATCCTATTTGGTCATACTATACAACGGTATCACTTGTGGTGATCAAATAAAAGTAGTACTACTACGATAAGAATATTGAAGGTCATTAGATATGACAAACATGTGTTTCTTCAAAGTAAAAAGAAGCTATAAATTGCATAGACGCACAACCAACTTGGACTTTGATCATTGACAAGTAGCAACAAATAAGGGGTTGAACCCAAGTGCGGGAGAACCAACCCATAAGACGAAAGTACAAAGATAATTTCGACTTTCGGTCTCTACGTTAAGGACCAGGTGGGTGAAACACAAGTAGATAGAAGTTATTCGTTTTGATTTAGTTATTCGTGGCAAAAGAAGATGAAAGTCCTCTAATAAGATTACCCATAGGCTATGAGCTTCTTTTATATCAAGGAAAGGTTGGTATTTCCTCCCAAGCGTCTGGTAGGATTTAAGAATTGACGAAATTCCTAGGTACGGGTCAGATAGCCAAGAGAATCCGATAGGTTCGTACCCTCAAGAATATGGGATTTATCTTGGCAGCATAAGAGCTGGTAGATAAGAAATGCAGTAGGTTGCGTAGTTCACCAATAGAAAGCATCAAAGATTCAATTGTGGATATACCCCATCGGTTTAGAGGATGCAATGATCTCTGATGATTATGGAAGAATAGTTACATGAGCAATCAAGCATCAAGACCCTAGTAGTTGGCTAGTATTATGATGAGCCATGATCAGGTATAGAAACAAATTATTTGAGCAATAGTCATACCTTAATACAAGTAAAGTAGTTAAATCCCTACAAGAAGGCTATATGTGGCCTAGTATTGATTATAATCTAGTAAGTTGAAAAAGAAGCAAGCCTTATAATAATGTTGGATTAGTGTCTAAGTCCATAACTATTTTGGTATGTACTTGACCCGATTGTGCATGGTCCTTTTGGGTTGCCTTCACACTAGTGACTAGACAAGATGATTGTTGAGGAGAGAGGCTGGTTTATTGTTAAGAATAATAAATTGGAGTATAAATATGATTTGTTAATATATTATATGAATAATATATTAATTTGGAATCACTTTATTAATTAGTATTTAATCAGAAATTAATCAGGAATTAATTTCGGGATTAAAGGAATTAATTAAAAGTATAGGGGCTATTTTGTAATTATTCAATAGTTGAGGCTTTGGGCCACTGGATCACCTTTATTAAGGCTTGAACGAAAATCCTAGAAGGATCTAGGAGTTTTCGTCCAAGGGCTTAAGGAAAGGAGTCCATGGACTTGCTTAAGCCCTAAGCTAAAGGATTAGGGTTTACACCTTGAAACCCTAGTTAGCCTTAAGTATAAATAGCACCCTAAGGCACTAAGATTTCGTCCAAGCCTTGGGAAACCCTAAAAGGGACGAAATCTAGGGCAAGATACCCTTCTCTCCTCTCTCCCATATTCATCTTTTCACTTAGTGTGTTTGTGAGCCATTAGAGGTACTATACTTGTGGTACTTGCTTTCAAGAGCTAAGGAAAATCAAGGAATTAGTTATTATTGCTATATAACAACAAAAGGTATGTATACTATTATATATATATGAATTTCGAAAATAATAGTAGCATGCCAGGTTTCTTTTTGTGTTCATAAAGTTGTATAACTAATAGTGAAAACATTGATCCAACTCTAGGGTTGCATTCACACATAGGATTGTTTGTATAAAACCCATTAGTGGTATCAGAGCCATTGGTTTTTTGTTTTCAATTAGCTTTATTCAAATGTATGAACTTGACATATTAGGGTTTGTGGCTAATAAACCCCGGAGGCTTGATTTTCGAAATTAGGGTTTCTAAACCCTAGATTTCGAAATTTTTGGGAAGATTTCCTAAACCTTTTTCTTTGGCCCCAAGATTTCAAAATTAGGGTTGTCTAACCCTAGAATTTCGAAATTGCCTCTTTCCCCATGGTTAGATCATAAATTTTAGGGATTTGGATAATGTCATATCTTGTAATTATCGTTTAAATGTTTAAATTTGGTAATTAAAGATTTTGATTTATCTCATCCCATAATTTCGAAATCTAGGGGATTTAAGGGATTAGATTAAATTAATTGTTTAATTTAAAAAATATCCCTACCAAGATAAAAGATAATTGTCAAATTAATTAGATAATCATTTCCTTATGTGATAAACATGATTTATTTGAATTATTTGATAGATTATCTTACAAGAAATTGAATTAAGTCATATTTAGATAATTACTAATTAATTGGTTAATTATTATTATTTCTAATTTGATCTAGAATGTTCTTGCTTATGTTTTGAAAAGTTTCAAAACTTGCCCTCAAGTTTTGGAATTTAAATTGTTTGATTAAAAGGTTTAATTTTGAAAAAGTCTCAATTCTAAAACCCTAATTTTGAAAAGTTCAAATTACACCCTTATGGTTTTATTAAATTAATTAAGTGTATAATTAAAAGAGAGTTAATAAATCCATAATGATATGGTTTATATTTAATTAAATTAAAAGCGTAATTTATAAAATTAAACCAACTAGTATTTTAAAAGTGTAAAATACACCCTTATACTATGTATGACATTAAAAGTCTAATATTATATTTGTATAACTTAAATGCTAGTCTTACCGTTAGTAGGCCTCATTCGCAAAGCCGATCTATAAGGGGGGTATAAGTTTATGGCCTATAAAATGGCCATTTAATGGGTGTCCAATCTCACCCACCGCTTCCTTGATTGGTGGAGGGTCGTTAGCCGAACGGGTAGGATAGGGCAAACCCTTTCCATTAAATGTTTTTACAAAATGTTTTTACAAAATTCTCAATCTTAGTTACTTTAGGCAAATGTTTTTACAAAATGTTTTTACAAAATTCCCAATCTTAGTTACAAAATTCCATTAAATGTTTTTACTAAATGTTTTTACAAAATTCCCAATCTTAGTTACTTTAGGCAAAAGTGAATTGATGCAATTCCATGAAATTACACTTTGTGCCCTTGCGAAGACGTTAGTGGAGCGTGTGTGGTTAACCGACACACTAAATGGTTCTAAGCAAAGGTAGCAAAGGGTGACTCAATGTTTGTCATAGTACGGTGGAGCGTGTGTGGTTAACCTACACTTCGAATAGGTGACTGTAACATTGGGGGCACCATGTAAGATTTCATGGTTATTCACACCCTGTTTTGTGATCCTCGACATCCCAGTCACAAATCGAGGGGCATGTAGAGATTTAAACATTCCATTGAAAAGTTCAATGAATCTCAAAAGATCTAGGATTTTTCAATACATTTAAAACTTAAGTTTCCTTTTCGTTTTAATGGTGGAAATTGGTAAATTGTCATTTACCTACCTTCAAATATTCTGCAACTAGATTACGGCATCCCTCTTCTAGGTTGTAGAGTATTGTATTGGATCCTAGCCTCGATGTTTCATTTGGGTGTCATATCGAGGATTCTAATCAACTTAACTTGAATTTTCTCCCGTTTTGTAGATGTCAAAGTATGAAAACTATGGTCTTCCCAAATTCCATGGAACAAGCTTTCCAAATGAAGATGATGATCCAAGATTCGATCGAGGAACAAGAGATCATGCTTCACTTCCTCCACCTCCTCCAATTATTCTCCCTAACCCACATGTTCGAAGGCTTGAAAAGTTCAAGCTCACTCAAGCCCTTTTGGCAAGTAAACATGGGAAAACTGTGTGTGTACTTGTCTTAGAGATGAAGTCACACATTGATAGGTTAAGGATGTTGGGTGTCGAGATTTCAGGTAAGTTGGCTATTGACTGGGTTCTTCAGTCGCTTCCTGAATCATATAGTGAGTTCGTTAGAGAGTAGTATATGATGGATCATGACGTGACCCTCATTGATTTGACCTATTTGCTTATAGCTGCTGAATCAGCGATGATTTGGCGAACTGGTTGAGCAAAATTGTCTGGTAAATCAAACTCCCAAACTTTAATGGATATTGAAATGGTGACATTGGAGATCCAGAAAAGGTAGATTCTGAGATAGTTCCTTATGCCATTCTAAAAGAGTCCATTTCCTTTTATTGCCAAGAGAAGGGGCATTGGAAACGAATCTGCCCTATTTACCTAAGAGATCTAAGAGATGGGAGAGTCAAAACGAATGGCTCTACTTTAGGTAAAATCCATCAACTAACTCTTTTAAGTTCCTATTCTATATTCTTGATACATGATGTGATAAGATTACATTTTGATGTTTTTTAGGATCGAAGAAAAGAAAGGAAGCTTAAGGGAAGAAGTGAGCTGAATCTAATCGTGAAGAAATGGATTTCGATCACATTGCTTGAAGATTAGATTCTTAAGCTACTACTTGGAGTTAGAATAGATTGCTTAAGAATATGTAACAACATAGTTTTTCAATTGCATTGTAAGGGCAAATTTTTCCACAATAAAATAAATTTTGATTTTATATTATTTATTTATCCTTGCAATGGCATGTATGAAAAAATTGATGTTTGTAAGTTTCTATTATTAGCAAGAATGGATTTGATTCTTAATTATGTTATTTGTGGAAAGGTCAAGAATTTACCAAATAGGGAAAGTTTCTCATCGCCCAAGTTTTAGTTGGACAGAAACTTGGAATCATACAACTTGGTTGCATGATGAACGAGAAATTTCATATTTGGAAATTAGACTAATTCGTTGACAAAGTGTCAAGTGAAGGACTAGGAGATCAAGTACACAAGGTTGTGTTTTGATCAAGTCCACCACAGAGTAACAAAGATATTCATCATGATTTACTAAGGTTAAGTAAATATGATTATACTTATGAGATTAAGTGTAATTCTCAGTTGATTGAAAGAGTTTCAATAAATAGCAGAACGAATAACGAAGAATCAAGTAGGCAGAAAGATAAAAGCTTCTCTATTCTAAGAAGAAGGGAGAGTACCTTTTATTATGTTTTATGATAGGTCTTAATGATTAAGAACCATATCACAATTGATTCTCTTAGGACATCTTAGTGCACTAGTATGGCTAAGAAGAGGAATCGGAAATTGTTGAAATGGTTAAATCAAAAGGATGAGTCATACTTCGTTCCAAAATCAAGTCTTAGAATCGTACTCCAAGATTGTGAATTGAGTGACACGCATTCATCAAATGTGAAGTAGAAAATTGTTTTCCTGATCCTACACATTTGAATTTGGTATGCTGTGATGTCTTGAAAAAGCCAAAGACTAACTAAGACCAAATGTGTGTAATGTTTTGTCTTGATATAGACACACACTAACTCTTGGATATTTGTTTATCAATAAATGTTCTTGATAAGAGAATCTAATATGTCAAGAGGTCAGTGGGAGTTTGAAGATCTTGAAAGGATTCAAGAATTAATCAAGAGTAAACACTAGCGCATGACTTGAGGTTTGTAACCTATCGTGTTGACATAATTTTGTTTCTGTGCCATTCCGGTTTATGTTGACTATGCAATGTGAGTTCTATAAGTTCTCATGTGGATTGCATAGAGTCAAGACGCCCTAATCAATGGAAAGTACATTGATAGGAAGGGGTAATCTTATTGACAACTTGGAAGACATGGTGGGCACCCGTGCTGTCATGACGCAAGAAATTAAAATTAAGTAAGTTCAATCCATAAGAGTGGAATTTTGTTTTGATAAATTCACATGGATAAGAAAACATGCACCTTAAAATCTAAGTGTCATAATATTTCTCTCCATTCGTGAAGAAATTCTTTCACTAAGAGAGATTTTAAGAAGATAGTGGTTGTGAAAATTGCGTTCTCAAATTCGATTATGATTACGGCATCCCTTTTCATAATTCGAATTGTGAGATTTGGCAATTAGTATGAATTGTTTCGACACACATATGAGTTATCTAAGGCAAAGGTGTATAAGTTTGAGAATCTTAGATAAAGGATTATCAAAGCATTAGGTATTAGAAATATGAACTTACGAAATTCAATATGTATTGTTTTCTGGAAGTTAAGCTGTTTTCTGAATACATGTCAAAGCTAGTGGGAGCATAAGTGTTATGCATATATGATAATAATCTTCATGATAGTGGGAGCATAAATGTTATGCTTGTATGATTATTATGGCAAGTATTGCAAGTTAGCAATATTAATTATAGAAAACAAGAGTTATACTTTGCAAAGTTGTAAAGGGTTGAAAAGTTGTTTTGCTATAATTAAGGGAGAGAATATTGTACTTTGTTTCAAAATCTAAAGCTTAGATTGAGAAATTTTAATAAATTTAGTCAAAGGATACATAGTGTGTTCTTAAATTTCGATTATGATTACGGTATCCCTCTTCATAGTTCCAATTGTGAGAACGTGACACATAAAATATTATGGCAGAAGATTGATAAAGTATCACATCTTTATGTAAGACATTATGCATCGTGTCCCATACGCTTCGGGAATAGGATCGATTGCAAATGCTATAATATTTGACCATTCTAAAATTTTCCAAATGTCTAGCGCATTAAGAGGGAAAATGGACTAGAACCGGTTTTGACTAAAATAATTAAACAACTATCAAAGGACGATCCAAAGTTCGCTGAAGATTGGTTGCTTGTAAGTAGTTGGAAGTATGGTATTGGATGGACCATATCGACATTATTATGAATAGATAAGATTCTATTAAGAATGAGTTGTCATATGGCAAATATGGAATATTTCCAGATTGGGAGTTGGATATTGAGAATCTATGTCTGGATTAGAAACTTTTATGCAAGAAGGATGTTCAAAGGAATGTACTTTGAGTGAGAGACGTCATATCTATAGAATTGTTTTTGATAGAGATTGGCCAAGTCTTGATGATTTTGAGCTATGACTTTACGAAAGGATCATTGCATAAAATGTTAGAATCTAGCATATTTTATAAGTGACAAAAATTTGATATTCTTATACTTACGATAAAAATTGGGAGTTGTGAAATGAGTATGATTGGAAATGTGTTCATATGATCTATTTCACAAAGTAAGGACCATAAGTAAACATTGTGTGCATGCTAAGAGCATGGGACAATTGTTGTTATAATTCAAGTAAAAAGTTGATTACCCGAAACAACAAATAATGAGTAATAAATATGGTGATTAAATAAAATGTGTTTTATTTATACTCAAAGGTTTGGGGCCATGTAGGATTAGTATTGTTCTTGTGTTTTCACTTTGCATGTTTTGACTTCCTGAATAATTAAATTATTTCAGAATAATCAAATTATTCGAATGGTCCACAGTCGTTCATATGTTGGAAGTAGGTATGAATGAAGAATGTCGTGAATTGGTGTGTGGATTGGCTAAAGTGTAATAGACATAAGCAAATGTTTGCTGCAATGTTCATAAGTGCTTATGAATATGATTTGAGCATTGGATTAAACCTACACTCACTTGGATCACTTCATGGATTTTATCACGAGTGATTGGTGAGACGATAATATCTTATATTCTTGAAACCGAGATGTGTGAGTTGTATCTTGCGAGTCGGTTACACATTGATAATATGTAAACGCACCAGTAACTTAGTGTTATAAAACATATTATTGTGTGTGATTCGGTAAGTCAGTGCAAGCAAGCATTAAATCAAAGTTTATCCATTCCTTTTATCCAAAGTAGGATGAAAGCGATATCTGTGGGCCCCTCGATGATTTAGTAATGGCACATAAGCGCTTGGCCAAGCCGAGACTAATTTAATGTGTTCAATTGTAGTTTGTTGTCAGTCGTCATAAATCAGAAATCGGGAAACAGAACATAGACTGAGAGAATGATCAAAATCCATGTCTCAAGTCTATACGATATCAAAAATGGAGGAATATATGATCCCTTATCTAAAGGACATGCTTCTGATAAGATCAGAGTTGACAACGGCTTTTGAAAGCTATGATTGCTAATCAGGATCTGAGGTTATACGCAGAATAGTTATTAGATTTATCCAAGTGGCAGACTTTTGGATTAGTGTCTAAGTCCATAACTATTTTGGTATGTACTTGACCCGATTGTGCATGGTCCTTTTGGGTTGCCTTCACACTAGTGACTAGACAAGATGATTGTTGAGGAGAGAGGCTGGTTTATTGTTAAGAATAATAAATTGGAGTATAAATATGATTTGTTAATATATTATATAAATAATATATTAATTTGGAATCATATTATTAATTAGTATTTAATCAGAAATTAATCAGGAATTAATTTCGGGATTAAAGGAATTAATTAAAAGTATAGGGGCTATTTTGTAATTATTCAATAGTTGAGGCTTTGGGCCACTGGATCACCTTTATTAAGGCTTGAACGAAAATCCTAGAAGGATCTAGGAGTTTTCGTCCAAGGGCTTAAGGAAAGGAGTCCATGGACTTGCTTAAGCCCTAAGCTAAAGGATTAGGGTTTACACCTTGAAACCCTAGTTAGCCTTAAGTATAAATAGCACCCTAAGGCACTAAGATTTCGTCCAAGCCTTGGGAAACCCTAAAAGGGACGAAATCTAGGGCAAGATACCCTTCTCTCCTCTCTCCCATATTCATCCTTTCACCTAGTGTGTTTGTGAGCCATTAGAGGTACTACACTTGTGGTACTTGCTTTCAAGAGCTAAGGAAATTCAAGGAACTAGTTGTTATTGCTATATAACAACAAAAGGTATGTATTCTTTTTTATATATGAATTTCGAAAATAATAGTAGCATGCCAGGTTTCTTTTTGTGTTCATAAAGTTGTATAACTAATAGTGAAAACATAGATCCAACTCTAGGGTTGCATGCACACATAGGATTGTTTGTATAAAACCCATCAAATAAGTCTGTCACAAATATTAGAGCATTTGTTATAAAGTTCCACACAAGTAAATCCATTATCGTAGTCTTCATTAAGTTTTAGGATGTTGGAACACCTTAACTAGGTACAGAAACCATTTGCAATCTAGATTTGTTTGTGTTTTAAGGGATACACTATAATTCTTTTAGATTCATGCTACGGAAAGTAGATTCAGTTAGAATATTGTAGATAAATTTCACCAAATAATCACTTTATAACGAGTCGACGGTATTTTGAAGGTGATCATTCGTCATAAAGAATAAATTCCAGAAGCCCAAGCCGACGAATTCTTAATTCTGGAAGGCTTTATTAGAAGTTGGGATATAATGCTCGGTTCCTAGTATGCATTTAGTTCTCAATGTATTCATTTTTGTATAGAAACTCAATGAGTTAGAGGCCACAAACTCGTCGAGTAGATATGGATTGGGCCGCGGGTTAAGAAGTCTAGTCAATGAGTTGGGAAGCCTCAACTCGACGAGTAGGACTGGAAGAATGAAACCCTAGTTTTCAGGGTTTTGCACCCTATATAAACACCTTAACCTCCATAGGCTAGCCTCATTTATAGCCTCTATTGTCCCAAAACCTAGCCACACAACCCCAATTCAGTTTTGAGAGTTTTTGAGCCATTCTGTACATTCTTTGTGATTTTGAAGAAGAAGATACCTGAAGAAGGAGCAAGGACGCGTATGAGAAGAGTAGATCCAGAAGTTAAGCTTCATTTCTGGTTCATCTGTGGTATAAAGCTCCTACCTTGTTTATAGTATGATTAGATATAGTTTTAGGAGGTTTTCTCCATATTTTGGTCCAAGAATGTTGGTCTTTGGTACTTGGACATCCCATAGGGGGCAAACCTTTCATATCTAGGGTCTATAGGGGACTTCATGGCATAAAGGTGCTAACTTTATTGCCATGGAAGTCCCATGCAACTTCTGGACCATCTTTTTGGCCTTTAGAGCCATATAGTCTATGCATGCAAGTAAAGATAGGAACTTTACATGACCAAATTGTCCCTAGAGTCCAGATCTATGATCCTATAACTTATCTTGAAGTTTTGACGGTTTTTAAAGTGGGAACTAAGCCATTTTGAGCTAGGGTTAAGGCTCATTTCTTCTAGGATGGGTATTAATGGGTAAAGTCAGAAACTTTTACCTCCTAGATGTGTTTTCAACTCAGATCTGGAATATGGGATTTAAACTCGAAGAACAATGGCTTAACAGATTAAGAAAGCTTATTAGACTGAAGAACTCGGCGAGTTCATAGAGAAACTCGATAAGTTGAGTCAAAATGCCCTGATTCTGTAAAAAGGAAGGGCTCGAAGAATTCAAGGACGAACTTGGTGGGTTTGGTGGATAAGTCTTGATTTTGTGAATAGGAGGAAATCGACGACGAGTTCGTGAAAGAACTCGATGATTTGGATCGCGATTTCATGGTTTCATGATTTATGGAACTCGGCGAGTTAATGGGTCAACTCGGTGAGTTGAGTCAACCCAAAATGTTGACTATGACCAGAATGTTGACTTTGACTAGGGTGTTGACCTTGACTTTGAATTTGACCAGAGTTGACCCTTAAGGGGTCATGAGTATGAAAGGGTAATTAATGAAATCTTTTATGTATAGGAGTTTGAGTTGGGTGGATTGTCGAAGCTGAGGATTTTCAGTTACTTTATACCATTGAGGTGAGTTACTTCCAGTAGAAGTGGGTCGAAGGCACCAATGTTGGCCCACTAGTAGTTGATTATAGTAGAGATGATTGTCTTTGTGATAATTGTCTGGTATGCCACTATCTGTTATGCCTTATGTGCTAGTATGTTATGATATTGTGTGATTGTGGTAGGAGGGGTAGATTAGACTCCGTAATCGTTTGAAATAAACTGGAGGGTAGGTTAGGCACCTAGATATGTCTGACAGTATGTTTATGCTATGTTATTATGTGGTAGTGGTAGGGGTGAAATAGTCCTCGTAACCGGTTGAAATAAACCGAAGGGTTTGTCGGGCAACCAGATATGCCTAACAGGGTAGGTTGGGCACCTAGATATGCCTGACGAGGGTAGGTGGGACACCCCAGTATGTATGATAGCGGTATGTCGGGCACCCTGGTATGCCTGACACGGGTAGGTTGAGCACCGGGATGTGCTCAGCAGGGTAGGTCGGGCACCAGATATGCCTGGAAGTATATTAATTCTACAGTATGTGGTATGATGGGGAAACTCACTAAGATTTGTGCTTACAATTTTCAGTTTTGGTTTCAGATACTTCCTCTTCGAAGGGAAAGGATTCGGCATGATCGCAACAAATCACACTACATTTTCCGCACAGGAAATCTTGGGGATTTATAATCTGATGTTGTTTTATCTTGACATGTTTTGACTATTAATACATGGGTTTTGATATGAGTTGATATTATGGATGTTTTAAGACAAATGGTTTTATAATTATTCAATTTAAAAATGAAATCTTTGGTCTTTGTTGAGTCTATTAGATTGCGTCATGGGCTCGGTCCTTAGTCTAGTTTGAATGCCAGTATTGGGCCTGTCCAGGCGTGCATTATTTTGTATTAGGGTTTAGTATATAAGCTGCATGCATGCAGACTTAGAAGTTATCGCTTTCATTGTTTTTGCTTCATATTTTCTGTAAACCCTAGCTCGCCTCTACAACGGAAGTTCTTCATCGAGCTCTGCTGAGGTGTGACTCAGTTTTGAATCATAAACACATATTTGATTCTGTTATGTGTTCATTCTTACATTGTTCTTAAACTGTTTGATTTCTTTTATCGTACTTGTGAAAGATCTAATCGATCTAAGAGTTTTGAACTCATCAGTTGGTATCAGAGCACGAGACTATGTAATTCATACACACCTCTTCTGTCGAAGAAGTTCTTAGGGTTTTAATTCCGCATTGATTGATATTTATTAAGCTGTGACTATTTATTGACGTATCTCATTAATTGTTGATCTAACCCTAACGATATATCACTAGTCTGATCTTTTACAGGTTACCGATCAAAGTATTTACAATGTCCATGGATGACTCACAAACCAATCCGATCAATATCTCCAACAACATAGGGTCTACAACAAGAATACCAATCTTGTATACGCAAGACTATGAAGTTTGGACGCATCACTTTGAAGACTACGTGATTGGATCGGAGGACAATGGGTATTTAATCTGGGAAGCAATTACTGCAGGCCTATTCGCTCACTCAAGCACATCAAAGATTGTTAAAACACAGAAAGAATACAATCAGCTTGTTAATGATGTCAAAGACATTCCTCAGGATGAAAAAGAGAAGTTTCAATGCAACATCAAGGCTCTGAGGATGATAAGGTTTGCGCTGCAATCGGATACGTTTCGTTTAGTGAGTTCTTGTGCAACAGCTAAGGAAATTTGGGATAGACTAAAGGAATTATATTCCATAGACGAAGACTTGAAACACTCTATCCAAACCCTATTGCTATCTGAGTTTGGTGACTTTAAGCAGAAGCCTGAAGAAAAACTTATTCAAACTTTTGATCGCTTCAATCATCTTTTAAGTAAGATGATAAAGCATGGGATTGAGAGGAAAGTTACTGAACAAAAGGTTACTTTCATGAACGGTCTCAGACCTGAATGGATGGCTGTTGTGTCTGTTGGATTAGTGTCTAAGTCCATAACTATTTTGGTATGTACTTGACCCGATGGTGCATGGTCCTTTTGGGTTGCCTTCACCAAAGCAACTTGATTGGAGAAATGAATAAAGAGAGAGAGAATAATATGATTTATTAATATGTTATAAGAATAATATATTAAAGGAGAAATCATATTTGTTTAATTAATATTGGTCGATAATTAATTAAGAATTAGTTTTGTGATCAAATGTAATTAATTAAACTAGAGGGGCTGAATTGTAATTATGTGATAGTTACAAAATAAGGTAAGGATTATCTTATAAGTATGGTGAACGAATTTAAGGTTGGAAAGCCTTAGAATTTGAGTATGATAAGGATTCAAGGATTATCTTATTGGTTGCTTAATGGATAATCAACTAGATAAGGATAATGACTGAAACCCTATCTCTACACCTATATAAACACCCCTAGGGTTATGAATTCGTGTATCCCTTCCCAAGAGGTCCCAAATACGAATTCTAACCTCCCTCCTCTCTCCTTATACCTTCTCCACTTGCTTATGGTGTTTGTAAGCCATTAGAGGAGTGACACTTGTGACTCTCTGCTTTCCAAGGTCAATTCAAGGAGGAATTGGATTGTTATTGCTATATAACAATCAAGGTATGTTCTTAAACCTATTTACATGTGAATTCTGATTTCCATATGCTAGTATTAGGGTTCAAAGTCTTGGATTCAAAGTATGTGCAATAGAGAAACCTAGATCCGAGCTTTAGGGTTTGTATGAGCACATAGGATGTCTTATGACCAAAACCCATCAGTGGTATCAGAGCCATGATTGGTTTCTATTGTATTGATGCTTGATGTAACTGAAATTCGTCTTTTGGCCTCACTGTTTGACCTGACTCGGCGAGTCACTCTTGGACTCGGCGAGTCAGCCCTACTCGGCGAGTTCCAGAGGGTGACTCGGCGAGTCGGTGCGTCAGACAGTGCTTATCTCGGGATTTCTTGCTGTTTTTGCATTGGGATAATTACCTTATCATCTTAGATTAATATTAATCCGATTATATGATATATTTGACTATAATTTTAATCTAATTGAAGATATTTATCAATTAATAAGATAATTGTTTCCTTATAAGATAATTGATTAATTATTTTAAGTAAATTGATAAATTGTTTTGCAAGAAATCATCAAATATGGATAATTATGTGATTAAATGTTAATTTGAATTATTTGTTATTTGATCCTTGTTGTTGTGAAAAGTTTCATATTTGGCCCTTTAGGTTTTATAGTTTAAATTTGAACCCCAAAAGTTTTGTTGTTTTGAAATTTAAATAGTTGAAACCCTAATGTTTTGAGAAATGTTTCAAAACTTGCCCTCAAGTTTTGGAATTTAAATTTTGATTAAATAGTTTAATTTTGATGCATATTTAAATTCTAAACCCTAATGTGTTGAAATGTTTCAAAAACTTGCCCTCAAGTTTTGGAATTTAAAAGTTGATTAAAAGTTTAATTAGGAATGTTAAATTCTAAAACTCTAGTATAGTTTTGAAAAAGTTCAAATCACACCCTTATGGTTTTATTAACTAATTAAGGTGTTTAATTAAAGAGGTTTAATAAATCCATAAAAGTTTAGGTTTACAATTTAAGTAAATTAAAAGTATAATTGTTAAATTGAACCACCTAATATTTTAAAAGTGTAAAATACACCCTATACTATATATAACATTAAAAGTCTAACATTATATATATGTATAACTAAAAGTCAGTCTTACCGTTAGTAGGCCTCATTCACGAAGCTGGTCTATAAGGGGTGTTTAAGGAAATTGCCTATAAAATGGCGATTGAATGGGTATCCACTCTTACCCACCGCACTCTTGACTAGTGGAGGGTCGTTAGCCAAACGGGTAGGATAGGACGAAATCTTCCATTATAAGTATAATGAATTATAAAAGTAACTAAATGTTTTCAAAAAAATTCCCAATCTTAGTTACTTAGGCAAAAGTGAATTGATGCAATTCCATGAAATTACACTTTCTGCCCTTGCGAAGACGTTAGTGGAGCGTGTGTGGTTAACCGGCACACTAAATGGGTCTAAGCAAAGGTAGCAAAGGGTGACTCAATGTTTGTCATAGTTCGGTGGAGCGTGTGTGGTTTACCGGCACATCGAATAGGTGACTGCAACATGTGAGGGCACCATGTAAGTTTGCATGGTTATTCACACCCGCTTTGTGATCCTCGGCATCCCAGTCACAAACTAGAGGGGCATATCGAGATATAAACATGCCATTGAAAGTTCAATGCATCTCAAAGGATCTAGGAGTTTTCATAGATTTAAAACATAAATTTCTTTTCGTTTTTCATGGTGGAAATTAGTGAATCGTCATTCACTTACCTTCAAATATTCTGCAACTAGATTACGGCATCCCTTTTCTAGGTTGTAGCGTATTGTGTTGGGTCCTAGCCTTGGAATTTCATTTGGGTGATCTACCAAGGACTCAATCTATCAACTAACTTGAATTCGTTTTTCTCCCGTTTTGTAAATGTCAAAGTTCGACAACTATGGTCTTCTCAAATCCCGTGGAACAAGCATTCCACATGAAGATGATATTCCACGATTCGATCGAGGAATAAGAAATCATGCTTCACTTCCTCTACCTCCTCCAATTATTCTCCCTAACCCACAAGTTCAAAGGCTTGAAAAGTTCAAGATCACTCAAGCCCTTTTGGCAAGTAAACATAAAGAAGGAAAGTCCGTGTGTGCACACGTCCTAGGGATGAAGTCACACATTGATAAGTTAAGAATGTTGGGATCCATTGTCTGTGAAGAAATGGCTGTTGATTGGGTTCTTCAGTCACTTCCCAACTCATATAGTGAGTTCGTAAGAGAGTACTATATGATGAACTACGACGTGACCCTTATAGATCTCACCTATATGCTTATTGTTGTTGAATCTGCAATGATTTGGCGCAATAGAAAAGCAATGTTGATTGGTGAATCTGCCTTCAAGAACTCTATGGATATAGACAATGGCAACGAAAGACATGCTATGATCGAAAAGTTTGATCATAAGAGAAAGGCGATGTATGAAGTAGTTCCATGTGTTGTTCCAAAAGAGTCAATTTGCTTTTATTGCCAAGAGAAGAGGCATTGGAGACGAAGCTGCCCAATTTGCCTAAGAGATCTAAGAGATGGGAGAGTCGAAACGTATGGCTCTAATTTAGGTAAAATCCATTGACTAACTCTTTTAAGCTCCTATTCTAGATTCTCAATACATAATGTGATAAGATTACAATTGATGTTTTGTAGGATCGAAGAAAAGAAAGGAAGCTTAAGGGAAGAAGTGAGCAGAATCTAACCGTGAAGGAATGGATTTCGATCGCGTTTCTCGAAGATTAGATTCTTGAACTACTACTTAGAGTTAGAATAAGTTTTTCAATGAGTTGCATTGTAAGGACAAATTTTTCCGCAATAAAATAAATTTTGATTTTAAATTTTATTTATTTATCCTTATAATGGCGTGTATGAAAAATTGATGTTAAAATGTTTCTATTATTAGCAATAATAGATTTGGTTCTTATTATGTTATTTATGGAAAGTCGAGAATTTACCAAATAGGGAGAGTTTCTCATCGCCCAAGTTTCAATTGGACAGAAATTTGGAATCATGCAACTTGGTTGCATGATGAATGAGAAATTCATATTTGGAAATTAGACCAATTCGTTGACAAAGTGTCAAGTGAAGGACTAGGAGATCAAGTACACAAAGTAGTGTTTTGATCAAGTTCACCATAAGAATAACAAAGATATTCGTCATGATTTACTAAAGGCTTAGTAAATATGATTATACTTACAAGATTAAGTGTAATCCTAATTGATTAAAGGGTTTAGATCAATAGTAGAACGAATAAGAAGAATCAAGTAGGCAGAAAGATAAAAGTTTTTCCATTCTAAGAAGATGGGAGAGTACCTTTTATACTTTATGATAGGTCTTAATGATCAAGAACCATATCTCAATTGATCCTCTAAGTAAGTCTTAGTACAATTGTATGTCTAAGAAGAGGAATCAAGAATTGAAGAAATGGTTAAATCAATAAGTCAATCATACTTCGTTCCAATAACAAGTCTTAAAGTTAAGATTGTGACAATGAGTGAAAAGTATTAAAGGTTTATAACATTCATCAAATGTAGGAAGTTGTGATGTCTTGAATAAGACAAAGGCCAACTAGTACCAATTTATGAAGTGTTTTGATAAAAGCTACACTAACTCTTGAATATTTGTTTGTCAAGAAATGGTTATTGACAAAAGAATCGTATATGTCAAGGAGTCAGTGGGAGTCTTAATGGTCTTGAATAGTTTCAAGAACAAATCAAATAAACATTACCAATCATCACTAGCACACGAGTTGAGGTTGACAACCTATCGTATTGACATTATTTTGATTATGTGCTGTTCCAATTGAGTTAATTATGCATATGAGTTCTATGAGTTCTCATCTTGAATGCATAAAAGGCAAGGCACCTTAATCAATGAAAGGTACATTGATAAGAAAGGGTGAGATGCTTAACTACTTGGAAGACGTGGTGGGCAGCTGTGCTACCATGAGGCAAGAAATCAAGATTAAGAAAGTTCGATCCATATGAGTTTGAATTTGTCGTAAACGTTGGTTTTGACAAATTCACATGGATAGGAAAATTTACACCGTTTAAAATCTAAGTGTCATAAGATTTCCTCCTTCATGAAAATGATTGTGAGGAAATGCTTTCACTAAGAAAGATTTTAAGAAGATAGTGATTGTAAAATTGCATTCTCGAATTCAATTATGGTTACGGCATCCCTTTCCATAATTTGAATTGTGAGGTTTGGCAATTAGTCTTAATTGTTTAGACACACATATGAACTATCGAAGGCAAAGGTGTATAAAGAATCCTTTATAAAAGATTATCAAAGCACTAAGTATTAGAAACATGAACTTAAGAAATTCAATAAAGCATTGTCTTTCTGGAAGTTGAGATGTTTATGAATACATGTCGAAGCTAGTGGGAGCATAAGTGTTATGTTTTATAATAATCATCATGACAGTGGGAGCATAAAAGTTATGATTGTATGATTATTAAGAAAAGTATTGCAAGGTTAGCAATATTAATTATAGAAAACAAGAGTCATACTTTGCAAAGTTGTAAGAGTTGAAAGGTTGTTTTGCTATAATTAAGGGAGAGAATATTATGCTTCATTTCAAATCTAAAGGTTTAGGTTGAGAAATGTTAATAAAATTTAGTCAAAGATACAAAGTGTGTTCTTAAAATTTAGTCAAAGATACAAAGTGTGTTCTTAATATTTCGATTATGATTACGGCATCCCTCTTCACAATTCGAATTTTGAGAACATAGCAAATAAAACATTATGCGTCATGTCCCATACGCTTCGGGTATAGGATCGATTGCAAATGCTTTAATGTTTGACCATTCTAAAATTTTCCAAATGTCGAGCACATTTAGAGGGAAAAGGGACTAAAATTGGTTTTGACTAAAACAATTAAACAACTGTCAAAGGACAACCCAAAGTTCGACGAGGATTGGTCACTTGTGAGTAGTTGGAAGTATAGTATTGGAAAATATGGAAATGGTTCCATATTGGATGGACCGTATCGACATCATTACGAATAGATAAGATTCTATTAAGAATGAGTTGTCATATGGAACATATGGAAGTGTGTCCATATTGGGAGTTGAATATTGAGAAATCTATGACTAGATTAGAAACTTCTATACAAAAGGATGTTCAAAGAATGTACTTTGAGTGAGAGACATCACGTCTATGGAATTGTCTTGTAACAATCTCTGATAGAGGACTTTGTAATATCATTGGCAATAGTCTTTGTGACTTTGGTGCAGTGACATTACGAAAGGATAAGTTGCATAGAATGTTAGAATCTAGAATATTCTATAAGTAGCAAGAATTGGATATTCTTTGACTTATGAAAAACGGATTTGGAGTTGTGAAATGAGAAGGATTGGAAATGTGTTCAATGTGATCTATTTCACAAAGTAAGAACCATAGGTAAACATTGTGTGCATGCTGGGAGCATGAAACAAGTGTTGGAATTCAAGTAAGAAGTTGATCAACCGAAATGACAAATAATGAGTAATCAATATGGTGATAAATAAAAGGTGTTTTATTTATGCTCAAAGGTTTGAGGCCATATGGGATTAGTATTATTCTTGTGTTTCACATTTGCATGTTTTGACTTCCAGAATAATTGAGTTTATTAAGAATAATCGAATTATTCAAACAGACCACATTCGTTCATATGTTGGAAGTAGATATGAATGAAGACTGTCGTGAATTGGTGTGTGGATTGTCTAAAAGAGTATTAGACATAAGCAAATGTTTGCTGCAACGTTCATGAGTGCTTATGAATGTGATTTGAGCATTGGATTAAACCCACGCTCACTTGGATCACTCCATGAATTGTATCACGAGTGATTGGTGAGACGATAACATCTTATATTCTTGAAACCGAGATGTGTGAGTTGTATCTTACGAATCGGTTGCACATTGATAATATGTAAACGCACTAGTAACTTGGTGTTATAAAACATATTGTTGTGTGTGATTTGGTGCGTGAGTGCAAGCGAGCATTGTATCAAAGTTTATCCATTCCTTTTATTCAAAGTAGGGTAAAAGCGATATCTTTTGGGCCCCTCGATGGTTTAGTGATGACAATCGTAAATGCTCGGCCGGGCTAGGGCTAATTTGATTTGTTCAATTAGTCAGTCGTCATAAATCGGAAATCGAGATATAGTACAAAGAGAATGATTTGAAATCATATCTCATATGATATCTAGAATGGAGGAATATATGATCCCTTATCTAAGGACACGCGTATTTGATATGATCAGAGTTGACAGCGGCTTTGGAAAGCTACGATTGCAGATCGGGATCCGAAGTCATACGCAGAATAGTTGTTAGACTTATCCAAGTGGGAGACTGTTGGATTAGTGTCTAAGTCCATAACTATTTTGGTATGTACTTGACCCGATGGTGCATGGTCCTTTTGGGTTGCCTTCACCAAAGCAACTTGATTGGAGAAATGAATAAAGAGAGAGAGAATAATATGATTTATTAATATGTTATAAGAATAATATATTAAAGGAGAAATCATATTTGTTTAATTAATATTGGTCGATAATTAATTAAGAATTAGTTTTGTGATCAAATGTAATTAATTAAACTAGAGGGGCTGAATTGTAATTATGTGATAGTTACAAAATAAGGTAAGGATTATCTTATAAGTATGGTGAACGAATTTAAGGTTGGAAAGCCTTAGAATTTGAGTATGATAAGGATTCAAGGATTATCTTATTGGTTGCTTAATGGATAATCAACTAGATAAGGATAATGACTGAAACCCTATCTCTACACCTATATAAACACCCCTAGGGTTATGAATTCGTGTATCCCTTCCCAAGAGGTCCCAAATACGAATTCTAACCTCCCTCCTCTCTCCTTATACCTTCTCCACTTGCTTATGGTGTTTGTAAGCCATTAGAGGAGTGACACTTGTGACTCTCTGCTTTCCAAGGTCAATTCAAGGAGGAATTGGATTGTTATTGCTATAAAACAATCAAGGTATGTTCTTAAACCTATTTACATGTGAATTCTGATTTCCATATGCTAGTATTAGGGTTCAAAGTCTTGGATTCAAAGTATGTGCAATAGAGAAACCTAGATCCGAGCTTTAGGGTTTGTATGAGCACATAGGATGTCTTATGACCAAAACCCATCAGTGTCAACCGTCAAAGCTCATGAATAGTTCAAGTCTTACTCGCTGGAAAAACTAGTGGGTATTTTGAAATCCCATGAGAATGCTCTATCAAAGGAAATGAATGTGGTTTCTGGTTTGGGTTCTTTAGCACTTGTCTCCAAAGGAAAAAGTTCGGTTGAAGAAGAAGAGGAATTAGATCTTGCAGATTTTGATCTAACCGGCAAAGAATACGCCATGATGGTGTCCAATCCCAGAAAATTCATCAAGAAGAAATTCCCAGCCAACAAGAACCAAAATTGGCAGGGTAGTTACAGCACCGAAAGGGTCAAGGAGGAACCGAAGATGGGGTCAAAGTCTGAAGAGTCAAAGAAGGAAGCTAAAGTTGGAGGAGACTCAGGATTCGACTGCCATTACTGTGGAGGCAAAAATAATTTTGCTAAAGACTGTATGCTAAGAAAGAAAGAAGAAAAGACAAACGAAGAAAATGAGGAAGCGAGCCTCCTGAGAAGATTGGAGGAAATAAAGAACAGAAAGTCTGCTGTTAATAACTCTACCATGAATTCTTTAATTGTGCAGGGTACAAACAACAGTGATGAGTTTGGTGGTGTGGAGGTCTGGTCCACAGATTCTGAGGATGATGAAGTTAGGAAACCTACTCATGGGAAGGCTATGCTGGCAAAAGCAGAACATGCAACAGGGAGATGCTTTGTAGTGACTGAAGGTGTGTCCCAAATGAGAGGATACATAACTGATGGGGGAGTTGAAGAAGAAAAAGAGCGAGAGGACAGATGTTTTGCTGCCATGCCTGTTAGTGCTTAGATTAACGAATGTGATGAGTTGATCAAAAAGGTACAAAATATTCTTGCTTCTCTAAAAATACCTACTAAGAATTATGAAAAGGAATTAAATAATTTAAAGTCAAAATTCTCAAGCATAAGTAGCAGTCTCACCCAAACCCGTGTCACAAATTCTAACCTAACTGATCAAATCAGCATGATTTCTTTAAAGAGTGAGGAACGAAGGATGTGGATCGAGCAGAAGGAAAAGGAGTTAAATAGATCTAAAGATGATTCTATTTATTTGCAGAGAGACAATCTTAAACTTCTTAAACATCGAAATGTTTTTTGTTTAATTGGTAAGAGACTCTATTTTAACATCACACAGTTGCATCTTGATTGTGAAATAGGGAAGAAGATACATCGTATGATTTTCCCTTTCCTTGAATTAAAGGAGGATGAAATCAACGCTGAAGCCTACAACTGTGAAAGTGTTGTATCTTCTAATGAAGTGTCTCCAGCGTATAAAATAGGTCTGAACAAAATTGAATCCTACATAAAGTCCAAGGACCACAAAGACATGCTCAAAAATCTGTTAGACGAAAATGATAGATTGAGATTGAGAGCCGAAACTATACAAAAATTTGACTCCTTAAATGCCAATTTAAGTTCAGAAAATAAAATTGATGTTGAAAATACATCTGAACTTAATGAGGATGATGATATGAGTGAAATTTCTGTAGAAGATTTGGTAGACTATTCTGAATTAGCCAAAAACGAACCCAAGTCCCATAAGAACCTAATTTTTGAAAACTCTGTTGAGTTTGCTCGTTCCTCTACCGATAAATCCAAAGTTCTCAAAGCTAAAGCTGTTGTATACCAAAAGGTTCAAACTACCCCAAATCAAGTCTACACTGTACCGGGAGTCACTCCACAACAAACTGCAGAGTTAACTGTTATGGTAGAAGAAGACAATGTTGGGGGATGTGATGAATTCTTCTGGTTGGCCCCAATAGACAACGCAGATGAGACGAAGGGTCTTTCTCAGAAAACCTCACGGAGAGTGAAAGGTAGATACATACCTGAACCATTAAATGAGCCTACAAAGTACGATGTGCCGAGCACAAGTGGAACTAAACCACCTTTGGACGAACCAATGCCAACCACAAGTGATACTTCTTCAACAAAGAGTGAATGATGTGCTCATGCTTCGAAAAGAAAGGCTAACATTCATAGAAATCCAAAACAGGTGGCTGATCGAAAGCATCAAAGAAATCTGAGATATAAGAAGAATCTCTCAGAAAGAAAACGATTTTGGAATTCTCAGAATCCTGATTTTGTAAGGATTGAAAGGAAGTATAAATCAGAAGAAAAATCAAGGAACCAGAAGAGCAGTTTCGGTTCTCATTACAATACCAACCAGAAGGAAGGTTTCGGTCCTTCAACCAACAGGAACCGAAAGGGTAGTTTCGGTCCTTCAACCGATAGGAACCGAAAGGGTAGTTTCGGTCCCTCGACCGATAGGAGCCGAAAGGGTAGTTTCGGTCCCTCGACTGAAAATAACCGAAAGGAGAGTTTCGGTCCATCACCCATTAACAACCGAAAGAGCAGTTTTGGTCCCACATCCTACAACAACCGAAAGGAAAGTTTCGGTCCCTCATCCCATGGCAACCGAAATAGCAATTTCGGTCCTCATACCTGCAAGTCTTATCAGCAAAACCGGAAATCCAATGTCTCTTCTGAATTCAATTCTCTAAATTCTAGTTCCTCAGTCAAAAACCCTAGTCCTCCTAAATCAACAAAAATTAAAGTTTTCACCATTAAAAGAAAAGATGAAACAACTTTAATCAAACACACATATATGGTTGATATTTCTCTTACTATTCCCTGTCCTGTAAAAGGCTCACAAGGACCCAAAAAACTTTGGGTTCCTAAATCTGCTTAATATATTGCAGGTTATACGTGGCGAGCAGTTTGACGAAGAATGGTACATCGATAGTGGTTGCTCGCATCACATGACAGGAAGGAAGGAGGAACTAAGAGAGTTTTGTTCTCTCAAATATGGTGGCATTGTAAAATATGGCAACAACTCTTTTGGAACTATCAAAGGCTACAGAATGATCACTAATGGCGAGTTATCCATAAAGAAGGTTGCATATGTTGAAGGGATCCAACACAATCTCATTAGCGTATCACAGCTGGTGGTTGGTACCGGATTAAATGTATCATTCGACGATGAAGGCTCAGAAATTGTCGAAAAGAGCTCAAACAACATTCTGTTGAAATTAAAGCGAAAAGGGGAAATGTTGTTGGGTTTTGAACATTCTAACACTCCTAAGTGTACATGCAACCCTAAATACCTTGGATCTATGTTTTCTCTATTATCCATGCAAATAAGAACTTCCAAGGTATTATCCTAATCTAGCATACACAACAATGGATATAACAAGATAGAATACATAGCTCTTTGATGTAGAATGTCTTCATGAAGCTTGAGTGCCTAGTGCCCCAAGTGTGACACCTCAAATGGTTCACACAACACCTAATACACTTGGAATAACTTGAGTGAATTCTACACTTCATGAAAATCGGCTAGCCCTTTCTTACTCTCACTAGTGGCCGATTTTTTCAAGAATAAGATCTTTATATAGTGTTACAATTAGGGTAAACCCTAATTGTCATGACTTTCTATTTCCTTGGATCCATGGGTTCAAATACACCATGGAGCATCCATGGACCATCCTATGGGTTTTAGCCCAACTTGATTATCCATGGAGCATTAGCCCACTATACAAGTATGGATGATTTACACAATCAACCCATATATTTAATTAGTCTTCTTTTGATCACTTAATTAATCCTAGATTAATTCTTGATCAATACTAATTAAATAATCTTATTATTCTTATTATTAATATACTAGAACTTATAATATATTAATAACCACAAGTGTCTTATTTCTCTCATTATAGTCTATCCAAGTGCATGATGCCATGCAACCCAAATGGACCATGCCGGGTCGGGTCAAGTATTACCAATTATAGTTATGGACTTAGACATTAATCCAATAGTCTACCACTTGGATAAGTCTAAAACTATTATTGCGTATGACTTCAGGAACCGACTGGCAATCGTAGCTCTCAAAAGCTTCTGTCGAACTCTGACCTTGTCGATAAACTCTGACCTTTGTCAATGACTTGTCCATTAGATAAGGGATCATATATTCCTCCATTCTAGATATCATATGGACTGAGACATGGATTATAATCATTCTCTCTGTCCATTTGTTGTTTCCTGATTTCCGATTTATGACGACTGACTAATTGAACAAATCAAATCAGTCCTGGCCCGGCCGAGCACTTCCATTTGTCATCATCAAATCATCGAGGGGCCCACAGATATCGCTTTTATCCCGAAGGTAAAAGGAATGGATAAACTTCAACTCATATGGCTTGTTCTACTATTTGTTGAATCATACACAAAGACACGTTTTATAGCACCGAGTTACCAAATGCGTTTTCGTGCAATCAATGTACTACCAACTCATAGTAACAACTCATATCTCTAGGTTCGAAGAATATAAGATATTATCGTCTCATGATCACTCGTGATAAAATCCATGAAGTGATTCCAATGAGCGCGGGTTGAATCCAATACTCAGAACTTATGAGCACTCATGAGTGTTGTAGCCCTTTGTCCAACACGTTAGACCTCTACAAGCCAACCCATGACAGTCTTAATTCATATCTACTTCCAACATATGACCGACTGTGGATGGTTTGAATAACTTATTCATTCCGGAAGAATAACCTAGTTTATTCGGGAAGTCAAAACATGCAAAGTGAAACACAATAATAATTGAATCCAATATGGTATCAAAACCTGTGAACATAAATAAAACACCTTTTATTTATCACCATATGATTACACATTATTCATTGTATACTGTTTCAGCTATCAACTTTATTCTTAAATTTAAAACAATAGTTGTCCCATGCTCCAAGCATATACACTATGTTTTCTAAACACTAGTCATGCCACACACCAAGTATGCATACTATGTTTGTCTATGATCTTTACTTTGTGAACTAGATCAATTGAACATAACTTCAATGATTCTCTTTTCACACTCCCAAATCCTTACTGCAAATGCAAGAATTCCAAATTCATGCGATTTACTAAAATCTGTTAGATTGTAAACTTATATGCATTGATCCTCTTGTAATGATTATGCATGAAGTCAGAAAGACTTGACAACAAACATTACAGAGCATTCCAAAGGAGATCAGCTCCTTGGAAACATCCTTCTTGCATTAAGTTTCCTTAATCTTACACAGATTGAAAAATCCTAACTTTGAAACATTTCCAGATTCCATTTTGACTATCACTTCTGAACAAGAGTTGCCTCCTTCCAGATTATGTCGATATGGTCCTTCCAGAATTATCACTATACTTCCAACTGTCCTTGAGCAACCAATCTTTGGTAAACCTTAGATTGTCCTCGACAATTGTTTAATCCTTTTAGTCATATCCAGTTCTAAACCTTTTCCCTTCTTAATGCCCCAGGCATTTGGAAAATTTTAGAAAGGATGAATATAGCACATGTAATCGATCCTATATCCGAAGCATATGGGACATGATTCATGATATCTCACATAAAGACTAAACCGGTCTTTTGCTATAATATGTCCATTTCAATTTGCCAAGTTCTCATAATTCAGATTATGAAAAGGGATGTCGTAATCATAATCGAATTTTAGAACGCAAATAATGGACCCATATACAGAATTTCCTTATGTTGAGCCATTCCAACATGATATTCATATATATATATATTTCCTTGACTAAATGATTAAAACCTCACGATCTAAGCTTATAGATTTGAGATGAAGTATAATTTCCTCTCCCTTAATTATAGCAAAACAACTCTTTCCCAATTGAAACTTTTGTTTTCTATAATTAACATTGCTAGCTTCCAATACTTATCATAATTATCATGCTCCCACTAACATGATGATTATTAGCATAACACTTATGCTCCCACTAGCTTTGACATGTACTCAGAAATCAGCTGGACTTCTAGAAATCAATACTTCATTGACTTTCTTACCAAAGTTTAGATTTCTGATACTAGATTGTTTTGATAAGACTTTATCAAAATCATACACCTTCCCTTAGATAGCACACTTGTGTGTCTAAACAATTATGAAGAGGGATGCCGTAATCATAATGGTTAGACCTTTTTGCCACTTCTCACAAGTCTAGGTTAGTGTGCCGGTAAACCACACACGCTCCAATAACGACTTTGAGAATGCAAATATCACAATTGCTATCTAACTAAAATCTACTTAGTGAAAGTGTTTCCTCACCATCATTTTCATGAATCGGAGAGAAACCTTATGACACTTAGATTTTATGGTGTATGAGTTCCTACCCATATGAATTTGTCAAAACCATAATCACAAGACAAGCATAATGACAAATCGAAACTCATATGGATTGAACTCAATGTTAATTTCTTGTCACCTGGCAGCTCAAGGGCCTGCCATTGCTTCCAAGTTGTTGTGAAACACATTGAGAACTCTAAGAACTCATATGCAAAGCCAACTTTAACTGGAATGGGCACAAAATATGTCAACACGATAGATTATAAACCTCAAGTCGTGTGCTAGTGAAGAACTTCAGGTTCTATTCTTGATTAGTTCTTGAGTCTTTCATGACCTTTAAGACTCCCACTGTCCTCTTGACCTATGAGACTCCCTTGTCAAACATCCAAGAGATAGTGTGGATTCTAATCAAGACAAACACTTCACACAATTGGCCTAAGTTGGTCTTTGTTTTATCCAAAACATCACAACTTACCAAATTCAAATGTACAAGAGTAGAAAACTTTTACTCTTACATTTGACAAGTGTTTTAAACCTTCTTTGAGACATGTCACTCAAGTTACAATCTTGGAGTATGACTCTAAGACTTGTATTGGAACAAAGTATGACTCATCTTCTTGATTTAACCACTTCAACAATTCATAGCTCCTCTTCTTAGCTATCAGAATGCACTTAGAGGATGAATTGTGATTAGGTCTCTAAATCATTAAGATGATCATAAAAACTGATACTAAAGTACTCTCCCATCTTTTCAGATTTGAGAAACCTTTATCTTTCTGCCTAATTTGATTCTTCTTATTCGCTCTGCCATACATTGGAACCTTTTCCAATGTCTCAGAGTTACACTTAAGCTTCTAAGTATAATCATATTTACTGAGCTTTAGTAAACTATGATGAATAGTCTTATCAATCTTTTGTGGTGGACTTAATCAGTGCACAAGAATGTGTACTCGATCCCTTAGTCCTTTACTTGACTCACACATCCATGTGACCGAGTAATTAGTCTTAATTTTTCCAATACTTGAAAGTTCTCATTCATCATGCTATACAACTTGCATGATTCCAAGTTCCGGTCCAATTGAAACTTGGGTGATGAGAATCTTTCCTTATTTGGTAAATTTAGACACTACCACAAATGAAAGAATCAATTTCATATTTCCACTCTTGCTATTAATGGAATCTTATAAGCAACAATTTTTCCTCAAATGCCATTGTAAGGATATTTTAAAATAAATGAAATCAAAAATTTTCTTTTATTTTAAAAAACTTTGCGGAAGAACTTGTCCTTACAATCCATATGAAAACTTGTTGTTATCTATTCCTAAGCAATATCTCATAACTCCTAAGAAGTAGCTCAAGAATCAGATATTCAAACTACGCGATAGAAATCCATCTATGCGATCAGATTCAGCATATTCTTTCTTTAAGTTTCTTCACTTTTCTTTGATTCTTAAAACATCACCATGTGACCCAGTCACATCATGTATCACGAATCTCAGAATAGAAACTTAGCAGAGTTAGATAGTGGACTTTACCTGAAGTAGAGTCAAACTTATTGACTTTAACATCCTTAGGTAAATTTGCAGATTCGCAACTAATGCCCCTTTCTTTGGCAATATAAACATATGGACCCTTTGATAATGGTACACGGGACTATCACAGACTTAGCTTTTCTCTTTACCATTTGGTCAACCGAGTTGACTATGGCCGATCCCTTTCCATTGGGAAGAGAATGCTTTTCTGGATTTCCTGTGTCACTATTGTCAATGTCCATCAAGTTTTAAGGAAGTTGATCTTAACAAATAGATAAGATCATTAAGGGTCTTGTCATAGTCTGTTTCATAGGTGTCCCAAAGGAACTCATTATGTGACTTAGAAAGTGATTGAACCACCAACTTTCTCAAGACTTTGACACCCAACTCTCCCGGCTTGTCAATATGTGACTACATCTCCAAGACGTGACCACACCGAGACCTTGCCTTGCCAATTGGGCTTGAGTGACCTTAAACTTTTCAAGAACTTGTGGGTTGGGGAGAATAATTGGAGGAGGTGAATGAAGTATGATTTCCAAGGGACATCATCTTCATTTAGGAAATCTTGTTTCAAGAGATTTGGGAAGATCATAAATGTCTAAACCAGAAATCTTTTGGGAGATATTCAAGATAGTTGATCTTAAGTCCTTAATATAACACCCAATATGAAATATTAAGGCTAGGACCCAACAAACTATTTTATAACTTAGAAGAGGTATGCCGTAATCCAAGCTATAAAATATTTGAAGGTAGGTGAATAACGATTCACCAATTTCCACCAAGATAAATGAAATGTATTATTAGGTTTTAATTGGTTTTTGAAACTCCTAGATCTTTGAGATTCATTGAACTGTTCAATGGCGTGTTTCAATCTCGAGTGTGCCCTTCAGGTTTTGTGACTGGGATGCCGAGGATCACAAAACAAGGTGTGAAGTAACCATGCAAATTACTTGGTACCCTTAAGTGTCTACCCCTCAATCGATGTGCCGGTTAACCACACACGCTCCATTGATACTATGATAAACATTAAGTTACCCTTTGCCTACCTTGTTAAATACGAGTTAGTGTGCCGGTTAACCACACACGCTCCACTAACCGACTTAAACAAAGTGCAAAGTGTAATTTCATGGATTAGCACCTTATTCACATTTTTCCTAAGTAACTAAGATTGGGTATTATTAAGAGGTTAGTTACTTAGTATTTATCATTAATACTTTTAATGAAGGGAGAATTCTAGTCCTGTCAAACCCGTTCGGCTAACGACCCTCCACCAGTCAAGCAAGCGGTGGGTGAGAGTGGACACCCATTAAGTTTCCATTTTATAGGCAACAACCTTATACCCACCTTATAGACCGGCTTCGTGAATAAGGCGTACTAGCGGTAAGACTGACTTTACTCTTATACATATATGTATATATATATATATATATATATATATATATATATATATATATATATATATATTATTAACTTATAATATTATAAAGTATAAGGGTTGAATTTTAACTCTTTAAAATTCTAAGGGCTAACTTGGAATTAAAGTATTCATAAGTGAAAACTTTTCAAATTCCAAAACTTGAGGGCAAGTTTTGACACTATTCAAAACTAATTAATTCCATCACTTATGTGTTTAAAGTAGTTTTAATCCAAAAACTCTTCAAGTTCCATAACTTGAGGACAAGTTATGGAAGACTTTAAACTAATAAAAGAATTAACTTTTCTTTATTTTATAACTTATGGAATTAATTATGGTTACACTTTTTTTTTATTATTATTTAATGAAGAGACTCTTGGTCCTCCATAACTTGAGGACAAGTTATGGAGTCATAAAACCATTTAATTAGAACTAGACTCTTCATTTTTTGTAACCTTTGCCAACTATTATGAGTTTTATGAAACTTAAATGTGACTTTTCATATAACTTGAGGACAAGTTACAAAAACACATTTTAGAATCAACTCTTAGATTAATTTGGATTGAAAACAACTATTTCACTCAACTTTCTATTAATCTAAGCAACTCATAAGAACAAGATAATTCAAATGAAACATTTTCATGTAATTAGTCTAAACCTTAAAATAATACAAAACATGAATCTATTGACAATTATCTTTGAAATTGGATTAGCATGAACATTACCACATCAAAAGCAAGTTTATAAGTTCAACAACATCTTAAGGTAATGTTCCTAGTCCAATTCCAGCCAAAACAGTCGAATTTATGCTGTCTGGGGGTCCAACTCGTCGAGTGCACGAACCAACTCGGCGAGTTGGATGCTTTTTGCCTTGGACTCGGCGAGTCTGCTGGGCAGACAGCATCAAAACTCGATTTTTCAGCTCCATTTGCAAGTATAACAAGAAAACAAGCCTAGGCTCTGATACCACTGTTGGGTTTTGAGCATTCTAACACTCCTAAGTGTACATGCAACCCTAAATACCTTGGATCTATGTTTTCTCTATTATACATGAAAATAAGAACTTCCAAGGTATTATCCTAATCTAGCATACACAACAATGGATATAACAAGATAGAATACATACCTCTTTGATGTAGAATGTCTTCATGAAGCTTGAGTGCCTAGTGCCCCAAGTGTGACACCTCAATTGGTTCACACAACACCTAATACACTTGGAATAACTTGAGAGAATTCTACACTTCATGAAAATCGGCTAGCCCTTTCTTACTCTCACTAGTGGCCGATTTTTTCAAGAATAAGATCTTTATATAGTGTTACAATTAGGGTAAACCCTAATTGTCATGACTTTCCATTTCCTTGGATCCATGGGTTCAAATACACCATGGAGCATCCATGGACCATCCTATGGGTTTTAGCCCAACTTGATTATCCATGGAGCATTAGCCCACTATACAAGTATGGATGATTTACACAATCAACCCATATATTTAATTAGTCTTCTTTTGATCACTTAATTAATCCTAGATTAATTCTTGATCAATACTAATTAAATAATCTTATTATTCTTATTATTAATATACTAGAACTTATAATATATTAATAACCACAAGTGTCTTATTTCTCTCATTATAGTCTATCCAAGTGCGTGATGCCATGCAACCCAAATGGACCATGCCGGGTCGGGTCAAGTCTTACCAATTATAGTTATGGACTTAGGCATTAATCCAACAAATGTATCCTTTGAATATCAATCCTATAAGAGGTAAACCAGCAGTGTGCTTACTCACAAAGGGTCACTCTGATGAAAGCTGGTTATGGCATATAAGTCTCTCTCATCTGAACTTCAAGGACATCAACAAATTGGTCTTAGGTGATCACGTTCGAGGTCTTCCAGTTCTAAAATTCAATAAAGAACATCTCTATGCAGCATGTGAAATGGGAAAGCAGAGTTGACAGAGTCATCCTTCTATCATCAACACCAAGGTGATCGAACCACTGAGTTACAACATATCGATCTGTGTGGTCCATCGTCCATCGAAAGCATTGGGGGAAACAAATACCTTCTGGTTACTGTGGACGATTTCTAAAGGTTTACATGGATTTTCTTTCTCAAGCAAAAGTCTGAAGCTACTCTAAAGCTCAAGCTCTTCATTAAACAGATCGAGACGCAACTAAGAAAGGTGGTTCGTAATATAAGGAGCGACAATGGCCTGGAGTTCAAGAACAAAGACTTTGAAGGTTTTCTTGCTGAAAAAGGGACGACTCACAATTTCTCAGCTCCCTATACTCCGCAACAAAATGGCATTGTTGAAAGGAGAAATCGGTCCCTATGTGAAGCTGCTCGTACCATGTTATGCTTCGCGTCCTTACCGTTGTATTTCTGGGCTGACGCTATTGCACCTGCATGTTATACGCAGAATCGATCATACATGAATAAGCGGTTCTCGATTACCCCTTACAAGATCTTGAACAATCGAAAACCAAATGTGAAATTCTTTCATGTGTTCGGTTTAAGATGTTTCATTTTCAACTCCAAAGAGAATCGAAACAAGTTCGATGTCAAGGCAGATGAAGGAATCTTCTTAGGCTAGTCCCTGAACTCCAAGGCGTATAGAGTTCTCAATAAACGCTCGAAGAAAATTGAAGAAACATACTATGTCACCTTTGACGATAGTTATGTTAAGAAGTTGAAACCAACAGAAGATGCATCGCAGGACATATTTCCAAAGAATTGTCAAGTTACTATCTCCATCTCGAATCTTTTCGACCAATTCATGCTCCTGTTTGATGAGCCTCAAAAGGCGATTAACTCTGAATGAACTGAAAAAAACAACAAAGTTGATCATCTGAAACAAGTTCTAGATGATGCTGCTAAGAAGATGGATGATAATCAATCCAAAGAAACTGAAGGTGCAGACGTAAGCAAACCTTCTGGTGACCGTCCTACTCTACAGGGGGAGGGTTCCACTACTCATCATAATCAAGGTTCTTCATTCCAGGGGAGAACTCATCGCCAAATACCTCAAGATCTACTAAAATTCCAGCCAATGAAGGGGATACAAATGCTGGTCCTGAACAGGAATTATTCTTCGAGGGGGAGAACACCAATGTTGGTGATGATGACACCATGTCTGAACTAGAGGAAGAAATCAATGCTGAACTGGATCCTATTTATGATCCAAAGTTTCCTCCACTTATCAAATGGACCAAAGATCATCCTCAAACTCAAATTATTGGGGAATCCTCAAAAAAAGTGTTAACTCGCTCTCAAATCAAAGCGAAACAGGCTGCACTTTTTTCCAAAGTAGAGTTCTGCATGTTCAATTCATTCGTTTCTAAAATTGAACCAAAGACTATTAACTCAGCTCTTGATCATTCAGACTGGGTTCAAGCCATGCAGGATGAGTTAAATGAGTTTGAACGAAACAAGGTATGGCGTCTTATTCCAACTCCAAAGGATGCTTCGGTTGTCGGTCTCAAATAGGTATTCAGAAACAAGATGGACAAAGAGGGGAATGTCATTCGTAATAAACAAGGCTGGTGGTCAAAGGATATTGTCAGGAAGAGGGAATTAATTATGAAGAAACCTTCGCTCCCGTGGCACGATTGGAATCTGTTCGTATCTTTCTTGCATACGCTGCCCACAAGAACTTTGAAGTCTATCAAATGGACGTCAAATGTGCTTTCCTTAACGGTGAACTTGAAGAAACCGTATATGTTGAGCAACCGCCAGGATTCGTGAATGAGAAGTATCCCTATCATTGTTATATCCTTGACAAAGCTGTCTATGGCCTCAAACAGGCTCCCAGAGCATGGTATGAAACTCTCACACACTTCTTAAAAATGTCTAAATTCAAACAAGGTTCGGTTGACCCAACCTTCTTTCGTAAGCGAGAAGGTAACCACCTTATGATAGTCCAAATTTATGTTGATGAAATCATCTTTGGCTCCACGAATCCTAACTTAACAGCTGAATTCAGAAAGTTGATGGAAACTAAATTTGAGATGAGCTCAATGGGTCCAATTAACTTTTTTCTTGGATTGAACATTAGACAGGGACCCGAAGGCATCTTTATTAATCAAGAAGCATATACCAAGACTTTTCTAACCAAGTTTGGAATGATGGGAGACTCTAAAGTGAAAGTACCTATGGCTTTTGGGACTAAACTCAAACCATCATTGGAGAAACCAGCAGCTGATACAACACTCTATCGACAGATGATTGGATCTCTGATGTATCTCACAGCCAGTAGACTTGACATCATGTTCTCTGTCTGTTATTGTGCACAATTTCAAGCCAATCCACGAGAACCTCATCTTCAAGCCGTGAAGAACATCTTTCGCTATCTGAAGCGAACCTCCTCTCTAGGCCTATGGTGTCCAGCCAACTCTGGATTCTTCGTTCAAGCATTTTCAGATGCTGATCTGGGTGGCTGTGGATTGGATCGTAAAAGCACCACTGGAGGATGTCAATTTCTCAATGGTAAATTAGTCAGTTTGCAATCAAAGAAACAGACCTGTGTTTTTTTATCCACTGCAGAAGCCGAATATATTGCTGCAACATCCTGTACATCTCAAGTCGTTTGGATACAAAGTTAACTTCAGGATTATGGGCTAAACATGAAGAAAATCCCACTATATTGTGACTCTGAAAGCGCAATTAGGATTTGTCACAACCCAGTGCAACACTCGAAGACTAAGCATATAGCACTGAGATATCATTTCATCAAGGATCACGTCAAAGATGGTAACGTAGAAATTCACTTCGTCAGAACGACTGATCAACTGGCAGACATATTCACAAAGTCCTTACCCGAAGCAAGCTTCAATAAGATTCTACCAGGCCTAGGAATGATGCAAGCCGAGTCTGTACCGAAATTTCCTTCACTTTCATAAAGGTTACAAGCGAAATAGAGCGAACCAAAATGAACTGAACATTCGGTCTATTTCGGGTTCGGTCTATTTCGGGTGAAGTTCGATCATGAACCGAAATGAACCGAGCGTTCGGTCTATTTCGGGTTCGGTCCTTCTTAACTCGTTCGTTTTTCTTTTTAATGTCTCTCTTGACTTTGAAGGAAGTGATTGTTGCCCAGAATCAATTGTTTTATGTCTGACTATGACATCACAGATTATCCCTAAAATTTCGTTTTATTTCTTTTTCTTTTACACCCTATGCACAAAAATTTTTAACATTCCAAATTCTAGTTTCGTTCAGAATGATAAGTCAAACGCTAAAGGCAACAAGGATTCAAACGTCGTGTGAAGAAACGATTGGGATAAAGTGGAAGCTAACTCAACGGCTATCCAAACGGTTTGGCGATTTGAAAAAGTGAGTTTTATGAAAGGGCGTGTAAAAGGGAACCATTTTTTCTCTCTCCTGCGTCATCTTCGGCATGCCAACTGTTCACCCATCTACTCAGGCGCTATTATTGAGATAATACATGATTTCAGCCGGATTTTTCTCTCTCTTCCTTGTACGTATAAAAGGAATTGGAACTGTTCATCGTCTTCTCCAAGCTACAACAATGGCAGACTCATCATCTGTTCACAATACCTTAGTTCGTCAACCGCTTCTCACCATCAAACCCCAACAGAACCTGATCATTGATCTCACTCCATTCATCTATGAGCCCTATATGTTGTATGTGGTTGAGTGTCTCAAATACTCACCACTCGTCGACGCACTGACTAAGGTTGAAGTGGTTCCAATGTTGTGCTTATCTCTTGTCTACTCTACTGCATTCTATGACAAGATTAATGAACGGATTCATTTTGAACTCCATGATGAGAATACCTCCATCTCCAAGAGTCGATTCTGTGCCCTAATAGTTCTTTCACAAGATCCATCTCTGGTAAACCCTGATTCTATTACAACTAGTTAACTGTTCTCTATGTTCTATCAGATGGGGTATACAAAAACCCTAACCACTGTTACGAAGTTCAAGAAGTCCTGCCTTCCTCCTCAATGGAATGGTCTTTTCACACTATTGTTCAAGGGACTATCTGAGCGAAGCGCTGGCTCCGATGGTGTAAGCAAGTCATTCATGACGGTGCTATATGGGTTGTACAATGGTCTTAACCTAGATTATGGGTCCATTATTTGGCAGCAATTGGTTCAAAGCTTGGTTTCTTCCTCAGGCATTCTGAGATCTCATGTGGGCGCTTCTGGTCTCTCATCACCAACTGGGCAATGGATCGTCTTCGTGTTCTAATAATGGCGGACTCCTTGCTCTCCTCTATTACCACCTTTCACATGACGAAAATCATCGTCACTGACCCAACCAAGTTTTCATTCATTGGACCCATTCCTGAAGCTATGCTCGGTCGTATTTCAACGTCGAGTACCGTTCTTCAATAGTATAGGAAGCGTCCATCTGTTGGTCCAAGAGAGCTTACACCGGAAATGCTTCGTTCCATTGAAGAGGCTGACAAGCCAGCCAAGAGCGGTAAAAAGGCTGAAACACAGAAAGAGGGACCGGTCATTAAACCAACCAAGGGGAAACCCCCAAGAAGCGGAAATCTGATAAAGCTGCAACTTCTCAGGCTCAACCAAAAAAGCGGAAGAAGCCTGCTAGGAGAATTATTCTTCAATCCTCCAGTGATTCGGATTCCGAATATGTCCCTCCTAAGCAGAAGAACACCCCACCTTCAGAATCTGAGAGCGAAAGCTCTGATGAAGAGGCTTCGGGCTGAGGGGACACTCCGCCTCGCTCCCCTACTCAAGAAATTCCGATTCGCTCTTCTCCTCTTTCACCCCCACCAGTTACCATCCCCGTTTCAATCCCTCCTATCTCTCCAATTACCACCTCTCAACCCTTTACCACAATTCCTATTCCCACACCCATTTTCACATATACAACTACTACCACTACTACTACAAAACCTACCTTTACTGTTCCCAATCCACCTGTAACCGAACCTCCTGTCACAACTGAACCTCCACCTTGTTCAAAACCCTTATCCCCCACACAATCTACTGAAACAACCCCTATTTTAGGTGATGAGGACTTGGAATTTGATTCCACATATTTCAGTCCTTATCGAGTACAGATCGATGACGATAACGATGAGCCTATTACGAAACGTCATCTCAAGGCAGTAAACGACAAGCTTAACCAACTGCTTTCATCTTCTTCCTCTGGTGCCTATTCAGAGGCTGCCTTAATGGCCTTGTTCTCTTCGGTCGTCGCCGAACATAGTGCCACTTTATCTGCTGCAGCCAAGGCTATTGAAGCCTCCACTTCCTAATGTCAACAGGCTTCTGTCGATGTTGATGCCTCTACTAAGGAGTGCAAGGAAGCAACCGCAAAAGTCGATAAACTAGTTTCAGAAGCTCACTTATTTCTAGACTCTTTGCAAGCTACTGCTGCCAAAAATGTTGAAACTGTCAATACTTCAGTAGAGAATCTTCAAAGGTCTCTGCAATCTAAGCGTTCGAGTCTTAAAGCGGCACACCAAGCCATTGAAGAAGCCAATGAACCACTCCATGCTAATGTCAACGAGCGCTTAAGTCAACTCGAAGCGGAATTAGCAGTGGAAAATTAGATTATGGATGAGCTTGACAGACGTACAGCCCAGCTCAAATTGCAAACATACAAGCTATGAACTGCTAATGCTGAGATTAATGACCTCAAGTCCGAAAGGGAGGTCATTAGGAGTTCTGTTGGAGATGTTCACTCCATCCTTCTTCATCTAATTGAGGCTCATGATCTGATTATCACTCTCACTTTCAGAAGGCATTTGACAGACAAGCTCAGACCGGCACTGCACATTCTCAGCCGTATCGAGGGTGTTCCGGTGACCGGGGTCCAACCAAAACAAGGGGGAGAGAAAGTGTCAAAGCAACCTCCTCCTTCTGGATCAAAACCATCTACTGAACCGAAGGCTAATAAAGCTTCGGTCAGTAACAAAGATAAAAAGAAGAAGAAAATTAGTGAAGACGATACAGACAATGAAGATGATGTCTATGTTGAGATTCCCAAGAAACCCATCCAGGAGTCTAATACTTTTGAAAAAGAAATGGACGAAAACACCAAGAAACAGCAAGCTGAGCTAAAGGTGAAGCGAAAGGAGGCTGAGATCCTTGAGAAGAAAAAGTCCATGTTTCCTGTGTGGAAAAAAGACTCGCTTCAAAGATGTGCAATTGCTGAGCCAAGCATTCTCTGGCTTGAGCCTATTATGTCCTTTGGTCTTGACAATTCCAAGGATGCACAGTTCGATATGCCAATCACTCGAAAGGCATTTATCTTCCACTGCTTCAACTCAACTGCTGCTATTCCATCTCCAGACCCGAAGGTAGATAGGGATCTTCTGGAATTTTACTTGGAGTTTGCACAACCCCAATACCTGACTTGGAGCTTGAAGAAAATAACCACAGTCAAGGTGATGAAGCCCTATTCAGCAGAGAAATTTATCAATGTCAAATTCAAGGTGACTCGAGGAACCGAAAGCTTAGTCTACCATTTTTCCCTCGCTGATCTACCAAACCTTTACCCTCATGACTGGATACTTCTCATTAATATTCTTTTTTCGAATCCTCTAGAGTACCAGCCAATAATCGATCATGTCAAGCGTATGCTTGTTTGCTACATACATGAGGTATCGAATATGGACCAGGAGATTGCCTCTGCCATACACAAGCGAACAACAATCAAGACTATGGGCAGGGCTAGCAATGTCAATACCATGATCAAGGGGAAGATAGATTCAAAGTATCGCACAATTATGTTCCTCAGGGGCGAAGGTCAAAAATGTCTGTTCTCTCTTGTTGACAAACACCTCTTCTTGACGTCTTGTCTTGAGCATATCTTGGAGATCATTCAGAGGTGTGATCAGAACAGTACAACTGACAATAAATTATTCACTGACATGCTGAGGTGGTACATACAGTTTAGAAAGACTCTTCTCACCATAATTCCTCATTTGTTTAAAGTTATAAAGACGGTGAAGCCTGCTCAGAGCAAATGATCTCTCGCCTCATTTGATGCAAAGGGGGAGATTGTTGAGTCTATTAGATTGCGTCATGGGCTCGGTCCTTAGTCCAGTTTGAATGCCAGTATTGGGCCTGTCCAGGCGTGCATTATTTTGTATTAGGGTTTAGTATATAAGTTTCATGCATGCAGACTTAGAAGTTATCGCTTTCATTGTTTTTGCTTCATATTTTCTGTAAACCCTAGCTCGCCTCTACAACGGAAGCTCGTCATCGAGATCTACTGAGGCGTGACTTAGTTTTGAATCATAAGCACATATTTGATTCTGTTTTGTGTTCATTCTTACATTGTTCTTGAACTGTTTGATTTCTTTTATCGTACTTGTGAAAGATCTAATCGATTTAAGAGTTTTGAACTCATCAGTCTTAAATTTTAGGATGTTACATAGGAGTACGTCCAATATAGAGAACGAAGTCCTACAGATAATATTGATACGACAACGTTGGCGAGATCATAAGTTCATCTTGATAACTCCAATGAGATGACGTATAGGTGTATTAAAATTGCATTTAGGGGATGAAATCTTAGTAAGTGGGGAAGAGTTCTAGCACCCTGTGTTCACCTTTCAGTATTATTCAATATAAACGGTTGTTTAAAAAAATTTGAAGTAGAGATATATTACTTTTAGCCAAAGTAATATCCATAAGCGATATGTGCGCATTTAGTCATGTAAATCATGCAATATTAGAATACTTTATGTTGTTTTTGTCTCAATTTATGAACAAAAGGTGCTTAATTAGTTTAAAAGTTCATTTTCATTCTTAAAGACTTAGTTAGATGAAAAAAGGAAGCGGATTGAACAATTGGAAGCTTGGAATTTGAAGATTAAAGAAATAATACAAGAATGAAGAAGAACTCATCGAGTTTGTTTCAACTCGATGAGTTCCCAAGAAGTTTCCCGACAAATGCATGACTTGCCGGACACACGTGTTTAAAGAAAAACTTGTCGAGTTGGGTCATAAAACTCAACGAGTTGGATTTGATTTTTGGAATCTATATATAGATCGTTTCTCATTCGAACCCTAACTAACGGTAGAGGGTTTTGGCAAATTTTGGAGACCAGAAACATTACCAAGAGGCTTTGGGAACCATAATTCAACTATAAGGCAATTTTTAAGAGATCAAAGGCAAATAACATTACTTTTCTCTTAATCTTTTGTCTGAATCATGTTTGAATCATTAGATTTTGATTTTAGTGATTTATTTACTCTAGTTAAGAGCTAAATTCCATACTTCTATTTAGATGTAGAAAATCTCATGAATATGGCTTGATTAAGTGGCTTGGATGATATTGATTTGGTTATTTATCTTGTTAAGCTTGTTAAAAGTTCCTTGCATGTTAATGATAATTATTTTCTGTTAATAAATAAGTATATTGAGTTGCATGAACATCTTCTTGATTAATTGAATCTTATAGTTTTGTGAAAACAAGATTGTATTCCTAGTATTAGTGAACATGAAGTTAGGGTTAACTAGAAAAAAAGTAAGTTAATGTGGGAGCATATGTGATGACCAACCACATATAAGTTAATTGAATTAACCAATTTAGTTAACTAATATTACAATTCTTACTTGATTTGAACTGAACACTAGGAAACCTATTAGTTTAATCAACTGGACACTGTTTGAATTAACTTGTTTGCTAGAGGATTAGTAATAGTGAACATGAACCTAATCATATTAGAAATCAATAACAATTGATATATTAATCAATTGTACTTGCCACAAAATCAACCATAGGAACAGGTGAATCGAATCTAAATGGAAGTCTCTTTTATTTTATGGAATGTAGTTGTCTTTTGCTTCTCTTTTAGTTGGTAATTGTCCTTTGTTTAAGTGTTTAGTAACTGCTTAAGTTTCTAGTCTTGCGAAACTGGAGAAAAACCCCCCTTTAAATATTGTTTTATTTAGATAATATTAGTACTAATTTTAAGTGTTTACCATTTCTTGTGTTCGATACCCTACTTGCCTGAACTAAACTGCTAATAAATAGGTACACTGCCTTTTGTGTGTTTGTATTTGTGTTTAACTTAGTAGGATTAAAACTGGTATACTTTACATACATCAAGTTTTTGGCTTTGTTGTCGGGGAACGATTCTAAATAGATAATATTCTTTGCTAGTATTATCGATCCTTTGTGTGACATTTATCTTGCATAAAGCTACTAGTTTTTCTGTTTTAATTTGCGTTATTAATTTTTTTTTGTTTTTTTGCTTTGAACTCGTCGTGTGCATTACTGAACTCGACGAGTTGTTCACATTTTCAGTTTCATTTTTTTCTTCGTTATTGTTCGTTTTACACGATATTTTCTGTTTTGTTTCAGGAACTTTATGACCAGGAGCTCTAATTCTTCAGTAGTACCACCCGTAGAAGATCTGAAATTAATTATTCGCAAAATGAAGGACAAGGAAAATGGAGAATCAAGTGGTTTTGACAAGAAGATAGAAGATTTCGAGCCGAACACACCCGAATTTGAAGAAGAAAGTGAACCCGATCCAGAAGAAGAGATGGATGACATCGAAGACATACCCATGGGCGAATACAAAAGGAGAATGTGTGATGACACTGGGCTAGAATTTGTGCAACCCACGATTCCAGCAACAACAAACTTTGAGCTGAAATGTCACATACTCGCCCAACTAAAGGACATCCCGTTATATCGAAAAGATCACGAAGACGCGTACAAGCATACTAGAGAGGGAAATGACATAGCCGACTACTTCAACATCCCTAATGTGCCTCGCAAGACTATTCTACTTAGGAAGCTACCAGTTACGTTCAAGGGAGCCACATAAGATTGGCTAAAATCACTCCCTCCAGGATCAATCACAACATGGAAAAAGATGCACGAAGAATTCATACATCAGTTTTGCCCACCATCCACAATAGCAAAGTTAAAGAAAGCCATTGAAAACTTCAAACAAAAAGGAGTTGAGTCACTCTATGAGGCATGGGAAAGATACAAAGGCTTTTTGAAGAACTACCATCATAATGACCTAAATATTCAGCAAGAAGTCTCTATATTCTATGATGGAGTGAATGTGACAACCAGGAATCTCCTTGACACCCAAGGACCAATCACAAAGAAGGCACATGTGTTATAAAAAATGATTGAAGAATTATCTAAACACTCAAGAGAATATCATAATCCGAGACACGACTCAACTCGAGGGCCGGTGAACTCAGTTTCTGATAACAAGGCGGCGGTGATGGCTAAGTTAGAGAGAATGGATCGTAGGATGACAAAAATGGACCAATCCATCAACGCCATCCGAGTGCGTTATGACAACTGTAGCGGGCCTCACCTTACCAAAGACTGTGACTTGGAAGAGAATGGAAACTGAAAAGCTCAAGTTTATTACTCAAGCGGGGATAGGTATGACGAAGATTGCCGAAAACCAAAAAAGGAGTGGCTACCCTATGAAGAATATATGAAGGAGAAGGAGGAGAAATTTAGACAAAAGGCAAGGGGTTCATACCAAAGTGATGAGACGGTTCAAGAAAAGAAGATGGATCTTAAGGATATACTCACACACTTTGCATCCGCTTCCGAGAAGAGACACAATGAAACCGATGCGGCGATACGAGAGCAACAAGAAATGATGAAAGAGTAGCAAGCATTAATAAGGAATCAGCAAGCCTTGATCCTCAGCATCGAGAACCAACTAGGGCAACTTGCAAGCCAAATCAATGAGCGGTCGTCGGACGGACTTCCAAGCAATACCGAGAAAAACCCGAGAGTCGCTCACGTAAATGCAACAACAAGGTCTGAGAAGAATTTCATTCCTATGAAACCAATCCAGAATGAAGATCCAAATATGTTTCACGAAAAAGGAAAATAAATTCAAGAATCGCAAACAATGGAGGTAACTCGACGAGTTCCATAGAAGAACTCGATGAGTTTTAGGTCTGATGAAAACAATAATCCCCCATTAAAACCGTACCAGCTTCGCTTTCCAGTTCCAGGTGGAGCCATACGACATAGACAAAATGAAGAATACAAGAAGTTTTTAGAGCACATAAAGACCCTCCTTAATATTCTGTTCACTAAAGTGATAGCATAAATGCCAAAGTACGCAAGCTTCTTAAAAGAACTTCTCACAAATAGAAGACAGATGGCGGATGTATCAGAAGTAGTTTTGAATGAAATTTGTTCAGCCCGTATAATGGAAAAAATGCCAGAGAAGATGGGAGATCTGGGTAGTTTGACTTTGACATGAAAATTTGGAAACTTGACTTCTACTTATGAAATGGCCGATTCGGGGGCTAGTGTAAACCTTATGTCATGCTCATTCTTCAAGAAGTTAAAACTTCTAGAACCAAAGCCTATCCATATGGAAATCCATATAGTTAATAAGACGGTAACTTATCCAAAGGGGATTTGCGAGGATCTTCTAGTCAAGGTGGATAAGTTGGTATTTCCTACCGAATTTATAGTGTTAGATATGGAGGAGGATCATAAAGTCCCAATTATTCTTGGAAGACCTTTTCTAAATACCGCTTGTGCTATAGTAGATGTGTGAGAGTCCAAACTTATTATATGGGTGGGAGATGAGTCGGTCACTTTTGGAGTCACTCTAGTGGTAAAGCATTCAAAATCTAGTGATGACATGATTTCCTCGGTGGATACGATTCACGAATTGGTAGAAAGGGAACTAGCGCTTTGGCAAGAAAAGAATTCAAAGGAATTCACATTCTCTTTAGAAGAGGACTTTGATTCTCAAAGAGACTTAGAAGCTCTGGAGAAACTAATTGAGGAAAGTGAAGGTGATGAAGATGCAAGAATTTCTGAAACATAAAGTCTCCATGTTGATGATAAAAACTCGGAGTGTTCAAACCAAAAATCAAAATATGGTGAAACGAGTAAAGACAACAAGAAGGAGAGTTTGGAGAAACAAGAGAATACATTGGCTTGGAATGACAAGAAGAATAATAACTCTTTCATTAGCTTGCACATGAGTGATCAAAAAGTGGAAGAAATTAAGCCAACTAAGGTAAAGAGAACCAAGCCTCATGCCTTAGTGTCTACCACCTTTGAATTTTTCACTTTTAAACCACCCGATTCCCAAGTATATGAAGAAAGTGAGACAAAAGTGATCTCAAGTTATGATAAGGGGATGAGTTAAAAGGAAATTGAAATAGACAAAATGGAAGTGGAAAAGTTGGGACAACAGAAAGAAGAAGAGAAGGCCAGTCTTGTTAAGGGGAGTAAATGAACAAAGCGTAAGTATGAAGAAAATGTCACTAGAAAGAAAACGGAAGACATGAAAAAGGCATACATAAGGAAAGTAATGGCTTATAAAAGAAGATGGAAACTGCAAAAGGTGAAGAAGGAACTTCCATCGGAAGAAGTCGCTGCAACATAGAGCGGGAAGGAGTCCAGCTCAAGGCTCCTTAAAAAGAAGCGCTTGTGTGAGACAACCCGTCATTTGAGTTTGCTTTCTTTTTCTTTGTTTTCTTTTTCGTCTTTTATTTCTTTCATTTATTTGTGTTTTGTTAAGGATTTTCATTCTTAGTCTTCTAATAATTTTAAAATGTTGCTTGAGGACAAGCAAGGTTTGAGTGTGGAGTGTGGTGGAATTTTTGTGGAAAAAAAAAAAACTTAAACCATAGCCTTAAACTCAGCGATTTCTAATTGTGTACTCGACGAGTTCAAATGATTTTTCGTGATTTTTGGGTCAGAATTGTCTCTACTCAACGAGTTTGGGGTCCCCAACTCGACGAGTCAACTATTATTACCGAAAATAATTTTTTTAAACTCAATGAATAAGGCTTTTTAACCTTAAAAGGCAAAACTTTATCAGTTTCACCCAACCGCACTCTAGCACTCGACGAGTTTTTCCTCTCAAGCAAAAATCTTTCAATCCTTCGGTTCTAATCCAAAATTCTCAAGAAATGTAAGAATTTTCGTACTTACTCCAGTTAAAGTTCTGACTTTTATAAGCATTGTGTTTGATTTAGTGAAGAACCCCCGATTTTGAACTTAGCATAAACTCCAGGGTTTCAATTTTGAGCAAATTAGGGTGTTTAATCTATTTTTTCTTATGATTTAATACGTTTTTACTACCCTAGATAAACCCGTGAAGTGATGTTGAGAAAATATGATTCAGTCGGATTGAATCAGAAAAGAATTTTCGCAATACTCATCGAACTAGCCGAGTTGTTCTTGCAACTCGACGAGTTAATTCAGTAGAGTGCCTAGATTTACAAAATTTTTTATTTTTAACTATTTTTTTGTGGTTTGTTTGGTTTCCTTTGCTGTTTGTTTGTGTAGAAAAAATGAGGAGAAGCAGAGGGCAACAAATTCCACAAGTGGTTCAACAACGGACTTTAATTTAATAGAGAAATAAGTTCGAAACTTTGAAGAAGAAGGAATTTTATATTGCTAATGAAGTAAATTGGAATTGGTTGGAAGAAGTGAAATATGTTGGAAACTTTGAAGAAGAAAAAGCAATTTTGACACACATGCTCTCACTTTTTGTCTTGGGGGAGAATATCGGGAATGCAACATGGATGATCTGGCATCAGGAATGGGTTTATATAATCAATCTAAGGCCATGACTGAAGGATTCGGGCTATTTGTTGATCACTGCCATAGGTAATTTCCACACGGGGTGAATGGAGCGAACTGGTAGAGTACAATTGCTCAAGGTGTTTATATTCCATCAGCAGCCCAAGAGGGTGATATCAGATCACCAGTTCATAGGCTTTTCCATAGGTTTATCTTGAGCTCCATTAACATGATAAAAGATGATGATAAAGTCCCAAGCCTTTATCTCTTCTACTTAGGGAGCATTCTTACACCCAACTCCTTCTGCAACATCCCCTATTATTTAGTGAAATATTTGGCAGAAAGGGGAGCCAAAGAAAGGAAGACGTCGAGGATTTGTGGAGGGATGTTTGTTACCAGATTGGCAAGGTCATATGGTATTTTCAATGGTGGGGCTGGGAACTTCCTTACCATGATGCAAATGAAGCCATTTAGCTTTCTTTTATATACGAGGGCTAGAATTGTTGAGGATAGGTGGAGGGAACTTTTCCATTCCCGAAGAGGATGAGGTAGCACTAGAGGGACCGGGAAGAAGAGTTCGTCCTGGGCCCGTGCATATACATGAAGACCCCCCAGTGATTCCGGTTGAAGATGAACTACCCATGGACCCGTACAATTTTGAATTGAGAGCATATCAAGATGATATAGGTTGTGGTTTGAATCAAACCAACATGACCCTTAGTATATTATGAGTCATATAAGCATACGATGAAATGATTCTTTTCCCAACTACCCTCATATTCGAACTTGGGAGGACCGATGGAGGGCAAGACAAAGTGGTGCGGGAGGTAGTGGAGTTGGATGTGGATGAGGAGACGAAGAGGATGAGGAGTGACTATCCTTTTTATTTTATTTATGTTTGTGTGATTAAGACAATTTTATTTTTATTTGTTTGTATGCTTTTATTTTGGTTGTGTATGTTTGCAACTTCTAATAATTAGGAATTTTAGTTTAATGATTGTTTTCCTTTTTATTATTTGGTTTTGTTTTTGATCTTTGCAGAAGTTTAGGGTGAGAATGATGGGTTTTACACAAAATAACATCCTATGTGTTCATGCAAACCCTAATGCTTGGATCTAGGCTTCTCTATTGTACATGCTATTCATCCAAGACTTGCAAACCCTAGATCTAGAGTATATAATAAAAATTTAACATGACAAATCAGATCTAGATGATTACCTCTTATTGAAATCTTGAATCTTCTTGTTCTTGGAGCTTAGAGTCAAAAGTGTAACTCCTCTAATGGCTTACAAACACCAACTAGCAAGAGGGTAGTATTTGAGAGAGGGAGGAGGCACACCAAATCGGATCTAGGGTTCTTAGAAAGCAAGTGGCCGAAAGTTGCATGCATAGGGTCCTATTTATACTGTGAGAAGCCAGGGTTTCAGTCAAAACTCTAATGGACAGCTTAAACCCTAAGCAACCCATGGAACCTTCTAGAATAAAGTCCATGGATGAAAATATTATAGGCTCGCATCATAATTTCGTTCACCCCTTTGATCCATTTGGTTTCCCAGCCCAAAAATCAACTACCACACATTTGACAGTTTAAGTCCCCTTTGTTCACTTAATATCTTTTAGTCACCCAATTAATCCCTAATTAATTTATGACTAATATTAATTTAATAATATGATTTCTCTTTTAATATATTATTCTTATAATATATTGATAAACAATAATATCTCCTCTTTCTTCAATAAATCACCCTATCAAGTAGTTATGGTGAAGGCAACCCAAAAGGACCATGCACAAACGGGTCAATTACTTACCAAATATGGTTACGGGCTTAGACACTAATCCAATAATCTCCCACTTGGATAAGTCTAATAACCATAAATGCAAGTAGAATCAAATTAGCAATCGTAGCTCTCAAAGACGTTGTTGAACTCTGATATTATCCGTAACCTGTCTTTTAGATATGGGATCGTATGATCCTCTGTTCTAGATATCGTGTGGACAATCACATTGAACATAGTCATACTTATTGTCCAGTAGTTTGTTTCTCGATCTCAAATTCGTTTGACAAAGAAGTTAATTAAACACATCAATTTAGTCCTGACCGGCCCGACACATAAGTCAAAGCAAATCATCGAGGGGGCCTGATATTGCTTTTACCCTCTTAGGATAAAAGCAACAGATAAACTTCCACTTATATGCATTTAATATTCACTAATTAAATCATACACAACAATGCGCTTTATAACATCAAGTTACTGATGCGTTTTTGCATTATCAATGCACAACCAATCAGCAAACAATAAACCATATATCTTGGTTTTAAGACCATATGATATTATCGTCTTGCGATTACTCGTGATAAATTCCATGAAGTGATTCCAGCAAGCGTGGTTTTATTCCAATGCTCAAAACTTGTTCATAAGCACTCATGAACGTTGTAGAAAACCTTTGTTATGTCCAATACCTTTCAGAAAATCTACACACCAATTCATGACAGTCTTCATTTATACCTACTTCCAACATATGAACGACTATAGAGCGTTCGAATAATCTATTATTTAGGAAGTCAAAACATGCAAAATGAAACAATAGGTAAACAATGAACATAAGATAGTAACTTTACTAATAAATAATACTCATTTATTCAATCATCGAATGTCAATTACATTTATCTATTACACGTTTCCAAAATATGTAATCCAAACTAATATCGTCCTTCAGCCCAATGCTCCTAGCGTGCTGCAGGTGTTTAACCCTACTCAGTCCCTTCGTAAGCGGATATGCTGGGTTATCATCAGACGATACCCTCTCAACGACAAGGAGGCCTTCTTCTACCCGATGTCGAATAAAGTGATATTTTCTGTCGATATGTCGAGATCTAACACGATCCCTGGGTTCCTTGGTCAAGGCAACCGCTCCTTCGTTATCACAGAAAATTTCCATGGGCTCATGTATAGCTGGCACAACTCCAAGGTCTCCAAAGAAATTCTTCAGCCATATTGCTTCCTTGGATGCTTCGCTCTTTGCAATGTACTCTGATTCGCACATTGAATCAGCTACAGTCTCCTGCTTGGAACTTTTCCAAGTAACCGCTCCTCCATTGAGGGTAAAGACCCAGGCCGACTGTGAACGGTAGTTGTCCCTGTCGGTCTGAAAAATGGCGTCACTTTACCCTCGCACCTTTAATTCATCACCCCCAACGAGGACTAGAAACCATTCCTTGGTCCTCTGAAGGTACTTAAGAATATTCTTGACTGCGGTCCAATGTGCTTTACCAGGTTTCCCTTGATATCTGTTGACCATGATCAAAGCGAAGGCCACATCAGGGCGATTACAAGTGATAGCATACATAATCGAGCCAACTGCAGAAGTCTAAGGTACTCGGCTCATCTCTGTTATCTCATCATTGGTACTCGGAATTTGACTCTTACTCAACTTGGCTTTACTTTGGTTTGGTAACTCCCCTTTCTTTGAATTTTCCATACTAAAATGTTTTACTACCTTGTCCAAGTAAGTATTTTGACTAAGTTCTATTAGTCTTTCACTCCTGTTTCTCACTATCCTTATTCCTAAAATATAGGCAGCTTCTCTGAGGTCCTTCATAGTGAAGCACTTCCCAAGCCAGGACTTAACTTCCTGTAGTGTCGAGATTTCATTTCCTACGATTAGTATTTCATCGACATACAATACGAGGAAGCTCACTATACTACCACTCGCTTTGACATATACACATGATTCATCCTTGCTTCGCAGAAAACCAAACTCTTTGACTTTCTCATCGAAAAAAAGATTCCATCTGTGAGATGCTTACTTAAGTCCATAAATGGTTTTGACATACATTTGCCATATTTCATAATCATGAAATGCAGCAATGGCCAACATTACCCTAATAGACATTATATTCGCAACTGGTGAGAAGGTCTCATCATAGTCAACTCCGGGAGTTTGAGTAAAGCCCTTCGCAACCAATCGCGCCTTATACGCATGCACATTCCCATCCATGTCGGTCTTCTTCTTGAAGATCCATTTGCACCCGACCATCTTACGACCAGGTACATGATTAACCAAGCTCCAAACTTGGTTATCATACATGGACTGAATCTCGCTGTCCATCGCGTCTTTCCATTTTGCAGACTCCGGGCTTGGCATGGCTTCCTAGTAGTTGTTAGGCTCGTCCAAATTTATTAGTATACTATCACTAATATACGTATCACCCTCTGTAGTTATATGAAAACCATACGAAACGGGTGGAACACTAACTCTACTAGAACGTCTAAGAGATAATGATTCGTCAACCGATTCAACCGGAGTTTCCTCCTCAGGTTGAACACCAACGTTAGAGGTTCCTTCACCGCTCGACTCTTGAAACTCTTCAAGATCGATTTTCCTCCCATTGTCCCCTTGGCTTATGAGTTCTCTCTCTCAGAAAACCCATCTCCTCGCAATGAAGACAATATTGTCACTCAGTCTATAAAAGAGATATCCAAAGGACTTTTGCGGGTAGCCGATGAAAATACACCTCCCACTATGAGGTTCGAGCTTCTTATTAAAGCCTCGCAACCCCAAACCTTGATGTGTGCTAACGAGGGAGCCTTCCCTGTCCACATCTCGAGAGGTGTTTTTGTAACCTTCTTCGTAGGGACTAAGTTAAGGTTATGGGCGGAAGTCTCTAAGGCATACCCCAAGAATGACATACGTAGTGAAGCATGACTCATCATGGAACGAACCATGTCTATCAAGGTTCGATTATGCCTCCCAGCCACACCATTCAACTGTGGTGTCCTAGGTAGCATGAATTGCGAAACTATTCCGCATTCCTTGAGGTAGTCGTGGAATTTGTCACACCCCCGAACCAGACGGCGGAAACGTCCGGGGGCTGTCGTGACTCAATTGAATACCATCACAATGAATATACATGAAACATAACATCATTCATCACCAAGAATTTGAATAATACAACTGATAGTGTTTACATTCGTTACATTGTTCCAAAATATTACATGCCCAAAAATGAATTGTTCATTTTTAATTAAACAACCGCAAAACATCATAGAGTACAATTCTTCCTTCACTTTACCTGTTACCTGAGAATACAAGTATTTTGAAAAACGTCAACATATGAAATGTTGGTGAGTTCATAAGTAATGTTTGAAATCCAATGTGTTGTAATGTTTTGAAAACCACCAGAAAATCCGATATTTTCTGAAAATAGTATAGTGTAAAAAGTGTGGAGATCCGTAAGTATGCTTGTTTGTTTTCTATAGATGTAAGCGTACGATTTGTAAAACTCGGTATGTAGTTCGTAGGTGTATTAGTTAAAAACCCTAGGAAAACCCAACGTTTTCCTATCACTTTGCTTTAATTAGTTTATGTGTTGTTATTTCGTTACAATAGAGGTATTCGTTGAGCTCCGGAGACGTTGGATTAATAGTAGATGGTGAATTGTTGTAACGTACATTAATGAAAATGACCAGTTGACAACCGTACAAACGATCCCTTAGGCGTCGCTTGCAATTATTCACGTAACCCAACCCCCTCCCCCCCCCCCCCCCCCCGCCGGACTCATGTAGCCCCACGACCAAGGGGAAAAAGAAGGTGCGAAGCCCCCGGTATTTCCCTACGTCGTTGAAGGCCATAGAGAATGCGAAGGGCCCTTAGCCCAACTCGCAATAGTGAGTGCTCGACTTCGCTAGCAGTACCGAAGGACCATTGGGGACCAGCAGCACGTTTGCCATTGAAAGTCCTTTTACACGAAATTAAGTCGTATTAGACCCAACTACATGTAAGTAAATTTCCTTTGGGCCTAAAGATCATGTCATTGGGCTAGCTAGGCCCAACAAGCATGATTTGAAACTTTTGGGCCCAAGGATAGAGCGTCGACGTCTAGTGTATTTCCACGAGTGTATAGAGTTTCCGAGAGTTCCATGTGTGTATTGAGTGTCGTAGTGTTAGTAGTTTCGGATTTGTTATTGATTCGAGACCGAATCAATTCGTTTGATAACGATTGTTGGTGTCGTTGTGTATTGTAATTCGTCGGTAATCGCAGTGTCAATATTTGATCATAACGGATGTATTGAATTAACATTGAAATTTTTCTGTTTACAGCCCCTCTTTATTTTGTAAATTTACTTTTTCAAGCCTTTGCATAAATTAATTTCCGGTTTAGTCCTTAAACCATTTTTCTTGGCATTCTAACACCAAAACTTATTGAAATTAATATTTTTCAGCACATTTTTAGTTGAAAACAGCTTTAGTCCCTCAAAAAATACAGTTTTCTCGGCTGTAACCTCTCTTTTTTGCAATTTTTACACTTTTGGCCCAAATTGGAAAATTTTTGCAACTTTGGTCCTTTTTAATTATGAAAAGCATTTTTAACCTTTGAAAAGGACTTGGAACACTAGTAGCCCACTGTTTTACAGAAAAACACAGTTTCAACCCCTCAAATTGGAAAATTTCACATATTGGGCCCTATTGGGCCGAAAATGTCATTTTTAGCCCATTAAGCTTGACATTTATATTATTAATCCTCCAAAAGAGTATATTTCCAGAAAATACTTTATTGAAACTGTTTTGACTCATCTCACCCATCAGAATTCGTAATATGTCATTTTGGGCCCTTTAACTTTATATTTTTAACATTTTGTGTCCAAAAATGAGTTTTTAGCCCAAAGAAGATGTTATTAAGCCACTTAGCTATTTTTCTTGGAATACTTTTTGTGTAGAAATATAATTGATGCTAGTATATCTCGATTTTTAGGGGCTTATGACTAGATCCAACATCATAATCACACAAAAACACACATATAAGCATAGAAATCATACAAGGCATACAAATACATATAGATCTACACTTTCACTTGTATCCCCCCCCCCCACAAAACTTATAAAAAAAGAAAAATAGGGAGTATGAAGCTCACCTTAGGGTGTGGTTTTGGTTTTTGTAGAAAAGATGGAAGAAATGAAGTAATTTTTGGCCTTAGCACCCTTTTCTTGAAGATCTCGAGTTTGAGGGGTTCTAAGACACAAGTTTATGATTTCATGAGGGTTAAGAAGAGATTTTAGATAGATCAAGGAACCTAGATCATAGAATTTAGTATAACCTTACCTTGGATGGTGATTTTTGTGAAAAATCTCCTTGGAATGCACTTAAACCTCGAAATTTTAGGAGAGGGAAGGAGGAGATGTTCTTCACAACTTAGGGAGGATGAAATGAATTTTGTGAGTGTATGTGTGTGTGTTCGGCCGAGAATGAGAGAGAGGAAGAAGAAGAGACCTTGAGGCAATGTATGCATGGAAGTATGAGACATGTTGCATGGAGAACTAAGAGGTAATAATGAGGTGGCATGATAAAGTCAACTCTTCATCTTTGGTCTTGGGCTTTTGGGCCGAAATTTTAAAGGAAAGGAAAGTTTTGGGCTTTAGTGCCCCTAAGCCCAATATTAGAGTTAGTTTGGATGATCATAAGATATAAGTGTGATTTTTATATACTTTGTTGAGCTAGTTTAAGTTAATTATGGTCCATAATGTTTCATGAAGTTGATTTATTACATTCTAGGCCTAATGTGGCCCAAATTGTTGGAATAAATGAAATTAGGTTCAATTAGAGCCCATTAAAAGGTTCTAAACCCCTGATAGTCAAATGGGAAGCTTATTGGTCCATTGAGTCCAATAAGGAAGTCCTAGTCCAAAATGGACCTAAACAAGAACTTCTAGGGTTTCCAATTGTTTGTTGACTATTTGTAGTGCTTTTATGGTGTATTAGATTGCAATTTTTGATGTCATAAGGTAAGCATTATACATGCTCTTAAGTTTTTGATTCAACATTTTACTTGAGTATAGTGATTACAAGACACAAAATTTCTAGTTGTGACATCATCCCCCCGTTAGAGGGAATTTCGTCCCGAAATTCTGTTTGAAAGCTAGATTTGAGAATGCTAGAATAGGTGAGGGTACTTTTGCTTCATTTGGTCTTCGTGTTCCCACGTGAATTCTGGCCCACGCTTTGCGTTCCCCGTACTTTCACGATCGGGATGCGACTTTGCTTAGTACGCTTCACCTCCCTGTCCATGATTTCGATTGGTTCTTCAACGAACAGGAGATTCTCGTTGATTTCAATCTCGTCAAGGGGAATGACGAGTGTTTCATCTGATAGACACTTCTTTAGATTAGAGACATGGAACACGGGGTGAACATTGTTTAGCTCTGTGGGTAGCTGCAGCTTATACGCCACTGGACCTATTCGGGCGACGATCTCGAAAGGTCCAATGTATCGTGGGTTCAGTTTTCCTCATTTTCCGAAACGTATAACCCCTTTCTAGGGTGAGACTTTCAACAGTACTCGATCACCGACCTAAAACTCTAAGGGCTTACGCCGTTTATCGGCGTAGCTCTTTTGTCGGTCACGCGATGCTTGTAATCGAGCCCTAATTTGGACGATCTTTTCCGTGGTTTCGCGAATGATCTCCGGTCCCGTTAGTGCTTTGTCCGACGTATGTGTTTTTGCTAGTTGGGTATCACCCACCTTAGCCCAACATAACGGTGATCTACATTTACGCCCGTACAGTGCTTCGAAAGGAGCCACCTTGATGCTCGAATGATAACTATTGTTATACGAGAATTCGATTAAAGGTAGGTGGGTATCCCAAGACTTCCCAAAGTCTATCACGCACGCACGGAGCATGTCTTCGAGCGTATCCGTTTGCGGATGATAAGCGGTGCTCATGTCGAGATGAGTTCCCATTGCCTTATGGAGTGATTGCCAAAAACGTGAAGTGAACCTACTGTCCCTATCTGAGATGATAGATATTGGCACTCTGTGGAGTCTCACGATTTCTCGAACGTATAAACGCGTCAATCTCTCCATCTTGTAAGATTCTTTGATTGGCAGGAAATGGGCAGATTTCGTCAGTCGATCGATTATTACCCATATGGTGTCTAGTCCATCCGACGTTTTGGGTAGCTTGGTCACGAAATCCATAGAAATCCCCTCCCATTTCCGCTCAGGAATTACCGGTTGCTGTAATAACCCTGAGGGCTTCTAGTATTCCACCTTTACCTTGGCACACGTAAGGCACTTACTAACGTAGGTAGCAATTTCCGCCTTCATGTTAGGCCACCAATAGTGTTGTTTAATATCCAAATACATCTTGTCTGAACCAGGATGAATGGAGTATTGCGTCCTGTGGGCTTCCTTCATAACTACCTCCCTAAATCCTCCGATTTTAGGGACCCAAATACGGTTCATGAAGTAGTATACTCCATTCTCCTTTGCCTCTAGGTTCTTCTCCATCCCGGGCATTGCTTCGCTTGTCCTGTTTTCCGCTTTCATTGCCTCCGACTGGGCTACCGCAATTTGAGTTGCTAAGTGAGATTGGATGGTTATAGAGAGAGTTTTCGTACGACGATTTGAGTACTCCTTCTGACTTAATGCATCGGCTACCACGTTGGCCTTGCCCGGGTGGTACTTGATTTCACACTCGTAATCGTTCAACAATTCAACCCATCTTCGTTGCCTCATGTTCAACTCTTTCTGGTTCAAGATGTGCTGGAGACTTTTGTGATCCGTGAAGATGGTGCACTTTGTACCGTACAGGTAGTGCCTCCAAATTTTCAGAGCGAAGACCACGACTCCCAATTCCAGGTCATGGGTTGTATAATTTACTTCGTGCGTCTTTAGTTGGCGAGATGCATAAGCTATCACCCTTCCACGTTGCATGAGAACGCAACCTAAGCCCTGATTTGACGCATCACAGTAGACCACGAAACCTTTCGTTCCCTCCGGTAGCGATAGTACCGGGGCGCTACAGAGAGCTTGTTTCAGGGTTCGGAATGCGGTCTCTTGTTTGTCCGTCCATTTGAATGGTACGCCCTTTTGTGTAAGTGAGGTAGGTGGCTTGGCGATCTTAGAGAAGTTTTGAATGAATCTCCTATAGTAGCCTGCTAGACCCAAGAACTGACGGATTTCCGTAGGTGTTGTCGGGATTGCCCATCCTTCAACAACTTTGACTTTAGAGGGATCCACATGGATTCCATCTTGGCTGACTACATGACCTAGGAAGTTCACACTCCAGAGCCAGAACTCACACTTGGAGAGTTTTGCGTATAGCATTTCCGATCTAGAGTTTCTAGGACTTGTCGGAGATGTTGGCCATGCTCTTCTTTGCTTCGAGAATAGACGAGGATTTCATCGATAAAAAAACAATGACAAAGTTGTCGAAGAATGGTCGACAGATTCGATTCATTAGGTCCATAAATGTGGCAGGGGCATTTGTCAGACCGAAGGGCATTACGACAAATTCGTAGTGTCCATAGCGAGTTCGGAAAGCGGTTTATGGAATATCCTCTTCCCGGACTTTGAGTTGGTGATATCCGGATCGTAGATCTATCTTAGAAAAATAACTAGCTCCTTGGAGCTGGTCAAATAGATCATCGATTCGTGGGAATGGGTAGCGATTTTTAACAGTGAGTTTATTTAACTCTCTGTAATCGATGCACATTCTAAAAGATCCGTCCTTCTTTTTGACAAAGAGGACTGGAGCTCCCCATGGCGAGTAACTAGGGCGGATGAATCCCTTGTCCAAGAGTTCGCTGAGTTGGCTGGACAATTCCTGCATTTCAGCAGGAGGTAGCCGATAGGGTGATTTACCGAGAGGAGTTGCTCCTGGAACGAGGTCAATTTGAAACTCCACTTGTCTCTCCGGGGGTACTCCTGGAAGATCCTCAGGAAACACATCTGGAAATCCACATGCTATGGGAATGTCTTGAACGTTAACGTCTTCCTTGGTTTTATTCACTATGTGAGCCAGGAACGCCAAATTGTTATTTCATAGATGTTTTTGTGCCTTGATGCACGAGACGAGGCGGAGGTTCATGCTAGGTTTGTCTCCGTAAATTACTAGGGTTTCATGATTGGGGAGGCGAAGGCGAACGACCTTCTCGTGACACATAATTTCAGCATGGTGGGGGCTTAACCAGTCCATGCCAATAATCACATCGAAACTCCTAATTGATACGGACATCAAGTCTATCCGAAAGACGTGTTGATTTAGGGTTAGGGTACATCCGATGTACATTTCCCTGGTAGATTCGGTTTTCCCATTGGCCATTTCCACCGTAAAGGTTTCATTTAGCTTCTAGGGCTGTTGTTTTAATAAATGTTTAAACTTATTGCTTACGAAACTTCGCTCCGCTCCGGAGTCAAATAGGATGCATGCATAAGTGTGGTTTAGGAGAAACGTACCGGTCACAACTGCGGGGTCCTGAACCGCCTCTCCATGACCCATGGTCAGCATCCTTCCTGTTCCTCCGTTCCCGGGATTGTTGTTGTTAGGGCAGTCTCAGCGGAAGTGCCCAGTACTCCCACACCCGAAGCAGGTGTGGCTAGGCCCTGCATTATTGCCGCCGGTATTGATGTTGTTGTTGTTGCGATGGTTGTTGTTGTTGTTGTTTCCTTGTTGTTGGTTCTGGGGAGGGTAAGTCCTGCAGTACTTCGACGTGTGTCCTTTTCGATTACAACTGGTGCACTGTAACTCCCTGCATTCTCCATTGTGATGGAAACCGCACTTGTTGCATTTGGGAAAATTACCGGAATAAGGTCTGGAAACATTTGAAGCAGCTGAGGCTGGAGCATGTGGTGTGGCTGGAACCGGTGCAGTGGCAGCATTAACCGCCACTGTCTACTGCTTTTTAGAGGTCTCGAAGCCCTGACGTCCCTTCTTCTTGTTGTTCTTCCCTTTCTTGCCATCACCTTCCTTCTTGCCCTCAATCTCCGTTGGATTCTCACCCTTTTTGTTGTTATGGTCGTACAACTTCTTCGCCAATCTCTTCGCACTGTCGAATGTTTCCGGGTTTGCAGCTATCACGTTTCCTTGGATTGGTGATGTTAGTCCCCAAATGAATCGCTCAATCTTCTTTCCTTCCGAGGTGATCGTACCTGGGCACAACAGGGATCGTTCGCTAAATCTCGATATGTAGGCATCGATATTCGCATTCTGCACAGTGAGGTTCCACAGTTCCTGCTCCATTTTCTGTATCTCGTCGTGCGGACAGTATTCAGCCATCAACATTTCCTTCATCTCCGACCACGGAATGGAGTTGGCTACCGGGAGTGTCATGCCTTCCACGTGTCCGTTCCACCAAGTGAGCGCTTGGTCGACCAGAGTGCAAGCTGCGAACTTCACTTTCATCTCCTCAGGCAATCGCATATCTCAAATACCGATTCCACCTTCTCGATCCATCGCTTCAGAGTGATCACTCCTCTAGTGTCGTTAAAAGTTCGTGGCTTGGCGTTTGTGAAGTCCTTGTAGGTACATGTTTTAGTGGGTCCTTGATTCATCCCGTTGTTCGAACTCCCGGACCCTTGCCCGTTGCCTCCTCCGTTGTTCCCTCGGTGAAGTTGTGCCATAGCTGCGGTGACCGCAGCAGACACGGCCGCCAGGAATGAAGTGGAGTCAACTTCGGGTGGGATTGGTTCGGGGTTTCTGCGAGTAGCTCGGCGATGCATCTTTCTGTCATGCAACGGAAAGACATTGAGTGCTTGGGGGTTTCTGGAAGGTTACGACCCTACTAACTAAGTGCATGATATGAACTTAAACACTCTTACCATTTAGCATACATTCATAGATTCTCAACACATAGCAATTCGTAATATCATAGCAAAGCACATAAAGGTTTACTAATATTATCCGCATTTGGTACATGAAAATTTGCTCGTAAGAGCATACATGGGTGACACTAGTTTGACAGCATAATGGCTCTATGAGTAGTGTAGTCACTTAAACATAGAGTCGATGTACACAGCGTAGTTCCTAATGATCTACTAAGATAAGCCTAACCCTAGTCGCGATGAGATGCGCCCGGAGGTGGTGCCGAGGTCATATGCCGAAGTGTTGTGCCAGCAACTGAGCCATCTCTGCCATGTCTCCGATGACTTCATCCCTATCATGCTCGGCTCGCACTGCCCGGGCCTCCATGGCGTACAACTGTTGTCGCAGTGCGGCGATCTCAGCTTCGGGAGATCGGTTCTCCCTTGGGGGGTTCATTGGTGCAGCGGGGTGGTCTGGTTGCGCCTCATCCACACATGACGTGACGTGATCCTTGTCCCGGTCTTGCCCTTCCTCGACATCATCGTCGGTATCTCCAAACTCGTAGTCAGTGTCTATGTATTCGTCATGTTCGACGTCGTGTGCTCCCTCCGGATTCCCTTCTGGTTCATCCTCAAGCATCCCGTGAGCCACTAGGACTTGATGGAACTGGATACCCTGCTGCTCTTCCTCCATGACGACTGGGGAAAAATATAAACAATCGTCACTCTTCTGACTATGACTTATGCTAACTAGACGCTCTCTTTTTGGTGATAAGGGGTATAGTTTTAGGTTCCCTAGCTATCACGATCTCATCAGAACGTGTGTTAGTCATACCTTGGAGAGAACGTAGTTGATCAGGCTACATCCACTCCTTGGTACCCCTAAGAACAGTCCTGATTTAACCGAGATACTAGCATTATCTTGTTTGGTTCGGTGTTATGTTCCTTGTTCCTAATGCAGGCAAAGGTGTTTTATTGTTGTATTTTACTTGTTTTGTTCAGAGTTATGTTAGTCCCTCTTTTGGTTTATAGTTGCATATCAATGGATGGTTAGATATGCTAGTTCACTAAAAACAGAGCTCTGATACCAACCTGTCACACCCCCGAACCAGACGACGGAAACGTCCGGGGGCTGTCGTGACTCAATTGAATACCATCACAATGAATATACATGAAACACAACATCATTCATCACCAAGCATTTGAATAATACAAATGATAGTGTTTACATTCGTTACATTGTTCCAAAATATTACATGCCCAAAAATGAATTGTTCATTTTTAATTAAACAACCGCAAAACATCATAGTGTACAATTCTTCCTTCAGTTTACCTGTTACCTGAGAATACAAGTATTTTGAAAAACGTCAACATATGAAATGTTGGTGAGTTCATAAGTAATGTTTGAAATCCAATGTGTTGTAATGTTTTGAAAACCACCAGAAAATCCGATATTTTCTGAAAATAGTATAGTGTAAAAAGTGTGGAGATTTGTAAGTATGCTTGCTTGTTTGTTTTCTATAGATGTAAGCGTACGATTTGTAAAACTCGGTATGTAGTTCGTAGGTGTATTAGTTAAAAACCCTAGGAAAACCCGATGTTTTCCTATCACTTTGCTTTAATTAGTTTATGTGTTGTTATTTCGTTACAATAGAGGTATTCGTTAAGCTCCGGATACGTTGGATTAATAGTAGATGATGAATTGTTGTAACGTACATTAATGAAAATGACCAGTTGACAACCGTACAAACAATCCCTTAGGCGTCGCTTGCACTTATTCACGTAACCCAACCCCCCCCCCCCCCCCCCCCCCGGAGTCATGTAGCCCCACGACCGAGGGGAAAAAGAAGGTGCGAAGCCCCCGGTATTTCCCTACGTCGTTCAAGGCCATAGAGAATGCGAAGGGCCCTTAGCCCAACTAGCAATAGTGAGTGCTCGACTTCGCTAGCAGTACCGAAGGACCATTGGGGACCAGCAGCACGTTTGCCATTGAAAGTCCTTTTACACGAAATTAAGTCGTATTAGACCCAACTACATGTAAGTAAATTTCCTTTGGGGCTAAAGATCATGTCATTGGGCTAGCTAGGCCCAACAAGCATGATTTGAAACTTTTGGGCCCAAGGACGGAGCATCGACGTCTAGTGTATTTCCACGAGTGTATAGAGTTTCCGAGAGTTCCATGTGTGTATTGAGTGTCGTAGTGTTAGTAGTTTCAGATTTGTTATTGATTCGAGACCGAATCAATTCGTTTGATAACGATTTTTGGTGTTGTTGTGTATTGTAATTCGTCGGTAGTCGCAATGTCAATATTTAATCATAACGGATGTATTGAATTAACATTGAAATTTTTCTGTTTACATACCCTCTTTATTTTGTAAATTTACTTTTTCAACCCTTTGCATAAATTAATTTCCGGTTTAGTCCTTAAACCATTTTTCTTGGCATTCTAACACCAAAACTTATTGAAATTAATATTTTTCAGCACATTTTTAGTTGAAAACAGTTTTAGTCCCTCAAAATACAATTTTCTCGGCTGTAACCTCTCTTTTTCGCAATTTTTACACTTTTGGCCCAAATTGGAAAATTTTTGCAACTTTGGTCCTTTTTAATTATCAAAAGCATTTTTAACCTTTGAAAAGGACTTGGAACACTAGTAGTCCACTGTTTTACGGAAAAACACAGTTTCAGCCCCTCAAATTGGAAAATTTCGCATATTGGGCCCTATTGGGCCGAAAATGTCATTTTTAGCCCATTAAGCTTGAAATTTATATTTTTAATCCTCCAAAAGAGTATATTTCCAGAAAATACTTTATTGAAACGGTTTTGACTCATCTCACCCATCAGAATTCATAATATGTCATTTTGGGCCCTTTAACTTTATATTTTTAACATTTTGTGTCCAAAAATGAGTTTTTAGCCCAAAGAAGATGTTATTAAGCCACTTAGCTATTTTTCTTTGAATACTTTATGTGTAGAAATATAATTGATGCTAGTATATCTCGATTTTTAGGGGCTTATGACTAGATCCAACATCATAATCATACAAAAACACACGTATAAGCATAGAAATCATACAAGGCATACAAATACATATAGATCTACACTTTCACTTGTATTCCCCCCCCCCCCCGCCACAAAACTTATAAAACAGAAAAATAGGGAGTATGAAGCTCACCTTAGGGTGTGGTTTCGTTTTTTGGAGAAAAGATGGAAGAAATGAAGTGATTTTTGGCCTTAGCACCCTTTTCTTGAAGATCTCGAGTTTGAGGGGTTCTAAGACACAAGTTTATGATTTCATGAGAGTTAAGAAGAGATTTTAGATAGATCAAGGAACCTAGATCATAGAATTTAGTATAACCTTACCTTGGATGGTGATTTTTGTGAAAAATCTCCTTGGAATGCACTTAAACCTCGAAATTTTAGGAGAGGGAAGGAGGAGATGTTCTTCACAACTTAGGGAGGATGAAATGAATTTTGTGAGTGTATGTGTGTGTGTTCGGCCGAGAATGAGAGAGAGGAAGAAGAAGAGACCTTGAGGTGATGTATGCATGGAAGTATGAGACATGTTGCATGGAGAACCAAGAGGTAATAATGAGGTGGCATGATGAAGTCAACTCTTCATCTTTGGTCTTGGGCTTTTGGGCCGAAATTTTAAAGGAAAGGAAAGTTTTGGGCTTTAATGCCCCTAAGCCCAATATTAGAGTTAGTTTGGATGATCATAAGATATAAGTGTGATTTTTATATACTTTGTTGAGCTAGTTTAAGTTAATTATGGTCCATAATGTTTCATGAAGTTGATTTATTCCATTCTAGGCCTAATGTGGCCCAAATTGTTGGAATAAATGAAATTAGGTTCAATTAGAGCCCATTAAAAGGTTCTAAACCCCTGATAGTCAAATGGGAAGCTTATTGGTCCATTGAGTCCAATAAGGAAGTCCTAGTCCAAAATGGACATAAACAAGAACTTCTAGGGTTTCCAATTGCTTGTTGACTATTTGTAGTGCTTGTATGGTGTATTAGATTGCAATTTTTGATTTCATAAGGTAAGCATTATACATGCTCTTAAGTTTTGATTCAACATTTTACTTAAGTATAGTGATTACAAGACACAAAATTTCTAGTTGTGACAGAATTCAAGACTTAGGTACTCTCCTCCTCAATCGGATCGAAGCATCCTAATTTTCCTGCCCAACTGATTCTACACTTCTTGTTTAAACTCTTTGAACTTTTCAAAGGTTTTCGACTTGTGCTTGATTAAGTAGATATACCCATATCTGCTATAATCGTCAGTGAAAGTCACATAGAAACGGTTTGCATCCCTTGTGGTGGATCTAAAGGGCCCACACACATCGGTGTGTATGAGATCCAATAAACCCTTACCCCTCTCACAAGTATCAGTAAAGGGTGACATGGTCATCTTTCCAAGTAAATAAGACTAGCACACATCATCGTCCCTAACGTCAAATGACTCCAACACTCCATACTTTTGGAGTTGGGCTATGCGTTTCTTGTTGATATGTCCAAGACGACAATGCCACAAGCATGCTTTATCCATACTATTGGAAGAATCGACACACAACACATCATTTCCTAAGTTATTTACAACCATCACAACTTCATATATTCCATTACAAGGCAATCCTTCAAAATATAAAACGCCATTAAGATAAGCATAAATAGAACCCTTTTCATTATCAAATGAATATCTAAAACCTTGTCTATATAAACCATGAAATGAAATGATGTTTTTTGTCATATGTGGTGAATAGCAACAATTGTTTAAATCTAAACCTAATCCATTACTAAGCACTAAGGAATAAACTCTAATCTTGGTGACAGGAGACGATCTTCTGTTTCCCATGATTAGATTTATCCTTTCTGGCTTCACATCTGTATTTCTTCTTAGTCCCTACAAATCAGAACATATGTGAAAACCACATCATGTATCAACAACCCAAGAAATAGCATGCGTTGAATCATTAGATTTAATTGTGTAAATACCTGCGAAAGATGGCTTGATCTTCCTATCCTTGATGGCTTGCAGATATTCTGGGCAGCTTCTCTTCCAATGCCTTATCTTGTGGCAGTGGTGGCACTCTACCTCCTTAGGGTTGGAGTTGGGCTTAGCAGAACCTAGTTTGGTTCCACTAGAATATGTGCCATCTTGGGACCTTCCCTTGTTGTGGCTCTTTGAGGGAGCCTTCCTATTCTTGCCCTTCCCTTGACCTATTGCCAAGACAGGCGCAACGGTTGGAGTGGGAGTCGGTGCAACATACTTATCCTTAAGATTGCTCTCAGCAGTCCTTAGCAAGCCTTGGAGCTTGATCAAGGTGACCATTTCCTTATTCATGTGGTAGGTCATGCGGAACTGGTTGTAGCAAGGAGGCAAGGAGTGAAGGATGATGTCGATTGCCAGCTCTTCATCGAAGTTAACATTGAACTTCAGCCGGCAATCAACATATCTCTGCATCTTTTGCAGATGATCGGTAAGGGACTCTCCATTACCCATTTTGGCAGTGATTATCGAAGTGATGATCTCATACATTTCTTGCCTCGCACTCTGGTGGTACCGGTCCAGCAAGTCTTGATGCATTTCATACGGGTATATGTCCTCATAGGACTTTTGATGTTCAGCAGTCATAGCTGTCAGCATGATGCAATGGACTTTCGTGGCTTCACGCTCGTGGACCTCAAAGGCGGCGATTTATTCAGTAGTGGCAGTGTGGAGGTTGATTTCCTGCATCTTCTCATCAAGGACATACTCTTTGTCCTCATAGCGAGTGACCATTCTGATGTTGCGGATCCAATCATTTAAATTAGACCCATCGAATATCACTCTCTTACATAAGTTCATAAGTGAGAATGAGCTTGAGGAGTTGGAGCCGGAAGCATTGTTGACGTACGACATCTGAAAGAGAAAAAGGATAAAGTTTGATTAGAAATGAATCCCCAATTCAACACCCAAATGATAAATTAGGTCTAGGATCCAACAACAGTATTTACAAATTAGAAGAGGGATGCCATAATCTAACATGAAATAATTTGAAGGTAAGTGAATGACGATTCACTATTTCTCCATCATGAAAACTGAAAAGGATTAAGTTTTAAATGTATTGAAAACTCCTAGATTCCTTTGAGATTCATTGAACTTTTCAATGACATGTTTAAATCTCGATGTACCCCACTAGTTTGTGACTGGGATGCCGAGGATCACAAAGCGGGTGTGAATGACCATGTAAATATGCATGGTGCCCTCATTGTTACAGCCACCTATTAGATGTGCCAGTTAACCACACACATTCCATCAAACTATGACAAACATTGAGTCACCTTTTCCCACCTTTGCTTAGAACCCAATTAGTATGCCGGTTAACCACATGCGTTCCACTAATGTCTTAGCAAGGGTGCAAAGTGTAATTTCATGGAATTGCACCAATTCACTTTTCCTAAAGTAACTAAGATCGAGAATTGTTGTAAAAACATTTAGTTACTTTAATAATTCATTATACTTATTAATAAGAAAGGGTTGCCCTATCCTACCCGTTCGACTAACGACCCTTCACCAATCAAGGAAGCGTTGGGTGAGAATGGACACCCATTAAACGGCCATTTTATAGGACACAACCTTATACCCCCCTTATAGATCGGCTTCGTGAATGAGGCCTACTAACGGTAAGACTACCATTTTAAGTTTTATATATATATATATATATATATATATATATATATATATATATATATATATATATATATATATATATTATAGGGTGAATTTTAAACATGTAAAATTCTAGGCTTTGAAATTTAAAATAAACTTATAAGAAAATTTTAAATTTCAAAACTTGAGGGCAAGTTTTTGAACTCTTCAAAACATATAGGATCAAATAGCAAAGAATTCAAAATTAAACAATTAATTTAATGATTATCTATATTTGACCAAATCATTTTATTTGCAAGATAATTCAATAATTAATTCAAATAATCAAATAATTATCACATAAGGAATCTATTATTCAAATAATTGGTAATTATCTTTTGTTTTGGAAAGGATAAACATATAACAGTTATAAAATTCGGATTTTATAAGTCAAAAATGTTTTGGGCAATTATCCTTAAGCAAAACAGCAATAAATCCTGAAGATCTCTCTGTCTGGCAGCTAAACTCGTCGAGTTCATCAAACAGAGAACACAAAAATCTATTTTAAGCATGGATTACCATTCAAAGAATTAGTACAATAGAATCCAATCTGGCTCAGATACCACTGATGGGTTTTACACAAAATAACATCCTATGTGTTCATGCAAACCCTACTGCTTGGATCTAGGCTTCTCTATTGTACATGCTATTCATCCAAGACTTGCAAACCCTAGATCTAGAGTATATAATCAAAAATTAACATGACAAATCAGATCTAGATGATTACCTCTTATTGAATGCTTGAATCTTCATGTTCTTGGAGCTTAGAGTCACAAGTGTAACTCCTCTAATGGCTTACAAACACCAACTAGCAAGAGGGAAGTATTTGAGAGAGGGAGGCGGCACACAAAATCGGCTCTAGGGTTCTTAGAAAGCAAGTGGCCGAAAATTGCATGCATAAGGCCCTATTTATATTGTGAGCAACTAGGGTTTCATTCAAAACCCTAATGGACAGCTTAAACCCTAAGCAACCCATGGAACCTTCTGGAATAAAGTCCATGAATGAAAATATGATAGGCTCCCATCATAATTTCGTTCACCCCTTTGATCCATTTGGTTTCCCAGCCCAAAAATCAACTACCACACATTTGAAAAGTTAAGTCCCGTTTGTTTAGTTAATCTCTTTTACTCACCAAATTAATTCCTAATTAATTTATTACTAATATTAATTAAATAATATGATTTCTATTTTAATATATTATTCTTATAATACAATAATAAACCATAATATCTCCCCTCTCTTCAATAAATCACCCTATCAAGTTGCTATGGTGAAGGCAACCCAAAAGGACCATGCACAACGGGTCAAGTACTTACCAAATATGGTTACGGGCTTAGACACTAATCCAACAGAGAATTGATGCTATAAATAAACGTGTGAGGGAAATAAAGTGAGGGGTCGAGTCTAGACGAGAAGATTAGAAAATTTGAGTGATGCTGTGAGTCTGATGCTTAAAATGGTTAAGAAGGAGTCTTGTTACTGACGAAAATAAGGAGATGTATTAGCCTAATACCCTCCTTGAACATAAACTTTGACCTAAAGAAGAAAGAAGAAATTGCCCACACAGAGCCAAAAACTCGTCGAGTGCATATTCTAAACTCGACGAGTTCCAGAGAAAATTCGCGATCTCTGCCTGTATCACGACTCAACATGACAAGTCTTAACTTATAACTTGGAGAGTTGCTCAGTCTTTTATTTCGAGTCTGCGATTTGATTCTATTCGAGGCAGGCATTATACACATTTATGAGGCCCATTTCTAGGTGATTCCAAGTAACCCTTTCCTAAATATTTAGAGTTGTTAACCACACGCGATTTTGACACCCAAGGCATGGATGAGTTGTTCCCATGCCGAAGTCGGCTAAAGATGGAGCTTAAAAAGAAGAAGATCAGCCTTGCAACTTCTATCCCAGGGGAGTCTATTCCCATTCTCTCTCTATTATTATGTTCTTTAATTATTTTAACATGCAATGGGGACAACGCATAAATTAAGTGTAGGGTATGGGATGATTACATTAGTTATATTATAATCTTAGGTATAATTTTTAAAAAAAAATTGCATAAAAATTGCTAGGATTAATTTAGAAAATTATGGAAAAAAGCAATTAGGATTCCATGTTAGTATTGTGTTTGATGATTCTTTGAGGACCTAAATGTTTAGTTGAGCCTATATATGTTATAGTGCATTTGTGGCCCCCTTTATTCTAGTGAAATCAGGGAACAAAAACACAACCTCGCTTAGTTTGAGGGACGCACACTACTAGAAAAAAGGCCTTTTACGACGCGCAAAACACGACGCTCTTTGATTTATGTTACGCATTAGAGAGCGACATTAAAAAAGTGTCATCTCTTCAAAAATTTTAAGGATTTAGGTCGCGCATTACTGAGTGCCCTTAAATTAGTGTCTCATGTAAAAATATTAAAAACACGGAGGGCACCTATAATAAAACGGGCGTCCTCTACAAATGTCGCTTTATAATTTTAATAAACGCACATTTCTGGGACTCCTTGATAGGTAAGGGGGGAAACTAAATCCCCCAAAATTTTGAACACCCGCTTCTTCTTCCTCTATACTCTCTACACCCGCCAAAATCGACTTCATTCTCTCCCTTCTTTCTCTCTGCAAACCCCTTCCTCTCCGATCGACTTTCACTTCCTTCTATGTGTAAACCCTAATCAAACATAACACATTTGAAATAGTAATATCTTCTTTCACAAAATAGAAGATTGATCGAAGAATGATTTTCTTTTGATGAATCGGACATCACCAACAACAATAGCTTCCATCACAATTTGTGTTTGCTTTCAGACTCCACCGTTACAACATCGCACCACAACACCAGCCCTGAGCCACCACCACACTGCGTTCGCAACAGCCAAGAACCACCACTATACCACCACTGTTGCCTATTTCATCTGCGTAGTAGGCCTATTTCAAAGGTAATTCTTCCTTTTTCAACCATAGTTACCTGTTTCATGTCCTACTGGTCCTTCTTTTTGGACGATTTTTTGTGCCTTTTTACCCTCTCTCATATATTTTCATGGAATTGTTAATATTTCATGATATAAGTACCTGATTTTTTTTATGCACACTAGGTGTTTGACTAAATGTTTGAACCAAAAGGGGATTGTCCAAAGATTAATGAACAAGGTTCAAAGCAACCTGCCACAGTGACAACCTCACAGGTAAATAAAAATTTATGTATTCCTATTAGATTCAATTTACTATTATTATACATACACATGAGTAGTAATCAGCCAATTGTGTTTTGATAATGATAAAAAAATCAATTTAGTGTTTAGGAGTTGGAATTTAATTTATGTAATAGGAATTAAATCTCATTTACTTACAATTTCTAAACTGATTTGATTCCCTTTACTATCTCAATATGAGAATCCAGCAATACGGTCACAACTGTGATCTGTTACTGTAGAGTTGCTAACTAAAACCTGTTTCCAAACTCTAGAAGGTCACACACACAATGTTTCTGCTGTATGTTTGCATCCCGAGCTTCCAATAATAATGACAGGTTCAGAAGATGGTATTGTCCGTATATGGCATTCAACCACTTACAGGTGAGCTCTTGTTTTTTTACCTTTAAGGGTGTGTTTGTTTTGTAGATTCTAAAATAATCAGAATGCTAGATTCCATTCCATGGTGTGTTTGGTTTCCAAATGGATGGAATTCAATTTTTGTTGGATTCCTTCAAATTCCATGTTTGATGGATGGAAGGAATTCAATTTCTTTCTTCATTTCCTATCAAAAGACCAAAATACCCTCGTTATACATATGTTAAAAATGTAAACTTTTTGACTTTATGCCACTCTTTTTTTTTATTCAGACTTGAGAACACCTTGAACTATGGACTTGAAAGGGTTTGGGCTGTTGGATACATGAAAGGTTCACGTCGGTATGTTTGTATAGCACTTTTTGTTTTTTTGTTTTGTGGGTCTTGAATCTTGATGCTTCTTCATTCATCTGGATTTATTTTAATTACTGTTTTTATAGGATTGTTATTAGCTATGATGAAGGAACCATAATGGTGAAAATTGGACGTGAAGAGCCTGTAGCCAGCATGGACAATAGTGGAAAAATTATATGGGCTAAACATAATGAAATTCAAACTATTAACATCAAGAGTGTGGGAGCTGATCATGAGGTTTGGACTTTAAAGCCCATATACATGTTATGTTATGTTAACAATGAAATGGGAAAAAAAATCTATTTTTTATTCAGGTTTCTGATGAAGAGAGGCTGCCTTTAGTAGTTAAAGAACTGGGAACATGTGATCTTTATCCAGAAGTGAGTTATGCTTGTTCCTACCTTCCTTTAAACTGAAAATAGTCAACCATATGGACTTTGACTTTTCTATTTTTCCACAGAGCTTGAAGCACAACCCAAATAGGAGGTATGTTGTTGTCTGTGGTGATGGTGAATACATCATATACACAGCTTTGGCATGAAGTACTGGTTGGTAAAAAATTCGTGGGGTGCTAGAAAGTGTCACCCGAAAAACGATGGGCCAAAGGTAATATCTGTTGTTATATTGACTATTTTGCCCTTATTGTTTTTTATGGGTCTGATTTATTTTTTTTTACAATTACAGGTTTCGTTTTTTAGTGATGATGAAGAGACTACCAGCACACCAAAAGCAGATGCTCTTTTTATTTCAAGGGAGAATCCAAGAGCTCTGGTTATTCGCCCTCTTAAACAATGGCTTGGCAAATCATCTGCTGAAAAATTAAAAAACGCATCTTCTCCAGCACAAACAAACGGTAAACTAATTTTTTGCTGCTACCTTAAAAATAAAAATAATCATTTTTTATCTCATTTTTTTTATTTGAATTCAGGTGATTACACTGGGTTTGCTTCTTCCCCTCCTTTAAATGGTCGCTCTACGGAAAACGGTAACAGTAAGATCATTTCTTTTACTGCAATTTGAATATTTGGAACTCAATTCCATACTAATATCAAAATCTTTGATTACAGGAAACCATTCTGAAAACGGAACCCTAAAGGAACAAACACCAATCAGAACCCCCCAAAAACAAAACGGAGGATGTGATGGTGGCGAGATGGAAGATGGCTTTGAGTTTTTCGTTAAAAACAAAGGCATCAACACCGAGGTGGCTTACCCATATCAGGCAACAGATGGAACCTGCAACACCAAGGAAGAAGCTGTCCATGCTGCCACCATTACTGGGTATGAAAAAGTGCCAGCCAACAGTGAATCCGCATTGTTACAGGCAGTCGCTAATCAACCTGTATCAGTTGCCATTGATGCCAGTGGCATGGGTTTCCAGTTCTATTCAGGTGGCATGTTTACTGGGGATTTTGGAACTGATCTTGACCATGGTGTTACAAGCTTGTTGAATCAAATGGAGTTATATGTGGTTGTGTATATACTTGCAATCTTAGGCTTGGATAGTCTACAAGGAATCATGTTGGATCAAGGCAGTTGTATTGATATCTGTTGTACTTTTTGCAGGAAGGTAATTAAACTTTATTATTATTATTATTACTATTAATTACAAGTGTAACACGTTTTAAGTAAATTTTCATTCCTTCTACAGCCCTATTACAAATGATACGTGGCTCTGCAGTTCTTTAAGTTGTCATGTAACAGCCCGGATCTCCAGGTATTTTATTGTTTTAATATTTTGAGTTTTGAGAAGGGACTCGGCGAGTTGGAGCTCAGACTCGCCGAGTAGGGTCGCGATTCTGGACGCGGGATTCGTTCGAACTCGGCGAGTCCAGAATATGGACTCGGCGAGTCCACGCTGTTTAATGAAACCCTAATTTCTCGGGTTTGGGACCTATTTAAATGGCCTTATGGCCGCCATTTGCATCCATCAGTCCATAGAGAGAAACCCTAAAAGTGCTTTAGCGATTTGAGAGTGAAAGGAGGCATTTCTTGACATTTGTGTGTTGTTTAGCAAAGAAGAAGGAGGCTCTAGCCAAGAGGAGGCAAAGGGGGCTGCTATTTGGTGGATTGGAAGCTTGACCCTTCAATCTAAAGGTATAATTTCGACTCATCTCCCGTTTTGTGAAGTATAGCCGATTTTAGGGTTTCTTGTGGCCTTGTTGAGTTGATTTGATGGCCATATAGTCCCATGCTAGTGATGAGACTTCGGATCTGGATCCATAGAGGTCCAGAAAGTCTCATTCCTCAAGCTTTATAGAGAACAATGGAGGTCATGACCTTGTGTAGTGAGATTTGTTGAAGATTCTTCATAATTAGTCATATAGAGGTTGTTCATGCATCAAGACTGGAACTTTACGTGATGAATCAGTCTAGGAGGGCCAGATCTATGAATTGTTGGAGTAGATCTGACCTTAGAAGCAAGTTGGGTGATTGCATGGAATGGACTCGCCGAGTCCGATGAGCAGACTCGGCGAGTAGCTTGAAGATTGCCTTGGACCGGCCAGTGGGTGGTCCAGACGAGTCAGGAGTTGACCCAGTGAGTCAGGGCGAGTTGGAGAGGATTGTCATGTGGTCTGAGTCGAGCTGGGACTCGCCGAGTCGTTCTTGAGACTCGGCGAGTTGAGTCGGGGTGGCCCCGCGATTCTTCCAGGTGGAACTCGTCGAGTCAAGGGGGAGTACTCGACGTGTAGAAAGGGAATCCTAGAGAGTGGTGAGAACGTCTAGACTCGCCGAGTTGCCGTGTGCACTCGCCGAGTCCGGTCAAAGTTGACCGTTGACCGTTGACCTGTGTTGACTTCTTAGGGGTAGTCAACTTTAGAGATAAAAAGTGTTAATTAGAGCCTTGTGATGTTATAGGAGGATTAGAGCTCGGAGGATCGAGCACGAGGGATTTCCAGGGATCGTGAGATACCGAGACACGCGAGGTGAGTCTTCTCACTATACTTTACCTTGAGTAGGTAACCAGAGTTATGTGATCAGAGTATTTGTATGCTATATGTATGTTATGTGTTGTACTGCATTATTTCTACGTGATCTATGCTGTGCATGTTTATAGAGTTGGAACCGGAAGGTTCATAGAGTTAGAACCTGAGGGTTCACAGAGTTGGGTGCACGGACCCATAGAGATATGGCCTCGAGTGGCTAATATGTGTTTTATGTGTGGTATTTTGGGGAACTCACTAAGCTTTGTGCTTACGGTGTTAGTGTTGTTGTTTCAGGTACTAGCGATGACCGTGGGAAGGCGCCGGCTTGATCTGTACACACGTGGAGGAATTTGATATAATTAGGTGATCTTGGGATTGTATGATACAGATTGGAATTTGAAATTGATGTTTTATTAAATTAAAAGAGAAATGTTTTTATGAATTGTGAAAAATAAATTTTTAAAATTTCCGGTGTTACATGTCACCAGAAGAATCATCAAAGGATCCATTATATCTTTTGAGGGACATGTCCAATAACGATAAGAAAAACTAAAATCAAGTAAAAATGTTTGCTAAAATGCTTGTAATTTTATTATATATTTGGCTTTTATAGGGATGCCATGGGATACAAAAGGGGACATTTTGTTTTAATTGCAAAAATAATCATTTCTGCACTAGGCTACTTGATGCTGGGAACTTTTATTTATGTGCTTATCGTTGATGGATCTACATTCAATGCCAATGTATTATCAAGGTACCATTTAAAATTTCACTTTTATTTAATTTATGTAAAAAACTGTAATAGTAAATGCTCATACATAGTTGTAAATGCTCACAGGTGCATGATAGCAACAACAACCGATTTCTATTTTTGTATTGTCATTGTAGCAGTAAGTCTTTGTTTATTATATACTTTCCAACTATAGTGAAAAGGAGATTTTTCGACTTTTGTTATAACAATAATGTTTGATTGCTTCTTTTGATCAGGTGTGGATTGCATATAAGGAATCAAGGTGGATAAGTGCTTTCTTTTGGATACTTTCACTTCTATCTTTTTGGAGGGTAAGCATATATAGAAACTAGCTCACTTTCCTTTTTTCACTCTCTTAAGTATATAACTATATATGGGATGCTGTTTGGATTTACAACTGAAGGAATCATGGTATATTTCCAGGACCCTGAAATAATTTACATTGTCTTATTTTCTCAAAATATTAATTGTTTATGTTGCTTCCAAATACAAGGTATGAAAAGCTGCAACGGTGGGATGATGCCCTTAAAGCATACACTGCAAAATATGCTCAAGCAACAAGTCAACGTCTTATCTTGGATGCTACACTAGGTATTATTCAAATATACCATGCCATGGTGTTATAATATTTATATTATTATCATTTCAAGGTAATTAATTAAAATATTTGTTCATTCTTATGACGAATGAGGAGTCAGTGAAGGATGGGTATATATTATATAATCAAAACACTATAATTATAAATATTTATTTGTTTTACTATAAATAAATTATTTGAGTTAAAATGGCATGAATGATTTCAGGTAAATGGGGATGGCAATTCTGAAAATGGCTCCCATATATGTGAACAATATCCATTTTCAGTAAATGAGAAGGTTGTTATTTTTATTTATTTCACTTTTGTTTTCTATGTGAAGATATACTGACAAAAAATACATTACATGACATGATATGTTGGTTGAGTAGCTTTACGTGTTCTAATGGGTGGTGTTAGATGGAATTGTGATGATATACTCTCTAGTTTATATGATCAAAGATTGTCATTGTGAATATCATTGTTGATAGCTTTACAGATAATATTTACCATTTGTATGCGGGTATTCTTGTCATTGTGTTTGTCATTGTTGATATTAGGTAATTCATATTGTAGTGTATTTATTCCAAATCCCAAATTCTTTGGATGGAGAAAAGGGTAATTTCGTCTTTTACAACTAACATTCCAAGTTTGATTCTTCTAATAACTGTATTAACATATTAATTTTTTGACTTTTATTTGATCAGGTCACAAGAATTATCAGAGAAGGGGTTCAATATTAGTCTTAAAGAAGTATGAAAGGCAAGATTCAACTCTACTTAGTTGGAATTTGATGTTTATCATCTTTGTGTATATCTTTTTAGTTTGTATAGCATTACATTGCATAAGGTGTCCCTTAATAGAAATTTAGTATTATGTTATATAGTTAGGGAAAACCTCTTAATAACAATGTACAAGTAGATCCCCTTAATATAAATGTATTACAATTTTTTGACATGATGTTTTTGGTATATATTTGTTTACATATAGAACGATTATTTGTATGACATTAAATTTATGCAATGGATTCTATTTTTGTATATGATATTTTATTATCTATTATCTATTATTAAACATTAAATACAAATTTAATTTGAAAATAAGCAAATCTATAAATAATATTTTTTTAAACATTTAAAATTATGATACGCAAAAATGTGTGTCATCTTCATTTATGACATGGCCTTTCTTGACAGGGGCTTCTTTGATACGCATTGCGTGTCATAAACACGCGCGTCATAAGGTTACGACACGCAAATGCGTGTCGTCTTCCTTTATGACAGGGCCTTCCTTGATACGCATTGCGTGTCATAACCGCGCGTCGTAAATGCGCGTCATAAATGCGCGTCGTAAATGCGCGTCGTCTCTCTTTATGACAGGGCCTTCCTTGACACGCATTTGCGCGTCGTCTGAGCGTTTTATGAAGCGCAATGAGCGTCGTAAAAGGCCTTTTTTCTAGTAGTGGTAATATGTTTAGCATCGTGTACCAGAAATATATCTAGGAAAGCTTAAGTAGTCATTGCACATAAGACTAATGCCTTTAATCAATAAATGATGAAGTTAAATCCCCTTGCTAGAGCATATGTTTTTTCTAGGTTTGTAGTTTAAGTGAAAAAGTGAGTTTGAAAAATATAAAGAAAAAGAGTGTTGAAATGTTTGAAAAATCTACAAGTATGAAGACATGAAAAAGAGCTATGAAGTATCGAAGATTCAAAGAGAAAGTTGTATTTTTTTTTACTATAATTTTTTTCTAGGTTATTTTTCTATATGTGTGTTTGGGGGTTTAACCAAATAATCCTTGAGGTTAAGAAAGTTTTATGCGGATGGATTCATAGGGATGCATAAAACGAGCATTGCTCGGAAAAAGTGGGTGAGTGTTTATGAACAAAAAGTGGGCGAGTGTTTATGAACAAATGCATGTGTTATGGTCTTGGCATAATGGTTGCGTTCGATTGGGATTGTCTTCTTTGATATGAGTGTGCTAAAATTAAGTTTTGTTTGGGGGCAAACAAAAGTCCAGTGTGGGGTATTTTGATAGGTGCATATTTAGTCATACAAATCATGTAATATCTCAATACTTTTTTCTATTTTTGTCTCAATTCATGAACAAAATGTGCTTAAATAGTTTAAATTTCACTTTCATCCTTAAACACATGTTTGGATTGTAACGAACCAATTATCAAAAGAAAATTTTCATATAGAGAAGCCATAGGAACCCTCTAGAGTCTTACACCTAGTGCCACTGGAACCCCCATGTGGTCTTAACTACCTACTATGGAAACCCCCACATGGTATTCCTACCATGGGAATCCCCACATGGTCTTCCTGCCGTGGGAACCCCTACATGGTCTTCCTGCCGTAGGGACCCCCACATGCTATTTACTTCCAAGAAATAACATACAGACCACACATGAAAATATACTAGAATGCCATGGAAACCCTCCAACGTCTTACACATAAGCGCCTCGGGAACTCCCTAAGGTCTTTCATGCGAGTATCATAAATAACTAGCATACCACATATCCCATAACCAACTAGTCATAACTCATTACAATAATGGATCAACCTTAGCGCCTTACACCCATTGATATGGTGTGGAGACTTACCTCTCAAAAATGTTGAACTGACAAGATAAGATCGGATAAGTCCCAACACACAACTCCAACTCAACAACTTATAATCATCATGTGATTAATTTGTCAAAATCCTAAAATATCACAAATGCCCTCAAAGTCAACCCTGGTCTACCCTAGTCAAAGTCATGGTCAACAGTCCATGTTGACCATAACTCATCGAGTGCATCCAGCATCCCATCGAGTTCCTTCAAAGCCCATGCAACTGAGATCCTGAGTCAAATCTGTTGGGTTTTAAGCAAGCTAACACTCCTATGGTGTACATGCAACCCTAAATACCTTGGATCTATGCTTTCTCTATTATACATGCAAATATCAATTTCCAAGGTATTTATCCTAACTAGCATATTATGAAGTACTAATAATATAAAATCTAGTATAATGACATACCTCTTTGTTGGTGCTTGATTCCATGTAGCTTGAGAGCCTAGTGCGCCAAGTGTGACACCTCAACTGGTTCACACAACATCAAATGCATTTGGAATAACTTAGAGAGAAAATAGAACACTTCAAAAATCGGCTTGCCTTCACTTGTTCTACTAGTGGCCGATTTCTTAAATAATATGATCATTATACAGTTAGCCACAATTAGGGTAAACCCTAATTGTCATGGCTTTCCATTTCCCTGGATCCATGGATTCGAATACACCATGGAGCATCCTATGGGTTTTAGCTGAACTTGATAATCCATGGAGCATTAGCCCACTATATAAGTATGGATGATTTACAAAATCAACCCATATATTTTAATTAGTCTTCTTTTGATCACTTAATTAATTCTAGATTAATTCTTGATCAATACTCATTAAATAATCTTATTAATATATTAGAACTTATAATATATTTATACACCTTAAGTGTTATTTCTCTCATATAGGGAAGCCATGGGAACCCTCTAGGGTCTTACACCTAGTGCCACGGGAACCCCCACGTGGTCTTAACTACCTACTATGGGAACCCCCACATGGTATTCCTACCATGGGAATCCCTACATGGTCTTCCTGCCATGGGAACCCCAACATGGTCTTCATGCCGTAGGGACCCCCACATGCTATTTACTACCAAGAAATAACATACAGACCACACATGAAAATATAATAGAATGCCATGGAAACCCTCCAACGTCTTACACATAAGCGCCTCGGGAACTCCCTAAGGTCTTTCATGCGAGTATCATAAATAACTAGCATACGACGTATCCCATAACCAACTAGTCATAACTCATAACAATAATGGACCGACCTTAGTGCCTTAGACCCATTGATATGGTGTGGAGACTCACCTCTCAAAAATGTTGAACTGACAAGATAAGATCGGATAAGTCCCAACACACAACTCCAACTGAACAGCTTATAATCATCATGTGATTAATTTTTCAAAATCCAGAAATATCATAAATACCCTCAAAGTCAACCCTGGTCTACCCTAGTCAAAGTCATGGTCAACAGTCCATGTTGACCATAACTCATCGAGTGCATCCAGCATCCCATCGAGTTCCTTCAAAGCCCAGGCAACTGAGATCCTGAGTCAAATCTGGTGGGTTTTAAGCAAGCTAACACTCCTATGGTGTACATGCAACCCTAAATACCTTGGATCTATGCTTTCTCTATTATACATGCAAATATCAATTTCCAAGGTATTTATCCTAACTAGCATATTATGAAGTACTAATAATATAAAATCTAGTAGAATGACATACCTCTTTGTTGGTGCTTGATTCCATGTAGCTTGAGAGCCTAGTGCCCCAAGTGTGACACCTCAAATGGTTCACACAACATCAAATGCATTTGGAATAACTTAGAGAGAAAACAGAACACTTCAAAAATCGGCTTGCCTTCACTTGTTCTACTAGTGGCCGATTTCTTAAATAATAAGATCATTATATAGTTAGTCACAATTAGGGTAAACCCTAATTGTCATGGCTTTCCATTTCCCTGGATCCATGGGTTCGAATACACCATGGAGCATCCTATGGGTTTTAGCCGAATTTGATAATCCATGGAGCATTAGCCCACTATATAAGTATGGATGATTTACAAAATCAACCCATATATTTTAATTAGTCTTCTTTTGATCACTTAATTAATTCTAGATTAATCCTTAATCAATACTAATTAAATAATCTTATTAATATATTAAAACTTATAATATATTTATAAACCTTAAGTGTTATTTCTCTCATATAGGGAAGCCATGGGAACCCTCTAGGGTCTTACACCTAGTGCCACTGGAACCCCCACGTGGTCTTAACTACCTACTATGGGAACCCCCACACGGTATTCCTACCATGGGAATCCCTACATGGTCTTCCTGCCGTGGGAACCCCTACACGCTCTTCATGCCGTAGGGACCCCCACATGCTATTTACTACCAAGAAATAACATACAGACCACACATGAAAATATAATAGAATGCCATGGAAACCCTCCAACGTCTTACACATAAGCGCCTCGGGAACTCCCTAAGGTCTTTCATGCGAGTATCATAAATAACTAGCATACGACGTATCCCATAACCAACTAGTCATAACTCATAACAATAATGGACCGACCTTAGTGCCTTAGACCCATTGATATGGTGTGGAGACTCACCTCTCAAAAATGTTGAACTGACAAGATAAGATCGGATAAGTCCCAACACACAACTCCAACTGAACAGCTTATAATCATCATGTGATTAATTTTTCAAAATCCTGAAATATCATAAATACCCTCAAAGTCAACCCTGGTCTACCCTAGTCAAAGTCATGGTCAACAGTCCATGTTGACCATAACTCATCGAGTGCATCCAGCATCCCATCGAGTTCCTTCAAAGCCCAGGCAACTGAGATCCTGAGTCAAATCTGGTGGGTTTTAAGCAAGCTAACACTCCTATGGTGTACATGCAACCCTAAATACCTTGGATCTATGCTTTCTCTATTATACATGCAAATATCAATTTCCAAGGTATTTATCCTAACTAGCATATTATGAAGTACTAATAATATAAAATCTAGTAGAATGACATACCTCTTTGTTGGTGCTTGATTCCATGTAGCTTGAGAGCCTAGTGCCCCAAGTGTGACACCTCAAATGGTTCACACAACATCAAATGCATTTGGAATAACTTAGAGAGAAAACAGAACACTTCAAAAATCGGCTTGCCTTCACTTGTTCTACTAGTGGCCGATTTCTTAAATAATAAGATCATTATATAGTTAGTCACAATTAGGGTAAACCCTAATTGTCATGGCTTTCCATTTCCCTGGATCCATGGGTTCGAATACACCATGGAGCATCCTATGGGTTTTAGCCGAACTTGATAATCCATGGAGCATTAGCCCACTATATAAGTATGGATGATTTACAAAATCAACCCATATATTTTAATTAGTCTTCTTTTGATCACTTAATTAATTCTAGATTAATTCTTAATCAATACTAATTAAATAATCTTATTAATATATTAGAACTTATAATATATTTATAAACCTTAAGTGTTATTTCTCTCATATAGGGAAGCCATGGGAACCCTCTAGGGTCTTACACCTAGTGCCACTGGAACCCCCACGTGGTCTTAACTACCTACTATGGGAACCCCCACACGGTATTCCTACCATGGGAATCCCTACATGGTCTTCCTGCCGTGGGAACCCCTACACGCTCTTCATGCCGTAGGGACCCCCACATGCTATTTACTACCAAGAAATAACATACAGACCACACATGAAAATATAATAGAATGCCATGGAAACCCTCCAACGTCTTACACATAAGCGCCTCGGGAACTCCCTAAGGTCTTTCATGCGAGTATCATAAATAACTAGCATACGACGTATCCCATAACCAACTAGTCATAACTCATAACAATAATGGACCGACCTTAGTGCCTTAGACCCATTGATATGGTGTGGAGACTTACCTTTCAAAAATGTTGAACTGACAAGATAAGATCGGATAAGTCCCCACACGCAACTCCAACTGAACAACTTATAATCATCATGTGATTAATTTGTCAAAATACCGAAATATCATAAATGCCCTCAAAGTCAACCCTAGTCTACCCTAGTCAAAGTCAAGGTCAATAGTCCATGTTGACCCTAACTCATCGAGTGCATCCAGCATCCCATCGAGTTCCTTCAAAGCCCATACAACTGAGATCCTGAGTCAAATCTGTTGGGTTTTAAGCAATCTAACACTCCTACGCTGTACATGCAACCCTAAATACCTTGGATCTATGCTTTCTCTATCATACATGCAAATATCAATTTCCAAGGTATTTATCCTAACTAGCATATTATGAAGTACTAATAATATAAAATCTAGTAGAATGACATACCTCTTTGTTGGTGCTTGATTCCATGTAACTTGAGAGCCTAGTGCCCCAAGGGTGACACCTCAAATGGTTCACACAACATCAAATGCATTTGGAATAACTTAGAGAGAAAAGAGAACACTTCAAAAATCGGCTTGCCCTCACTTGTTCCACTAGTGGCCAATTTCTTCAATAATAAGATCATTATATAGTTTGTCACAATTAGGGTAAACCCTAATTGTCATGGCTTTCCATTTCCCTGGATCCATGGGTTCGAATACACCATGGAGCATCCTATGGGTTTTAGCCCAACTTGATAATCCATGGAGCATTAGCCCACTATATAAGTATGGATGATTTACAAAATCAACCCATATATTTTAATTAGTCTTCTTTTGATCACTTAATTAATTCTACATTAATTCTTGATCAATACTAATTAAATAATCTTATTAATATATTTGAACATATAATATATTAATAAACCTTAAGTGTTATTTCTCTCATTTTAGTCTATCCAAATGCATGATGTCATGCAACCCAAATGGACCATGCCGGGTCGGTTCAAGTCTTACCAATTATAGTTATGGACTTAGACATTATTCCAACAGGCTCCCACTTGGATAAGTCTAAAACTATTATTGCAAGTACTACTTCATAACCCGACTAGCAATCGTAGCTCTCAAAAGCCGTTGTCGAACTCTGAACAAATCAATGACGCATCCATTAGATAAGTGATCACATATTCCTCCATTTTAGATATCATTTGGACTAAGACATGGATTATAATCATTCTCTCTGTAAATTCGTTGTTTCCCGATTTCTGATTTATGACGACTGACTAATTGGACAAATCAAATCAGTCTAGGCCCGGCCGAGCTCTTACATTTTGTCATCACTAAATCATCGAGGGGCCCACAAATATCGCTTTTATCCCTTTAAGGTTAAAGGAATGGATAAACTTCGACTTATATGCTTGTACTAACTAGTTGTTGAATCATACACAAAGGCACGTTTTATAACATCGAGTTACCAATGTGTTTTCGTGCAATCAATGTATAACCAACTCATACTCAACAACTCATATCTCTAGGTTTGAAGAATATAAGATATTATCGTCTAATGATTCACTCGTGATAAAATACATGAAGTGATTCAAATGAGCGTGCGTTGAATCCAATACTCAGAACTTATAAGCACTCATGAATGTTGTAGCAACTCTTGCTATGTCTAATGCACATTAGACAAATCATACAAGCCAAATTCATGACAGTCTAGATTCATATCTACATTGAACATATGATTGACTATGGATGGTTTGAATAACTTAATCATTCAGGAAGAATGATTTAATTATTATGGAAGTCAAAACATGCAAAGTGAAACTGTAACATCCCGAGTTCAGGAGTGCAAGTTTAGGGTCCAAAGTGTAAATAAGGATGGTCAATTTAGCGAGCCCATGGGTGGACTCGGTGAGTAGGGTCGCGATTGTGGTGGCGTGTAAAGTGGCCAACTCGGCTAGTCGGCGGCTGGACTTGGCGAGTTGGTGCTGAAGAGAGAAAAACCCTAATCTTCGGGGTTGCACCTTATTTAAAGGACTTAATGCCCTCCCCTCAGTCCCCTTAGCCCCTTTTGAAGTACATAAACCCTAAATCCGTGTGTGAGAGCATTGGAAAGCATTGGGAACCTTGATAAGTGCTTGGTGAAGAGATCTTTGAAGATTAAGAAGGTTGGAGCAAGGGGCTTTGCAGAGATTTAATTCATTCTTCAGTAGGAGCTTCCTTTTGTGGTAATAATTCGTTGTTGGAGCTTTTGAGCTTCTAGATCTATCATTGTGGAGTTTTTGGGAGCCTATTTAGAGTTATTTCAGGTTAGAGGTGGGATCTGAGGTTGCTACCTTAGATCTGGAATAAAGATGATCCAGAAGTGCATAAAGCCCCTATCCTTGAGTTGTTAGTGAAGCCTTCTTGTCCCAAACCCTAGCCCAAGAGTGTTTTATGCTTAGATCTCATTGAAATTCACGTAAAGTTTGCCACTTTATGTGATGGATGGGTTGTAGGAGAGTACATCTATAGTTGGGAGTCCCTGCATGGCTTAGAAAGCCACTGTATGGATTAAGAACTAGAGGTACTTGGCGAGTTGGATGAAGATATGCAGGAAGTCGACGAGTTGGAAGAACAACTCGGCGAGTCTGTTGAAGATTGCCCTAGACTCGGCGAGTTTATTCTTGGACTCGGCAAGTCTGGTCGTAAGGTCCTAAGCTTTTTGGTTGAGCGGTGAATCGGTGAGTCAAGGGACGACTCGACAAGTTGAGCAGGAAGCGACTCAGAGTTGGTTGGACTCGGCGAGTCTTGGTGCGACTCGGCGAGTTGAGTCGTGGATTGGGAGTTTCTGAGGATAGGGACTCGATGAGTAATCGGGTTGACTCGGCAAGTAGAATCAGTCAAGAAGGTTGACTTTGGCTGAGGTCTTTGACTTTGACAAAGAGTTGACCAGTTGACTTCTAAGAGTATTTTGGTAATTATTGGTGTTTATTGAGTTCAGTCTTTTGGTATTATCAGTTGTTGTTTAAATGTTTCAGGTACTTCAAGAGACCGTGGCAAGGCAAAGGAGTGATCGTACCGCTCCCCATGTTTATGTTTTATGATATGGTTCTGGGAATACTCTGATGATGAATGTATTGAAAACCTTTTTGTAATAACTTAATGAAATTGGGTAGTTTTTGAAAAGTTTAAGTTGGTTGGAATCTTTAGAGCGTTACAAGTTGGTATCAGAGCCTTGGTTTGAGTGAATTGGAGGAACATTCGTGTGAATCCATTCTCAAATCAAGGAGAGTTATAAAAAAAGAATTTAATTTGGTTTTCAAAATAAGTAAAGGAGGACGCGGAGGTACGATCAGCCAGAGCCAGTAAGTAACCCCAAAATACCATAAAAGTTATTTGTTTATGAGATATGATAGAACAGCATGCTAGTAATAGGCTAGGGATCTTCAGGAATTGCGTGATAGAGTTGCCTGATTTATGATGCCTGCTAGCCTAGGGTTTCTTTCTGTATGAGATTCCCAAGGTTCCTCTAGGAGTGAGGGTTGAGTGCTTGTTATTCCTGTTTTTCACTAGGGTGTTGTGGTGATACTTGATATAAATATGCGTAGGTGTAGAAGGTAGTATGGGCCCGTATTACTGAAAGCAACAGGACCCATACGCATATCAAGGAAGTCACAATCCCTAGGGCTAGGTTGAGAATCGGTTCTCGGGTTAATGAGAAGTGTCTGATGTTTTGAGGTAATTTCAATATGGTGGTTACGAGCCATGTTGGGAGCGGATCCGGGTCAGGATCGGGAGCAGGAGGAGGCGGTCAGGGTGGGTCAGCACCACCCGAGGTTGTCGGTCAGATGAGCACAGACGAGTTGGATGCTAGGATTCGTGAGATCCTGCATGATCAGGTTGCTGTTATGTTCCGGGATGAGTTGTCGGAACTGTTTGGGTCGATCAAGACCGCTAGAGTCGAGTATTTTGATGAGCGTTATGTAGCTCTTACAGAGACGGCTGCCGCGGCGGCTACAACGGCTGTAGCAGCGACAGTGGGAGGAGCCGGTAGAGGTTTTCAGTATCGGGACTTCGATAATACGAAGCCCCTACCTTCGATGGGGTTTAGGATCTGATTGTGGCTATGCGATGGTTGTCATATGTGGAGGGATGTTTCTTCACATGTTCATGCCTTGCTGATCAGAGGGTGAGGTGTGCTCTGAACCTGTTGAGGCTCGGGGCGAAGGATTGGTGGAGGTTGGCTACGGGGTCATATTCGGATGCGCAGAGGGCTGCGGTTTCGTGGGATCAATTCCAGTAGATGATCAGTACCCATTATGTTCCACAGGTTGAGAGGGAGAGGTTGGCTCAGGAGTTCTTGGAACTGAAGCAGGATTCAGAGTCGGTGACGGAGATCACCAGGATGTTCACTGAGAGGGTGATGTTTTTCCCGGAGTTTGCTTCGAAGCAGGCTCAGATGTCCCGATATCTGAGTATGCTCAAGAGGGATATCAGGCAGTTTGTGTCTACAGAAAGGTGCAAGACCTTGCTGGAGTTACAGGAGGCCGCTCGGCGGCGTGAGTTGGAGATTGAGTTACAGTTGAGAGAGCAGAGGCAGGCCCAGACACAGTCGCAGCCGGCACCGAAACGGTCCAAGACCGTTGATACTAGGTTGGGAGATCAGAGAAGCCACACTTGTGGGAAGTGAGGGAAGGGTCACACTGGAGTTTATAGGTCCGGTGGTGCATGCCGCAAGTGTGGGAGAGAGGGGCAATATGCGAGGGATTGCCATCAGTCAGCCCCAGTTCAGGACATGAGGATTTGTTATCAGTGTCATCAGGTTGGTCACATGAGGGCCAACTGTCCGCAGCTTGCTGCAGGACCGGTGTAGGCTCCAACACCGGCCACTTTGAGGATTACGGGTGGATGTCTGGGTGGAGCAGAGCCCCCGAGGGCTTAGGCGCGTGCTTTTCAGCTTATAGCAGAGGAGGTCAGAGCAGATCCGGATGCAGCTGCGGGTATGTTTCCTTCTTGATATCTTGTTATCTTATGGTTATTATGGAGTATTATATCTGCTAGTCTTGTTCTCATAACTCATGGTATTTCAATCGTTCGATCTTTCGGGTTTATTGTTTTATTGAGGGATCGGTAGTTAGGGGTTGAAATCAGTTAGCATCCAAGGGATTGATGATCAGATTTTGGTTGAGTGATCTTGTTGTCGGGTATAGCAATTGCGATTTGAGAAGTGTTCAACGAAGAGTCGAACTCCCTTAGAGTTCAAGATGTGCGATGTCGGAAAAGTGATTTAGTGGAGGTTGCTCGTTTTGATTCAGTTCGAGTAAAAGAGAATTTGTTGAGTAAGAATGTTTAAGTGATGCCGTTTGGGTCACCAGTGATTGGTAGTCACTGCTCTAAGTGGGGAGAATTGGAAAATTCTCAGGACGATCGACAAGTATTTAAGGTAGATTAGTTGTATGGAAGTCAGCGGTGTTCAGTCAGCCAAGAGTGTGTGCTGGTTTGAGTAAGTGGCAGACTAGTGGGGGCAGGGAGCAGACCATGGATTCAGGGCAGATAGTGTTTGATGTTAGGCCTGGGTTTAGGACATGGAAAGGATTTCGGGATGGGAACGAGAGTTTGGAACCCCTAAGGTGCTACAACAGTGTGGACGGGAAGGATTCCCGTGAAGGGTAGTTGGAATGATGTATGATAGTTGTGCAGACCAGGAAGACTGAAGGCCGGAAGGCATACCAGTCAGGTCGAAGGCTCGGGAGAATGGTCCAAATAGGCTGGAGGCCCAGACAGGCGGTCTAGACATGCTGAAGGTTTTGAGAACGGTCCAGACATGCTGAAGGTTTCGAGAGTGGTCCAGATAGGCTGAAGGCCTGGAGGGGTAGTCCAGTCATGCTGAAGACTCTGTATGTATTAGTTGACCGGTATGAGGAGAATGAGGAAATGCGTCGCCAGGGAATGATGATGATTGATATGGTCTGGCCCCGAGAATTGATCGTGTTAGTGGAAAGCAGTGCATGGACTTGGGAGTCCTTGCGAGCAGATTCAGAATATATGGAAATGCAAGGATAGCAGTTACTCTACATGGATAATGTAGAGTGAAGTATAGCTCAGTGGCACGTGTAGGTGCAGTGAGGGTTGTTGAGTGGATTTCCTGAAAAGGAAAGGCATGTAACTCCGGCAAGAGCGTGGGTACTCCAGCAGAGGAGGAGGTGGAGTAAGTGGATTATCGGCAGTAGTTCAGCTATTGGTAGTAAGTACTGGGATGGTACCAGGGGTATGGAAACACATCCAGACTGGGTGTCTGTTGAGGTTGCGGAAGAATTTCCGGTAATGTAGAACTAGAGGAGTTCGTAAGGGATACAAGGATGGAGCCTTGGATTTTCGGTATCGTTGTGATCAGGAGGTTAAGTAAGTAGCGGTAATTCATCATGGGGATGTCTGGAGGTATTATCAATGTGCCAGCTTTTCCAGCCCGAGGATGTTGGATCAGGTACAGCATGTGTACGTGATAGCATAGAGGAGCTCATGGGAGTGCTCAGGATCTGGAGGATGTGTCACCCTGTCAGCTCGGGAAGGAACGAGTGGATTTGGAAAGGGAAGCGGGATGAGTCCCAGCAACTGGTATCGGGTCAGACCCCGATGGATCAGGGTGATATCTAGCTTGTAAGAGCCAAGTGATTGTGGTGAATTGGATTGCTTGAGGTATCATCGGGTGGTTCTGGGTTGATAATTGATATTATCTGAGGAAGAAGCCGGTGGCCGGTTTAAGGGAGATTTCAAGATACTGCAAGGGAGGAGTTGGGTTTATGGGGTTTCAGTTGTAGTGATTGGAGAAACCTGGATTGGTTAATGCTAGGAGGTGCATTGCAAGAGTAGTTTTTGGAATTGTGTTGCCGCAGGATTCGAGGACGAAGCCTAATTTAAGTAGGGGGAATTGTAACATCCCGAGTTCAGGAGTGCAAGTTTTGGGTTCAAAGTGTAAATAAAGATGGTCAACTCGGCGAGTCCATGGGTGGACTCGGCGAGTAGGGTCGCGATTGTGGTCTCGTGTAAAGTGGCCAACTCGGCGAGTCGGCGGCTGGACTCGGTGAGTTGGTGCTGAAGAGAGAAAAACCCTAATCTTCGGGGTTGAACCCTATTTAAAGGACTTAATGCCCTCCCCTCAGTCCCCTTATCCCCTTTTGAAGTCCTGAAACCCTAAATCCGTTTGTGAGAGCATCGAAGAGCATTGGGAACCTTGATAAGTGCTTGGTGAAGAGATCTTTGAAGATTAAGAAGGTTGGAGCAAGGGGCTTTGTAGAGATTTGATTCATTCTTCAGTTGGAGCTTCCTTTTGAGGTAATAATTCGTAGCTGTAGCTTTTGAGCTTCTAGATCTATCATTGTGGAGTTTTTGAGGGCTTATTTAGAGTTATTTCGGGCTCGAGGTGGGATCTAAGGTTGCAACCTTAGATCTGGAATAAAGCTCATCCAGAAGTGCATAAAACCCTTGTCCTTGAGTTGTTAGTGAAGCCTTATTGTCCCAAACCCTAGCCCAAGAGTGTTTTATTCTTAGATCTCTTTGGAGTTCACGTAAAGTTTGCCACTTTATGTGATGGATGGGTTTTAGGAGAGCAGACCTATGGTTGGGAGTCCCTGCATGGCTTAGAAAGCCACTGTATGGATTAACAACTAGAGGTACTCGACGAGTCACATGGGTATGCTCGGTGAGTTGGATGAAGATAGGCAGGAACTCGACGAGTTGGAAGTACAATTCGGTGAGTCTGTTGAAGATTTCCCTAGACTCGGCGACTCTGGTCGTAAGGTCCTAACCTTTTTGGTTGAGCGGTGAATCGATGAGTCGAGGGACGACTTGGCGAGTTGAGCAGGAAGCGACTCAGAGTTGGTTGGACATGGCGAGTCTTGGTGCGACTTGGCGAGTTGAGTCGTGGATTGGGAGTTTCTGAGGATAGGGACTCGACGAGTCATCGGGTTGACTCGGCGAGTAGATCAGTCAGGAAGGTTGACTTTGGCTGAGGACTTTGACTTTGACCAAGAGTTGACCAGTTGACTTCCAGGAGTATTTTGGTAATTATTGGTGTTTATTGAGTTTAGTCTTTTGGTTTTATCAGTTGTGGTTTAAATGTTTCAGGTACTTTAGGAGACCGTGGCAAGGCAAAGGCGTGATCGTACCGCTCCTCATGTTTATGTTTTATGATATGGTTCTGGGAATACTCTGATGATGAATGTATTGAAAACCTTTTTGTAATAACTTAATGAAATTGGGTAGTTTTTGAAAAGTTTAAATTGGTTGGAATTTTTAGAGCGTTACAGAAACACATAAATAATACTAATCTTATATGGCCTCAACACTTTGAGTGTAAATAAAACCTGTTTATCTAAGCACCATACTGATTACTCAATATTCATTATTTCGATTAATCAACTTAATACTTGAATTGAAAAAATAGCCATGCCATGCACGGAGCATGCATACTATGTTTACCTATGGTCCTTTCTTTTGTGAAATAGATCAATTGACTCCAATGATGCTCATTTCACAATCCCAATCCCTTTTGTAAATGTAGGAATACCAAACTCTTGCTATTTACTGTAATCTGTTAGATTCTAAACTCATATGAAATGATCCCCTTGTAATGACTATGCACAAAACTCACAAAGACTCAGCGACAGACATTACAGAGTATTCAAATGGAAAGCAATTCCATGGAAATGAAGTCTCAAATTCAAAGTACATTCCTTTGAACATCCTTCTTTTCATTAAGTTCTTTAATCTTACACATATTCAAAGAATAACTTCCACCTATGGAAACAATTACATATTCCCATTTTGACCATCACTTTTGAACAAGAGTTGCCTCTTTTCGTAATATGTCAATATGGTCCTTACTCTATACTTCCAATTGTCAATGAGTAACCAATCTTTGGTAAACCTCAATTTGTCCTCGACAATTGCTTAATCAATTTAGTCATATCCAGTTCTAATCCCTTTCCCCTCTTAATGCCCTAAGCATTAGGAAAATTTAGAATAGATAAATATTATAGCACATGCAATCGATCCTATATCCGAAGCATACGAGACACGATTCATACTATAAAAAATTTTATTTGCCATGTTCTCAAAATTCGAACTATTATGCCGTAATCATAATCGAATTTTGAGAACGCAACATAGATAAAATTTTCTTATGTTGAACCATTCCAACATAACACTCATATATATCCTTGACTAAAGTTTATTAAAATCTCAATCTAAGCTTGTAGAATTGGAATGAAGTATAAAATCCTCTCCCTTAATTATAGCAAAACAACTTTTCAAACCCAAATTGAAACTTTTGTTTTCTATAATTAACATTGCTAACTTGAAACACTTAACATAATAATAATGCTCCCACTAACATAATGATTATTAGTATAACACTTATGTTCCCACTAGCTCTGACATGTATCCAGAAATCAGCTGGACTTATAGAAATCAATACTTTATTGAATTTCTTACCAAAGTTCAGATTTCTCATATGAGATGCTTTGATAAGACTTTATCAAAATAATACACCTTTCCTTATATAGCTCACGTGTTTGTCTAGACCTTTTGCAATTCTCACTAGTTAGTGTGCCGGTTAACCACACACGCTTTACTAACTATATGAGAATGCGAATATCACAACTGCTACCTACTTAAAATCTTCTTAGTGAAAGCGTTTCCTCACCATCATTTTCATGAATCAAATAGAAACCTTATGACACTTAGATTTCATGGTGTATGTGTTCCTATCCATGTGAATTTGTCACAACCATAATCATAAGACAAGGTTAGTAGCAAATCCAAACACATATGGACTGAACTTGTTCAATCTTAATTTCTTGCCACCCGGCAGCACAAGGGCTTACCACTGCTTCCACGTTGTTATGCAAACAATTAAGAACTCATAGAACTCATAAGCATAGTCAACTTTTAACTGGAATAGTCACAAAAATAAGAATATGTCAACACGATAGGTTACAGACCTCAAGTCGTGGGCTAGTGATTAACAAAACTCTTGATTAGTTCTTGAAACTATCTCAATACTCCCTCTGTCCTCTTGACATATAAGATTCTCTTTGTCAAGAACCATTCCTTGACAAAAGAAATATTCAAGAGTTAGTGCGGATTCTTATCAACTTAAACACTTCTCACAATTGGTCTTAGTTGGTGTTTCTCTTATCCAAAACATCACAACTTACCAATCTCAAATGTACAAGAGTAGGAAACATCTTACTCTACATTTGACAAGTGTTAAAAACTTTCTAAAGACCATGTCACTCAAGTTACAATCTTGGAGTATAACTCCAAGATTTGTTTTGGAACGTAGTATGATTTATCTTTTGATTTAACCATTTCAACAATTCACGATTCCTCTCCTTAGGCAAACAAATGCACTAAGGTGTCCTTAGAGGATCAATTGTGATATGGTTCCATAATCACTAAGATGATCATAAAACAAGATACACCAGTACTCTCCCATCTCTTTTGATTGGAGAAACTTTTATCTTTCTGCCTTATTTGATTCTTCTTATTCATTCTGCCATACATTGAAGCCTTTCCAATGTTTCAGAATTACACTTAAACTTGTAAGCATAATCATATTTACTAAACTTTAGTAAATCATAACGAATAATCTTATCAACCTTTTTGGTGGACCTGGCTAGTGCACAACCTAATGTACCCGATCCTTTAGTCCTTCGCTTGACTCACATGCGAATGTGAACAAGGAATTAGTCTTAATTTACCAAAGATGAAAATTCTCATTCATCACACAATACAACTTGCATGATTCCAAGTTTCTATCCAAATGAAACTTGGGTGATGAGAATCTTTCCTTATTTGATAAATTATGACGCTACCACAAATGAAAGAATCAAATTCATTTTCCAATATTGCTTATCAATGGAAACATATAAACAACAATTTTTCACAAATGCCTTTGTAAGGATACTTAAAATAAATAAAATCAAAACTTTTCTTTTATTTTAAAACTTGCGGAAAAAACTTATCCTTATAATGCAAATACATATGAAAACTTGTTGTTATCTATTCCTAGAAATATTTCATAACTCTTATGCAGTGGCTCAAAATTCTGGTCATCGAACCATGCGATAAGAATCAACACACTTTTTCTTTAAGCTTCCTTTGATTCTTCCAAGAAATCAAAATGAAATTACATTGCATTATGTATTAAGAATCTCAAAAGGAGACTTAATAGATAGTGGACTTTACCTGAAGCAAAGTCAAACTTTTGACTTTTACCAACCTTATGAAATTTCAGGTAAATTGGACAGCTTCACAACCAATGTCCCTTTTATTGGCAAAAGAAATATATGGACTCTTTGGAAATGGTGTACGAGACTATCACAGACTTAACCTTTCTCTTTACCATTAGGTCAAATGACTTGACCATGGCCGATCCCCTTTTAATTGGGAAGAAAGTCTTTCTGGACTTCAAATGTCACCATTGTCAATGTCCAAATAGGTTTGGGAAGTAGATCATCCAATATAATTTGCTTTACCATTGCTCAAATCATTGCTGATTCAGCAGCACCATGAAAATAGATAAGATCATTAAAGGGTCATGTCATGATCTATCATTAGGGAGTGACTGAAGAACCAAGTCAACAGCCAGCTACCTCGAGACTTCGACACCCGACTCTACCGGCTTGTCAATATGTGACTTAACCTCCAAGATGTAAGCACATATAGACTTTGCTTGCCAATAGGGATTGAGTGAATTAGAACTTTTCAAGTCTTGAAACTTGTGGGATAGGGAGATTTATTAAAGGAGGTGAAGTATGATTTCTAGTCCCACTAATGCGCAACAAAGGGAATGATCTTTCACCTTGGTTGACATTTGGGATATCATCTTCATTAGGAAGCTTGTTCCTAAAGATTTGGGAAGACCATAGTTGTCTGAAAGAGACATATATAAGGGAGAAATTCAAGTTAGTTGATTTAAAGTCCTTAATATAAGACCCAATATGAAATATTAAGGCTAGGACCCAATAACCTATTTATAACTGGAAGAGGGATGTCGTAATCCAAATTATAAAATAGTTGAAGGTAGGTAAATGACGATTTACCAATTTCCACCATGAAAAGCAAAATATAATTAAGTTTTAATTGGATTTGAAACTCCTAGATCTTTTGAGATACATTGAACTTTCAATGGCATGTTTGAATCTTGATTGTTCCCTTTCAAGTTTGTGACTGGGATGCCGAGGATCACAAATAATGTGTGGATAACCATGCAAATTGACTTGGTACCCATAACTTTATCACCTAATCGATGTGCCGGTTAACCACACACGCTCCACCGATCTATAATAAAGTCAAGTTACCCTTTCCCACTCTTATTAGTCCTTATTACTGTGACAGTTAACCACACACGCTCCACTAACGACTTGGTGAGGTACAAAGTGAAATTTCATGGGTTAGAAACTTTTCACATTTTCCTAAGTAACTAAGATTGGGAATTAATAAGTGTTTAGTTACTTAGTATTTATCATTATACTTTTAAGGAAGGGAGAATTATAGTCCTTTCCTACCCGTTCGGTAACGACCCTCAACCAGTCAAGGAAGCGGTGGGTGAGAGTGGACACCCATGAAACTGCCATTTTATAGCCAGTAACCTTATACCCCCTTATAGACCGGCTTCGTGAATGAGGTCTACTAATGGTAAGATTGACTTTAACTTATACATATCTATATAATTAAAATTATAATAATAGTATAAGGTTGTATTTTAAATATTTAAAATACTTGGTGGTTTAATCTATTAATTAAACTATACTCTTAATTTAATTAAACTTAAATCATGTCTTTATGGAATTATTAACTCTTTTAATTAAACACTTTAATTAATTTAATGAAGTCCATAAAGTTTGAATTTTAACTTTTAAAATTGTAGAGTTTGGAATTAAAGCATTAATGTGTGTGAGACTTTACAAATTCCAAAACTTGAGGGCAAGTTTTGAAACTATTCAAAACCTTTCATTTCATAACTTATGAGTTTAATGGTTCATTAAAACGAAGAGTCTTCATTTTTATGTAACTCCTTATCTTTTAATAACAATTTTAAGGAAGTGACTTTTCAACATCTATAACTTGAGGACAATTTATGGAGTCATAAAACCATTTAATGAAAAAGACTCTTCATTTTTATGTAACCTATGGCACTTTTATGAGTTTTAAGATTCATAAATATGACTTTTCATATAACTTGAAGAAAAGTTACAAAAAGATATTTTATGAACTAACTCTAGATTAATTTGGATTGAAAACAACTAAAACACATTTTTTTCACTAATCTAAACTAACTCATAAATCAAGGATACATAAAACTCTTGGTAATCCATAATTTAAGGACAAGTTATGGACTCCATACAATTTCATTGAGATGAAGAATTATACTAACAAAGAATTTGCACATAATTCCTATGATCTATCAAAACTCATAAGCATGAACATTCATAATCAACAATTACATAAACACATATAAAACTTGAAACATTGATTATAGCATTGAAATTGGTTTAGTATAATCATTACCACATTAAAAAAAATAGGTTTTATAAGTCCAAAACAGTCAAAGGTAATGATTCTAGACCAATTCCAGCACCAAAACTCGAAGATATGTTGTTTTGGGGTCCAACTCGTCGAGTGCATGAACAAACTCGGCAAGTTGGATGAGTTTTGCCTTGGACTCGTCGAGTCCCTTCATGGACGCGTCGAGTCCCTTCATGGACGCGTCGAGTCCCCTGTCCATACAGCACACAACTTCGATTTTTAAGCATTTTGCATCAAGTATAAGTGAAAACAAGCCTAGACTCTGATACCACTGTTGGGTTTTAAGCAATCTAACACTCCTATGGTGTACATGAAACCCTAAATACCTTAGATCTATGTTTTCTCTATGATACATGCAAATATCAATTTCCAAGGTATTTATCCTAACTAGCATATTATGAAGTACAAATAATATAAAATCTAGTAGAATGACATACCTCTTTGTTGGTGCTTGATTCCATGTAGCTTGAGAGCCTAGTGCCCCAAGTGTGACACCTCAAATGGTTCACACAACATCAAATGCATTTGGAATAACTTAGAGAGAAAATAGAACACTTCTAAAATCGGCTTCCCTCACTTGTTCCACTAGTGGCCGATTTCTTTAGTAATAAGATCACTATATAGTTAGTCACAATTAGGGTAAACCCTAATTGTCATGTCTTTCCATTTCCCTAGATCCATGGGTTCAAATACACCATGGAGCATCCATGGAGCATCCTATGGGTTTTAGCCCAACTTGATAATCTATGGAGCATTAGCCCACTATATAAGTATGGATGATTTACACAATCAACCCATATATTTTAATTAGTCTTCTTTTGATTACTTAATTAATTCTAGATTATTTCTTGATCAATACTAATTAAATAATCTTATTAATATATTAGAACTTATAATATATTAATAAACCTTAAGTGTTATTTCTCTCATTTTATTATATCCAAATGCATGATACCATGCAACCCAAATTGACCATGTTGGGTCGGGTCAAGTCTTACCAATTATAGTTATGGAGTTAGACATTAATCCAACAAAATCACCAAGTCACCCGAGTAACTCGTCGAGTTCTTCAGTGTCAAAGGGCCGAAAACTCTAAACCGAAATCTCTTGACTGAAATCTCTAATCAGGTCACCATAATCACTCAGGATCCCGAAAACGGGAAAACCCTACACAATTCATCAAGTTGGCTAAGCAACTCGTCGAGTCCCTTCAGCCCTTTTTTATTCAGTCCTTTCCAGTGTGTTCCAAGGCTCCAAACTACAGATACATCCCCTTATAGTGTAGTTACCATATAAATTTGCAAACTTTACGTGCATGCAAGGCCTCACAAGGCTAAAACACTAAAACTAAGGTTTCAACAAGGTTTTAGTGCATGGAAAGGGCCTAAATTGGATAAAGTGAGAAACTTCATGTCATTCAAGACTTAGAGGTGTCCAGATCTGGAACCATATCCTTATGACAAGTCCAAATCCGAGTATGACACCCTTTTTGCACCAAAAGTGACCATATTCTTCCACAAGATGGGATCTAAGCAAATAGAGATCAAGGTAGCAACTTTTTACCTCTAAATGGATGCTAACAACAGGTAAATGTCGGATCTAAAGCCTTCTCCTCACTTCAATCTCTTCAACCTTCAAGTTTCCTTCGAAAAAGCACAAGATTCACTCTCCAAAGCTCACGCACACTCAAGAAAGCATCAAAACACAGCTAAGGTTTCTCGCTGGACTGTAAGAACGATGAAAGTGGCTACAAATGAGCCATAACTTCTTTAAAGAGGGTACAAAGCCCAGAAAGCTAGGGTTTTCCTTTACACCGCCTACTCGTCGAGTTGGGTCCTTCCGACTCGTCGAGTAGGTTCTAAATCTCGCGTCCTCATAAATGATCTCTACTCGACGATTTGGAGCTCCCCAACTCATCGAGTCCTAGCACAAAACCCTCAAAACTTAGAGAATTAAATGATACTTGGAACAAGCGTTACAAATCTCCCACACTTGAATTAGACTTTGTCCTCGAAGTCTGCTAACACAAATAAGTCCGTATAGTGATCTCGCATCTCATTCTCCAGCTCCCATGTCCATTCGGAGCCCCTTCGGTGCTACCATTGCACGTTTACTAACTTCTCCTCCATATTTCTAAGAACCTTAGTCTTCCTATCCAGAATCGCAACAGGCCTCTCAATGTAGTTTAGGCTCTCGTCCACCTAAATGTCGTCTAGAGAAACAACCACGGCCTCATCTGTGACACACTTCCGAAGTTGAGACACATGGACGATGTTGTGTACCTGGCTAAGATTGTCCGGCAGATCCAACTGATAGGCCACCTTGCCCACCTGGGTAGTAATTCTGAACAGGGCAATATATCGTAGCCCCAACTTGCCTCTCTTCCGAAACCTGATGCCTCCCTTCCATAGCGACACTTTTAGTAACACAAAGTCCCCCACCTGGAATGCAAGATCCGTTCTCCGCCGGTCAGCATAGCTTTTTTGACGGCTTTGTGCGACTCACAACCAGACAAGCACTTGTTGAATCAACCCAGTAATCTTGAGAACTACTTCGGTGCTCCCCATGGCTCGTGTCCAACCTCACCCCAACAAACCGGGGTCCTACATCTTTGACCATACAACATTTCAAACGGAGGTCGGTCGATACTGGCATGATAACTATTGTTGTAAGAAAACTCTGCCAATAGGAGGTATGTATCCCAAATACCTCTAAAATCCAACACGTATGCCCGAAGCATATCCTTGAGTGTCTGGATCATCCTCTCACTTTTGCCATTTGTCTGGGGGTATGTCGTGCTGAAATGCAACTGAGCGCCTAATTCCTCGTGGAGCTTCTTCCAGAATCTAAATGTGAATCGAACATCCCAGTCGGAGACTACTGACACTGGCACCCCGTGCCTAACCACCACCTCTCGCACATAAATATCCGCTAATTTCTCTGCGAAGATGCTCTCTGAGATCGGAATGAACGGGGCACTCTTCGTCAATCTATCCACAATGATCCATATGGCATCCACACCCCCTCGATGTCCTTAGTAACTTCGTGATGAAGTCCAAAGTGATCTCTTCCCACTTCCACATCAGAATGGGTAGCGACTGGACCTTGCCATGAGGCTGTTGATGCTCGGCATTGAACTTCCGATAGGTCAAGCACCGTTCCATGAACAAGGCGATCTCCCGCTTCATGCAGGGGCACCGGTAACTTAGTCTCAAGTCCCTATACATTTTAGTAGCCCTTGGATGTATAGAGAGCCTAGACTTGTGTGCCTCTTCCAATATTTTCAGCCTCACTCATCCCGATGTGGAACCCACACTTGGCCACACTGGGTCAAGAGACCCTGACCATCCGGACAAACAAAGGAATCTGACCCCGTATCCACTCTAACTTCCAATTTTCTCTCTTTAAACCCTCCACTTGAGCCTCCTTGATCATATCCAACAACGGAGAGGTCACTGTCATCCTCAAACAAATGTTCCCGTCGGGGAACCCACCGTCTTGCGGCTCAAGGCATCAGCCACCACGTTGGCCTTCCCTGGTTGGTATAATATCTCACAATCATAATCTTTCAGTATTTCCAACTACCTCCTCTGTCGCATGTTGAGGTTCTGCTAATCCATCAAATACTTCAAACACTTGTTATCAGTATAAATAGTACATTACACTCCATACAAGTAATGCCTCTAAATTTTGAGGGCAAATACCACTGCCCCCAACTCCAGGTCGTGAATGGGGTAATTCGACTCATGAGGCTTCAGCTGCCTCGAGGCATAAGCAATCACATGCCCTTCTGCATCAGTATCGCCCCTAACCTTGAGATCGACGCATCGCAACACACTACCAAGTCATCCAGCCCCTCTAGTAGTACTAGAATTGGGGCCTCACATAACCTCTGCCTCAACGTCTCAAAAGCTAACTGCTGATCCAGACCCCATCGAAATGTCACATTCTTCTTCGTCAAGTGGGTCAGCGGCACCGCAATCTTGGAGAAATTCTAGATGAATCTCCGATAGTACCCTGCTAGACCCATGAAGCTACGAATCTCAGATGTGTTCTTTGGAACTTCCCACCACATCACTGCCTCAACCTTGGCAGGAGCAACCGAAACCCTCTTGGTTGATGATGTGCCACAAAAACTGCAACTCTTGCAGCCATAAATCACACTTTGAGAACATGGCATACAACCTTTCCATTCTCAGTGTCTCCAAAACCTCCCACAGATGTTGCTCATGCTACTCCTTGGTCTTAGGGTAGAACAGGATATCATCAATAAAAATGATCACCGACCGATCCAGCATTGGTCTGCACACTCTGTTCATGAAATCAACAAACGATGTTGGGGCATTGGTGAGCCCAAATGGCATCACCACGAACTCATAGTGCCCATATCAAGTCCTGAAAGCCGTCTTCGGTATATCCTCATCTCAAATCCTCATATGATGGTACCCTGACCGAAGATCAATCATGGAAAACCAAGATGCACCCTGCAACTGATTGAACAAATCATTGATCCTCGAAAGCAGGTAACAGTTTTTCACCGTTAACTTGTTCGGCTCCCGATAATCAATACACATTCTGTGAGATCTGTCCATCTTTTTCACGAACAGTATCGGTGCTCCCCATAGGGAACTGCTCAAACGGCTAAACCCTCGGTCTAGCAGCTCCTAAAGTCGTGTAAATAGCTCCTGCATCTCGGACGGAGCTAGTCGGTACAGTGCTTTGGGTATCGGAGCAGCACCTGGTACCAAATCAATGCGAAACTTTACCTGCCTCTCCAGAGGCACCCACAGCAACGCTTCGGGAAAATCGTCCCGAAAATCTCATATAACTGGCACACTTCCCAAATTTGTCATAGGCTCAACCCTCGTATCTGAGATGTGCGCCAAAACTCCCGAACAACCCTGATGGAGAAGCTCCTAGCCCTCGCAGCTGAACAGAGGATTAGACCCTGCGAGGCCCTTTTTCCATGAATAACAATTACTCCCGCACATGAGGTTCGAACCCTCACTAGTTGGCGCTCGGAATCAATCATGTCCCCATTGGCCCCCAACGAGTCCATCCCGAGAAGCACCTTTAGCCCTCGCAACGATGTCGGGACTAGATCAACGAAACCTCTCCCTAAGAACATTCAGAACACAGTTCTGATACACCCTCCCAACTCCCATAGTGCGGTCATCCGCAATCTCAACCTCAAGCTGGGAATCCAGAATCCCCGACGCATCCTGAAACTTCTCGCAAAGCGCAAGAGATACAAATGATCGGGTAGCACCCGAATCGAATAGAACATGAGCCGACATACCATTAACCAAAAAGGTCCCTATATATATATATATATATATATATATATATATATATATATATATATATATATATATATATATATATATATATATATATATATATATAAGTAATACAAATCAATATCAAGCAGGAAAGATAAAACACATACCGACCACAACGCCTGACGTTGCCCGAGCCTACTCGGTAGTCAATTGAAAGGCGTGGCTCTTCGTCACTGAAGCATCCGCCTTAGCAGGGAGGCCATCGGTAATCCTCATCGTGGCGGGCACAGGCGCCACCACCGCTCCTCCTCCTCCCTGCAACCTAGGACAATCGGCCTTTTTTTATGGCCAGTCAGATTGAAGTGGAAACAAATCAGGCCCTTCTTGGAGCAATCCCTGCTCACGTGGCCCGGCTGACCACATGTATAACATATCGGGCCCATCCCCCAGCAAGCTCCACCATGAGATCTTCCACACTTGGCACACCGGCCACGGCCCTGCTGGCCCCTACTAGATGAATCCGATGTCTTAGGCTTTTTAGCCTGACCTACCGATGTATGTGTCTCCTTAGGCTTCCGTTTGGTGCGGAAATCCAACTCCGTCTCCTACTCACGAGCCTTCTCTACCATCTCATTCAGGTTTTTGCACCCTGTAAAGCTCACAAACTCACGGATATCATCCATCGGCATGGAATGATACCTCTTCCTCCTCATGTCCTCATTGTTAGCATACTGTGGGATTAACAACGCCCGTTCCCGAAACTTGGCGGTGATCTCCGCCACAGTCTCGGTGGTCTGCTAGAGCTCCTGAAACTCCCTCACCAACCCTTGTACCTCAATAGATGGTGTGAACTCTAGCTTAAAGTGTCTAACAAACTCTGCCCATGTCATCTCAGCCACACCGGCTGCTCCCACCTGGCTAGTCACCTCCCCCGACCAATCTCAGGCTCAATCTCTCAGTATACATGAAGCAAAGTCCGCCTTTACCTCATCATGGCATGAAATCGTGCGATGGGCATTCTCTATGTCCGCCACCCAGCGTCGGCTAACTATGGGGTCCATGACGCAGAAGAACTCTGGCACCCCGCACGCCTTGAACTACCGGAACGAGGGAGTTTGGGCCCCGACCTAGCCCCCAAAAATATCGGCTCTGAACACCCTGAGCTTATCCTCCATGATCTTCGTCATACCTTCCTTGACCATCCCAAAAATCACTGGGGTAGCGTCAAGGATTCCCCTCATAACCTCGACTGTAATAAGCTCGCACAGCCTCTCATCAATGGGCCCGATAGTGTCACCCAACCTAGATCCAGATCCTGATCCCCCTGCTCCAAACCGTGTCATCACCATATTGTATTGCAATACTAAAAAACATAATGATTAGGATGTCCAAAAAGGGGATCCTCCCACACGTGTTCTCCTTAGAGTTTCCAAATGTAACGTTAGTTCGGGTACAGGTCATGTGCTCTTAGTAGTACGGAACCAATACTACCTTACACACCTACCAGTACCTTCACCAAGGCTCTACTTGATAACTCCAATTCGTCCCAGAACAAATCATATCTCACAGGCTACCAAATAGCTAAAATCCTAGGTTAAACTAAGATTTCCTCCATCCATATCAAACCAGAACTCAATCATAAGAGGTTGCCTTATGCATGGAAACTATACACATAAGAGGATCAAATAGACTTTCGAATAATAGACTCTACCCTAAGACCACAACCAGACAAGGAACATGAACTGAGGCCAAATCATATAGGGAAGCCATGGAAACCCTCCAGGGTATTACTCCTGGCGCTACTGGAACCCCCACGTGGTCTAAACTACCTGCCATGGGAACCCCCACATGGTCTTCCTGCCGTGGGAACCCCTACACGGTCTTCCTGTCGTGGGAACCCCCGCATGATCTTTACTACCAAGAAATAACATACAAACCACACATCCAAATATACTAGAATACCATGGAAACCCACCAAGGTCTTACACATAAGCGCCTCGAGAACCCCCCGAGATCTTTCATGTGAGTATCACAAGAAACTAGCATACCACATATCCCATTACCAACTAGTCATAGCTCATAACAATAATGGGCCGACCTTGCTGCCTTAGACCCTTTAGTATGGAGAGGGACTCACCTCTCAAGAATGTTGAACTAACAAGACAAGATCAGATAAGTCCCAACGCACAGCTCCAACTCAACTTCCTATAATCATCATGTGATTAATTTGTCAAAATCCTGAAATATCATAAATGCCCTCAAAGTCAACCCTGGTCAAAGTCAAGGTCAACAGTCCATGTTGAGCCCAACTCATTGAGTGCGTCCAACAACTCATCGAGTTCTTTCAGAGTCCATCAACCGATATACCGAGTCAACTCATCAAGTCACCCGAGTAGCTCGTCGAGTTCATCAGTGTCTAAGGGCCAAAAACTCTAAACCCAAATCTCTTGACCGAAATCTCTAATCAGCTCAGCGAAATCACTCAGGATCCCGAAAAATGGGAAAACCCTACCCGACTCGTCGAGTTGGCTAAGAAACTCGTCGAGTCCTTTCCAGTGGGTTCCAAGGCTCCAAACTATAGATCCAACCCCTTATAGTGTAGTTACCACGTAAAGTTTCAAACTTTACATGCATGCAATGCCTCACAAGGTTAAAACACTAAAACTAAGGTTACTACAAGATTTTAGTCATGGAAAGGGCCTAAATTGGATAAAGTGGGCAACTTCATGTCATTCAAGACCTAGAGGTGTCAAGATCTGGAACCATATCCTTATGACAAGTCCAAATCCAAGTATGACACCCCTTTTGCACCAAAAGTGACCATGTTCTTCCACAAGATGGTATCTACGCAAATAGAGATGTAACATCCCGAAATATCAAGAGTAGAGTTGAAGGGCTAAAAGAGTAAATTGGGAAAGAGCGACTCGGCGAGTCCATGGGTGGACTCGGTGAGTAGAATCGCGACTTGGTCGCGTGTTAAGTAGCCGACTCGGCGAGTCAGTAAGATGGACTCGGCGAGTAGGCGCTGAGTGGAGAAAACCCTAATTCTCGGGGTTGAGCCCTATATAAAGAACATAACATTCATTCCCCCAACCTCTTTACTCATCCTCAAGTCCAGAAGCCCTAAACTTCGTATGTGAGTGGATCAAGTTGCATTTGGGAGCTTGGAGAAGCAATTGTTGAGGAAATCTTGAAGGGTAGGAGGATTGGAGCAAGGGGCTTTGCTTGGATTCGAGTTCTATTGCAATTGGGGCGTTCTTTTGAGGTAATATCTCGTCCTTGGGCTGTTACACTTATGGATTCATCATTATGGGGTTGGTGGGGAGTTTATCTTTTGGTGTTTTGGAGTTAGAGGTTAGATCTGAGGTTGCTACCTTAGATCTGGAATGGAGAAGGGTTGGAATGCCTGAAAGTCCCTGTGTTTGAGTGTGTAGAGAAGCTATCATCTCCCAAACCCTAGCCCTAAAGTGTTAAAGGCCTAGATCTCTTTGGATTCATGTAAAGTTTGTCACTTTACGTGATGGATGGGTTGTAGGAGGCTAGATCTATGTTTTGGACCAATTGCATGGTCTGGAGTGCTTCTGTATGGATTCAGACCGGTGGTACTCAGCGAGTCACATGGGTGGACTCGACGAGTTGCTTGAAGAAGAGCTGGAACTCGACGAGTTGGAAGAACAACTCGGCGAGTTGGATGAAGATGGCCTGGAACTTGACGAGTTGTAGGAACAACTCGGCGAGTAGGTTGAAGATAGCCTTAGACTCGGCGAGTCTGTTCTTGGACTCGGCGAGTCTTGTCGAAGAGTCCTAATATTTTCTGGTCGAGTCGAGAATCGGAGAGTCAAGGGATGACTCGGTGAGTTGTGTGCGAGTGGACTCAGAGTTGCTGGACTCGGCGAGTCTCGGGGTGACTTGGCGAGTTAGGTTGCGAATTGAGGGAAGTCTGAGCTTGGGTACTCGGCGAGTCGAGTCAGTCAGGGGTTGACTTTGACCTTGTCTTTGACCAAGGGTTGACCAGTGGCTTCCAGGGGCATTTCGGTAATTGTTGGTTATTGTTTTGAGTTCAGTGCTTTGTTGTTGTTCAGTGGAGGAGTTCATGTCAGTGGTCGGAGCAGCTTGGGTTATCTGTTCAGTCGGCAGTATCGAGGTGAGTTATCCTCACTATATCATCAGGGTCTAAGGCACCAAGGTCGGCCCTTATCGGATTGAGATCCGGGTAGTTGTTGTTATGTTACTGCTTTGATATGTTTGCATCCTGAGAGCTAGGATGGTATATGTTAGAGACATGATTGAGATCGGTATCTTGAGAGATAGGGAGATGCTATGCTAGTGACCTGTTAGGTCGGTATCTTGTTTAGGATGATGATATGTTATGTGATCTGTTTGATCTGCTTGTTGACTGTGAATTGTTATATATGATTGTATGTATATGTGCACATGGTTGTTTGGACTGGGGTTGGGTTGAGGCGGGTCCTGCTTTGTGCTGTAGGCCAAGATACCCGGGGCGGACCAGTTGTTCCGAAGGCCCAGCGAGCGGTCCGGATAGGCTGTAGGCCCCAAGAGGGCGGACCAGACGTGCCGAGGCTCGGAGAGTGGACCAGGCCGACTGAAGGCCCGGTGCGGGCGGACCAGTCATACTGTAGACTCGAAGAGTGGACCAGGTGGATTGAAGGCCCGGTGTGGGCGGACCAAAGACACTGTAGACTCGAGGTTTATGTCTAGATTCAGAGGGTGGACCAGGTGGACTGTAGGCCGGTGCGGCGGACCAGTCACACAGTAGACCCGAAGTGCATGGCTATTCTGTGATTAGATGTGCTGTGGCATGTTATGCGTATATGGTATAAGTGGTTGGTATTTTGGGGATATCTCACTAAGCTTTCGGGCTTACAGTTGTGGTTTTATGTTTTTCAGGTTCTTTAGGAGACCGTGGCAAGGCGAAGGCGTGATCGTACTGCTCCTCATGATTTTGTAGTAATGTGATTCTGGGAATACTTAAATGTTTTGGTATTGAAAACCTTTTTGTAAAGATTTAATGGAATCAAGTTGTTTTTGAAAATTTTAAAATTTCTTGTTGTATTTTTCGGTCGTTACAAGAGATCAACGTAGCAACTTTTTACCTCTAAATAGATGCTAACAACATGTAGATGCCGGATCCAAAGCCTTATCCTCACTTCAATCTCTTCAATCTTCAAGTTTCCTTCCAAAAAGCACAAGATTCACTCTCCAAAGCTCACACACACTCAAGAAAGTACTAAAACGCGGCTAGGGTTTCTTTCTGGACTGTAAGCACGATGAAAGAGGCTATAAATGAGCCATAAGTTCTTTACACAAGGTACAAACCCCTGAAAATTAAGGTTTTCATTTACAGCACCTACTCGTCGAGTCGGGGCCTTCCGACTCGTCGAATAGGTTCTAAATCCCGCGTCCTCATAAGTGATCTCTACTCAACGAGTTGGAGCTCCCCAACTCGTCGAGTCCTAGCATAAAACCCTAAAAACTTAGAGAATTAAATGATACCTGGAATAGGCATTACATGGATGAAAAAGGAAGCAGATTGAGCAATTGGAAGCTTGGAATTTGGATATTGAAGAAAGAATGCAAGAATAAAGAAGAACTAGTCGAGTTTGTTTCAACTCGATGAGTTCCCAAGAAGTTTCCCGTCAAATTTTTGACTTCCCGAACACACGTGCTTATAAAATAATCATCGAGTTGGGTAATAAAACTCAACAAGTTGGAGTTGATTTTTGCAATCTATATATATATATATATATATATATATATATATATATATATATATATATATATATATATATATATATCGTTTCTCATTCGAACCCAAACTGATGTTGGATGCTTTTGGTGACTTTTGGATACCAAAGACATTACCAAGAGGCTTTGGGAACCAAAATTCAACTAAAAGGCAATTTTGAAGAGATCAAAGGCAAACAACATTACTTTTCTCTTAATATTTTGTGTGAATCATGTTTGAATCTTTAGATTTTCATTTTAGTGATTTATTTACTATAGTTATGAGCTAAACGCCATACTTCTGTTAAGATGTAGAGGATCTTATGAATATGGTTTGATTAAGTGACTTAAATGATATTGATTTGGTTATTTATCTTTTTAGGCTTGTTAAAAGATTCTTGCATGTTAATGATAATTATTTTCTATTAATAACTAAATATATTGAGTTGCATGAATATCTTATTGATTGCTTGAATCTTATAGTTTTGTGAAAACAAGATTCTATGCCTAGTATTAGTGAACATAAACCTAGGGTTAACTAGCAAATAAGTAAGTTAATGTGTGAGAATATGTGATGACCAACCAAATATGAGTTAACTGAATCAACCAATTTAGTTAACTAATATTACAAGTCTTACTTCATTCGAACTGAACACTAGGAAACATGTTAGTTTAATCAACTAGCCATTGTTTGAATTAACTTGTTTGCTAAAGGTTTAGTAACAGTGAACATGAACCTAATCATATTAGAAATCAGTAACCATTGATATATGAATCCATTGTACTTACCACGAAATCAACCATAGGAATAGGTGAATCGAATCTTAATGGAAGTTTCTTTTATCTTATTGAATCTAGTTGTCTTTTGCTTCTCATTTAGTTGTTACTTGTCCTTTGTTTAAGTATTTAGTAATTGCTTAAGTTTCTAGTCTTACAAAACTAGAGAAAAAACCCCTTTTAAATATTATTTTATTTAGATAATATTAGTATTAGTTTTAATTGTTTACCGTTTCCTGTGTTCGATACACCATTTTCCTGAACTACACTGTTAATCGATAGGTACAATACCTTTCGTGTGTTTGTCTTTGTGTTTAAGTTAGTAGGATTAAAATTTTTATACTTTACACACATCAATAAACATGTAGGAAACATCAATACGGTTTTCGTAGATGTATTGAATGATCGGATATGACTTTGTATGGAGAAATTTGATGAGTTTTATACAAAAGAACTTCTTATGTGCTCATGCAAACCCTAAAGCTTGGATCTAGGTTTCTCTATTGTACATGCAATTCATCCAAGACTTACAAACCCTAGATCTAGTGATATATTTCGAAATAGACATAAGAATAGATTTAGATGATTACCTCTTCTTCAATGGCTTGAATCTTCTTGTCTTTGGAGCTTAGAGTCACAAGTGTCACTCCTCTAATAGCTCACAAACACCACAAGCAAGAGGATGACTAAAGAGAAGGAGGAGAAGCACCAAAACCATCCTAGGGTTCTTCCAAAAGAGTTCCGCACATTTTTTTGGGGCTATAGGGGTCTTTATATAGTGAGGCAATTAGGGTTATCAGCTAGGAAACCCTAATTTGATTGCTTAGACCCTAAGCAGCCCATGGACTCCATTTAGAACCGCCCTTGGATGAATTCCTTATAGGCTTCCCATAGAATTCGTCCAACCTATGTTCCAAGGTGATCCATAGCCCAATTGAAACTATCTTAGAATTACAATTCCAGTCCCCCAAGTTTAGTTAATGTCTTTTAGTCACAAAACTAATTATTAATTAATTCTTGATTAATATTAATTAAACAATATGATTTTTCCTTTAATATATTATTCATATAACATATTAATAAATCATAATTAATCCTTTTTCTCCATAAATCATCCTATCAAGTTGTTTTGGTGAAGGCAACCCAAAAGCATCGTGCACAACCGGGCCAAGTACATACCAAATATAGTTACGGACTTAGACACTAATCCAACAAAATTGTGATTGTTTGAAGTTTTGCGTTTAGCCTTATATGGAAAAGCGCATCGTGAAATACAAATCAAAGATAGATAGCTTATAAGCCTACGTAATATAAACGAAAGTCGTAGAAGTCATAAAATCGAGAGTGTGCATATAAAGAACGCCTATATCTGACTTCGTGTGAGGAAGTTATGATTTTTAGAATTTTCAGGGCAACAGTGTGTAAAACCCAATATGTTGTGTCAATCGAAATCACTAGAATTGGTGTGGAATCCCAATCTATTGAATAAACCCAAAAACAGTTGTTATGAATTAAGAACACCGTTATCAATCATCAATGCACACCATATTGATAATAGTCTAGTACATAAGATTCTTAAGTTGCTCTCAGTTCTCACTTTCTCTCTAAAACTTGATCTCAGCTCTTTTGAATGACTAACCCTTTACATGGCTGAAATAATATATATATATATATATATATATATATATATATAATTACAAAGGCCCAGCCCAAAACCCAAATAAAAACCTCATTAACCCACCGAAATCACATGGTGATTTTGGTCCAAACACCGAGAACATGGTGTTTTCGGTCCTAGACCAAGAACTCTAAAGTCATCAAAAGTAAAGTATAAACCATAAATCATGTCCTAACATAGTGTGTGATAATGAAATCAAAATGGAAACTGGTCGATTGTTAGCCGAAACAAACTAAACAAGAGTTGAAGATCTTGAGGATACAATTATGTCGATATAAAGACAATAGAGAATGGATGTTGTATGAAAGAGTTATGACTTTTACACGGATTTAGCATTCCAAGCACATTTAAAATATAATTATAAAAATAAATTGAGAATTAGCTGATGAAATCTATATGAAACTAGTAGATCTCGTCGAGAGCTACGCATGGATATAAAGAACGTTAAAATCGGAGTTCATATGAAAAAGATATGAATTTTTGAAAATTCCCTGTCGATGTCATGTTCGAGAGGCACGACGTGCGCTTCTAGAAGGGGTCCACGTCGATCCAGTCTGATCATGCCATGTGTCATGAGAAAAGGGGCCGACGAGTCCAAGTCATGACACGCTTCTGGTTGGGGCACGGCGCGTCTATGCAAAAATTTGCCTATAAATCTTTTTCAGCCCTCATTCAATTCCCCACACTTCTGCAGACACTCTCTCAAGAACTTCCCTTCCATTTGTCAAAAATTTCTAGCATTTAGGGTATTTTGGAAAATTCTTCGAGTATCTAAGAACGGATATTAGGAGTTATCAAGTCGAAGTTCTGCTAATGCAATTTTTGGACTTTTTTCAGGAAAATCTTTGTAAGTTAAGTTATAATTATATTTCTTGCAGGGTAACTTATATTTATATTGATAGTTGTTTTTATTAATTTATAAATAAGATTTATCAGTAATTTCAGTTATAATACTGATTGATCTACTTACGGTTTAGAATTGTCATGTTGGCTTGGTTGTTGGATTTCAGAAAGGCTATATGTCGAAAATGGTCATGCCTCCCAATTGTCCCGCATGACTGATCCTTATTTAATAGAAACTGGATGAGGAACCCCACTTTGCGAGGTATGAATTTGTTAACTGTATAGAAAATAAGGGATTATTGATCAATCATTTTGGATGTTTATTAGATTAAGAAATGTTTATGTTGTCGATGCTTGCTATATGCAATATATTATCCATCTATTCTACTGGGTATTTTTTAGGTTTGACCAAAACACCCTTTACTCAAAAATCACATAACAACTCCTGATGATAAATTTCAAATTACAGTCCATACTATTTATGATCCGAGTGTGAAATTTAACAATATACAGATTGAATGTCTCCCAACTATGCAACTGACTAAAATATCCCTGTATCATATGATTAGAATAAAGTTTGTAATCAATCTCCAGGTACTCAAATAAAAACATATGCAAGCTTTCTCGGAGCTTCCTTTTTTTTTTCCTGTAAGAGTCCACCAATATACAAACATAAAGTTCTAAACCGAAACCATTTAGAATCTTTGACAAGAGAAGTGAACAAAATGACTTCATATATGCCACTATCCACTTTCACAAAACCTTAACTTTAGAAACATTTAAAAAATTAGAGCAAATTTGAAATTTTGAGTAACGCAGAGGTACCAAATTTGTAGCTTACTCAAAAACAAATCTAAAGGGAAACTACAAAAATGGTCCTCGTGGTTGACTTTAATTTATGAACCTGGTTTATATTATTACCTATACTTCCATTACGAACATAATCCAAATACTGAAACACCAGCCCCAAAATCTTGGAAAATACATACACCTAATGTTGCAGTTTCGTGGCATATACCTCTCTCCCAGCAGGAAGGCCTAGTGTCCTAAGTGTGTTGCAATAACAACTAGTAAGAAAACTCCAGGCCGTTAAAGTATAAGATACACTCGTAGCCATGACTCATGTGAAATATGAAAACATCATATTTCGACATAGTTATGATTCAAGTCCCAAAATATATTCAATCTTAATATGAATTTATTTAAAAAACATAGAACAATACTTACTATTAAAACAAAAATGAGCAAGACATATTTACCATTTCATCCTTGTCAGTGAAGAACCATGTCCCGATTGACACTTCGAAACTTTTGAAGTATTCATTGGGCGACCTGCTATCATATAATTTACGCAAAAAGAGTTGATACATATGTTAGGCCCCAGATAAAAGCAAAATAATTGGTCCCTCAAAAATGCAATATTTTAAATTCTGTAAATTGAAATGACCCAACTTTTCTAATATCAGTACTATAAGTGATTATATAATGCGAACATTGTAGAATTTGAAAATCAGTTATTAGCCACAAAAAAAAGAAAAATACAAAGTCAACTATGTATTAAAATATTGCATCTTCTGTTTCTTTTTTTTTTCTTTCATACATAATCAAGTCGAAATTTGGTGTCTGTTAATTTGAAGTGGTATCAAAAGACTGCGATAAGAAATAGGGAATACAATCTTTGATATTTTCATGTTCTAAAAGAATCAAAAGTACACTGCTAAATTTGGTTAGTACAATGCAAAATATCTTTCTTCTCTTGGTTTGTCTTCTGTCTCTCCCAGTTTGCATAAAGAGTTTCCATTACTTCATCCACTTTTGAAATATGTAAAGATTTTCATATATATCATGTTCTTACCAGTTTTCCCTTAGTTGCACGGTACAAAAATATCTTCTATGTAAACTGCCAGACAAATAATCCATTGTGTTTCAACCTTTCATCTGTTTTGCATTGCTGCATATCCATGAAATTGATAAATTTAGATATTTAATACAACATTGAAAGTCAAGAATTATTAACATTATTTATTTTTTTATACTTGGAATCGTGCGATAATACTATAAACATCTTCACCAAAAGAGCCACCTAAAATCCAAAGTTCTGAGAAACCGAATTCAATTAATTGCTGCATTTTTAGTTCCCTAACATTTGTTGTTCTTTTGCTCCATAGTATTTTTTTTTCCTCCTTCCACATAAGCTATTGCATGCTATATGAGCAAAAAGAATGAACCAAATTGGATTCAATAAATTAAGAACATGAAAATACTTACTTTCCATTTTGTTTTTAATCTTAGGAGAAGAATAGTAAAATTAAAGAGAAAAAGTCATCAATCAAGAACATGGTAGGGTTATTCTAATTGCCTCCTTAATTTTTCATATTGATGGCAAGTTATGAAATGAAGGCTTTTTTATTCATTGATGATGAAAACCATATGTAAGTATCTAATAATGAAACTAATAAAGTGGTGTATCACTTTTTAATCATGGGAGAAGAATAGTAAAATTAAAGAGAAAAAGCATTTAGACATGGAGTTAAAAAAAAACATATGCACCACTTTATTTTGTCAAATTGATGGAAAATTATCGATTTTTGTTTTTGTTTCTTTCAACTTCTCATTACCCCTTTATTTTGTCACAATGATGTGAATTGTATCTTTAAAATTGCAAGATTTAACTAAATAAGAAAAATAATATAGACATTGATGTCAATTTATGAACCCAATTACTTTCGGTCGTCGTTTATGCCGAAATCATATGTAATTATAAAAAAAAAAAAAAAAAAAAAAGATAAATATAATCTTCAAATTTCAAGATTTAAGTCAAAAAAAAGAAAGTTATTTAGACATGAGCTTCAAAAAAATCTAGGTTACTTTCTTTTTTTACCATTTTTGTCCTTGCTCACCTGATGACCATTTTCGTTATCAAGAACAACATCTGCTCATTTAGAGAGGGTTCTAGAGTTGTAGGCATGGAGATGATTTTATGTTGTTTGCTCCCATATCTTTTAGCAGAACTTGTTATCAAAACATTATCTTTTTTTATTCTCTTTATGGTTATGGTGCCTTCGGGGCACATGTCATTCATGTGTTACATAAACTAATTGATCATGGAATTTTGTATAAATACCTAGAGATAAACAGATTCCACACACCTGACCAAGTGGCTGGTACCCCTCAAAATCGTGATTTGAAGTAAGCTTTGTTGTCTGGGTTTATTGAAAGGTTATTTGCTATTAGAGAACAAAATTTAGAAATATAGAACAGTTGTATATGAAAAGCTCAAATGAATATTCTGGAAAAAAACTTACAAACAGAAGTTTGAAGTGTTAAAATCTTCATTAAACCTGCAACCAAATGATACAAAGAAAAAATATGTGAAATATGAAATCAACAACAACTATAATTATACTTGACTGGGTGAAGTTAAATCCATGATTCTTAGTTGTATGTGCTCGGATACCTCCAAGCCCACAGGTACTGGCTATGAATTTCATTACAATATGACAGCATCCCTGAGTTTTTGCAGCCCAAAGACCAGGGGACCATAGGAATTTTTGCACCAGGCAACTAAGCAGTCAAATGTGTAACACATAAAAATCCGCAACACCCTCTGTAAAATTAAAAAAACACAAAAAACAACAGTCATCGTTTTAAACCATGAAAAAGATTGGACATATGTTAAAGTTTAATCAAGAATTACATACATCATGAGGGGTAAAAAAGGAAAGAAATCAGCATCGTACGATGAACAACATATGGAGGATTGCTTTCATTTGGTTAAGAATGAAAAATGTATTTGTTCTTCACCAAAAACCAATCAATGGACAAAAATTAAGTATAAAACTTTCAATCTTAATCCAGATACTAATGAAACTCTAATATCATATTTTAATAGATTACAGATAACCCAAAATTGAAATTCAAAAAAAAAATACCTGCACTCATAATTGCTACCTTCATCCTCTTTCTCATCTTCTTGTAAGATCCCAAAATTCAAGACCAAAACTTTCATTTTTAATTAAGTTATTATAAAACCAATTAGTATAGTAACATTCCATAATAACATCTCATGTCAAAACCAAAGTATAAATAATCAAAACATGTCAGCATAAAACAATATCAGAGTATAATCCCAAAGATCTCATGTGTAGAAAACATAGTGTGATTCACTGCAATGGCTTACTCCCTTTCCTTTGAAAACAAAGTACCTAAAACAAAAACTGAAAACCGTAAGCACGAAGCTTAACGAGTTCCGCAGATACCACATACCATAGATATCAACTGATCCATACATGCCATACATAACCATGACCCCTACATATATCATAACCAAATAAGGTGCTATGTGCCACATATAGTCTTGCCATTATAACATGGTCCACCATGTGGTCTTTCATGCCAAGTCAGGGGCCACCCCCTCCGTCTCATATACAAGTGCCACGAGCCACCTCCTGGTCTTCCATGCAAGCATCACAAAGACAACTAGCATACATACTACTCTACTTAGCCAATTAGCATACAGTGTCTCAGGAGCCACCTCCTGGTCTTTCATACATAATGCCTAGGGCTAACCCCTGGTTCTTCCTACCATACATAATAACATAAAGTATGCCACGAGCCGCCTCCTGGTCTTTCATACACAATGCCTAGGGCTAACCCCCGGGTCTTCCTACCATGCATCAAACAAATGGACCGACATTGGTGCCTTCAACCCATACAAGCAGTGAGGAGACTCACCTCACACTACTGAAACCTCGCAGATAAACCTCTGATTGCTAACTGGCAATTCCCTAAACTGCTGATCCTTCGGCTCCCCGAGCTATCAATGCCAGACCAACATACTCCCAAAAGTCAAATTAGGTCAACCTTGGTCAAAGTCAAAGTCAATGGTCAAAGTCAACGATCCTAGATGACTCAAGTCTCCCAGTTGGCCTATCAACTCGTCGGGTTATAAAACTCAGAATTTGGAATTCGCGAACCAACTCGTCGAGTCAACCTCTGACTCGCCGAGTTCCCTGGCTACTTAAGGTCATGAGCTATCGCATCAACTCGTCGAGTCATTCCCCTTACTCATCAAGTTCTACCATAACAGGATCGGGACAACCCACCTCGACTCATGGAGTTCCTCCCTGGACTCGTCGAGTCCCTCAGTCTTTTGGGCTATCTTATAAACATGCAAAGCTCCTGCCTTTTTCTCTCCATGTATGGCCTTTTGAGCTAAAGAGGCTAAAAGAACACTCTATTGCTTGCATGGGGACTCCTATGGCATAAAGTTTGCACCTTTATTCCATAACAATCCTTAATGGTTCCAGATCTAAAAATATAATCCATTGGGACGTCCATTCATTACATGCTAAGATACTTGGATCAAAAACCCTCATAAAGTGAAAATGACGAGATATATCAAGCTATTAAGCAAGGTTGAGACTTGCTTGCCAGAAAGATGAAGAGGATGAGAAGTTGTTTCTGGATCTACTAGCTTCCTTCAGAATCTCTAAACTTCCTCTCTTTATCACAAGCTCCAAACACATCAGCTACTCTTAAAAATGGCTCACAAGCATTATGGTTTCGTGGATTAGGGTCTGGGACCTGGAGGCTGGAAATGAGGCTGATGGGAGGAGAATAAGATGCTTAAATATGGTACAAAGACCCGGATTTATGGCTTCCCAAACCCAGGCCAACTCGCCGAGTCGCTCCACCTGCGTCCCAAAACTCGCTCCTACTTGTCGAGTTATCCCCCTGGACTCGACGAGTAGACCTCTTGATTTGGGGTTTTTCTTTCCTTAATTGGCCTTCTGGATTTTAGGTGTTACACTTCATCAGTCAACAGTTCCCTCTTCGATTTCATTATGCCTTTGGTCCATTGAGGTTTCATGTTATGGTTAAAAACGAAATCAAAGATAGAAAAGAAGGATCCAGATGAAGACGGTTTCCGTGAATACAGAGCCACCACTGAATACTATGGCTCTGAAAGATGGAGGTGGTGAAAAGAAGTCATTTGAGGTGGTGGTGATGGTTGTGAGTTGATCGGAGAAAGAATTTTGAAGGTTTGAGGATTGACTAAAAGAACATAGTAGATGGAGGGTGTGGTAATGTGTGATTGGTAGAGAAAAAATGGTGAGAGGCAGTAGAAGTAGGGAGGAACACATGTGATAAATGAACAGTCGGGTTAAGTACATGGTTGTGAGATGATCGGAGAAGAAATTTTGAAGCCTTGAAGTTGGCGGTGCTAAATTCTGAATAAAAGACAAGCACACGCATAGAGAGAGGGGGAGAGAGAGAGAGAGAGAGAGAGAGAGAGAGAGAGAGGGGCGGTGAAGAAAACAGAAGTTCGTTTGATTTTTCGGCCAAAAGACAAAGATAGATGAAAGCAGTAGAAGGTGGTGGAAGGAGTCGGTGCATCATCTGATTGGATATCATGGACGACGAGGGAGGAAAAGGTAAACTACTATGGCAAATCTGTGAAAGAGAGAATAATGAAGTAAAAATCGAGGAATATACTAGGAGAAAGAAGAGAATGTAAACACGTGGAAGATGATGAAGATGAACATGAACGAAAAACCCACAAATAATAACAAATTCAAAAGAACACGTGTCCATAAAGAATATACATAATGGCATAAAATGACCCCCTACAAAAATCAAAAACAAAGGAGACGGAATTGTACCCACACAGTTAAACAGGGGACCACTTTTGCCAAAACCTTAGGAACTTTACTGTTCCTAAGGGGTGCCCTTCTTATATATATATATATATATATATATATATATATATATATATATATATATATATATATATATATATATATATATATATATATATATATATATATATATATATATATGTGTGTGTGTGTGTGTGTGTGTGTGTGTTAATCTCAGTACTCATTAGAATTAGTGAACGATGTAGCTTTCATTACTAGATTTTCATAGAGATTAATAAGTTATAGTATTAAAGGTGTGTTACCTGCTAGTTGGATCGCCAATAGAATCACCAAATAGTTGTCAATCATTTGAGTAATTGTCCAGGTAAGTTACCTTTATATATTGTTTATTATATTACATATCCATGTTTTTTAGGTTATAAGAGCTAGTAGAATAGAGCTGATAGTGTAGTTCCTCAATGCTCAATGTTAGTGTACTCAAAGTTGGTAGAGTAGAAAGTGTAGGCTCTCTGCGCCTATAGTAGTAGAGCCTAAAAGTGTAGTCTCTATATGTGTAATATGATTACGTATGTCGGGTGGGGCCCATCATGTATATTAGGCAGGGCCCATTATGTATATTGAGCAGGGCCTATTATCTAGTTTGGGTGGGGCCCACTTTTATGCTCATTAGGCGGGGCTCATTTATATGCTTATTGGACATGGCCCGATATATGTATGGTGATGTATGGTATTTTCTGGAACTCACTAACTTTCATGCTTATCCAGTTGATAATAAATGTTTTCATGTACTTCATTGATTCATGAGAAGGGCAAGTTTTGACGGTACACACGCGCATTCGTATAAAAATGAAAAATTTTCCTTGAAATTAGGGGCATTACAGATATCTTGGTTAGAGGGAGACCAAGCATCGAGGGATGAAACGAGCGAAGATCATTAAATTCCAATGGGAGGACGGGTGCAGGTCAGAAGTAACCTAGGTGGTTCAATAAGACATGAAGGTTCGTTACCCTAAATTGTAGGTATCGGTATCTGATTCTGAGGACAAAATCATTGTAAGAAGGGAGGAATTGTAATGACGTGAAAATCCTTCTATTAACGTCGTTAGCTTTTTGTTGGTAGAGAATTAACTTTTGTAAAGCTATTTTGATTCTAAGAGTATTAAAATGGAGTAAAGTAAATCAAGATAGTATTATAATTAAGAGGAATAAAATCCAATTAATTGATGTTTGTGAAAAACAGGTTAAATATAATCCATTAATAGGTTTAATAGGAATTTAGGGGCCAAAGTTTCATTAAAATGAATGTTTGATTCTCATAAGTCGACGCACGAAGGTAATAAAAAAATCCAATCGGATCTTGAGTGTGAACCAGCAATCTATTGCTATGGAAGAAAAAAAAAAGAACGTAAGGGGGGAGCAAGCAGGAATGAACCAAAGGTGAGGAAGGAAGGGGCTGGAAATCATTCTTGGTAAGCAATATATCTCCTTCTTATGAAATCGACTCACCAATTGGTGAGAATTGGTTGATATCATTGTCAATTTCTTCCTTTTTGGTGTTAATGATGTTGGGTTATGAGCATATCTACATTCCTATGTGATTATGCAACCCTCATTTTTAGGACCTATGTTTTCTCTATTGGACATGCAAGTATTGAACAAAAAAAAACCCTAGGAGGCTATATTATTTTCGAAAAATTAAACTTAGTTAGGGTGAGAAGATTACCTCACTTGTTATGTAGCAATAACAAGAACCACCTTGACTCTTGAAAGCATAGTGCCCTAAGTGTTGCACCTCTAATGGAGTCACAAACACCCAATGCATAGAATGAGAGGAGAAAGGTGAAAATTTTGCTAGGTTTCTCTTATGCACAAGTGTTGGCCGAAAATCCAAGGAGAAGACTCCTTATATACTTATGGTATTAAGGTTTTCAAGTGGAATCCCTAATTTCCTTTCTTAGGGCCAAAGTAACTCGTGGACACCCCATTAGAAGCCCTTGGACAAAATCTATAGGGCCTCCCTATAGAACTTTGTCCACTACTATTCAAAGGGTCCAAGAGCCTAGTTTCACAACTATCAATGATTTGCAAAACAGGCCATCGCTTTATTAACCAATTCCTTTAATCCCAAAATTAATTCTAGATTTATTTCTGATTAATTACTAATCAATAATATGATTTCTAAAAATATATTAAACTTGTAATATATTAATAAAATCATTTTAACCACTAATTTATTATTCCAAACAATAAATTCAACTCTCTCTCTCTACTGGTCATCCTGTCAAGTTGCATGAGTGATGGCAACCAAAAAGGACCATGCTACAAATCAAATCAAGTACATACCAAATATATTTATGGTCTTAGACATCTAATCCAATAGTCTCCCACTTGGATAAGTCTACTAACTATTATTGCAAGTATGACATAAGATTTTGACTAGAAATCGTAGCTTTCAAAAGCCATTGTTGAACTCTGATCTTATCAGTAATGTGTCCTTTAGATAACTGATCAAATATTCCTTCGTTCTAAAAGATATTGTATGGACATGAGACATGGATTATAATCATTCTCTCTGTCCAAGATTTTTTTCATGACTTCCGATATATGATGACTGACTCAGACTACAACTGAGCACATCAACTTAGTCCAAGCTTGGCTAAACGCTTATGGTGTCATCACTAAATCATCAGGGGCCCACAGATATCGCTTTTATCCCATTTAGGGTAAACAGAACGGATAAACTTCGACTCGTATGCTTGTACAATTTACTCATCAAATCACACACAACAATATGTTTTATAACATCAAGTTACTGATGCGTTTACGTATTATCAATGCACAACCGACTTGTAAACAACAACTATATGTCTCCATTTCAAGAATATAAGATATTATCATCTCACAATCACTCGTGATAAAATCCATTAAGTGATTCAGATGAGCGTGGTTTTAATCCAATACTCAAATTCTTATTCCAGGAGTACTCAAGAACACTGCTTGTAAAATTTTGCTATGTCTAAGCACTTAGACAATCTACAATCGGATTCATGACAGTCTTACCTCATTAATTACTTCCAAAGTATGATCAACTGTGTATTTTTGAATAATCTTATTATTCGGGAAGTAAAACATGCGAAGTGAAACACAAGAATAACCTAATCCAATATGGTCTCAAACTTTTGAATATAAATAAAACACTTATTATTTAATCACCATATTAATTAGACCTTACTCATTGTATAATGTTTCGATCAATCAACTCAATAATTGAATTAAAACAATAGTCATCCCATGCTCTAAGCATGCACACTATGTTTATCTATGGTCCTTTCTTTATGAAATAGATTAATTGAACACATTTCTGATGATGCTCATTTTACAATTCCAAATCCTTATAACAAGTGTAAGAATACCAAATTCTTGCCACTACTAGAATCTTGCTAGATCTAAACTTACATGCAATGTTCCATTTGTAATGTTAAGGCACGAAAGTCACAGAGACTTTGCCAATGATATTACAAAACATTCCAGTGGAGATTTGTTATAGAACAATTCCATGGAGATGAAGTTTCACATTCAAGGTACATTCCTTGAACATCCTTCTTGCTTACAAGTTTCTAACTTACACATATATTCTTAATATCCAACTCCCATTATGGAAACATTTCCATAATTGCCATATGACTATCCATTCTAAATAGAATCACATCTATTCAGAATTATATCAATATGGTCCATCCATTACTATACTTTCAACTGTCCCAAGCAACCAATCTTTGGTAAACCTTAGATTGTCCTTGATATTTGTTTAATAATTTTAGTCATATCCGGTTCAGGTCCTTTTTCCTTCTTAATGCCATAGGCATTTGGAAAATCAGAGCGTGTGAATATTATAGCATATACAATCAATCCTATAGCCGAAGCATATAGGATATGATTCATAATGTCTTACATAAAGGCATGATACTAGACCAATCTCTTGCTATAATGTTTATATATACTGAATTTCCTATGTTGAAACATTTCAACATGATATTCATATACGTTCATGACTAAGTTCTATTAAAATTTCAATCTAAAGTTTTAGATTTGAAATGATGTATTAATTCCCTCTCCCTTACGACTTACTATATCGAAACAACTTCCAAATTATCCAACTTTGAAATTTTAGAACTTTGTTTCCTATAAATAGCATTTCTAACTTGCAACACTTAACATAATAATCATGCTCCCACTAGCATAGTAATTATGTTCTTACCAATATAACAATTATGATCCCACTAGCTTTGACATGTACTCAGAAATCAACTGGACTTCTAGAAATAAATACTTATTGACTTTCTTACCAAAGTTCAGATTTCTAATACGTGGGTGCTTCGATAAGTCTTTCTCTAGACTTCTCAAGCTCATACTCCTTTCAATAGATAGCTTATGTATGTATTTATACCTTTTCAGAACTTATTGCAATAAATCCCGATTGTTCAAACTATTTGTCATTTCTCACAATTCGAACTATGAAAAGGGATACTATAATCATACTTGAATTTGAGAAAGCAATTATCACAACTACTTACCCTAATGATATTAATCAATCCTTTAAAATCTACTAGTGAAATTGTTTCCACACAATCATTTTCATCAAGTAGAGAGAAACCTCTTACCACTTAGATTTTATGGTGTATGTGTTCCTATCCATGTTAATTTGTCATTTCCAACCACTATCATAAGACAAGGTTTATGACAAATTCAAATTCATATGGACTGAACTTGCTTAATCTTAATTTCTTATCATCTAATAGCACATGGGCCTACCTTGCTTCCAAGTTATTGAGCAACTCATCTACACTAATTAATGTACTATCACTGATCAAGGTGCTCTGCCTTATGCATTCAAATGAGAACTCATAGGACTCACATGCCTAGTCAACATAACTTGAATATGCACAGAAACAAGAATATGTCAACATGATAGGTCATTAACCTTAGATTGTGTGCTAGTGATAACTAAAAGGTTTGTTCTTGATTAGTTCTTGAAACTATTTGTAACAACGTAAATTTCAAAACAAAATTTTCATTTTTCATCAACCAAGTTCATATAAAAACATTCTCAAATATTTCCAATATTAGTTTTTGAAACATAACATATCCCAAGATCATAAAATCAAACTCTCTCTCTAGTGTGTACGAGTCACGTCGGCGCCTTCCCACGGTCCTTGCAAGTACCTGAAACACATAACACAACAACTGTAAGCATAAATTCTTAATAAGTTCCCCAAAATACCACATACAACACATACGCCACTCGAGGCTATAATACGACCCTCCGGTCGATGTGTCTCAGCGGGACCCTCCAGTCCCGTAGGTCGTTGGACCATCTGGTCCGGTCATAGCTCGTTGGACCCTCCGGTCCGGTCTATAACATCATACAACATACATATATCACATACCACATAATCTCATACATAACACATAAGACCCTCTGGTCAACACATAATACCACTCTAGGTAACGTATAGTGAGAAGACTCACCTTAGGTGTCTCGGTAAGTCTTTGACTCGGTAGAAATGTGATCTAGCCTCCGCCTAATCACATAAAGTAAATACTCTCATAAATATAACTATACTCAAACCTTTCTTAACACCCTCAGAAGGGTAAAAGACCATTTTACCCCTCCCTTGGCTTAAAGGCCTCACTGTTGACCAAACCCTAAAAGTCAACAAAAGTCAACGGTCAACTTTGACCCGACTCGTCGAGTGCACTTGGGCGACTCGGCGAGTCTACACGTGTCTACTGACTCTCTTAGTCCCTCTTGGCACGTCGAGTCCTTCCCCTTACTCGACGAGTCACACCTGGCATGAATTGCGGGGCCACCCCGACTCAACTCGCCGAGTCTCAAGAACAACTCGCCGTGTTCCGCCTTGAACTCCAGTCCCCTAACTCTCCCTAACTCACCGATTTATTTCCCCAACTCGGCAAGTTTACTCACTGAGTGATTTACAGGAAACCCTCATCCTACTCGCCGAGTCTGATCTTTGGACTCGGCGAGTTCATGCCATGCACAAACTCCATAGACCTCCTGAGGTCAGATCTGTTCCTTAAATTCATAGATTTGGCCTTCCCAAGCATGATAATTACGTAAAGTTCATACCTTGACACTCATATATCATCTAAATCGTCTAACATGGTGATTTAGCCCCCAAAAATGACATCCCAAGCTCATGGCTCCCAAAATGACTCATAAAGCTCCAAGGGTTAAGGTCTCTGGACCTCTTTGGGTCCAGATCCAAAGCATAGACTCGAGAAGGGACCAATTGCTCCACATATCCATCCTCTAAAGGGGTTAGAAAACCCTAACTCTATGTTTCATTTAAACAGCGTGGACTCGCCGAGTCCACTCATGAACTCGCCGAGTCCATTCATGAACTCGCCGAGTCCGGCTGTGAACCCAGATACGAATCCGAGACCATACTTGGCGAGTTTGAACACCAACTCGCCGAGTCTCCTCACAACTTCCAAAAATAAAGGAATAAATTATTATACCTGGGAATCCGGATGTTACACTCTTGAAGACCATTAAGACTCCCACTGACCTCTTGACATATAAGATTCTCTGTCAAGGAACATTCCTTGACAAACAAATATTCAAGAGTTAGTGTAAGTTCTTATCAAGAAACACATCATCTAATTGATCTTAGTTGGTCTTTGTTTTAGCCAAAACATCACAACTACCAATTTCAAATGTGCAAGAGTAAGAAACATTTCTACTCTACTTTTCATGAGGTGTAATAAACCTACTTAGAACATGTTAGTCAAGGTATAACATGGAGTAATTAGAGTATGACTCTAAAACTTGATTTTGGAATGAAGTATGATTTATCCTTTTGATTTAACCATTTCAACAATTCCTGATACCTATTCTTAGTCATGTAAACGTACTAAGGTGTACTAGAGGATCAATTGTGACATGGTTACATAATCATTACGATGATCATAAAACATGATACTAAAATACTCTCATTTCCTTTCGGATTGGAGAAATGTTTATCTTTCTGCCGAATTTGATTCTTCTTATTTGTTCTACTATACATTGAAACCTTTTAATGTATTAGAATTACACTTAAACTTGTAAGCATAACCATATTTACTGAACTATCAGTAAATCATGATGAGTAGACTTGCTGTCCTTTATGGTGGATCCGAATTGTGCACATCAATGTTTACAAAATCCTTTAGTCTTTCACTTGACTCACATACATATGTGAATAAGGAATCAGTCCCAATTTCCCAAGGATCAAGATTCTCATGCATCACACAATTCACATCATGTGATTCCAAGTTTCTGTCTAATTGAAACTTGGGTGATGAGAATCCTTCCTCATTTGGCAAATTACGACACTACCACAAACGATATAACCAAGAATCAAATCAATTTTCAACATTGATAACAATAGAAATATAAACACCAATTTTCACAAATGTCATTGCAAGGAAATGTAAAATAAATAAAATAATTTTATTAATAATGTGCGGAAAACTTGTCCTTACAATGTAAATACATAAGAAAACTATGTTACTAAATATTCCTAAGTAATATATCATAACTCCTAAACAGCAGCTCAAAAATATGATCATCGAACCATGCGACCGAAATCCACTTCTTCATGATCAGACTTAGCTTACTTTTCCTTTAAGCTTCCTTCTTTCTCATAGATTCTGCAAAACATCAAAATGCAATCTTATCACACCATGTATTAAGAATCTAGAAATAGGAACTTAATAGAGTTAGATAGTGAATGTACCTCAAGTAGAGCCATGCAATTTGACTTTACCATCTCTTAGATCACTCAGGTATTCAGGGCAGCTTCGCTTCCAATGCCCCTTCATTTGGCAGTAGAAACAAATGGACACTTTAGGAGTGACATGTGGAATTATCTTAGAGTTAGCTTTTCACTTACGGTCAAGCTTTTCAACCTAGGCCAATTTCTCTCCTTTAGGAGAAGAAATCATTTCTAGACTATCATCGTTGTCATCACCTACATCCATGGAAATTTGGGAAGTGGATCTTCCGATCAATTTGCTTTACCAGTGTGCCAAATCATTGCTGATTCAGCAACAATTAGCAAATATGTCAGATCAATAAGGGTCACGTCATGGTCTATCATATAATAGTCCTTAATGAACTGAGCATATGACTTAGGAAGTGATTGAAGAACCAAGTCAACAACCAAATTTCTTGGGAAAACGACACCCAACATTCTCAGTCTATCAATATGCATCTTCATCTTTAGAATGTGTGCACACACATGACTTCCATCTCGATGCTTGCATGCCAATAGGGCTTGAGTGACATTGAACTTTTCAAGTCGACGAAAACGTGGGTCAGGGAGAACCACAGGAGGAGGTGGAGGAAGAGAAGAATGATTTCCAGTTCCACCAATGTACGAAGAAGGGATTGATCTTTCACCCTGTTTGACATGTGGAATATCATCTTCAAAAGGAAAGCTTTATCTAAAGGATTGTGGAAAACCATAGTTGTCAGAACTAGACATCTACAAAAGGGAGAAATTCAAGTTAGTTGATACAATCCTTAGTATATTACCCAAATGAAATATTAAGGCTAGGACCCAACACAATAATTCATAATTCGGAAGTGGGATGCCATAATCCAATTGTATATTATTTGAAGGTATGTAAATGACGATTTACCAATTCCACCATGAAAACGAAATTTTAAACGGATTAGGTTTTAAATGAAATTCGTAGATCTTTTGAGATTCATTGAACTATTTAATTGCATGTTTAATCTCGATTATACCCTTCAAGTTTGTGATTAGGATACCGAGGATCACAAATAAGGTGTGAATAACCATGCAAATTAGCTTAGTACTCTCGATGACGTTTATCATCTAACCAATGTGTCGGTTAACCACACACGCTCCATTGATCAATGATAATTTATGAGCTACCCATTGCCATCCTTCATTAGTCCCAAATTAGTGTGTCGGTTAACCACACACGCTCCGCTAACGACCAATAAGGTGCAATGTGCAATTTCATAGGTTAGCATCAAATTCACATTTTCATAAAGTAACTAAGATTAGGAATTTATAAAAGGTTTAGTTACTTTATAATTCATTATACTTTTAATGAGAATTTAGTTTCCTATCCGACCTATTCGATTAACGACCCTCCACTAGTCAAGGGTGCGGTGGGTAAGAATAGATATCCAATGGCAGTCATTTTACATGCCACTTCCTTAAACACCCCTTATAGACCAGCTTCGTGAATGAGGCCTACTAATGGTAAGAGTGACTGTCCGTATACATATAAATTAAACGTTTAATCTTATAGAGTATAATGATGTATTTTATACATTTAAAATACTAAGTGGTTTAATCTTTTAATAAATTAATCTTTTAATTTTATTAAACTTAAACCTATCTATGGACTTATTAATAGTCTTTTAATTAAAACTCTTAATTAATTAATTAATTAAATCCATGAGGGTGTATTTTTAAACTATTCAAAAATGCTAGGGTATTAATTTCGATTTTAAATTTTGAAAATTAAACTATTTAAATTAAATTTAAAAAGTAAAATAAAATAATTGATTTAATAATTATCTATTAATTAAATCAATTAAGGATTATCCATTAAATTATTCAAGATAATTTAATCTAATCCCAACCCCCTAACCTTCAAAAATGGGAGGGATAAAATTATCTTAGTTAAACAATTAACAAGATAATTCCTAAAAATATGAACCCTATCCTTATCCTAAATATCCAAAAATCACTAGACTTGGGGTGGAAGGAAAGGGTTTCATCCCTTGCCTTATTTTCGATAATTCTAAGGGTTAGGAAACCCTTAATTTTCTAAACTTGAGGCCAAAGGAAAGGGTTAAAACCCTAACCATAAAATCGACAAACTATGATTATAAAACCCTAATTTGCAAAAATTTGAAAGGCCAAGGATTTAGTTTCCATAAACCCGAATTTTTTCAAATTCAACCAATTGCATCAAATACAATAGAAAAAAAATTCATAGGCTCTAATACCACTATTGGGTTATGAGCATATCTACATTCCTATGTGATCATGCAACCCTAATTTTTTAGGATCTATGTTTTGTCTATTGGACATGTAAGTATTGAACATAAAACAAGAAACTCTAGGAGGCTATATTATTTTCGAAAATTAAGCTTAGTTAGGGTTAGAAGATTACCTCAATTGCTATCTAGCAATAACAAGGACCACCTTGACTCTTGAAAGCTTAGTGCCCTAAGTGTTTCACCTCTAATGGAGTCACAAACACCCAATGCAAAGAATGAGAGGAGAGAGGTGGAAAATCGGCTAAGATTCTCTTATGCATAAGTGTTGGCCGAAAATCCAAGGAGAAGACTCCTTGTATACCTGTGGTATTAGGGTTTTCAAGTAGAAACCCTAATTTCCTTGCTTAGGGCCAAAGCAACTCATGGACATCCCATTAGAATCCCTTGGACAAAATCTATAGGGCCTCCCTATAGAATTTTGTCCACTACTATCCAAATGGTACAAGAGCCCATTTTCACAACTATCAATGATTTGCAAAACAACCCCTGACTTTATTAATCGGTTCCTTTAATCCCAAGATTAATTCTAGATTAATTTATGATTAATTACTAATCAATAATATGTTTTCTAAATAATATATTAAACTTGTAATATATTAATAAAATAACTTTAACCACTAATTTATTATTCCAAATAATAAATTCAACTCTCTCTCCACTAGTCATCCTGTGAAGTTGCATGAGTGAAGGCAACCTGAAAGGACGACGCTACAAATCAAATCAAGTACATATCAAATATAGTTATGGGCTTAGACACCTAATGGCACAATTGATCATGTCTTCATTCTCCTTTAAATCTTTGCATGTTCATATGATTAAACTGTAGCTTTGTTGGGTGTATTTTGATGGTTTATTTCTATCAAAATCTTATTATGAACACCCTCTAAGGTGTTATTCATCAAGTCCAAGAATCGCCCAAAGTTTTAGAATCATTAACTTCTTTGTTGTTGCTAAAACTCATGTTGATTTCTATATCAATTCTAGTGAGTATTTTCCTATAAAATACCATCTTTTGAACCATCCAAAAGGTCTTCAAAACAATCCCTAAAGGTCGTTATATGCAGCTTAATGGTGTTTTATCTTTAAGAAATGTACTTTGTTTTTCCTTTAAAAGAAATGTACTTTGAGTCATGGTTTCAGATTGAAATTATCCGTTTTGACTCCTTGACATGTTGCTACTGCTAAGAACTCAATTTTCAGTTTTATATTCGTTTTTGGTTATGACTTAATGGGTTAAGTTGTCAATTAACCCTTAAAACTCAAAGTTAGGAATTGTAGGAAAACGCCTATTCTGCCACTGTTTTGTAAAAAATCTAGAAAAATCACCGGGAGTCATATTTAGAATCTGTAAATTCTCAAAGTTTAAATTTTGAGTCTAGTTTCCCCCTCAGTTTTCCCAAGACCTTATGTTGTCCCTAACCAAGGTGAAAATTATCATTTTCACTGACTGGTCAGAAATTAGATGCATTAATATGCAATTTTGTAAAATTCATAGAAATTTCAGAAAAACCGTATAGACCTGTATGAGTACTGCTTGAAAACATAGGAGTCTAAGCTACTAGAATATCTAAAAAAAAATTAATTTATACAGGTTTTGGTGGTGCTAAAGTGGCCTTGAACATGCTATTATCTGAGGTCAAACTCTGAGAATTTGGTCTAGCAAATAATTTTCATGTTTGGGGTATAGGATTTCTATTTTTAATCTTGAAGACTTAAAGAAATCAATTTATTTGCGTTGTATTAGGAAAGTTTGATACCTCAACTATTACAAGAATTCAAGTGTGAAAAGGGCGCATTTGGACAAAGGTGAGTTAATCTTTGTGCAATTTAAGTACTTTGTTGGAGAATTTCATATCTTTGATGGACTGGAATGAACCTAAGTTGTTTAGGTTGCATGTTCCCCTATTCTGTGTGATATACTATTAGTTATTATGCTTCCTTATGTATATGAGAACTTATGATGCATATATGATAGATTCTAATTTTTTATGTGAGGTGTGTGTTAGGTATATGATAGAAAGAGTGCCTAGTGTTGCTTTTATGTGATGTGTTCATGCCATGATTTCTTGAAAATATTTTTATGTGATGATTTAGGACAAAGCATGCTAGTGAGGTGATAATCCATAAAGATTATGTGTGCATAAGAATTGGTTATTATGTAAATGTTATAACTTGTAATTAATAGTTTGCATGTTTACATAAGAAGAACTTATTAAGTAATATGTTAGTAAAAGATGTTAATACATATGAATGATTACTTAGGGAGGTCAAATGTGTAATTCCTTAAAAGATGAATTAATAAAAAATTAATTAGAAAGGGAATACATTAGTGGGGTAAAGGGTAGCAACCTAGATATAGATGCGTACCCTATCCGGATTATATGATGGTCTAGTGGGTTGAAAGATGCATATACAGCAAGAACTTAATCCAACACTGATGCCAAATGGTTCTTCTAGACAACCAGTCGGGGCATGGTCCATGGTTTCCAGAACTGGAGTGGTGTTAACGATTGATGGAACGTCCGCGCAAATACAATGTGGAATTTAGGAGGTGTAACATGATGGAATTGACACCGATTGTACCAATCCTTAAAGACAATGCATGTACTAGTATATGCAACAACATAGTAGCAACATGCGGGAACAATGTTACGGGTGAGAGTCATGCCTCACTTAGTGCAATAGGTCGTGTCCGTCACATTAGTAGCGAACATGATACCTACCTTAGGGTTACTGATGAATATATAGACCCATAAATAGGAAGTATGATAATAACAATTAAAAAGGTGATTAAAAGGAGAGTAATTGTAAATGATGTAAAAGAAGATTAATATTATCTTAATATTATAGCAGTGTATGAAGTAATAGCTAGACACAAAAATGAATAACGAAGAGTAACTAAAAGTAAAGGCTATAAAGAAGAACAACAATTGAGCATTATTATGATGATTATAAGATGTATCTGATGTCATGTTATGTGAGTGTTTGAATGCATGTTTATATCATGCTTTGTTTGACCCATTTGGGATATGTGCGTTCCATAACACTATACTTATGATTAACTCACTTAGCATATATTAACAGTTGTTTCTTTGCTTGTTGTTTGCCTTGTAATGGTACATATAGCATAGTCCGATCGTTTGGTGAGGATGGGGTCTTTTTGGGTAGTAACATTAGTATATTTTAGAGATGATACCACTTTGTACATATCGTTGAGTGTTCATTTCCTTACGGTTTTGAGAACTTGTTTTTGGTTGGTTTTATGAACTTTAATTTTGATGAAGGTTTTTTTTGGTAATAAGGTAATATTGGTGATGTTTTTATAAAATTCAAAAAAGACTTCCGCAAACATATTCTGGTTAAAAGTGTTTAAAATAAAAAGAAAAGATTTTGGATGAAAAATAATGTTGTTACGGTTCAGAAAATTATAAATTCATCGAAGCTCCATAAAGAGGTGTTCACCTTTATTTATTAGATGATGCTTTAACTTCCTTCCATTAAACCAATCAACAAAAATCATCCCAAGAAACATCACCCCCTACCGGAACCAAACCGCAAGTTAAATCCCTTATTGCAAAAATTAAAATTATAATTGTTGCATATCAAAGTTTGTAGACCTTAAAGGCCATATACGTCATCAACTCGAATTATAATGTTCTGGTTTGATCGAGTATCAAGGATGAAAGCATAGAACTAATGTTTAATGAAAAGGTTTGGTTGCATTTGAAGATGAGTGTTGATGAAAAAGGCATGCCACGGCGCGCGTCAAGGCGTGAGGTGTGACTTCGTCGCTACGAAAAGCCTCATAACGTTGTTGTTAGGTGTGACGCGTGACAATGTGTGATATGGCGTGTTATGGCGCGTGGTTTTTCGTTTGAGACACGTTTTTCTGGTCTTTGTTATATCTTTTCTAATTGGAGATACAACTATTGTGTTTTTTGTTAACTTTTTGTTATTAGTTATTGATATAACACTTCTAAAAATAGTTATATTTAATAAAAATTTATATTTATGTGGTAATATAATTATAAATTTATACAAAATCGCAGTCTTACATCACGCCTTGGAAAACTTCATGGCTCGACATGGTTCGTTAAGCTTGAGGCTTGCCTTGCCACCACGTCATGCCTCACGCCATTTAGAACCTTGAAATATACCAATAGAGGAAGAAGGAGAAAAATAAGTTTTGGATTTAATTGTTGCCACCACTGACATAAATAATTCATGGTCTAAAGAAATAGCCTCTTGCAACATAGCTCTAAGCTTATCCGTAGGAAGGTGTAAGCTCTTGAGATGAGAAATCATACGAGAAATTCCATTACTTCCTACTTCACCGTTCGGGCAACAATGAAACCCCGAAAGGACCCAACCAAGTTCCACTCGTAAATGTATGAGAAAATGCCATGAGCACACAAACAAAGCTAATTAAAGCCATAATGTGAGGCTTGAAATAAGAACACAAAGTAAAATATAACACTCCAACAAGAGGTTGGAGTTCATAATGAAAACTAACACTAGGAAGAAAGTCTACATCTTCTTGAGTCATAAAATGGTTGCAGCACTTGCAAACCTCGTTTAGACATTTTATCAAAACACCTCACGAGCATTCAAAAAAATGTAATTTGAACAATGAGACTTGATAATTTAACCCATGTTGATTGAAGATGATAAACTAAAATTCTTCATGTTGCGTCCTTGAGCAACTAAAAATTTTCTCAAAGTATACTCTAACGGGAAGAAAGGTTGCGTCCTTGAGCAACTAAAAATTTTCTCAAAGTATACTCTAACGGGAAGAAAGGTGTGTTGACTTGTATATTTTTAAACGACAAGTTATTGCTTCTAATCAATCGATTTTTCTGATGCTGTCATACGCTTTTGTCTCTTAGATTTGCTTCAACTGGCCTTCGATTATTGTGTTATCGATTGAATTTTTTTTTTGAAAGAAAGGCACACCTCCGGCAACTTCTAGATCGGAGCATGAATCGGAAGTCTTCACATGTTAGAGCAAGTTCGATTTCTTTATTACCAACTTATTAACAAAATTAGTCCAAACTATGTTAAAAACATTATCCATCCACAATCACATCATAATACAAAAATACTACCAAACTATACTACTTCAAAGTCATCTGTCACATATTCAAATAATACAAGTCTTACATAAACCAAAACTACAAAGAACTCGAACTCGAAGAGGGTTACAAAAGTCACAAACCCTTTTTTATTTTATGTTCAAGTGATGCAATTAGACAAATTCCTAAGGCCATATATCAGACACACAGCTTCCAGCATCACTGCTTATACCATTCTTGAAAATGTCCGCATGGCCCACCATCACATGCTGACCTGGCAAGGGTAGTCCAGGGTGGTCATCCCCACGAACGGTTATGGTTGGTGACACATTTCCCATTCTTGACATGTTTTGATTGTTGAAGAGTTGAGGAGTTGTTAGATGATTCTGAATAAGGTGACTAAGACTTGATGTTAATGAACCCCTAGCTACCATATCTTCAGCTAGCTTCACCTGTTTGAAGAGCATCATGCAGTTTTAGTAAACACTAGTTTGAAAAAATCGGTGAAAAAATTTGTGTAACTTAAGTTTTATTTATGGATTAGTGGTAAATGAAAACATATTTGTTAAGTTTGTTGAATGAGAGGTTCTTAGGGTTTTATGCAGAAAAGTCACATTATTTTGGGAAATTTTTTTGATAAAGTGCTAGAAGAATACAAAGTGGAGGGTTTTTTCGGAGAAAATGAAAAAATACAAGGTCTTTTTCAGGCAAAAAAAATTTGAGGTTTAATCCACAAAAAACACAAAATATAAGATTTTTTTTAAAGATTAACCCTTTCCGAAAAACTTGTAAAATGCGAGGGTTTTTTCAGAAAGAAAAAAACTAAAAAAGTTGAGGGTTTTTTCGGGAACAGTTACAAGTTTGAGGGTTTTTTTTCGAAAAAAAGACAAAGTTGATGTTTTTTTTTTTTTTTTTTTTTTTTTTTTTTCAGAAATAACACAAAATATAAGGTCTTTTATGAGATCGACTCTATATTGCTATTATGATATAAAACAATGTTGCTACTATGGTAATAAATTTTAACTACATTTCTATTAGTTGTAAATAAATAAATAATGTTCTTATTTATGGTTAACAAATACTATAAAAATAGTACATTGCCTATATTGGTAAAAATAGTAAAGTATATTGCTATATTCCTAATACATATGAATATAAACCTTATTATATAATAAAAATAAAAATGTTCTCAAAATAAGAAAAGAAATTCTTTTTTTTACCTTAGCTCTCAATGCTTCCACATCTGCCTTGAGCACTCGATTGTTGGTTGAAGCATCTTTGAATTGTTGACTTGCACTTGTGAGTTGCTTGAACAAAGTTGTGTATTCTCCACGCAGTTGTTCCACCTTAAACACACACACACACACACACAACTTTTTAAATCTTGCAACTTTTATAAAAGGGTTTGATAATTTTTCAATCTTGTTAAAAAAAATAATAAATAAAAATTGCATACTTGTTGCTCAAGTTCTGTTAAATGATCTTGCTTTCTTTTTCTTGAACGCCTTGCAGATTCTCTGTTTGAAACCATTCTGAAATCATAGAAAGTTTAATTAATATTTGTCTCATTAGTTATATATCAAATAAACACTGATTTATAAGTTCAATTTATGCCTACAATATTCATTTAGTATATTTGTTGTTGAAAATCTGTAGCTTTTGAAAAAATGTGTGTGAAAGCCTTGTACTCCAATTGACATTTGAAAACTAGATCATTAGAAGGGTAAAAAGGTCATTCACTCACATTAAGTCCAAAAAGATAATCTCAATTTATAAACTAACATACAACACTTAATAGAAAAAAGAATGACTTAATAGAGAAAGTCAAAATTTTTTACCATTTTGCCCTCAATGTAAACCTCTTACCTCTTAAACCGTTTAACATCCATTTGATCATTACTCTGTTCACATTGACCTGCTTCAATCTCTGTATCATCATCATCTGATTGTTCATCATCACTTGTTGCCCCAATCACATTTTTTGGTTTTGTAGCTGAAGTTGGACTTTCAACTGACAAATTTACACATTTGCCCTTGAGTAAGCTAATATAGTATACCAACTTCAAAAGGGTAACGTTTCTTTTGATGAATAAATGGAAATATTATTTTGTTAGTTTCTTTTTTTCTTTCATTTCCCCAACTGTGTCATCATTTTCTCAGATATTTATTAACATCATTTATGATTTTATCACACACACACATATAACTTTGGTGTGTGAAACTTAAATGACAAAATAAATATTTACCACAGATTGAAGATTGGGAATCCATAGTCATTGTGATACTAGAATTCTTTGAAGTGAGATTTCTTGACCAAAGAGGACTCCCTGTTATTCCACCATGACTTGAAAATCTATTTACAATATCCTGTAATCCAAAAAGTAAAGCAAAAAAGTGTTTTTTTAACTTAATGCAAGAAAGAATGACTTAATAGATTAAATCGGCTTATTGAGTCCTATATTTTTACAAAAGGACCTCATTTATGGATTCTCAGCTCCTTAGACACTAGAGATTAAATGAAGTTATGAACAAATGAGAAAAAAATAAATCGATCTTTCACTTTTCTTGATTCTAATTTTAGATTTTGAACAGATGTACAATACTATCAATGATCAATCTCACACCTATTAATGAAACCAAAAACCGAACAAGTAACAACAAAATTTACAAAAGAACTTTTCATTTACCACAATTGATAGTTCATTTGCCTAAACATAGCTATGGATCTCTGATTTCATTTCAGATTTAACAAATATCACACAAATGAACAAATTCAAAAACCAAATCTTGTAATTTATGGAAGAAAATCAAGAAAACGGTAAAAAACTATACCCAATATGGATCTAATGATGTTTATTATTGTGGTAAAAAAAAAAGATTCGATCTTTTAACCTTCATGAAGCTTTCTTTTTATCGAGTTCTATCTAGTGTTTGATGCTAATTCTTTAATGGAAAACGGATCAAAATAGGAGCTCCATTGCCCTCAGTCGCTACACCAACCACAATAACATACGTACAGAAACCAAGTACTGAGTAATTATAATAATGATGTAAAGAACAAATGAACAAGAGGGTGGCTCTAATTTGGGGCCTACATGTCGACAATCGAATAAAATATTCAAAAATGCTGTGTATGTGACTGTGTAATAGAGACAGATTGAGTAAAAAACTAAACCAGATTTCTGTAGTGAACAGCGAGATCGGGGGAACAACCATCGGCGGCATAACTCTTACAATCGTAGTCATTACCGAATACGACGTCGTCAACGGCGGAGAAAGGATCGCCTCGGTGATCAGCATCAGCAGCCATGGATTGCTTTAATAACTCCCCGATATCGTAGTCTGATAAGGTTCTACTCATGGGGTTGCACATGGATGAATCGTTGAATGCTTCTTCCTTTTTGTTGTGAGTGAAATTATCCATGATAATGTGTGGATAACAGTGGATACAATGAATCAAAGACCCATATATAATGTTTGAAAAAGGTTGGATCTTTCCGGTTGCTTCACCTCTAAGGATTTGAAGAGGTTTGGTGAAGTATTATATGAAAAAAGTTGGGAAGAAAAAGGTCGGAAGAAGACAAGCTTCAACTGGCTTTGTGAAAAGGGAACTACAAAGACAGACGGTGAAGTATAATATTATGAGTAAATTACATGTTTGGTCCCTATAGTTTACTTAATACAACGCCTTTAGTCCAAAACATTCATTTGTTGCACTCTTTGTGAACTACAGACGTTGACGTAGTAGTAGCATGAGGATCAATCTCTACCGAAGGTGCAGTATTGTGTAAATTATGGTGGACAAGATCCCTACGACATTAGACTAAAGAGTGCGGCTAAAAGGGACAAGATAATTTCATTTGCTGTGGACGTTGTTGTTGTTTTACCTTATTAAGCAAAAGTAGGTACTAAGATTTTCAATGAAACTTAAGCATATCTATAGCTCTTTTTCTATAGATTCACCACCATAAATCACCCAAAAAGATAAAGAGAAACAAATACAATGCAAAATTTTCTTTGAATCGGAATCCCGATCCGATTCAATCGACATTTTCATTGAATATGAACCTTTTTAAATTTGAATTTGCATAGATCGGTAAGCAAGTTGGTTTATTAATCGTGTTAAGATGAACGAGGATGATAAATAATTCGGTTTTGTTAGGATGAAGGATGATAATGTTCGATGTTTTATGTTTTTTTATCACCAATGATAAAGAACTCGATTTTTGGATATTTTAGAGAATAAATTTAAATCTTCATTGTCAACATGTTATGAAAGAGATAAAGTCTCTCTCTCAAGAAACTTGAACTTCATCTAGTTCATGCAAGAGAGAGAGGGTTGGGTGGGTGGGTGGGAAAAGATAGGGTATGTTTTTTCTTTTTTTTAATTATAAAAATGCTAAAATAGATATTAAAAAATAAAATATGAATTCAAAGAGTATAATAGCCATTTTAAATTGGTCAAGGACCCAACCCATCAAAAATAATTATCAATTTAGACAAATGATACAAGTTGAAAACGGTTTGGACCGAATCCGTAACTTTTTCTAAACCATAAGACCAAATTTATAGTTTTCTCTTTTTTAATCAACTTGTATGTTAAAAAGTTTCTTTTTTTTAACTAATTTTTTCTACAATTATTCTTTTAAATAAAAAAAATCTTTCATACAACTAAATATATATATTTCAAAATGTTGTTAGAATATATATATATATATATATATATATATATATATATATATATATATATATATATATATATATATATATATATATTGAAATTCCAAAAAATATCATCAGTTTTTAAAATAAAGGATATAGTGATCACTAGATTTTCAAATAAATAGAATTCAAAGTTTAATAAAATAATTTATTTCTCACATACTAACATTTTTACCATTATATCATGTACATGAAATACGTCTTTATAGAAATAGTGGTTTGTGATGTCGTTTGACACTTTATTTGTGTATATTGTCATTTTCAAAAAGGTCTAAAAAGGTATTCAATTCAACAATAATCATCTTTTAATTCTAGCGTTTCAATGTTTTTCTAATTAGATAAAAGCACTTAAATTGTCAATTATGGTGTGGGCTTGAAAAAGATTGACATCATTATGCTCATGAATATGATTGAAAAGCATATGTAGATGAAAATGGTACTTGTAAAGAAATGCCAATCTTTTGTTGGGTAAAACAACAAAAAACCAAGCATTAAAATAAATAGAACAAGTTACTAAAATAGTTCTTGTGGTTTGGCTAAAATTGCACGTTTACTCCTTATCTTTTGTTTTGTACTCGGACCATCCTCACTTTTTCTTTTTATTACCCGCCTGGTCCTTTGTCCGTTATTCATCAATTACAAACATTAAGTTTCCCACGTGCTTCACACGTGAGGGGTATTTTGGTCATTTTATATATGGCGCCTAAATGCAATGTCAATCGTTTCTTCATTCTGATCATTTTACGATCATCTACCTCACACACACTCTCTCTCTCTCTCTCTCTCTCTCTCTCTCTCTCTTAATCTCTAACTCTTGAAAATCGAGTAGAAACCCTAACTCCTCAAAATTCTGCAAGAATCATCGAAGTAATAATGGTGGATTAGAGGATTAGAGCAAACATGGAAGAAATAGACGTTGAAAAACATTACGGTAACCTCATATTTTCAAAAGTTAAATTTATCACCTACAAATTTCAAACTAATAAGTTGAAGTTTTCTCTTTTACAGCTGGTCATCCAACTATCTTCTCCATCAAATTATTCTATGGTGGAGAGTTTACGAAGTTTCCTGGAAGGAGGTACGTGAAGGGCAAATAAATATGTGTTGATATGTTGGACATTGATGAGTTTTGTGTGCACGATATTGATGAGATAATGGAGTCCTTAGGTTGTGTTGAGGAGGGTAAGTTGCTTTATTACCACTTCAAAAGATCCTTTTTCAGATTTGGACTTTGGGTTGTTTACATTGGCTAGTGAAAGTGACATTAACCATTTGGTTACATACGTGAGCAAAAATAAAATGATTGAAGTTTAGGTTGAACATGGTAAAACAATGTTGCATATATATACAATGTCATCTACCCCTAGTAAAGTTAGGATAGAAGAAATCATTGATCAACCTTCGTGTAGTAGAAGGCTATTTTTGGAATGGAAGGAAACTGAAACAGGGAATTGTATTGGATCAAGAAAACAAGATGTGCTCCAACAAAAAAAAAAACTGAAAGTGACCAAATTGATGCCCATTGTGAATTTTATGAAATTCTAAATGAAGAACTTAGACGGATTACTTGTGACAACCATCACTTTCTGGTCAAGTCAAAGTCAAATAAAGTCAACAAGTTAAACTGGTCATCTCAATTAACCCTTGTATATTAGGGTTTACCTTATGTTTACTATTGTACAACACACCATTCTAATGCAAAGTATCACTTAGAGTTTTCACATGTTTAGAAAATCTAAACCCTAATCAGGGTAAGTGATGGAACTACTCGATAAAACATTAATACATACCCTTCGGGGGCGTATAACACTCATAACAAGGCAAAACGGGGTTTACAAATCATTCATTTCAAGGCTAAACACTCACAAAGGTCACAAAAAAAGTCTCTCTAAATCTCTCTCACTCTATCTCTCTCTCTCCCAAATCTCTCTCAAAAACTTTTCAACTTTTTTACAATCATCCATGGCATCGCGACCCATAACTTAGTCAAAAACCGCTCGAAACGTGAAGATTTCTCGAAAACAGCCATGTAGGGCCGAAACCACTCTTAGAACTGAAGCCTCCTTATAAGGACCGAAACCTACTATAAGGACCGAAATCAGCTATTTAGGACCGAAGCCGAAGGTTCCTTTCGGATCGAGATCCAGACGAGCCAAATTAGCTCCGAGCGAACCGAACCACTGAGACCGAACCTGAAGCTCACTCCACCTCCGTCTTTGCCTTCGCCTATGGTTCTCGCCTGCCTTCGCTTTCGGTTCATGTCAGCAAGTTCGCCTGCAAGAACCTTCGGGACCGAACCCTCCCTCTCGGTTCTTAAGGACCGAACCTCGCAGCTTCACTTCTTGGTTCCGGTTTTCGACCACTTTTGCGTTATAAGCTCGTTTTTCATGATTTTAACGTGGGATTTTTACCCAAACTCATATCTTGACTTATAAGTGTTAGGTTATGAGCATTCTAACACTCCTAAGTGTACATGCAACCCTAAATACCTTGGATCTATGTTTTCTCTATTATACATACAAATATGAATATCCAAGGTATTACCCTATCTAGAATACAATCATTTATACTTGGGTAATCAAATGGATAGAATACATACCTTTGTTTGATGTAGCTTGTCTTCATGAAGCTTGAGTGCCTAGTGCCCCAAGTGTGACACCTCAAATGGTTCACACAACATCATATGCACTTGGAAAGATGTGAGAGAATTCCACACTTCATGAAAATCGGCTAGCCCTTTCACTCATACATTAGCTCCGATTTTCCCAATGATATGATCTTTATATAGTGTCACAATTAGGGTAAACCCTAATGGTCATGACCTTCCATTTCCTTGGATCCATGGGTTCAAATACACCATGGAGCATCCTATGGGTTTTAACCCAACTTGATAATCCATGGAGCATTAGCCCACTATACAAGTATGGAGGATTTACACAATTAACCCATATATTTAATTAGTCTTCTTTTGATCACTTAATTAATTCTAAATTAATTCTTGATCAATACTAATTAAATAATCCTATTAATATATTAGAACTTATAATATATTAATAATCCTTAAGTGTATTTCTCTCATTTTAGTCTATCCAAGTGCATGATGCCATGCAACCCAAATGGACCATGCCAGGTCGGGTCAAGTCTTACCAATTATAGTTATGGACTTAGACATTAATCCAACAGTCTCCCACTTGGATAAGTCTAAAAATATTATTGCGTATGACTTCAAGAACCGACTGGCAATCGTAGCTCTCAAAAGCTTCTGTCGAACTCTGACCTTGCCGATGATCTCTGACCTTTGTCAATGACTTGTCCATTAGATAAGTGATCATATATTCCTCCATTCTAGATATCATATGGACCGAGACATGGATTATAATCATTCTCTTTGTCCATCTGTTGTATCCCGATTTCCGATTCATGATGACTGACTGATTGAACAAATCAAATCAGTCCTGGCTTGGCCAAGCACTCACATGTATCTTCATTAAATCATCGAGGGGCCCACAGATATCGATTTTATCCCGTAGGTAAAAGGAATGGATAAACTTCGACTCATATGGCTTGTTCTACTACTTGTTGAATCACAAACAAAGGCACGTTTTATAATATCGAGTTGCCGAATGCGTTTTCATGTAATCAATGTACAACCAACTCATAGTAACAACTCATATCTCTAGGTTTGAAGAATATAAGATATTATCGTCTCATGATCACTCGTGATAAAATCCATGAAGTGATTCCAATGAGCGCGGGTTGAATCCAATACTCAAAACTTATGAGCACTCATGAGTGTTGTAGCACAACTTTTTCCACCAACTTAGACCTATACAAGCCAACCCATGACAGTTTTGATTCATATCTACTTCCAACATATGACTGACTTTGCATGGTTTGAATAACTTAGTCATTCTAGAAGAATAACCTAGTTTATTCTGGAAGTCAAGATATGCAAAATGAAACACAAGAATAATTGAATCTAATATGGTATCAAAACCTATGAACATAAATAAAACACCTTTTATTTATCACCATATGATTACACATTATTCATTGCATACTGTTTCAGCTATCAACTTTAATCTTGAATTAAAACAATAATTATCCCATGCTTCGAGCATGTACACTATGTTTTTCTATACAATAGCTTTGCCATACACCAAGTATGAACTCTATGTTTGTCTATGATCCTTACTTTGTGAAATAAACCAATTGACCAAACTTTCAATGATCATACTCCCGAATTCTTATGGCAAATGCAGGAATTCCAAATTCATGCCATTTTATCGAAATCTGTTAGATTCTAAACTTATATGCAATGATTCTCTTGTAATGATTATGCGCAAAGTCACAAAGACTTGACAACAAACATTACAGAGCATTCCAAAGGAGATCAACTCCTTGGAAACATCCTTCTTGCATTAAGTTTCCTAATCTTACATAGATTTATTGAACAACTTCCACTAATGGGATCATTTCCACATTCCCCTTTTGACTATCACTTCTGAACAAGAGTTGCCTCTTTTCAGAATATGTCAATATGGTCATTCCAACAATTAACACTATACTTCCAACTGTCCCTGAGCAACCAATCTTTGGTAAACCTTAGATTGACCTCGACAATTGCTTAATCGTTTTAGTCATATCCAGTTCTAGAACTTTTCCCTTCTTAATGCCCCGGGCATTTAGAAAGGATGAATATAGCACATGTAATCGATCCTATATCTTAAGTATACGGGACACGATTCATGATGTCTCACATAAAGACTAAACCAGTCTTTTGCTACAATATTTCCATTTCTATTTGCCAAGGTGTCATAATTTCATATTATGAAAAGGGATGTCGTAATCATAATTGAATTTTAGAACGCAAATAATGAACCCATTTATAGAATTTCCTTATGAAATTCATATATATTCTTGACAAAATTTGATTAAAATCTCAATCTAAGCTTTTAGAATTGAAATGAAGTATAATTTCCTTTCCCTTAATTATAGCAAAACAACTTTTTCAACCCCTACAGCCTCAAGAATTGAAACTTTTGTTTAACATTGCTAACATGCAATAATTATCATAATTATCATGCTCCCACTAACATGATGATTATTAGCATAACACTTATGCTCCCACTAGCTTTGACATGTACTCAGAAGTCAGTTGGACTTCTAGAAAAACAATACTTTATTGACTTTCTTACCAAAGTTCAGATTTCTTATACTAGATTGCTTTGATAAAACTTTATCAATATCATACACCTTATCTTAGATAGCTCATAGGTGCGTCTAAACAATTTTAAGAACTATGAAAAGGGATGCTGTAATCATAGTTTGGATTGTTTAAACCTTTGCCACTTCTCACAAGTCCATGTTAGTGTGCCGGTTAACCACACACGCTCCACTAACGACTTTGAGAATGCAAATATCACAATTGCTATCTAGTTAAAATCTACTTAGTAAAAGTGTTTCCTCACCATCATTTTCATGAATCGGAGAGAAACCTTATGACACTTAGATTTAATGGTGTATGTGTTCTTATCGATGTGAATTATCAAAACCATAGTCACAATAAAAGGATAATGACAAATCCAAAATCATATGGACTGAACTCAATCTTAATTTCTTGCCATCTGGCAGCTCAAGGGCCTGCCATTGCTTCCCAGTTGTTGTGCAACCAATTGAGAACTCTAAGAGCTCATATGCGAAGCCAACTTTAACTGGAATGGGCACAGAACATGTTAACACGATAGGTTATAAACCTCACGTCGTGTGCTAGTGTTAAACTATAGGTTTTATTCTTGATTAGTTCTTGAGACTTTCAAGACCTTTAAAATTCCCACTGTCCTCTAGACATATAAGACTCCCTTGTAAAACATCCAAGAGATAGTGTGGATTCTAATCAAGACAAACACTTCACACAATTGGCCTTAGTTGGTCTTTGTTTTGTCCAAAACATCACAACTTACCAATTTCAAATGTACAAGAGTAGAAAAACTTTACTCTTACATTTGACTAGTGTTTTAAACCTTTCTTTAAGATATTTCACTCAACTTACAGTCTTGGAGTATGACTCTAAGACTTGTTTTAGAACGAAGTATGACTCATCTTCTTGATTTGACCACTTCAACAATTCATAGCTCCTTTTCTTAGCTATCAGAATGCACTTAGAGGATGAATTGTCATAAGGTCTCTTAATCATTAAGATGATCATATGACATGATACTAAAGTACTCTCCCATCTTTACAGATTTGAGAAACTTTTATCCTTCTGCCTAATTTGATTCTTCTTATTCGCTCAACCATACATTTTAAGTTTTCCAATGTATCATAATTACACTTAAGCCTATAAGTATAACCATATTTACTAAACTTTAGTAAATCATGACGAATAGTCTTAACGATTATTTATGGTGGGCTTGATCAGTTCACAAGAATGTGTACTCGATCCCTTAGTCCTTTATTATACTCACACATCCATGTGAACAAGTAATTAGTCTTAATTTTCCAATGCTTGAAAGTTCTCATTCATCATACTATACAACTTGCATGATTCCATGTTTCGGTCCAATTGAAACTTGGGTGATGAGGATCTTTCCTTATTTGGTAAATTTAGACATTACCACAAATAAAAGAATCAATTTTATATTTCCACTCTTGCTATTAATAGAATCATATAAGCAACAATTTTTTTCCCTCAAATGCCATTGTAAGGATATTTTAAAATAAATAAAATCATCATTTTTCCTTTTATTTTAAAAACTTTGCGGAAAAACTATCCTTACAATGCAAAAGAGCATGAAAACTTTGTTGTTATCTATTCCTAAGCAATATATCATAACTCCTAAGAGTAGCTTAAGAATCCAATCTTCAAACTATACGATAGAGATCCATCTACGCGATCAGATTCAACATATTCTTTCTTTAAGTTTCTTCACTTTTCTTTGATTCTTACAAACATCAACATGTGACCCAGCCACATCATATATCAAGAATCTCAGTATAGAAACTTAGCAGAGTTAGATAGTGGATTTTACCTGAAGTAGAGTCAAACTTATTGACTTTAACATCCTTAGGTAAAACTGGCAACTTCATAACTAATTCCCCTTCCTTTGGCAATATAAACATATGGACCCTTTGGTAATGGTATCGGTACTATCACAGACTTAGCTTTTCTCTTTACCATTTGGTTAACCGAGTTGACTATGGCCGATCCCTTTCCATTGGGAAGAGAATGCTTTTTCTGGATTTCCAGTGTCTTCATTGTCAATGTCCATAAAGTTTTAGGAAGTTGATCTTAGCAAATAGATAAGATCATTAAGGGTCTTGTCATAGTCTGTTTCATAGGAGTCCCAAAGGAACTCACTATGTGACTTAAAAAGTGATTGAACCACCAACTTTCTCAAGACTTTGACACCCAACTCTCCCGGCTTGTTAGTATGTGACTTCATCTCCAAGATGTGAGCACACCTAGACCTTGCCTTGCCAATAGGGCTTGAGTGACCTTGAACTTGTAGGTTAGGGAGAATAATTGGAGAAGGTGGAGGAAGTGAAGTTCCAAGAGATTTGGGAGAAGCATAGATGTCTAAACTAGACATCTTTTGGGAGGCATTCAAGATAGTTGATTAAAAGTCCTTAATATAACACCCAATATGAGATATTAAGGCTAGGACCCTACAACCTATTTTATAACTCGGAAGAGGGATGCCGTAATCCAGCTATAAAATATTTGAAGGTAGGTGAATGACGATTCACCAATTTCCACCAAGATAAACTAAATGTATTATTAGGTTTTAATTGGTTTTGAAACTCCTAGATTCTTTTGAGATTCATTGAACTGTTCGATGGCATGCTTCAATCTCGAGTGTTCCCTTCAGGTTTTGTGACTGGGATGCCGAGGATCACAAAACAAGGTGTGAAGTAACCATGCAAATATACTTGGTACCCTTAATATTTACCCCTTAATCGATGTGCTGGTTAACCACACACGCTCCACCGATACTATGATAAATATTAAGTTACCATTTGCCTACCTTGTTAAGTCCAGGTTAGTGTGTCGGTTAACCACACATGCTCTACTAACGACTTAAGCAAAGTGCAAAGTGTAATTTCATGGGTTAGCACCAAATTCACATTTTTCCTAAGTAACTAAGATTAGGTATTAATAAGAGTTTAGTTACTTAGTATTTATCATTAAAACTTTTAATGAAGGGAGAATTCTAGTCCTTGTCCTACCCGTTCGGTTAACGACCCTCCACCGGTCAAGGAAGCGGTGGGTGAGAGTGAACACCCATTAAACTGCCATTTTATAGGCAGTAACCTTATACCCCCTTATAGACCGGCTTCGTGAATGAGGCCTACTAATAGTAAGACTAACTTTACTCTTATACATATATATAAATATTATTAACTTATAATATTATAAAGTATAAGGGTTAAATTTTAACTTTTAAAATTCTAAGGGCTAACTTGGAATTAAAGTATTCATAAGAGAAACTTTTCAAATTCCAAAACTTGAGGGAAAGTTTTGAAACTATTCAAAACTAACTAATTCAATAACTTATGAGTTTAAAGTAGTTTTAATTAAAAAACTCTTCAAGTTCCATAACGTGAGGACAAGTTATGGAAGACTTTAAACTATTACAAGAATGTGACTCTTCCTTATTCATAACTTATGTAAAACTTTATGAGTTTTATGAAACTTAAATGTGACTTTTCATATAAATTGAGGACAATTTACAAAAACACATTTTAGAATCAACTCTTAGATTAATTTGGATTGAAAAAAACAATTTCACATAACTTTCTATTAATCTAAGCAACTCATAAGAACAAGATAATTCAAATCAAACTTTTTCATGTAATTAGTCTAAACCGTAAACTAATACAAAACATGAATCTATTGACAATTATCTTTGAAATTGGATTAGCATGAACATTACCACATCAAAAACAAGTTTATAAGTCCAAAAACATCTTAGGGTAATGTTCCTAGTCCAATTCCAGCCAAATCAATCGAATATAGGCTATCTGGGGGTCCAACTCGTCGAGTGCATGAACCAACTCGGCAAGTTGGATGCTTTTTGCCTTGGACTCGGCAAGTCCATCAGTGGACTCGGCGAGTCTGCTGTGCAGACAACACCAAAATTCGATTTTTAAGCCAATTTTGCATGTATAACAAGAAAACAAGCCTGGGCTTTGATACCGCTGTTAGGTTATGAGCATTCTAACACTCCTAAGTGTACATGCAAGCCAAAATACCTTGGATCTATGTTTTCTCTATTATACATACAAATATGAATATCTAAGGTATTACCCTATCTAGAATATAATCATTTATACTTGGGTAATCAAATGGATAGAATATATACCTTTGTTTGATGTAGCTTGTCTTCATGAAGCTTGAGTGCCTAGTGCCCCAAGTGTGACACCTCAAATGGTTCACACAACATCATATGCACTTGGTTTTCACACTTCATGTGAGAGAATTCCACACTTCATGAAAATCGGCTAGCCCTTTCACTCACACATTAGTTCCGATTTTCTAAATGATATTATATTTATATAGTGTCACAATTAGGGTAAACCCTAATGGTCATGGCCTTCCGTTTCCTGGGATCCATGGGATCAAATACACCATGGAGCATCCGTGGAGCATCCTATGAGTTTTAGCCCAACTTGATAATCCATGGAGCATTAGCCCACTATACAAGTATGGATGATTTACACAATCAACCCATATATTTAATTAGTCTTCTTTTGATCACTTTATTAATTCTAAATTAATTCTTGATCAATACTAATTAAATAATCCTATTAATATATTAGAACTTATAATATATTAATAATCCTTAAGTGTTATTTCTCTCAATTTAGTCTATCCAAGTGCATGATGCCATGCAACCCAAATGGACCATGCCGGGTCGGGTCAAGTCTTACCAATTATTGTTATGGACTTAGACATTAATCCAACAATAAGACCCTATATATTCATATTTTAATCACATTTTGGGGGATATCTTAATCTAGGAATAATATCTATTGTGTAAGATATTGATTTGGAGTGTTGACTTGTCTATAAAGTTATGACACAAGCTGCCTCTCATACCCACTCCATGACATCTTCTTGTCACTATTCACCTATAGTTAGTCAACTATTTGTACTTCCACCACCCTTCGCCAACAAGATTCATTAATCAAAGGCTGGGAAAAACTCTTATCTCTCCTCCAAGATATTCTCTCTTTCACCAAAAACAAACCCATTTTCTCTCTCACTTTCTCTCTCTAAACTCGAGATTTCAAGGCTGTTCTTTAGCATTCTCCTTCACATTTGGATCTTTAAATCTTCAAGCATCTTCCAAGTGTTCTTGACTTGGAAACTCCTTTTCTTCAACATCCATCCCAAGAAATCATTCACGGTGAGTTCATACCCCTACATTTTCATGTTTTCCTCAAGTTTTATGTGACAACCTGAATTTCGTTCCGTCATTTTAAACCGATTCGTCAATAAAATACGTCATTTTCGAATTGTTTTCATTTCGTTATTAAATTAAGTCATTAAATTTAAGTCGTTTATTATGACTTAATGGGTACTCAAACACGTTAGAAACATGTAAAAACACTTTCGATATTTAATTGGATAAGTTTTAGTTTTATTCCGTCGGGTTATAAACAATTAAATCGGGTACGACCAAAAGCCTCGGTAAACGTCAGTATCGGGTAGAATTCCACCGGGCCATAAACTCAAACCCTATATAAGGGATTGAGTGACATCATTTTGAGGCTTTTTCTCTTTCCAAAAACACTTTCTCTTACTACTCTGTCTCTAAAACTCGACTTTGGTCCAAAATCATCCAATTCAAGCCTCAAATCATTAAGGTAACTATCCTAACTCATAGATTAACATCTTTAGCCTTAATTTCATGTTTAAATCATGAAATAGGATCAAAGACTTGTGTTTACGGTCTAGGAACCTCCCTAAACCGTGAACACCTCTAAAGAGGGTTTTGAAGCCCCAAAATCCCTCCAAATCACTTCTAGTGCTTAGTTAAGACCTTTGGACTTGCAGGAATGGACTTAGAGCACCAAAATCTTACCATTTAGGGGGTAAACTTGAGTTTACGGTCCAAGAACATGTTTGGACCGTAAACCCCCATTCATGGACCATAAACATCATTTAAGGTGTTAGTTTTCCCCCAAACACCTCCAACAAGCTTCCATGAGAGTATAGAACCTTATAATCTTTCAAGAGATGCACCAAAACATACACAATGGGTCAGACTTGAGTTTATGGCCCAAGAAAATTCTTGGACCGTAAACACCTCTTCTTAGAGCTTAATCTCCTCCAATGGGTGTTAAAGTGCCCTTAACACCTTGTATGGCTTAGAAATGGGTCTAGAACTTAGCATGCTTAACCTTCAACCACCAAATTTCATGAATCGTGGACAAACATGAGTTTACTGCTGTAAACTCATGTGTTTAAGGTAGTAAACTCACCAAGAACATCTTCGTAGACCGTAAACTATTTTCCAAGGTCAATTCAAGTCCCAATCACTTCCTAAGCCATGGAATCAACCCTAGAACCTTCCTTTGTGCATTGTAGTGACCTATGAACACCAAAACACCTTAAGACATGGCACATAAGAGTTTACGGCCGTAAAATCATAGTTTACTACCGTAAACTCCTCAATTGGTCCTTAGGATGTTCAAATCTCATTCAAATGCATTGAAACCAAGCCTAACATCACCTCTCATGAGTTATAAGGCTATTTAGCAACCAAGAACACCCTACCATGAGTTTATGGCATAAACTCATGGGGAGTTGGTCATTTGGGCTGAAAACTCCATAAAGAGTTTACTCTTGAAGAGTAAACTCCATATCTATGCCCTACACAACCATAGATGCTACCCGGGTCACTCCAAACACTTGAATTGAAGTGTTTTCGCATCTAGAAGTGTTTATTCTTATTTAATTAATAGAACAAGGTCTAATTAGATACAAATTATGTATCTTTTCATATTACATAGGAACCTCATGCGTTATCAAGCCCCAATCTGACACTTAGCATCCTAGACGACACGTTCCTCGACTGGTGAGTTCATACCCCTACACCTTTTTCCATGTTTTTCAATGTTTTCAGGGGGGAATACAAGCAAATTATAAATGTTTTCAAAACCTAAAACTGATGTATTTCTATAAATATCTGGCTAACTTTTAGATATCTTTACCCCTTATGTATTATGCAGAGCATAAGGGATGTTTTATTGAATATAAATACATGGATTTCAATTACAGTAAAGGAAACAATCAAAACAATCAAATTATTATGGGAATAATTTGGGATCTTCAGTTCTTGTTTTACGAGCATAGATTTATGTAAAGTTATGTCTGATTCAGTTTATCTCTGTTTAATTTAGAGTATTATGCCAGATATGTTCATTGTATTAAACTGTTTTACTGTATGATGTTTGATAACTACCGAGTATACCGTGAATAACTTAATACTAGCTTGTGAGATGTATCTTCATTAAACCCTTCGGGTTATCAGTAATCCTCCCCGGAAGTGTAACCAGAGTCTCCTGGAGTGAGAGCGTGGAATTTGTGAATAGATCTATTCGGGACTGACAATCCCACACCTAAACTACTAGCTACAGTTAGGTGGGCACGCCTGGGGTGACAAATTCTGGATATCGTCCGACGCCTGAAGAACGTCAAGGAGGTCTCGTGCTCATATTATCATGGTTACCCGACACACAATACGTATTAATATAAGTTTATTCACGGATTTTATTTTCATATCTATCTTTGATCTATAGAATTTATATCTAGTACGGGATGGTATTCCCATGGTCTTCATATCTAGTACGGGATAGTATTCCCATGGTCTTCATATATAGTACGGGATAGTATTCCCATGGTCTTTATATCTTGTACGGGATGGTATTCCCATGATTTTATATCTAGTACGGGATGGTAATCCCATGGCTCTCAATCTATAGTTTTTGTGTATTAAAACTATCTTATATCTAGTACGGGATGGTAATCCCATGGCTTTCAATCTCTAGTTTTTGTGTAATAAAACTATCTTATATGTAGTACGGGATGGTATTCCCATGGTTTTCAATCAATATTTTTATGTATTAAAAATATGTACTGTTGTACTGGATGGTATTCCCAGTGGTTTTCAATATATAGTTTTATGTATTATACTATACACTGTTGTATTTAATGGAAATTTGGAACTTTAACTAAACTGTCTTTATAAGAAAATATGGGATTTTCTTGGATAACGACTTTTCAAAAAACTAAAGGAAACATGTTCATTTTCAGAAAACTAAACACTTATGAACTCACCAGCTTTATGCTGATTTTAAAATTGTTTGTATTCTCAGGTTCTCCTTAGACAAGTATCTAGCGTTCTTTTGCAGAAGACGGAGCATATGGAAGTTACGTCTTACTTTTGTTTAATCTTATGTATCTACAAAATTTGTTTTACTGTACTTTTAAACAAATTTAATGAATCTATGTAATGTAATGTTTTGTGTTTACTATGCTGACTATGTACATTGGTTGCGATACTTCATGACGTCCTCCGCCCCGGAACGTTTTCACCTTCGGTTTTGGGGTGTGACAGATTGGTATCAGAGCCCTCGTTTATAGTGAACTAGTATACCAAACCTTACATGGTATAAGACTATAAACACTAAAAGGCCTAAGTGCTCTGAACTAAAAGTATACTTTAAAATATAAGTATTTTCAAAAGTATACAAGTATACCTAACCGTCGAAATCCGTAACTATAAGTAGAACAAAACATAAGTAAATGGGTGTTGTACACTGCGGTTAAACCTGGGCAGTTATGTAGTCGTGTCTAGGATCAATATAGCCTGGCCAACTATACTCATTCGAGACACGACCAACATGTGCTTGGGAGTCACTGTGGTATGCGGCATGCCTAAAACTTACCCAATACCCAAACAACGAACCTTCGTCACAACGAAACATAAAATACTATGGGAGTATTTTAGCCAAAGCCAAATACGTTGTAGAAATTCATTCCGAGTATTGCTACTCGTTCCTTTTTTAGCGATAGTTTATCTGCTTTGATAACTCTTTCCTGCTTATCGCTTATGAAATCCTATATCTGTCATAATGAGATATCCCTTGTTTCATATCTCATATTTCAATTTAGAGGACTTACCATCCTCTCTTTCCTAATCATTTTAGATCATCATGCCTCCAAAGAAAGGACCCAGCTCTAAGAACAACAACTCTCTGCCACCATATTCTCCTCCGTTCGACCTTGTCCTCTTTCAGGTAGCTGTTACTGCCGCAGTGATGGCTACAATAACGCTATTATACCCTAGCAGGTTCAGTGGACCAGGAAGTAACACCTACCCTCAAAACCATGAAAATGTTCAGGAGCATCAGATTGAGCGTAATGAGAGTAAAAAGGTTATCTGGAAAAAGAAGCAAAAGGGTCAGAGTTCACAAGGACCCTCCAAGAGGCATGAAACTGTGGAAGTTCGAGCTGCCACTACTCATGTCGCTGTGTCTACAGTTCAAGCACCAACCACTAGGTATGCGGGTAACCTCCCTTGGTGCAATAAGTGCAGTTATCATCATCTTGCTTCCAGCCCATGTAGAGAGAAGTTTTGCAAAAACTGTGGCCATGAGGGTCACCTCGTGCGAAGTTGCAGAACACCAACCGAATCGACCAGTCAAGCTTTCGGAACAGGTATCAGTCAGGCCTGCTTTGGTTGTGGCGAAGTCAGGCATTATAAGAGAAACTGCCCCAAAGCAGCAACAACTAGCAACGGTGAAATAGCTCTGGCTATAAAGCCGGAGGAGGCAGTCGCCAATCCCTCCGTCATCGCAGGTACATTTCTTCTTGACAATTCTTATACTCGTATTCTTTTCAAATCTAGTATTAAAGAAGTTCTTAGTAGAAAATCATTCAAACGTCTTATTAAATATAGTCCCCATCTAGTAACCGAACCAATTACCGTCAAGATAGCTAACAGTGAGAAAGAATACGTCAACGATAGATTCTGAAAGACCCTGTATAGTGGTTTGGTCTAGGTATAATAGTTGGTAGTAGTGGATGTGTAGCCATATTGTTTTTGTCATGAGTTTACGGTCAAGATGTGTTTACGGCCGTAAACTCCTTACGGCCGTAAACACCTTACGGTTGTAAGTCAAGTCTATAAATAGGGCGTTGTGTCAGACTTTATTTGTTGTTGGTGCTTTCGTATTCTCCCAAGTTGTATCAGACGTTTTATAGCTTTGAAGAGTATGCAAGCTTGGTTTTTGTTCTATATTTGCTTATTAATTCGTGTTTGCATATGTGATCATCTTTGATCATTGGTAGATCTGTTTTTCGGGACTTTACAATTGGTATCAGAGCGAAACCAGTGTCAAAGACGTTCAACAACTGCGTTTTCAACTAAATCAATATTCACAGCAACAAAGAGGGTTTCTTTCCGGTCAAATTCAAAGGTTTTCGAAGTTTACGGCCTGAGCTTACGGCCGTAAACTCCTCTTCACAGCCACAAGTTCATCCTTCGAAAACAATTATTTTACACATCATTCGAGCCTTCGAGATCAAATTTTGATCCTGGCATTTAATTGAGTTGTTTTTAAAAATAAAATCGAACTTTTATATTTAACTTTCATTGACCGTAAACTCGTTATTCATGAAAAATCGATTTTCTGTTAAACGATAATTACACCATTAATTTTTCGGAGCTTAAATCAAAAGGTATCTTTGGACTGTAAACTCGAGTTTACAGCCTAAGGTTTACGGCCTTAAGGTTTACGGCTAAGTCAATTCCTACATATTAATTAAAATTAATTCCTGAATTAAAAAAATAAATTTTTCGCTCTTGACCGTAAACTAGTGTTTACGGCCATAAAGAGTGTTTACGGCCAGATTTTGTCTTCCAGTTTACGGCCTAAAATTTACTACAGATAAATTTTTTTTTAATAAAAATGGAAACACAAAATTCAACTCAATATCAAGAACTTGATGCTGTGATGGGAACAACCACGCGCATTCCAAGACTTATGTCTGCTGATGGTTTCCCCGAGTGGAAATATAGAATTGAGAAATATATAAAGATGAAGGACTTCAAGATTTGGAAATGTGTTTTAAAGGATCCAGTCAGAATCACCACTACAGTTGGGGGGCAGGTGGTCGACAAGAAAATCGAAAACTACACTGATGAAGACTTTGAGAGTGTAGAAGAACAAGAAAAGGCATTGGCCATTTTGACTATGGCTTTATCTCCAGACATTGCTCAAGGATTTAGAGAGTATACTTCTGCTAAAGCACTGTGGGAAGCCCTTATTGAAGTATATGAGGGAAATGAAGACATGCAAGAAAGTCGCCAAGATATGCTGAGGCAACACTTCAATATGTTTAATTATGTTCCCGAAGAGACTCTCGAAGCTCAACTGCAGCGATTTACAACTCTCAACACAGAGATGAATGTGGCAGGGATCTTCTATACAAAGTCAGAAATTAATAAGAAGCTACTAAATGCTCTCCCAAAATCTTGGGACATGAATGTAGCTGTGATCAAGAAGACTAAGGATCCCAATCGCCTCTCTCTAGCTGAAGTGATGGCTGTCATCAAAGCGTGTGATATTGATGACAAGCAGCGAGAGATCAATCATGCGAACTCCTACTCAGCTGCCAATCTTGGCATTTCAACTAATAATGCTCTCTCTTCTTTCTCTTATACTCCTGCAGGTTCATCCTCTGCACCGGTCATTCCCTGCCCACAAAGCTAGCCTCTCATGTCTACCCAAACTGCTTCTTCCTTAAATGTGGCTTCCTCTTCAAAGGGAAAGGAGGGTGATGAAAACCTTGTCTTTGCAGCAGGGCTTGTGAATTGCTACAATGCTCTTGTAGCTGGGGAACTTCCACCTCAATTGTCATTTGCAGATCTTGATCAAATCCATCCGGAGGACGTTGAGGAAATGGACATCACATGGCAAATTGCCATGACTGTATTTAGGGCAAAACAGTTTGCCAAAAAGACAGGGAAGAACAATTGGGGAATGAGCACTGACAAGAAGGTTGGATTCAACAAAGGAAAGCTTCGATGTTTCAATTGCTACGAGCCAGGGCATTTTGCTCGTGATTGCCCACACCCCGATAGAAGGGTTAATAATGACAGAACAATGGTTGCAGTTGGGAACAACCAAAGCAGTAGTCAAGCAAACAATGAAAAGGCTATGGTTGCACAATCCTTTGACTGGGATGATCAAATACAAGCTCTAAATTTGTCTGGACCAGAAAATGCTCATCTAGCACAAGTAAGGGATGACACTCCAGCAGGGACTGTAGTAGCTGAAAACAGTATGATGAAGCTACAATTTGGCTTGATGGTATCTTCTTCCCATGAACCTAATTCGTCCAAGGTAAGTCTCCTATCATGCTCTAAGGCTTGTGTAGATTTTGTGAAAACTTGACATTATAAAATTGAGACATTAGGCAATGAAGCAGAAAATCTTAGGATTCTTCGTGAACTCAATGACAAATTAATAAGAGACATAGAAGACCTTAGATATGAAGGGTACCGACTTCGAAAAGGACAAAAACCACTTAAAGCTCAACTAGAATAAAAAATTAAAGACTTTAGGAGACTCCAGGAAGACTACAGCAACAAATGTGAAAACTATGATTATGTAGTCAAACAAAATGCTGAGCTAGTAGCTGAAGTTGAATCTTTGAAAGGAAAATTTGAGACCGCCAAACTTGATGTTAGAAAATATGATTTCGCAAGTGAGGTGGTTGCAAATATGATAGACCAAAGGATGCAGTTTAAAAGGAATCAATCAAAAGGTCTAGGGTATAATCATGTACCTCCTCCTTTCAATCATTCATATGTGTCCAAGCCCTTGTCCAAAGAAGAGATTGCCAATGAATCATTTATGATTTATGGCAAGCCCTCCGGTTTTGTTTCGGGAGGATTTATAAATGTTGAAAGTACTAACATTTCTACTTCTCCTGCAGATTAATCCTTGAATAATTCAAAGCACAAAGTTGAAGGATGTGTTTCTGAAAATAAAATCGAGTCCAAACCTGAAGCTTTCATTTTAAATAAAGACAATTCTTTTTCGAATGTTTTAAGTGACAATGTCTCTTGTGGTGTTTTTAATTATTCTGATACAGTAGATGCTACCTCTGATACAGTTTTGAGTGTTTCTAATATGTCTGATAAAGTTTTGAACAGTTTGGTTGACAATTTGAATGTTTGTGATAAAAATGTTGAGACACCACTAGTTTCACAACCCTCAATAAGTATAGCACCCTCACTTGCCTCACAAACTAATAATATTGCATGTTTCTGTGAGACAAGCAAGGGTGTTTGTAGGGAAAACAAATCTGATAAATGCAGCACAAGTTCTAACAATAACAACCAGATTTGTTTTAATTGTGGTACTAGGGGTCATATTGCTAGAAATTTTCTTAATCGAATGTTTGTGAGTCATAATCTTCCAAGAAGGGAGAACGAGTTAAGAGGAAGGACTTTAAATAGAGATTCCTCTAGAAGTCGCTCTCGAAATGATGATTGGGTAGATGAAAGAAATAGAAAAAGGGATATTTTTGACAGACATAAAAGGTTTTTTAATCACCTTGTCCCGAACAGTCTGCCAAAAAGGAGCATAGCCACGCCAAGGTCAAGCTCATCCCAAAGCAGTAGTGGATCTTCAACCAATTCTGGTAGAAGTAACACATGATTTAAGCAGATTGTTAAACATAAAATGACAAAGTTGACAGAATTTTTCAAAAAACCTAATTATAAATGGAAGCCCAAATCTACTCCCAATACATCATCTGTATCCTCAGAGAAGTTCATGTGCAATAAATCTGAAAAGGCATCGGGATCACCCAGGAAGATCATGACCTGGGTGCCCAAATCTAATTAAACCCGCACATTTTGCAGGGGCAGTTGCGGGGAAATGTCATCAGACCATGGTTCGTCGACAGCGGCTGTTCCCGGCACATGACAGGAGACATCACCCAACTGAACAACATCCAATCATTTAATGGGGGATATGTGTCTTTTGCGGGTGGAGATGGAGGAAAAATTACACAAAAGGGCACGGTATCAAATGGAGTTCTGAGTTTTGAAAATGTGAATTTCGCTCCAGAGCTAAAACACAGCCTGCTAAGTGTCTCGCAGATCTGTGACAAGGGCTATTCTACGTATTTCACTGACAAGGAATGCATGATCTTAAAGTCAGGCTTTGTCATCCCTGAAGAATGGATTTTCGTAAAGTCAAAAAGGGATGGAAATGCCTATATTATCGATATGAATAGCAATCTACCAGAGCAAGTTACTTGTTTGTTCTCAAAGATCTCTGAGCAAACTGCAATGCTGTGGCACCAAAGATTAGGTCACGCTAACGCCAAAAATCTCAATCGTCTTGCAAAGAATGAGATGGTCTGTGGATTTCCTGTCAAAGATTTTATCACGTTTGAGAAATGTGTGTCATGTGCTCAAGGAAAGCATCATCGAAAGCTACATTTGCCGAAGCAAGTTAACTCAATAAGTCAGGTTCTACAACTTCTTCACATGGATTTATTTGGTCCAGTGAACGTGCTAAGCATCAATAGAAGTTCTTACTGTTTAGTTGTGATTGATGATTTCTCTCGTTTTACGTGGGTTTTATTTCTATCCAACAAAGCTGGCATCACTGAATTGATCAAAAGGTTCATCATACTTGTTGAGAATTAGACCAATCAAAGGGTGAAGGCACTTCGCACCGATAATGGAACAGAATTCAAGAATTCTGTTCTCAATCACTTCTGCACTGAGAAGGGGATCCTACGTCAATTTAGTTCAGCTCACACACCTCAACAAAATGGTGTTGCTGAGAGGCGAAACAGAACACTTAAAGATGCTGCAAGGACGATGTTGTGTGACTCCAAGCTTCCTGTTTTCTTTTGGGCGGAGGCAATAAACACTGCCTGTTATGTTCAGAATCGAGTGCTCATCAACAAAGCTCAAATGAAAACCCCATATGAAATTTACTGTGGTCACAAACCGTCAGTCAGTCATTTTCGAGTATTTGGCTGTCCTTGCACCCTTCTTCACCTAGATGCCAACCCAAAGTTCAATGCCAAAGCAGATGACTGTTACTTTGTGGGGTATGCTACACGCACTGCTTATAGAGTCTATAATAAGAAAACCAAGCAAATTGTGGAATCCTATGACGTGCGTTGGTTAGAAGAGAATGAGACAGACGCTAGAGTGGGCCCGGATTGGTTGTTTGATTATACGTCACTCTTTAAATCCTTAGACATGTACTCAAACAATGTATCTCGATCTGATACGCATAGGAGGGGCATCTCTGAAGATGAAGATGAAGAAGTCGTGTACAAGCCAGTATCCAAATCTTCTGGTTCATCAAAAGGGAAAGCTAAAACTTCCTTTGAGGGAAATACCTATGGCTCTCATAAGGAAGGATCTCCTGCTGCACCTGAGGGGGAGTCTTCTTCAACATTAGTAGGGGAATCATCTTCTACTCCTCAAGAGAGTCCGTTTGTGGTACATGATAGTCCTCAATCAGTCCTTACTGATTCCTCTGATGCTGGGACGACACCTCCTATATCTATAGAGAAAGAGTTAACTCCAAACGTTGCTTCCGCTGTCTCTTCAACATTCATGGAATTACTCTTTCCTGATCTTATTGCATATGACTATGTCGCAGAAACATCTGGGACTGCCGAACCAGCAAATGAAGGAGGAATCAACATTCACACTCTCCCTGTCTCTTTAAACGATATCAGCCAAGAAATACCCTCAAGAGTTCAACGCGATCATCCGATCGAAAACATCATCGGCCAGCTAGAGGATGGGGTCAAAACTAGAAGTCAGAGTGGAGACGTTAATACGTGTCTGTATTCTTGTTTCATCTCTCAAATCGAGCCCAAGAATGTTGAAATGGCTCTAAATGAACCTAGCTGGGTGGATGCAATGCATGAGGAATTGAATCAATTTGAAAAACTCGGTGTTTGGAAGTTAGTTGAGTTACCAAAGGGCAAAAAGTCTCTTGACACACGATGGGTCTTTCGTAACAAGCAAGACGATTCAGGGGTCATTGTGCGAAACAAAGCTAGACTGGTAGTTTGTGGGTTTCGACAGATCGAGGGTCTTGACTACACTGAAGTATACGCTCCCGTAGCGCGCTTGGAGGCAAATCGTATCTTCCTAGCATATGCTTCTTATAAGAACTTCACTGTTTTTCAAATCGATGTCAAGACTGCCTTCTTGTATGCCAAGGTGAAGGAAGAAATCTACGTTGATCAACCTCCAGGGTTTGTCGACCCGAAGTTTCCTAATCATGTTTACAAGTTGGACAAAGCGTTGTATGGGCTGCATCAAGCTCCTAGAGCATGGTATGCAACTCTAACTAAGCATTTGCTCGAACATGGTTACACTCGCGGTACTATCGATCAAACATTGTTCATAAAGCATGTCGACAAGGACCAGATACTTGATCAAATATACGTCGACAACATAATCTTTGGATCAACCAGCCAACAACTTTGCAAGGAGTTCGAAAGTGTAATGAAGAAAAGATTTGAAATGAGCTCTTTGGGAGAAATGACCATGTTTTTGGGGCTTCAGGTTAAACAAAATTCAACCGACATCCTTCTACATCAGGCCAAGTATGTGGAAGATATTCTTGAGAAGTTCGTGCTTCATGATGCTAAATCTGCTTCAACACCGATGGCTGAACGACCTCTCCTGACTCCAGATCCAGAAGGCGAACCCATAGATCAAACTCTCTATCGATCGATGATCGGATCCCTAATGTATCTTACTGCAAGTCGACCAGACATTATGTTTGCAGTTTGTCAATGCGCACGTTATCAGGCTAATCCTAAACTCTCTCATCTTATTGCTGTTAAAAGAATTTTTCGATATATCAAAGGAAGCCCTAAATTGGGTCTTTGGTATCCGAAGAATTCTGAATTTAATCTTTATGCTTTTACTGACAGCAATTATGGAGGTTGTTAGCTTGACAGGAAATCAACTTCAGGAGGATGTCAATACCTAGGTGACAGATTAGTTTCATGGCAATGCAAGAAGCAGTATACTGTCTCGACTTCGACAGAAGAGGTGGAATATGTAGCTGCATCAGCTTGCTGTTCTCAAGTTATTTGGATCCAACATCAGCTGTTGGACTACGGTTTGAATTACTTAGAAACCCCTATCTATTGTGATAATGAAGCTGCCATACAAATTGCTAAGAACCCAATCCAACACTCTAAAACCAAGCACATCGATATTAAAATTCACTTTATCAGAGACTGTTATGAACGATCTTTAATTCGAATCAAACAAGTCCACACTGATAACAATGTGGCTGACTTGTTCAGAAAGCCTTTTAACAAAGCTCGTTTCGATGTGCTTGTGGGATTTCTGAAAATGATACGTTTTGAGGATTAAGTTTTTTATTTAATTTTCATTTTCTTTTAATTTTGGTTTTATTAGTCTATATTTTGAATTTTTGTTAGGTTTGTTTTGAATTTTTGTTAGGTTTGTTTAAATTTGCGCATTGTTTTGGTTCGTATTTTCACCCATGCACAAATTTAGAGGGAGAAATAAAATCCAAAAAAAAAAAAAATTACAAAAAATCCAAAAACAACAAAAAAATTACAAAAAATCCAAAAATAGTGTCATTTCTGTTCAGCATTTTAAATTTTATTGTTGACAACCTCGGTTGTAAGTACTGTGATGGGAAATGATATTAACAAGTGATAAAGGGCAACCTGAATCGGCGTAACATACCTAAGTTGAATCGTCTACGCTCTGTACTCGATGTGCTAGTAGGCACGAAAGATTTTAAAATGGACTTGACTAGGAAAGTTGAACCTAATGAATTTGAGGACTCGACAAACTTTGAGCAGGGAGATAAACATGAGAATCTACTCGTCACATTAATCGAACCCGTACTTGGAACCGTGGCTTAACTTTTCCTCGATGTGCGGATTCTGTCCTTAATTCCGGTTGGATGGGGCGACTAGTAAATTCTGATAAATTAGGTCTGTAGAAAATCGTTTTCTTTCTTTCCATCTGTTAGTCATATGTTGTCTCCTTTGCGCGACTTCTAATCCGACCTGGTACACAACATATGCAACTCTATTTCTCTGCAGGATAAATATATATATATACATGTGTGAAATACTTCTCATCTGTTAGCCATATGCTGTCTCCTTTGCGCGACTTCTAATCCGACCTGGTACACAACATATGCAACCTTCTTCTTCTCAACCCCTCTGAAGTAGTTAGAAATAGAATTCTGTATCTATTCTCTCTCTGAATGGTTGTCTACTAACCCGGTATAAGGAGTACTCTGGAAGTTCTTGATGGCTGGGGCATATCAGGAAACAGGAAACAGGTTCCAGTACACCTAAAATTGAACTCATACAGATTGTCTATAGATCTCGCTGCTCGATTTAGGTGGACAACAATATCCCTGGTTGTAGTCAATTAAATGGTCATAAGGTGAATTTATTTAAGATTTAGGAGTTATCATAATTACCAAAAATTTACAATTAGGTATATGCCTGAATCATGTCATTGGTAAAAGATCCAAAAAATGTCACAAATCTTTCGTGCTTAAGTGGACCACAATACTGACAATCGGTCAGACGAATATGTGAAGATAAGGGCACCGACAAGTGGAATAAGGCCGTCCAATAACTTTGATCCAAGCATCACAAAAGAAGTAGTAGTTAAAGTTTTAAATTTAAAAAAAAAAAATTTAATTTTGTTTTTACTTTAATTTTTAATTTTACTTTTATTTTTTATTTTATTTAATTTTTATTGTTGATTTGCAATTTCAAATTTTATTTTATTTTACATTTATTTTTTATTGTTTTATTTTATTTTAATTTGTTTTATTTTTCGAGCATTTAAATTCTGGTGTGTTAGTTTTTATTTTTAAAAGTTTTATTTAGTTATTTCGAAATTAAATTAATCCTCAAAAGATTTTTATAATTAACTGGTGAAAATTGGAAATACTGGGTAGCTATCAGGTAAGAGGGTAAGGAAGGTAAAAAGGTAAAAAGGTAAAAAGGGGGAGTTCACTGCCGGAATCTCCTCATTCAAGAGTTTCCGGCCGCAAACTCGTTCTCAAAAGCTCTCAAATTGCTGAAAAATTTTCTCTCGATTTTCGGAAAAACAAATACATCATCTTGAAGGTAGCATCGTATAGATCTCAAATATGTATTTTGTTTCATAATTCACCGTCGCGTTGTGTGTTAAAATTAAAAAACCTGATTCGAGGAGTTTACGACCGTAAGCATAGGCCGTAACCTCTGAAAGTTGACGATTTCGATTCAATTTTATTTTATTGTGATGCTATTTATCTTTGTGTTCACGAATATATGCTTATCATTTGTTATCTCAAAGGAAATAGTCGATTTTTAGCCATTTTTCGGAGTAAATATTCATAGGCCGTAAACTCCCAGTTTACGGCCCATGAATTCGAGTTGTTACTGCCTCAGAATGTTTGAAAGAATTCAGTGATAATTGCGTATTGATTTTTCGAAGTAATCTTTAGGCTGTAAACTAGAGTTTACGGCCCAAGAACAAAATTGTCAATAACTCACGTTTCTTTTGGCCGTAAACAGATTTGGTAATGATTGGGTAGTGATTTTTTTTGTGATATTTAGACCGTAAACCAGAGATTTTTCGAAGTGTTCTTTAGGCCGTAAACTAGAGTTTACGGCCCAAGAACCAAATTGTTAAAAGATGACGTTTTTTTAAATAAAAAAAGGGAGGGCAGTAAATGTAAATCATTGATAAATAAATTCTATTTTGATCATATTTTTTATTGTCCTATTTTTGGTCAAAATAAGTTTTATTGTTGGTGTCGGTTTCTTACAACTGTATTTGAGTGCAGACAAATGACAAATCTCAAGTTTGCAGACATGCATAATCTGGCAATCGTTCTTGCTGATCCACCTATCATACATTCCGATATGCGATCAATGATTCACAGGCTGCATGAATGTTGTGTTGCATCAGCATTAACAGTCAACCCGGTGATATATCAGAACATTGTTCATAAATTTTGGGCGACGGCGAGGATACAGATGGATGATGATGGCAATTTCACGGTTGCGGCAAAGGTGCAAGGACGAGACATCGTGATCAATGAAAGCTTTGTTCGAGAGGCGTTGTTGATTGACGATCAACCTAACTATCCGACGGAGATTGGTATCGAAGATGTTCAGAGGATACTGCGACGGATGAGTTATGAGGGAACCTACCCGCCAACTTTGAAAAAGCTGCTCCATCCGTATTGGAGATTTCTAGCTCATGTGTTCGTGAGTTGCATATCGGGTAGAAGGTATGGGGCTGATGATTTCTCAACGCACAACTGGTGCGTTGGTGTCTTTGGCTGCAGGAATTCATTTCAATTTCTCGAAGTTCATCCTCGAAGAATTCGTAATAAACATCCGAGCTTCTACGAGGGATACTTTTCTCCAATATCCTCGCTTCATTCAAATGTTTGTCGATATACAGTTTCCGGAGGTTAGAAAGGCGGGAGATACTTTGGATATGAAGTCTTTGGGTCCACACACTGTGGGACTCATTAAGCAAAACAGAAGAGGAAAAGTCATCTTCTGAGGGCGTTATCTATTGGAGAAATTTGGAAAGTTTACAGAATTAGATGAGACGCCAGTGTCATACGAATCGTCAGAACCGACTTCTTCTGAGAAAACATCTACTGAGGGATCAACACCAGCAAACATAGTAATAGATGTGACTAAAGATGATGAAGAGTCACCAACTCCGAAAGACCAAAGTGCTTCTAGTCATGAACACGAATCGAGTGAAAGACAAGATGAAAGGGAAATGGTTACTGGTGATGATAGACATGACTCGTTTGAAGATAGTGATCTTACAGGATTTGATAATGATGATATCGCGGCTTCCTTAGCTAGTAGTGCCAATGTTGTGTCTAACGAGATTCTTGACACAATTTTTCAAAATGTTGATGATGTTGTTTTGCCGACAACTGAGACGAGGAAGTCAAGCGAAACTCTTACTCCAACTTCTGAGCAGATGGTGTCAACTTCGATTCCAATGGAGATAGTTGTGGGATGTTCCCCTCCCGTGTCTATTTCTCCTACAACTGAACCATTTGTTAGTGTAATTCCTCTACAAGCTGACCAACCTCAATCAAAGAGGAGAAGACTTGACGCAAGACAATCCGAGTTAATTACTAGTTTGGTCAGTGGTCTTCCTACACCGCCAATTGCTACTGCTACTACACGACTTTCTGCAACAAAGATGTTCACAACTGGACCTAGTTCAGTTTTTGATGTTGGCGGCACCTCAGCTCCGCCCGGCTTTCCAGTTCCAAGATTCAATAGGGATGCTGCTTCTGAGAGGCTGGCTTTGCACATGGAAGAAGAACAGCTTCATTCGCCCAGTTCTCAAGGAAACAGCGTTTCTATGAACGAAGGGGGTGCTCCAGATGATGATCCATCTCTTGCCAGTTTACAAAAGGAGATCTCTGTGCTAAGCCAGAAGAATATTGAACTTGATATTCAAGTAGCTGAACTTCGTGCTCAGAATATTGAACTTCGTACTCAAGTGTCTAAGCTTCAGTCAGATAGAATTTATCTTGGTGGACAGCTGGCAGAAGTTAAAAGAGATAAGAAAGTAAAAAGTAAGCAGATTTCTGATCTTCAAGAACATTTCAATCTGCTAACTTCGAGCTACTTTGAATTGAAAAAGAAATTGGAGGATGATTTTGGTGAGAAGTATAAAACAAACATAGAAGAACAAAGAATAAATCTAAACATGCAAGCATATCCAGTAGATGTGCCAACTGGTCAATCTTCTGGTCCTGCTGAACGTATTGCAGTTGTTCCTCCTATGGCTCCTCATATTCAAGAGATAATTCGGAAAAATCAAGAAGATGATACTGAAAAGGGGTAGTTGTTATTCAAGAGAAATGCTACTCAGGGTGCTTCGAAGGGAGGACCTTTGATCACTGTGACTGATCTTGAACTTGTTCGATTCAGAGATACTTTCGGGGATCGATCGGGTGTGGCTGCTTGGGGATTTCACGATCCTCTTCGACTTTGGATTATTATTCGCAAGAGTGGTAACTCAGAGTTGTAGAGTTGTATAAAGACATTCGCGCTTTTAGTTCATTGACGAGAGTTGATCTTACGGAGCTATCACAAGCTCCTTTTATCAATCTATTAAATAATCCTCAAGTTTCGCAGTTCAAATTCTTTTTGGATGAGCAAGTCAAGAAGGGTTTTCCAACGATGCCAACTGCCGAGTCAGTCGTTCTGGAACATCCAGATGTGTTTGAAGCTTCTTCTGATAAACCTCTACAGGTGGTTATGTGGCCACCCACGACTCAAGTGAAACAATTTCCCATTGTTCAAGGTTATCAAGATGGATCGCTCGGTTTCTATGGATTGCTGGGTTTATGATGAGAGTACTTGTGGTGCAGTCATTAAGCTCAAGAATGGGTGCATACGGTTGTATGATCGAAGAGACCTGTTGCAGTTCAGGAAATGGGATATTCATTACCTAAGCAATTTTCAGATCAAAGTGGTTGAAGATATCTATGAGGAGGGAGCCAAGGCGTATACCAGGATGGTTGCAGAGATCTTGAGCAAGCAGATGTGGAATGGCGCTATGGGCCAAATGGATGTCATGCTGGTAAAGAAAGGAATGGGGCCGAGCTAGTCCAAACCAAGGGGGAGATTGAAAGACCCTGTGTAGTGGTTTGGTCTAGGCATAATAGTTGGTAGTAGTGGATGTGTAGCCAGATTGTTTTTGTCATGAGTTTACGGTCAAGATGTGTTTACGGCCGTAAACTCCTTACGGCCGTAAACACCTTACGGTTGTAAGTCAAGTCTATAAATAGGGCGTTGTGTCAGAATTTATTTGTTGTTGGTGCTTTTGTATTCTCCCAAGTTGTATCAGACGTTTTATAGCTTTGAAGCATATGCAAGCTTGGTTTTTGTTATATATTTGCTTATTAATTCGTGTTTGCATCTGTGATTATCTTTGATCATTGGTAGATCTGTTTTTCGGGACTTTACAGATTCATAGGCTATACCCTTACCCTGAACGGTAACTCCTTTCCATCGACCTAATGCCAGTTTCCATAGAGAGGTTCCGAAAAAGCCATCCGTTTTAATCTTCCCTCTGGTCAGACTCTCATAAATCTACGGCGATAAACTTAGTTTCAGCCTTTGTATCATTTTGTACATCAAAGCTCAAAAAGCTTCCCTGAAAGGAGTGCCATAAATTCCTAGCCTATGTGACCATCTAGAAACAGGAAGTTGCATCCTCGAAATCAGCAACTTTCCTAGTGTCTTTTCCTGAAGAGCTTCCAAGAATTCATCCCGAGCGTCGAGTCGAGTTTCGCATCGACCTAATCCCTGGAGTTACCCTTGAAGCCTAGCTCCCATATCGATTAGTGCCAGCAGTAATGCAAGAGTTATCTAATCAATTCAATGAGCTACTTAGCAAAGGATTCATCAGACCAAGTTCCTCACCCTGGGGAGCCTTGGTATTGTTGTAAAGTAGAAAGATGGATCCTTTCGGATGTATATAGACTACCACGAGTGGAACGAGTTGACCGTCAAAAACCGATATCCTCTTCCTCGAATAGATGACCTTTTCGACCAAATTTTAGGGAGCCAATTATTTCTCGAAGATAGACCTCAGATCAGGGTACCATCAGCTTCGAGTTCGCGAGAATGATGTTTCCAAGACAGCATTCAGGACTCGATATGGACATTACGAGTTCGTAGTAATACCCTTCGACCTAATCATTTTCCTTGGTCACGTGATAAGCAAGGAAGGCATACATGTAGACCCGTCCAAAATTTAAGACGATAGAGAATTGGTCAGCACCGAAGACACTCACAGAAAATCCGTCAATTCTTGGGTCTCGCTGGCTACTATCGCAAGTTCATCCAGAATTCTTCCAGAATCACCAAACCCCAACCACTCTGACACTAAAAGACTTAAACATGAGGCAACGACGCTGGGTAGAGATGCTCAGTGCTATGAGTGTGAAATCCGCTACCATCCCAGCAAGGCCAATGTGGTAGCAGATACCCTGAGTCGAAAAGAAGAGTTCAAGCCACAAGATGGAAAGACTCACGCGAACCTACATTCAAGAGATAGTTCGACTGCACGGTGTACCTGCATCCATTATCTCCGAAAGAGATAGCCGGTTTACCTTAAGTTTTGGCAATCCGTTCAGAAAGCTCTCAGAACTAAGTTGAACTTGAGAATGGCATATCATCCTCAGACTATCGGACAGAGTAAGAGAATTACCCAGACCCAAGAAGACATACTAAGGACATGTGTCATCGATTTCGGAAAATCTTGGAACAACCATTTAACCTTGATTGAATCATCATAGACCTGCATTAAGACTACCTCATTCGAAGCCCTCTACGGTTGCAAGTACAAGATCCCTTCTGTGCTGGACCGAGATAGAGGACGTGCAGCTAGTCAAGAGACCATTTCCCTGACAGCGCCTTCTCTGGTACTTAAAAATCACCCATGAAACTGCCGAGAAAATCATCCAGATCCGAGATCGACTAAGAAGCTTCACGAGACAAACAGAAGTGTACGCCGATAAACTACGAAAACTCTTAAATTTCTAGATTAGGAACCGTGTCCTGTTGAAGGTCTCTCCCTGGAAAGACACGGTACGCTTTGGAAGCACGGAAAAACTTAACCCGAGATACATAGAACCTTTCGAGATCCTAGCCAGGATCGGTCCTGTAGCTCATAAACCCCTACTACCTTAAGGACTTAGCTGCATCCATCCTGTATTCTACGTCTTCAATCTTAGGAAGCACCTAACCGATGAAACCCTAGTAACCCTTCTTTATGATATCGAGATCAATCAAAGTCCGAACTACATGTAAGAACCATCCGAAATCATAGATCGAGAGACTAGATGTACGAAACAAAGTCGTACCCCGATAGTGAAGGTTAGCTGGAATACCGTGCGAGATCCCGAGTTCACTTGGGAGCACGAAGAATCGAATGAACAGAAATAACTCCGTTTCTTTCCAAACCCATGATTGTATCTTAATTCTAAATTTCGGGACGAAATTCCCTCTAACGGGGGGATAATGTGACAACCCGAATTTCGTTCCGTCATTTTAAACCGATCCGTCAAAAAAATACGTCGTTTTCGAATTGTTTCCGTTTCGTTATTAAATTAAGTCATTAAATTTAAGTCGTTTATTATGACTTAATGGGTACTCAAACATGTTAGAAACACGTAAAAACACTTTCGATATTTAATTGGACAAATTTTAGTTTTATTCCGTCGGGTTATAAACAATTAAATCGGGTACGACCAAAAGCCTTGGTAAACGTCAGTATCGAGTAGAATTCCACCGGGCCATAAACTCAACCCCTATATAAGGGATTGAGTGTCATCATTTTGAGGCTTTTTCTCTCTCCAAAAACACTTTCTTTCACTACTCCCTCTCTAAAACTCGTTTTTGGTCCAAAAGCATCTAATTCAAGCCTCAAATCATTAAGGTAACTATCCTAACTCATAGATTAGCATCTTTAGCCTTCAAATTCGGGTTTAAATCATGATATAGGATCAAAGACTTGTGTTTACAGTCTAGGAACCTCCCTAAACCGTGAACAACTCTAAATAGGATTTTGAAGCCCCAAAACCCCTCCAAATCACTTCTAGTGCTTAGTTAAGACCTTTGGACTTGCAGGAATGGACTTAGAGCACCAAAATCTTACCATTTAGGGGGTAAACTTGAGTTTACGGTCCAAGAACATGCTTGGACCATAAACCCTCATTCATGGACCATAAACATCATTTAAGGTGTTAGTTTGCCCCTAAACACCTCCAACAAGCTTCCATGAGAGTATAGAACCTTATAATCTTTCAAGAGATTCTCCAAAACATACACAAATGGGTCAAACTTGAGTTTACGGCCCAAGAAAATTCTTGGACCATAAACACCTCTTCTTAGACCTTAAACTCCTCCAATGGGTGTTAAAGTGCCCTTAACACCTTGTATGGCTTAGAAATGGGTCTAGAACTTAGCATGCTTAACCTTCAACTACCAAATTACATGAATCATGGAAAAACATGAGTTTACTGTCATAAAATCATGTGTTTAAGGTAGTAAACTCACCAAGAACATCTTCGTAGACCGTAAACTATTTTCCAAGGTCAATTCAAGTCCTAATCACTTCCTAAGCCATGGAATCAACCCTAGAACCTTCCTTTGTGCATTGTAGTGGCCTATGACCACCAAAACACCTTAAGACATGGCACAAAAGAGTTTACGGCCGTAAACTCATAGTTTACTGCCGTAAACTCCTCAATTGGTCCTTAGGATGTTCAAATCTCATTCAAATGCATTGAAACCAAGCCTAGCATCACCCCTCATGAGTTATAAGGCTATTTAGCAACCAAGAACACCCCACCATGAGTTTACGACATAAAATCATGGGGAGTTGGTCATTTGGGCCGAAAACTCCATAAGGAGTTTACTCTTGAAGAGCAAACTCCATATCTATGCCCTACACAACCATAGATGCTACCCGGGTCACTCTAAACACTTGAATTGAAGTGTTTTCGCATCTAGAAGTGTTTATTCTTATTTAATTAATAGACCAAGGTCTAATTAGATACAAATTATGTATCTTTTCATATTACATAGGAACCTCATGCGTTATCAAGCCCCGATCTGACACTTAGCATCCTAGACGACACGTTCCTCGACTGGTGAGTTCATACCCCTACACCTTTTTCCGTGTTTCTCAATGTTTTCAGGGGAGAATACAAGCAAATTATAAATGTTTTCAAAACCTAAAATTGATGTATTTCTGTAAATATCTGGCTAACTTTTAGATATCTTTACCCCTTATGTATTATGCGGAGCATAAGGGATGTTTTATTGAATATAAATACATGGATTTCAATTATAGTAAAGGAAACAATCAAAACAATCAAATTATTATGGGAATAATTTGGGATCTTCAGTTCTTGTTTTACGAGCACAGATTTATGTAAAGTTAATAGATAAGCTATGTCTGATTCAATTTATCTCTGTTTAATTTAGAGTATTATGCCAGATAAATTCATTGTATTAAACTGTTTTACTGTATGATGTTTGATAACTACCGAGTATACCGTGAATAATTTAATACTAGCTTGTGAGATGTATCTTCATTAAACCCTTCGGGTTATCAGTAAATCCTCCCCGGAAGTGTAACCAAAGTCTCCTGGAGTGAGAGCGTGGAATTTGTGAATAGATCTATTCGGGACTGACAATCCCACACCTAAACTACTAGCTACAGTTAGGCGGGCACGCCTGGGGTGACAAATTCTGGATATCGTCCGACGCCTGAAGAACGTCAAGGAGGTCTCGTGGTCATATTATCATGGTTACCCGACTCACAATACGTATTAATGTAAGTTTATTCACGGATTTTATTTTCATATCTATCTTTGATCTATAGAATTTATATCTAGTACGGGATGGTATTCCCATGGTCTTCATATCTAGTACGGGATAGTATTCCCATGGTCTTCATATATAGTACGGGATAGTATTCCCATGGTCTTTATATCTTGTACGGGATGGTATTCCCATGATTTTATATCTAGTACGGGATGGTAATCCCATGGCTCTCAATCTATAGTTTTTGTGTATTAAAACTATCTTATATCTAGTACGGGATGGTAATCCCATGGCTTTCAATCTCTAGTTTTTGTGTATTAAAACTATCTTATATGTAGTACGGGATGGTATTCCCATGGTTTTCAATCAATATTTTTATGTATTAAAAATATGTACTGTTGTACTGGATGGTATTCCCAGTGGTTTTCAATATATAGTTTTATGTATTATACTATACACTGTTGTATTTAACGGAAATTTGGAACTTTAAGTAAACTGTCTTTATAAGAAAATATGGGATTTTCTTGGATAACGACTTTTCAAAAAACTAAAGGAAACATGTTCATTTTCAGAAAACTAAATACTTATGAACTCACCAGCTTTATGATGATTTTTAAACTGTTTGTATTCTCAGGTTCTCTTTAGACAAGTATCTAGCGTTCTTTTGCAGAAGACGGAGCATATGGAAGTTACGTCTTACTTTTGTTTAATCTTATGTATCTACAAAATTTTTATTACTGTACTTTTAAACAAATGTAATGAATCTATGTAATCTAATGTTTTGTGTTTACTATGCTTACTATGTCCATTGGTTGCGATACCTCATGACGTCCTCCGCCCCGGAACGTTTCCGCCTTCGGTTTCAGGTTGTGACATTTTAGGGGGGGTGGAATACAAGTTAAAACACCAAAGACATAACTAAACTCAAACATCAACTTTCAACAGAAAATTGAGTCCTATTCATGGACTGTTTTGACCATATTAAACTTAATATCCTTCAGAACTATTTAATATGAAAATAGTTCAAGTTTTTACTTTTCTAATGACTACTTGCACATCTCCATACGATTTTTCTACAATTTATGACTATTTTTACAAAACATCCTATCATTTCAGAAACGAATTCGGATCAGTCTGTGAAAATGAACATTTTCACACAAGTTAGAGACTTCTAAAAATCATAATAAAAATTATGAATAAACTAGACACATTTTTTAAACTCTCAGAGTTTACGGATTTAGTGTTCGACTTCGTACGATTTTTCTAAAACAGTGCAGAAAGGTTAAAAACTAGTTAACAGCTTACAACTTTCATAAAACTTTGTAACATGTTGAGCAAAGCGCTTATCTTTGATGACTTCATATTTTACATATGTTTTCTATTGAATTACATTTAAAAAACAGAAATTTACTCGTTGAATTGTAAGAGTCCTTTATCACTACAAACATACAAGATGAAACATAAGTAGTATATTTATGCTTTGCTAAACATATTACTTACACAGAAAAGGTTTTACTCTCAGTACAAATGGGTTTTCATTTACCACATGATAAATTATAATAGGTATGGTTTATGGATTTCATATTCCAAACATACTACATAAAAGGGGATTTCAATTCCACCATAGAAAAGGTTTTACAGGCATACTACATGTAAACTCGTTATCGTAAGTTGTGAGACACGTGTTCATTATACTCTTAGAGTACTTGTTAAAATTCCTGAAATAGTTATAACCAGAGTCTCTTATAGGGAGAGCATGATAATTGTGTATAGATCTATATTAGGGTTGACAACGCACACCCACGCTGCTAAGACAGTCCGATCGGCCGATCGGGGGTGACAAATGTCATTTCAATTCCATCGCCTGAAGAATGTCGCAACAAGCATCTCTGTTATAGTATGGTTATAGTGACTCACATAGGGAGATAACGAAACTTTACTTTACGGGAATTTCTACTTTAGAAAGGGGTTTTATCTATTTAAAACTACATACACGTTACAAGTACGAAACACACATATACTCGGTCTTGGGATTTAAGACTACATAACATTTGATAAGGAGAATATTGGATTTTTCTTAGGTATACATTACATTTACAAACAAAGGTTTCCGAACTCGGGATACAAAACTCGGTTTTATTTAAAATAATAAAACTAATATACATGCTAGTGGTAACCAGGGTTTTGTAACAAAAACTACCACACATACTGGTTGTAACCAGGGTTTTCAAATTCTACATCCAAAAGCTTATGAACTCACCAACTTAATTGTTGACACTTTTTCGAAATTACTTGTATTCTCAGGAAATCAGTGAAACAGGAAATCAACAGCTTTTGAGGATGGGACGTTAAATCGTCAAACATTTCATTTTGTCATCATAGTGGAATTGATTTTGAAACATGTAAACTCATACTATGGTGTAACTTTTTCAATTATATTTATGATGGTTGTATTTACTTTGAGAACTGTTATACTCGTTGTTGTGATACTATAAATGTCCTCCACCCCAGGATGTTTCCGCCATAGTAGACTTAGATAACCTCCTAGATGAACCTGAGATAGACATGAATGATTTTTTGTTACATATTGATGAAGATATATAGTGGGTAAGTGATCTTGGAGGGTCAAATGTCTAGGAAACAGAAACAAGGGAAATTGATGATATTGAGGTTGTAAACAATGAGGTATTCTTATAAGAGTCATCATCTGATGAAGGTGGGAGCAACAGGAGAAGAAAGTCAATTAAGGCAATCCGAAGGGCAATGGAAAACAGTGAAGCAAGAGTTAGTGATCCATTCTATGTGTACCAAAAATTCACATCATTTGAAGAATTGAAAGATGCTATAAGAAAAACATGTTTTACAGACAAGGAGGGAACTAGACTTCATAAAAAATGACAAAACCAGAGTGAGAGCCATTTGCAAAGGTACTATCCCAGACCTTGGTCTACTTGACCCATGTGGGCCCAGTCAGAACAATAAAGAAAGTGAAGAAAACAAGTGTCCATGGGTACTTTATGCTTGCAAGTGGGAACAAGAAGTTGACCGGGAGATTAGGACCTACGAAAAAGTGCATAGGCTTCTACACACGAGAAATGTGAAGGCTTGTACCTACAAGTTCTTGGCAAAGAAAATAGTGTTGTAGATTGAAAGCAATCCTACGTATAGTCCCTACACGAGCTTTACATGAACAACTTCAACGTGAATACCAAGTAGATATTTCAAAGATGAAGGTATTTAGGGCTAAAATAGAGGCATTGAATCAAGTAAGGGGAGATTATGCAGGGCAATATACTACACTAAGAGACTATGTTCAAGAACTTCGCACTCGAAACCCAGGGACAACAGTTAAGATAGAGGTGGAAAGTAAGCCAAACCCAGCTTCTGAGACTAGAACTTTACAAACGGATCTACATTTGTCTAAGGACATTGAAGAAAGGTTTTATAGATGGTAAAAGAGATTATCTTGGTTTGGATGGGACTTTTATGAAAGGGCCTTATCCTGGAATGATACTCACAACAGTAGTAAGATGTAAATACATATCTTGTGTCATTTTATTCCATTTTCTGTAAATTACTAACTTTTTCACTATGTTTAGGGTCTAGATGGAAATAACTATACATATCCTTTGGCATATGTTGTCGTAGAGGCTGAGAATATAAATTCATAGACTTGGTTCTTAAGGTGCTTGGGTGATGACATTGATTTGCATTCTAATTCCAACTTCACCTTTATATCTGACACACATGTTATACAAATACGGGAAATTACCAATAAATATAGCACCAAATACCAATTTAAGACATTTGATGGTACCAAATACCAAACCGATTATACAAATACAATATCGATATCTGGTCCGGTCGTATCGGGATTTTTGATAATGTAACAACCCAAATATTTATTGCCTTCTAGCCTTGTTAAGGGTCATTCTATTGGGTTTTAAGCCTAGTACACTTAAGGAATGAGTGTTAGAATGTACCTGCTAGAGACACTGTGCAACATTCAAGCCTCTACACCACAAAAAAGGAGTTCACAGCCACAACACATGAGTTTACGGCCGTAAACTCAAGGTGGGCCGTAAACTCCCTCCATAAGACTCATTCTCTTTACTTTTGTTTCATCATTTCACTTCCACCTCAAGAACACTTCATTTTTCTCTCTAGTATCATCAAGATTTTCATTCCCGATCTTCCAAAATGTAAGTGATTCTTCCCTCTAGTTGTGATTATCCTTCTTACTCTTGATTCACCCTTTGATTCCATCCATGAAAACATCTTTTGGCTAGATCTTCATCTATCACCAAGAACACACACTTGTTCTTGGTGGCCGAAAACTCCTCAAAGGCCCTCAAAAGTGTGAGTATTCCATCTATCATCTAGTTGTACATGTTAAACACTAGATCATAGCCTTGAAACATCACTAAACTCAACATCAAAGAGAGTTTACGGCCAGGAGTATCTCCCTTGGCCGTAAACCCTTGTATTTGTCATGTTTTGAGCCTTAAACACTTATAGACCCTTGCTAACCCTTGGAACACTTGAACCTTTGAAACTCCTTACCTTTAAGATCTAAAATAAGACCATTTGGAGAGTTTACAACCCTACACTTTATGGTGTGGCTGTAAACACCTAAACACCTTCCAACAAGTTGGTTTTTCTCATCCTTGTGTAGAGCAATGGTCCCTCAAGTGTCCCTAGCATTCAAACACCCTCTTATGCACATTTTACCATGAGTTTACACCATGGATGTAAACACCTAATAGTGGCTTTAAACACCCCTTAAATGAATCACATGTGATTCTAAAAGTTGGTCCAAGTGTTTCCTAGTCCCAAAGGGTGTTTCCTTGCATGTTAGTTTCTTATAAACACTATATTCATGCAAATACTTGCCAAATATGTCATTTAGGACTCGTTGTGTCTCAGGACTTCATTTGTGGAACTTCTCATCCTTATGCACATATTCGTTTGAATCACCCACATAAGGTGAGTTCATACCTCATTATCAATCTTTTAAACTGTTTTAAATGCTTTTAAGGGAGGGAATACAAGTTGAACATAATGATAATTGTGTAAATGTTTGTTATAAACATCTTTCAAAAGATTGCTTATGTCATTTATAAGTGATCAAAACATTTCAAAAACTCTTTTAAAGTTATGTTACTTTATAGTTTAACAAAACTCCGTTTTTAAAGTACCAACATAACTTAGTAGATAAATGAGTCTTTTCAATAACAGTTCAAGTAAAATACTAGTATACTATAAGGGGTATAGTTTAGGGGTTCAGTTGATACTAGATACTAGAGCATACTATAAAGAGAAACAAGGAGGTAGAAATGACACGCGATAACAAAGAGAACATGCTAAGATACTATAACAAAAAGAACATACTAAGATACTATAACAGAACGAACTTACTAAGATGCTATAGTATAGAACAACTACAGGATCTAATTATACCAATGAATCACTAACTCATTGTTCTAAACAAAAGGTGATAGTTAAATTGGGTATACATGATCGTATAACTTTAATGTGGATTTACATGGCCTAGCAACTGGTTTGCTGAAGTCGTGTTTGGTTCTCAAAATCTCTTGACAGGTAGAGCGTATAGTATGGGTACTAGCGTTCACATTATGACCTTAATAAAACAAACATGTTTTAAGTAAATCAGTACGTCAGGATGTCAATTCAAAAGACAACTATGTACTTATATTTTCCCATTACTTTCATTTTTGTGACAGTTCCACTTGAAAGTGAATGCAAACTATTTTCGAGTTAAGATAGTTATAAACCAGGGAAAAACTTATATTTTACAAACGACAAACAAAACAGTCGAGTCTAGTATATTCAGTAGAAAGGGGGCCTATAATGCTAACTTTATGATTGTTGGATTAATGTCTAAGTCCATAACTATATTTGGTATGTACTTGCCCCAACCCGGCATGGTCCATTTGGGTTGCACTTCATCGACACAATTTATATGGATAATCTTTTGAGAATAGTATGTTTATGATTAATATTAATATATTATAAGTTCTAATATATTAATATGGAATCATATTATTTAATTAGTATTGATCGAGAATTAATTTATAATTAATTAAGTGAACAAAAGGAACTAATTAAATATGGACTCTTATATATATATATATATATATATATATATATATATATATATATATATATATATATATGGAATGGGCCAAGTTCATTTAGGTTGGGCTAAGCTTTCATGGAGAGTCCATGGAGTGTTTAACCCATGGATCCTAGGAAATGAAAGGTCATGGGTATTAGGGTTTAACCCTAATCCTCCATACTATATAAAGATGTCCTTGGTTGGTGAAATTGGTACTAGTGTGGATACACTAAGAAGGGCTAGCCAATTTCACTAGAGAGAACCAAGTAATCATATTCTCTAAAGTATTCCAAGGTGTCTTGGTGATTTGTGATTCCACTTGAGGCTTCCACACTATTGGGGCTAAGCGCTTAAAGCTTGAAGACATCAAGCTACATCAAGAGGTATGTATTCTATCTTGTTACATTCATAGTTTTTGTATGCTAGATTAGGATAATACCTTGGATGTTCTTATTTGCATGTATAATAGAGAAAACATAGATCCAAGGTATTTAGGGTTGCATGTACACTTAGGAAGTGTTAGAATGCTCAAAACCCAACAGTGGTATCAGAGCCTAGGCTTGTTTTCTTGTTATACCTGCAATAGAAGCTGAAAAAAACGAATTTGTTGCTGTTTGATCATCAGACTCGGCGAGTCCATCAGAGGACTCGGCGAGTCCATGCCTAAAATGTGATCAATTCGATCCAACTCGCCGAGTTGGTTCATGCACTCAACGAGTTGGATCCCCAGACAGCATATTTTCGAGTTTTTTTGGCTAGAAATGGACTAAGAACGTTACCCTAAGTTGTTTTTGAACTTATAAACTTGTTTTTGATGTGGTAATGTTCATGCTAATCCATTTTCAAAGATAATTGTCAATAGATTCATGTTTTGTATTAGTTTAAGGTTTAGACTAATTACATGAAAAAGTTTGATTTGAATTATCTTGTTCTTATGAGTTGTTTAGATTAATAGAAAAGTTAATTGAAATAGTTGTTTTCAATCCATTTTAATCTAAGAGTTGAGTATAAAATGTGTTTGTGTAACTTGTCCTCAAGTTACATGAAGAGTCACATTAAAGACTCATAAAACTCATAAAAGTTGGCAATGGTTACAAAATGAAGAGTCTTGTGTCATTGAATAATGTTTTATGACTCCATAACTTGTCCTCAAGTTATGGAAGTTCAAGAATCACTTCATTAAAGAATAAATATGTAACCATAATTAAATCCATAGGTTATAAAATAAAGAAAAGTTAGTTCTTTTATTAGTTTAAAGTCTTCCATAACTTGTCCTCAAGTTATGGAACTTGAAGAGTTTTTGGATTAAAACTACTTTAAACACATAAGTTATGGAATTAATTAGTTTTGAATAGTTTCAAAACTTGCCCTCAAGTTTTGGAATTTGAAAAGTTTTCCTTATGAATACTTTAATTCCAAGTTAGCCCTTAGAATTTTAAAAGTTAAAATTCAACCCTTATACTTTATAATATTATAAGTTAATAATATATATATGTATAAGAGTAAAGTCAGTCTTACCGCTAGTACGCCTCATTCATGAAGCCGGTCTATAAGGTGGGTATAAGGTTGTTGCCTATAAAATGGCAACTTAATGGGTGTCCACTCTCACCCACCGCTTGCTTGACCGGTGGAGGGTCGTTAGCCGAACGGGTTTGACAAGACTAGAATTCTCCTTCATTAAAAGTATTAATGATAATACTAAGTAACTAAACTCTTAATAATACCCAATCTTAGTTACTTAGGAAAAATGTGAATAAGGTGGTAACCCATGAAATTACACTTTACACTTTGTCTAAGTCGTTAGTGGAGCGTGTGTGGTTAACCGGCACACTAACTTGGACTTAACAAGGTAGGTAAAGGGTGACTTAATATTTATCATAGTATCGATGGAGCGTGTGTGGTTAACTGGCACATCGATTGAGGGGTAATTTATTAAGGGTACCAAGTGATTTGCATGGTTACTTCACACCTTGTTTTGTGATCCTCGGCATCCCAGTCACAAAACCTAAAGGGCACACTCGAGATTGAAACATGCCTTTGAAAAGTTCAATGAATCTCAAAGATCTAGGAGTTTCAAAACCAATTAAAACCTAATAATACATTTCGTTTATCTTGGTGGAAATTGGTGAATCATCATTCACCTACCTTCAAATATTTTATAGCTTGGATTACGGCATACCTCTTCTAAGTTATAAAATAGTTTGTTGGGTCCTAGCCTTAATATTTCATATTGGGTGTCATATTAAGGACTTTAAATCAACTATCTTGAATATCTCCCAAAAGTTGTCTGGTTTAGGCACCTATGATCTTCCCAAATCTCTTGAAACAAGGTTTCCTAATGAAGATGATGTCCCATGGATATCATACTTCTTTCTCCTCCTCCAACTATTCTCCCTAACCCACAAGTTCTTGAAAAATTTAAGGTCACTCAAGCCCTATTGGCAAGGAAAGGTCTAGGTGTGAACACATCTTGGAGATGTAGTCACATATTGACAAGCCGGGAGAGTTGGGTCTCAAAGTCTTGAGAAAGTTGGTGGTTCAATCACTTTCTAAGTCACATAGTGAGTTCCTTTGGGACACCTATGAAACAGACTATGAAAAGACCCTTAATGATCTTATCTAAGGTCAACTTCCTTAAAACTTGATGGACATTGACAATAGTGACACAGGAAATCCAGAAAAGCATTCTCTTCCCAATGGAAAGGGATCGGCCATAGTCAACTCGGTTGACCAAATGGTAAAGAGAAAGCTAAGTCTGTGATAGTCCCGTGTACCATTATCAAAGGGTCCATATGTTTATATTGCCAAAGGAAGGGGCATTGGTTGCGAATCTGCCAATTTACCTAAGGGTGTTAAAGTCAATAAGTTTGACTCTACTTTAGGTAAAGTCCACTATCTAACTCTGCTAAGTTTCTATTCTGAGATTCCTGATACATGAAGTGACTGGGTCACATGGTGATGTTTTAAGAATCAAAGAAAAGTAAAGGAACTTAAAGAAAGAATATGCTGAATCTGATCGCGTAGATGGATTTCTATCGCGTAGTTTGAAGATCGGATTCTTGAGCTACTTCTTAGGAGTTATGAGATATTGCTTAGGAATAGATAACAACAAGTTTTCATATGGATTGTAAGGATAAGTTTTTCCGCAAAGTTTTAAAATAAAAGAAAATTTTAGATTTTAGTTATTTTAAAATATCCTTACAATGGCATTTGAGGAAAAATTGTTGCTTATATGATTCCATTAATAGCAAGAGTGGAAATATGAAATTGATTCTTTCATTTGTGGTAATGTCTAAATTTACCAAATAAGGAAAGATTCCCGTCACCCAAGTTTCAATTGGATCGGAACTTGGAATCATGCAAGTTGTATAGCATGATGAATGAGAACTTTCAAGTATTGGAAAATTAAGACTAATTACTTGGTCACATGGATGTGTAAGTCAAGTAAAGGACTAAGAGATCGAGTACACATTCTTGTGCACTAATTAAGTCCACCACAAAATTCGTCATAGTTTACTAAAGCTCAGTAAACATGATTATACTTACAAGCTTAAGTGTAACTCTGAGACACTGGAAAAGGTTCCAATGTATGGCAGAGCGAATAAGAAGAATCAAATTAGGCAGAAGGATAAAAGTTTCTCAAATCTGAAAAGATGGGAGAGTACTTTAGTATCAGTTTTGTGATCATCTTAATCAAAATTAGTTCTCTAAGGAAATCTTAGTGCATTCTTATGACTAAGAAGAGGGATCTTGAATTGTTGAAATGGTTAAATCAAGAAGATGAGTCATACTTCGTTCCAATATAATTCTTAGAGTCATACTCCAAGATTATAAATTGAGTGACATGTCTTAAAGAAGGTTTAAAAACACTTGTCAAATGTAAGAGTAAAAGTTTTCTACTCTTGTACATTTGAAATTGGTAAGTTGTGATGTTTTGGATAAAACAAAGACCAACTTAGGCCAATTGTGTGAAGTGTTTGTCTTGGTTAGAATCCACACTATCTCTTGGATGTTTGACAAGGGAGTCTTATAGGTCAAGAGGACAGTGGGAGTCTTAAAGGTCTTGGAAGTCTCAAGAACTAATCAAGAAGAGAACCTGAGGTTCTTCACCAGCACACGACTTGAGGTTTATAACCTATCATGTTGACATATTCTTTTCCCATTCCAGTTAAAGTTGGCTTTGCATATGAGTTCTTAGAGTTCTCAATTAGTTGCACAACAACTTAGAAGCAATGGCAGACCCTTGAGTTGCCAGGTGGCAAGAAATTAAGATTGAGTTCAATCCATATTAGTTTGGATTTGTCATTATCCTTGTCTTGTGACTATGGTTATGACAATTCACATGGATAAAGAACACATACACCAGCATATCTAAGTGTCACAAGGTTTCTCTCCGATTCATGAAAATGATGGTGAGGAAACACTTTCACTAAGTAGATTTTAGCTTAGATAGCAATTGTGATATTTGCATTCTCAAAGTCGTTAGTGGAGCGTGTGTGGTTTACCGGCACACTAACTTGGACTTGTGAGAAGTGGAAAAAAGGTCTAACCATTATGATTACGGCATCCCTCTTCATAATTGTTTAGACACACAAGTGTGCTATCTAAGGGAAGGTGTATGTTTTTGATAAAGTTTTATCAAAACAATGTAGCATCAGAAATCTGAACTTTGGTAAGAAAGTCAATGAAGTATTGATTTCTAGAAGTCCAGGTGATTTCTGAGAACATGTCAAAGCTAGTGGGAGCATAAGTGATATGCTAATAATCATCATGTTAGTGGGAGCATGATAATTATGATAAGTATTGCAAGTTAGCAATGTTAATTATAGAAAACAAAAGTTTCAATTGGGAAAAAGTTGTTTTGCTATAATTAAGGGAGAGGAAATTATACTTCATCTCAAATCTAAAAGCTTAGATTGAGGTTTTAATTGTATTTAGTCAAGGATATATATATGAATTTCATGTTGGAATGGCTCAACATAAGGAAATTTTGTATATGAGTCCATTATTTGCGCTCTAAAATTCTATTATGATTACGACATCCCTTTTCATAATCTGAATTATGAGAACTTGGCAAATTGAAATGGACATATTATAGCAAAAGACTGGTTTAGTCTTTATGTGAGACATCATGAATCGATTCCCATCTGCTTCAGATATAGGATCGATTACATGTGCTATATTCATCCTTTCTAAAATTTTCCAAATGCATGGGGCATTAAGAAGGGAAAAGGTTTAGAACTGGATATGACTAAAAGGATTAAACAATTGTCGAGGACAATCCAAGGTTCACCAAAGATTGGGTGCTCAAGGACAGTTGGAAGTATAGTGAGAATGTTGGAAGGACCATATTGACATAATCTGTAAGGAGGCAACTCTTGTTCAGAAGTGATAGTCAAAATGGAATATGGAAATGTTTCAAAGTTAGAAATTATACAATCTGTGTAAGATTAGGAAACTTAATGCAAGAAGGATGTTCCCAAGGAGCTGATCTCCTTTGGAATGGTCTGTAATGGTTGTTGTCAAGTCCTTCTGACTTTGTGCATAATCATTACAAGAGGTTCAATGCATATAAGTTTAGAATCTGACAGATTTCAGTAAATGGCATGAATTTGGAATTCTTGCATTTGCAGTAAGGATTTGGGAGTGTGAAAAGAGAATCATTGAAGTTATGTTCAATTGATCTAGTTCACAAAGTAAAGATCATAGACAAACATAGTATGCATACTTGGTGTATGGCATGACTACTGTTTAGAAAACATAGTGTACATGATTGGAGCATGGGACAACTATTGTTTTAAATTCAAGAATAAAGTTGATAGCTGAAACAGTATACAATGAGTAATGTGTAATCATATGGTGATAAATAAAAGGTGTTTTATTTATGTTCATAGGTTTTGATACCATATTGGATTCAATTATTCTTGTGTTTCACTTTGCATGTTTTGACTTCCCGAATAAACTGGGTTATTCTTCCGAAATGACTAAGTTATTCAAACCATCCACAGTCGGTCATATGTTGGAAGTAGATATGAATTAAGACTGTCATGGGTTGGCTTGTAGAGGTCTAAGGTGTTGGACAAAGGGCTACAACACTCATGAGTGCTCATAAGTTCTGAGTATTGGATTCAACCCGCGCTCATTGGAATCACTTCATGGATTTTATCACGAGTGATCATGAGACGATAATATCTTATATTCTTCAAACCTAGAGATATGAGTTGTTACTATGAGTTGGTTGTACAATGATTGCACGAAAACGCATTTGGTAACTCGGTGCTATAAAACGTGCCTTTGTGTATGATTCAATAAGTAGTAGAACAAGCCATATGGGTCGAAGTTTATCCATTCCTTTTACCTTCGGGATAAAAGCGATATCTGTGGGCCCCTCGATGATTTGATGATGACAAATGGAAGTGCTCGGCCGGGCCAGGACTGATTTGATTTGTTCAATTAGTCAGTCTTCATAAATCGGAAATCGGGAAACAACAAATGGACAGAGAGAATGATTATAATCCATGTCTCAGTCCATATTATATCTAGAATGGAGGAATATATGATCCCTTATCTAATGGACAAGTTCGTTGACAAGATCAGAGTTCGACGGCGGCTTTAGGAGCTACGATTGCCAGTTAGGTTTGAAGTCATACGCAATAATAGTTTTAGACTTATCCAAGTGGGAGACTGTTGGATTAATGTCTAAGTCCATAACTATATTTGGTATGTACTTGCCCCAACCCGGCATGGTCCATTTGGGTTGCACTTCATCGACACAATTTATATGGATAATCTTTTGAGAATAGTATGTTTATGATTAATATTAATATATTATAAGTTCTAATATATTAATATGGAATCATATTATTTAATTAGTATTGATCGAGAATTAATTTATAATTAATTAAGTGAACAAAAGGAACTAATTAAATATGGACTCTTATATATATATATATATATATATATATATATATATATATATATATATATATATATATATATATATGGAATGGGCCAAGTTCATTTAGGTTGGGCTAAGCTTTCATGGAGAGTCCATGGAGTGTTTAACCCATGGATCCTAGGAAATGAAAGGTCATGGGTATTAGGGTTTAACCCTAATCCTCCATACTATATAAAGATGTCCTTGGTTGGTGAAATTGGTACTAGTGTGGATACACTAAGAAGGGCTAGCCAATTTCACTAGAGAGAACCAAGTAATCATATTCTCTAAAGTATTCCAAGGTGTCTTGGTGATTTGTGATTCCACTTGAGGCTTCCACACTATTGGGGCTAAGCGCTTAAAGCTTGAAGACATCAAGCTACATCAAGAGGTATGTATTCTATCTTGTTACATTCATAGTTTTTGTATGCTAGATTAGGATAATACCTTGGATGTTCTTATTTGCATGTATAATAGAGAAAACATAGATCCAAGGTATTTAGGGTTGCATGTACACTTAGGAAGTGTTAGAATGCTCAAAACCCAACAATGATTCCATAGTTTATACATCAGGGATATATATTATTTGGATCCGACAGGAAGTAGGATGTGTGCCTTCCGCTTCATTTCCTGTTCCTTGTTTGGTTGTGGGCTTAGAGCAGATTCACCCAACTTACTATCTATCCGATCTTAGTTACATATATGTTCCGCATACACCAAGTAATCATAAGGGGTACCAGATATGGGCCAGGTCATAGTATACAAATTCAATACACCGTTTTCTAGTACAAAACATACTTTTCAAATAGAACATGTGGTAGATAAAACTAGAAACTTACTACTAAAGGGTTTAATGCATTTTATTAAACCAGTATAAACTTAAAGGACCTTAGGCGGTTAACTCTATAATACCTTAGTTTATACATCAGGGTTATATATAATTAGTACCTGATAGGTAGTTGGATGTGTGCTTTCCGCCTCATTTCCTGTTCCTTGTTTGGTTGTAAGCTTAGGGTAGATTCACACAATTAACTATCTATTCGATATTAGATTATATATAGCTAGTATAAACTAAGTGATTATAGAAGGAACCACTGTGGTTACTAGTTTTATTATGAGAAATAAGGGTTTTCTTAAAAGAATCCTTTCATTTAAATATAAAGGAACTATTACAGTTAACTCTGTGAGTACCAAGTGAATACGCCAGTGTTATATACAACAATAATCTAACAGTAACGACCAAAAATTTGAGCCAATTTTAAACATTTTATTTCATTCAAAACAATTAACTTCATACATTTGTATTCAAAATAGTTTAAACATCAGAGCATTTCCCAGAACCATATCACATAAGTCATAAAACATGAGGAGCAGTACGATCACGCCTTCGCCTTGCCACGGTCTCCTGAAGTACCTGAAATAATACACTGAAACTGTAAGCCCAAAAGCTTAGTGAGTTACCCCCAAAATACCAACGAAAATAAACATACACATAACATATCATATCATAAACAGAACAACCATGCATATTGAGTCTACAGTGTGACTGGTCCGCCTGCACCAGGCCTTCAGTCCACCCGGTCCACTCTCTCTCCGAGTCTACAGTATGACTGGTCCGCCCACACCGAGCCTTCAGTCTACCTGATCCACTCTCTGAGTCTACAGTATGACTGGTCTTCCAGCACTGGGCCTTCAGTCTGTCTGGTCCACTCTCCGAGCCTCGACATGTCTGCTCCGCCCTCTTGCGGCCTTCAGCCTATCCGGACCGCTCGCCGGGCCTTCGGTCTAACCGGTCCGCCTTGGGTATGTTGGCCTACAGCACAAAGCAGGACCCGACTCAACCTAACCCCAGTCCAACAACCATCTGCACACAAACATATAATCATATAGCAATTCACAACTAATTAACCGATCTAGCAGATCAATAACATAGCAACATCCTAACAAGGATACCGACCTTAACCAGGTCTCTAACATAGCATCATCCTATATACCAGGATACCGACCTTAACCAGGTCTCTAACATATACCATCCTAACTACCAGGATGCAAACATAGCAAGCAATAACATAACACACAACTACCCGGATTCCCATTCGATAAAGGGCCGACCTGGGTAACCTAGTCCCTATTGATATAGTGAGGATAACTCACCTGCAATTGCCGACTAAAGAATAAGATTACGCTGCTCCGACCACCGACATGAAATCCACCACTGAACATTACCAAATAACCAATCCAATAAATACCAATAATTACCAAAATACCCCTGGAAGACAACTGGTCAACCCTTGGTCAAAGTCAAAGTCAACCTTCTTGGTTGACCCTACTTGCCGAGTCAACTCGTTGAGTCGTCGAGTTCCTATGCTCAGAACTCCTCATGCCACGACTCAACTCGCCGAGTCACCCCAAGACTCGTCGAGTCCAACAAGCTCTGAGTACCTTCCTGCTCAACTCACCGAGTCATCCCTCGACTCACCGAGTCACAACTCAACCAGAAACGGTTAGGAATTCACAAACAGACTGATCGAGTCCAAGAATGGACTCACCGAGTCCAAGGCAATCTTCAACAGACTCGCCGAGTTGTTCTTCCAACTCGCCGAGTCCAAACGTGACATCTTCATTTAGACAATTTTAGGCCATTCCATTGCTTCCGATACATATATCTGGACTCGTAGGGCCAGATTCACATGTAAAGTTTCCAACTTTACATGCATGCAAGGCTCAACAACCTCCAACAAGCTAAAAATGAAGGCTTAAGGCAATGACACTCTCAGTCACTCCCCAAAGCTATCACTTTCTGATCTCATGGCTCCAAACCAACCTAGATTTGAAGTTGCAACCTCAGATCTAGTCTCTATACCCGAAATAGATCCCAACCATGCTAAAGAACCCCAAAATCACACTCCATGGATGGAATAACAAGGAAATAGCTTAAGGTAAGGTCCTCTTACCTTAGAGATGAGTCTAAACTGATGTAGACTGCAGATCCACAAGCTCTCTTGATGCTATCCTCAAATTCCTCCCAACTTCTATTCACCGATTTCTTCTTCCAAGCTTCAATCTTCTCAACAATGGAGTCTCTCACGATTTAGGGTTTCTATGGAACACTCAGGGAAGATAGAGGCGGAAATGAAGGCATATTGTTCTTTAAATAGGGTGCAAACCCTAGAAATTAGGGTTTCTCATTCCAGCACGGACTCGTCGCGTCTAGCCACCGACTCGGCGAGTCCGGTCACTTAACATGTGCCCGACACACGCTTATACTTGACGAGTTGCAATTCCCACTCGCCGAGTTCCTCTTTTCCAAACTTACACTTTACCCCCTGAACTCGTGTTTCTGACTTTGGATGTTACAATTCTCCACCACTTAAATTAGGTGTGACATCCCCAAAATCACGGCCAGAAAAGACCGATTTTGTTTATGCTTTATAAAAAATCAGAGTACTTCTTTTCATAAAAATGTTGCGGAATTTGTTCCCAGAAAAACATGGTAAATACGTTATTAAAACATTTTCGAAGAAACGTATTTATTTCATTTTAAAATGTTTGGGATGTCATCGTTAATACAGAAACATAAGCATAAACAGAACTTACAATTATTTACACTAGTGATCTACATCTCTTTAAATCTCTCAGTGTAATGTTACTTCATATCAACACCTGTGATATAAATAAACTGAGTGGGTCAGGTTGGGAAACCTGGTGAGCACATAGGGTTTTCAACCCACAATAATATATTTATTATTTTTAAACATCCAACAATCAACCCAATTACCCATTCCCGTTATCCTCACATTACGTCCCTAAAACATCTAACACAAGGGACCTAGTCAAAGGACTATCATTGGGATGGACACTGCTGCTAAGGGGATTCCTTGGCAATGAAAGTCCTAAAGGCAACCATATGGGGGATGGAGTACACCTGGTGAGCACACAGTTCACACAGTTCGAATCAACACACAGTTCAAATAAACACACAGTTCGAATAAACACATACAGGTTGCGAACCTGCTAGTGTTCCACTGGACTGTCTAGAATAGTCCGTGGTCATCATCTATACTCCGCTAGATGACTAGATCATCTAGAACATCTATAACGAGGCCTCTCATTATTTTATTTTGTCACACAACAACTATTACATCTACCCATGTTTTACCCAACACATTTTGTAGATATAAAATCCGTATACAATTTAAATCATTGAAAACATGTATAAAACGTTCATCCAACATAGATAGTAAGTATACAGATAATATACACACAACACGTAATTTATATAAAATACTTCATATCTATGTGTAAGCTGAAAGTAACTATTTTCTTCGATACTCTCAAAACGATTTTCTTCGATAAAACCTAGTATCAATACCACTAGGATTTAGTCTAACGATAACCACGACTAATTAATTTTCCAGATATTATTATTATTATATAAGCATTAAATAACACTCAATATAACTCATAATAATAGCCCAAATACTTATTGTAAGGTCCTAATAACATTACTATATTAAAACATAAGCTATACTAAAGATAGGTTAGGCGTGGCTCACTTACAGCGGTTTTTTCTTGAAAACCGGGCTTCGCTGGAGCAATGTTCCCGAGCAAAAAGGCTCTTTTCTTGGGACTCCGGGAGCCTCGGGGCTTTCTTCGGGTGCTAGGGGGTTTACCTAGGCTTTTAGGGGAGTTAGGGAGGCTAGTGAGAGAAAGTGAGTTTGGGAGGTGTGAAGAGAAGGCTAGACCCGACACCTCTATTTATAGTGAAAATATCTGATGGACTCGCCGAGTAGGGGGACCTACTCGCCGAGTTGGTCCATGTGGTGGCCTTCTAGTGGTGCCACGTGTCCAATTCTGGTGGTGCCACGTCACCCCCTATCGCGTATCAGCCTTCGAACTTAGAAAAATCATAACTCTCGCATACGAGCTCCATTTTCGACGTTCTTTATATCCACGCGTAGGTAAAATCAAGATCTACAACTTTCGTTTAGACTCCGTCGGCTAACTCTCAACCGATCTCAAATTTAACAGTAGGAGGCGTTTAGACTATTAAATGACCGCGAAGAATTCGTAACTCCTTCATACGAACTCCGTTTTCGTCCATATTTTTACCGTTGAGTTCCTATTAATGATATCTTCAACTCTCATTTAGGTCGCGTAAGCCAAAAACCGCTCGAACTAAGATTCGAGTTTCGGGTCGTGCACTGCGAAGCCGAATCTTAGAAAAATCATAACTTCCTTATACGAAGTCAGATTTGGGCGTTCTTTTTATCGACGCTCTTAGTTTAACATATTCTACAACTTTCATTTAGATTGCTAAGGCTAAATCTCGCTCTATCGTAAATTCACTATTTACGCTTCCCGGTGTTGTGCCGGTTTTGCCGTAAAACTTCGATGGGTCATAACTTCTTCATTATAACTCAGATTTTGGCGTTCTTTATATGTACAGAAACCTCGTGACATATACTACAACTTGGTTAAGATTATTTATTCTAAATATTCTTTTGTTGAAAAGTTGTTTTCGACCCCTATTGCCTCTAAATTGACTAGCCCGGATTTGCGGGCGTTACAATTATCTCCCCCTTAGGATGATTACGTCCCGGAATCATCAACGAAATAGGGCTCGTATAATGACTCCATACGTCATCTCTTCATCTTAGGTAATAATTATAACTTCTATATTCCTTCAAGTCTATCTCTTAAACTCATTGACTGCAAGCAGTACTCGATCGTTTACCTACTCTCTACCTAAGGTTAGACTCCAAATTATGACCTTCAAGTCACATTCTCGATCCTTACTGGATACGAACTTGAGATGATTTCTTTTATTACTACTATGGATCGATGTGTCATATTCTAATGACCTATCATCATACGTTGCAACACTTAGACTTAGGTCTCTTAGAGTTAAACTCTAAAATAGACTATGCCTTCCTTCATGTTCTAATGTGATATAATCACACTTTAACATTAGGCATTTCTAGCTATCAACTACTTTAACAACGAGCGCGATATTTCTATTGATCGCTTTGATTTCAATCGTTTGGTTTAAGTCGGACACTACATCGATGTTGATTTTCTAAACCACATAACATACTTAGCGTAGTCGGACACAATTCGATATGACCACTAGGGTTGGAATAACAACAATCTTCTTAGTCATTACCGAAACGATGGTAACGACACACTTGAATAAAACGAAATCAATTACTAGCTTTTTGGTAAACTTGTGACTTTCGCTGATCCAAGTGTGAGTCCTGTGCTTCTGGTAGTATAGGCATCTACTACCATTCACACCTACTCATACTCGTCCCAAGTATTGTCCCGTAGTTTTTCCAAGTCACCATACAAGAAAACCACACAACAACTTAACACATCAGATAACAAAACAAAGGTTTTATATTATTTCTTGAAACGATTACATAGGTGTTCAAGTTCACCCTAGATTATGCCTCTAATAGGCTACATCATATGACACTATCTATATGGCTTCTTCATAACTCGATCTCTATATTTCCATCCTTACTCCTGATTCCTTGCATCGTCAGCTGCTTCATCAAGGATCATTTGAAATAATCTTGCCTTTGGTTTTGGTGGCACATTTGGCTTTGTAGCCCCTTCTCTCTTTGGGAAATCTTGCTTGAAGTGCCCTTCCTCGTTACATTCGTAACACACCCTTTTGTTAAATCTACACTCGTTGGAATAATGCCCATGCTTCCCACACTTGAAACAAGTCATCTCCTCACCGCATTTTCCAGATTGTTGCTTTTTGCACTTCTCGCACCATCTTTCTTCGCTCCCTCCTCTAAACTTCCTGGTACTGGTCTTGCTTCTCTCATCAGGCTTTGCAGACCCCTCAAACTTGCTCTTTTCTCCAACCTCAATCTTGTTGGTAGCTCTTCCCTTAATCATATCTTCCACAGACTTGGCAGCCCAGATAGCTGCCTCCAAAGTAGGTGCCTGACGCACTGGCACCGCGTACTCCCATGGAAATCCCTTTGCGTACTTATCAATTTTCGTCAGCTCATCCGGAACAAGACGCAAGGCAAATTCAATCTTTTATGTGAAGTTGTTTGTGTATTCATCGATTGACATGCTTCCCTTCTTCAGGGTTAGAAACTGGTTCTCTAGCTCGAGCAGGTTTTGAGCTGAGCAGTACCTATGTTTGAATTGCACCATAAATTCTGCCCATGTCAGTTGCAGGGGCTCGTTGGCGCTCAGAGTCTTCCCCAAGGTATTCCACCAACGTACAACGCCTCCTCGAAACCGACGCACTGAAAATGTGGTCTGTTGTTTTCCCTTGCAACCGCACGTCATGAAAGCTAATTCCATCTCCGAGATCCAATCCATGACCCCGATCGGATCCTCCTTTCCAGTAAAAGTCAATGGCTTGCAAGTTAGAAAATCCTTGTATTCGCATCCATTCCTCTCGACTCCTTCATCTTGATTGTTCCTCCTAATCACCTGGGGATCAGCTTGACCAACGGTTCCACTGTAGTTCTCCTCCTCAGTCTGCCCTTCGTTCAACTCGGGCTGTTCGATCTGAATAGTGGCTTCCTCTCGATTTTGCTGGAGGAAACGTCTAGTTTCCTCCATTTGACGATCCAACATCGCTTGGATCATCGCTTGCACTCCGGCCAATGTGACTGGCTCAGCAGCGGTTTCCATCACTGGTATTTGCTCAATCACTGGGGGTTGGTTTTTGTTCCCATCTGCATTCACGTTTCCGCTACGGGTTCTTGCCATCTTGATCTATACACCGAATAAGGTGAATCTAGATCTTTACTTAGGATTGACGGTTAAATCATCCTTATCACTCTGAAACGTTTATATGCTACTTCTAATATCGTATTTAAACGCTTAGAATCCTAAACGCATAAGGTTTCCAGATCCGGTCGGCAACAGACCATAGATCCGAACAAATAATAGCATGTCAGGTACAAAGCATTTAGCACATAAAAGCATTTTAGGCATAATTCCTAAAATAAGCTAGTGCTCACACCTCACAATCATCGCTTAGCATTCTAAGTTTAAGTCTAGAAATAAATCCATATTCCTAGTTCGCTTAAACTAATGCTCTGATACCAACTGTGACATCCCCAAAATCACGACCAGAAAAGACCGATTTTGTTTATGCTTTATAAAAAATCAGAGTACTTCATTTCATAAAAATGTTGTGGAATTTGTTCCCAGAAAAAACATGGTAAATACGTTATTAAAACATTTTCGAAGAAACATATTTATTTCATTTTAAAACGTTTGGGATGTCATCGTTAATACAGAAACATAAGCATAAGCAGAACTTACAATTATTTACACTAGTGATCTACATCTCTTTAAATCTCTCAGTGTAATGTTACTTCATATCAACACCTGTGATATAAATAAATTGAGTGGGTCAGGTTGGGAAACCTGATGAGCACATAGGGTTTTCAACCCACAATAATATAATTATTATTTTTAAACATCAAACAATCAACCCAATTACCCATTCCTGTTATCCTCACATTACGTCCCTAAAACATCTAACACAAGGGACCTAGTCAAAGGACTATCATTGGGATGGACACTACTGCTAAGGGGATTCCTTGGCAATGAAAGTCCTAAAGGCAACCATATGGGGGATGGAGTACACCTGGTGAGCACACAGTTCACACAGTTCGAATAAACACACAGTTCAAATAAACACATAGTTCGATTAAACACCTACAGGTTGCGAACCTGCTAGTGTTCCACTGGACTGTCTAGAATAGTCCGTGGTTGTCATCTATACTCCGCTAGATGACTAGATCATCAAGAACATCTATAATGAGGCCTCTCATTATTTTATTTTGTCACAAAGCAACTATTACATCTACCCATGTTTTACCCAACACATTTTGTAGATATAAAATATATATACAGTTTAAATCATTGAAACACGTATAAAACGTTCATCCAGCATAGATAGTAAGTATACAGATAATATACACACAGCACGCAATTAATATAAAATACTTCATATCTATGTCTAAGCTGAAAGTAACTATGCACTCACCTGAAAGGTGGTGACTCAGCACTCGGACAGCGCTTCGATACTCTCAAAACGATTTTCTTCGATAAAACCTAGTATCAATACCACTAGGATTTAGTCTAACGATAAACACGACTAATTAATAGTGCAGCTATTATTATTATTATATAAGCGTTAAATAACACTCAATACAATTCATAATAATAGCCCAAATACTTATTGTAAGGTCCTAATAACATTACTATATTAAAACATAAGCTATACTAAAGATAGGTTAGGCGTGGCTCACTTACAGCGGGTTTTTCTCGAAAACCGGGCTTTGCTGGAGCAGCGTTCCCGAGCCAAAAGGCTCTTTTCTTGGGACTCCGGGAGCCTCGGGGCTTCCTTCGGGTGCTAGGGGGTTTACCTAGGCTTTTAGGGGGTTAGGGAGGCTAGAGAGAGAAACTAGAAAGAGAAAGTGAGTTTGGGAGGTGTGAAGAGAAGGCTAGACACGACACCTCTATTTATAGTGAAAATATCTGATGGACTCGCCGAGTAGGGGGACCTACTCGCCGAGTTGGTCCATATGGTGGCCTTCTGGTGGTGCCACGTGTCCAATTCTAGTGGTGCCACGTCACCCCCTATCGCGTATCAGCCTTCGAACTTAGAAAAATCATAACTCTCGCATACGAGCTCCGTTTTCGACGTTCTTTATATCCACGTGTAGGTAAAATCAAGATCTATAACTTTTGTTTAGACTCCGTCGGCTAACTCTCAATCGATCTTAAATTTAACAGTAGGAGGCGTTTAGACTGTTAAATGACCGCGAAGAATTCGTAACTCCTTCATACGAACTCCGTTTTCGTCCATATTTTTACCTTTGAGTTCTTATTAATGAGATCTTCAACTCTCATTTAGGTCGTGTAAGCCAAAAACCACTCGAACTAAAATTCGAGTTTCGGGCCGTGCACTACTAAGCTGAATCTTAGAAAAATCATAACTTCGTCATACGAAGTTAGATTTTGGCGTTCTTTTTATCGACGCTCTTAGTTTAACATATTCTACAACTTTCATTTAGATTGCTAAGGCTAAATCTCGCTCTATCGTAAATTCACTATTTACGCTTCCCGGTGTCGTGCCGGTTTTGCCGTAAAACTTCGACGGGTCATAACTTCTTCGTTATAACTCGGATTTCGGCGTTCTTTATATGTACGGAAACTTCGTAACATATAATAAAACTTGGTTAAGATTATTTATTCTAAATATTCTTTTGTCGAAAAGTCGTTTTCGACCCCTATTGCCTCTAAAATGACTAGCCCGAATTTACGGGCGTTACATTAGGCTCCTCGAAGGCTGCTGCAGCACACAATTCCATATAATACACCCATAATGCACCTACTGGTATCAATCGAACCAGGTTCCTCCAAACACTACTATCAAACCTCTATAAAGTCCAACTCTTCCCTCACAGAGTTACAACATCTGATTCAAGCCAGCCACCGGCTTCTTTCTCTGATAACAACCCTTATTAACCAATGATCACCCAATGATTCCTTCATCACTCCAAATCACACAATCACTAGACTCTTACAAAGCTAGATATCACCCTAAACCACCGGGTCCTAACCCGGTACCAAGCTACTACCCCTTTCCTCGACCGACATATCCTTTATCACATTCACTTCCGGGACTTATCCCGCTTTCCTTTCCGAATCCAATTCGTTTCTTTCCGAGCTGACAGGATGGCACATCCTTCAGCTCCTGAGCAACTCCCGTGAGCTCTCCCCTGCAATCACATACGCATGCCGAACCCGTTCTAACATCCTCGGGCTGGAAAAACCCGACATACTGATGATACCTCTAGAAATCCCCAGGATGAATTACTGCTACATACATAACCTCCTGATCACAACCATACCGAAAATCCAAGGATCCATCCTTGCATCCCTTCCGAACTCCTCTGGTTCTACACCACCGGAAATTCTTCCGCAACCTCAACAGACACCCAATCCAGATGTGCTCCCATATCACTGGCACAATCATAGTGCTCAACAACCTTAATTAAAATACTCTCAATCATCCATTCTCACTACTGCTTTCACTTCCGTGAACCAACACTCCCTCCCGGAGTTACATACCTTTCCCTTTCCTTATCCAAGGAAGTTTACTTGAACACCTTGTTACTTTAACAAGTGCCACGGTGCTCACACCCCACTCTACACTATTCCCTTGTAGAGTAACTGCTATTCCATGCATCACACACACTCTGAATCTGCTCGCAATGACTCTTGGGTCCATGCACTGCCTTCCACTAACATGATCAATACTCGGGGCCAGACCTACCGTCTGCTATTGCATTGCAACATACCAAATCAATCCCCTCATATAGATCTATCAACACACAGAGTCTTCAGCATGACTGGACCGCCTTACCAGGCCTTCAGCCAATCTGGACCACTCTCATAACCTTCAGCATGTCCGGACCCCCCCTAGGGCCTTCAGCCTGTCTGGACCATTCTCCGAGCCTTTGGCCTGACTGGTATGCCCATCGGCCTTCAGTCTCCCCGGATTGCTCAAACTATCATACATCATCCTGAACTATCCTTCCTTGGAATCTTTCTCGTACATAATGTTCTTGCCCTCTAGGGGTTCCAAACTCTAACTCCATTCCATTTACTCAGGTCCCGCCCTAATCCTAGGCCTCACAACAACCAATCACCTTTTCCGAAAACCTTGGTCTGTACCCACCCCCGTTTCCTGTCACTTACTCATACCAACCCACACTCTTGGCTGACTGAAACACTGTTGAATCCTAAACAGCTAACCAACCTTTAATGCTTGTCGATCCTCCTGAGAATTTTCCAATTATCCCCACTTAGAACATTGATTACCAACCACCGGTGACTCGACCGGCATAAATCAATCATCCCTACCCAACATACTCCTCTTATCCATGAACTGATTTCCTCTGAAACGAGCAACCTCCACAAAATAACTTCCCGACATCACGCATCACGAACTCTAAGGGAGTTTGACTCTCAGCTGAACACTTCTCAAATCACAATTGCTATACCCGACAACAAGACCATACAACCAAATTCTGACCATAAATCCCTTCGATGCTAACTGGCTACAACTCCTAGTTACTAACACTCCAAAGCAAATCATGAAACACGCAAAATGGCGAATAAAATACAACACTACATAAATAACCAGATAATCCAGACAACAACGAACGAAAACACACCCGCAACTGCATCCGGCTCTGAAACGAGAAACCTCCACAAAATCACTTCTCGGCATCACGCATCACGAACTCTAAAGGAGTTCGACTCTCAGCTGAACACTTCTCAAATCACAATTGCTATACCCGACAACAAGACCATACAACCAAATTCTGACCATAAATACCTTCGATGCTAACTGGCTACAACTCCTAGTTACTAACACTCCCAACCAAATCATGAAACACGCAAAATGGCGAATAAAATACAACACTACATAAATAACCAGATAATCCAGACAACAAGGAACGAAAACACACCCGCAACTACATCCAGCTTTGCCCTGACCTCCTATGATGTGAGCTGAAAAGCACACCCCTGAGCCCTCGAAGGCTCCTCTCCACCCTGAACCCCACCAGTAATCCTCATAGTAGACGGTGCTGGAACCTGCACCGATCTGGAAACAAGCTGTGGACAGTTGGACCTCAAGTGACCAACCTGATGGCAATGATAACAAATCCTCAAATCCTGAACCGAGGCTGATTGACGAGAATCCCTCGCATAATGCTCCTCTCTCCTGCACTTACGGTACGCACCACCGGACCTACAAACTCTGGTATGACCCTTCCTGCACTTCTCACAAGTGCGGCTACTCTGACCTCCCAACCTGGAATGAACGGTCTTAGACCGTTTTGGCGCCGGCTGCGACTGCACCGGGGCCAGCCTCTGTTCACGCAACTGCAACTCAATCTCCAACTCACGCCGCCGAGCGGCCTCTTGTAACTCTAGCAAGGTCTCGCACCTCTGCTTAGACACAAACTGCCTGATATTCCTTTTGAGCATACTCAGATATCGGGACATCTGAGCCTGCTCCGAAGCAAACTCAGGGCAAAACATCGCCCTCTCAGTGAACATCCTGGTGATCTCCGTCACCGACTCCGAATCCTGCTTCAGTTCCAAGAACTCCTGAGCCAACCTCTCCCTCTCAACCCGTGGAACATAGCGAGTACTAAACATCTCCCAGAACTGATCCCATGAAACCGCAGCCCGCTGCGCATCCGAATAAGATCCTATAGTCAACCTCCACCGATCCATTGCCCCGAGCCTCAAAAGGTTCAGAGCACACCTCACTCTCTGATCCGCAGGGCATGAACACGTGAAGAAACACCCCTCCACGTCTGACAACCATCTCATAACAATGATCGGATCCTGAACTCCATCAAAAGTAGGGGCTTCGTATTATCGAAGTCTCGATACTAAAAACTCCGACCAACTCCTCCACCTATCGCTGCTACAGCCACTGCAGCTGCCACGGCAGCCGTCTTTGCAAGAGCTGCATATCGTTCATAAAAATACTCAACCATGGCGGTCTTGATCGGCCCAAACATCTCCGGCATCTCCGCCCTGAACATAGACGCAATCTCATCATGCATGATCTGACGAATCTTGGCATCCAACTCATCCGTACTCATCTAACTAATGACCTCGGGTGGTGCAGATCCACCCTGACCGCCCTCTCCTGATCCCGATCTTGACCCGGATCCACCCCCAGCATGCCTCGTAACCATCATACTGAAAATACATCGCAAGAAAATCAGATGCTTCCCCAATAACCCGGGAACCAACTCCCAACCCGACCCTAGGGGTTGTGACTTCCTTGATACACGTATGGGTCCTGTGCTTTCAGTAGTACGGGCGCATACTACCTTCCACACCTACCCATATTTATATTAAGTATCACCACAACACCCTAGCGATAAACATATACATGGCAACACTCAATCCTCACCTCTAGAGGAACTGCTAACTACCTCACACAACGGGAAACCCGAGGCTAGCAGGCATCATATAATCAGGCAATTCTATCATGCAATTCTTGAAGATCCCTAGCGTAGTACTAGCATGTTGTTCTAACAAATCACATAATCAAATAACTTGTATGGTATTTTGGGGTCTACTTACTGGCTCTGGCTGATCGTACCTCCGTATCCTCCTCTACATATTTTTGAAAACCATTTCAATTTCACTTTGAAAACTCTCCTTGATTTGAGACTGGATTCACACGAATGTTCCTCCAATTCACTCAAACCAAGGCTCTGATACCAACTTGTAACGACCAAAAATTTGGGCCAATTTTAAACATTTTATTTCATTCAAAACCATTAAGTTCATACATTTGTATTCAAAATAGTTTAAACATCAGAGCATTTCGCAGAACCATATCACATAAGTCATAAAACATGAGGAGCGGTACGATCACGCCTTCGCCTTGCCAAGGTCTCCTGAAGTACCTGAAACAATACACTGAAACTGTAAGCCCGAAAGCTTAGTGAGTTACCCCCAAAATACCAACCACAAAAAACATACACATAACATATCATATCATAAACAGAACAGCCATGCATATCGAGTCTACAGTGTGACTGGTCCGCCTGCACCAGGCCTTCAGTCCACCCGGTCCACTCTCTCTCCAAGTCTACAGTATGACTAGTCCGCCCGCACCGGGCATTCAGTCTACCTAATCCACTCTCTGAGTCTACAATATGACTGGTCTGCAAGCATCGGGCCTTCAATCTGTTTAGTACACTCTTCGAGCCTCGGCACGTCTGGTCCGCCCTCTTGGGGCCTTCACCCTATGCGGACCGCTCGCCGGGCCTTTGGTCTAACCAGTCTGCCCTGGGTATGTTGGCCTACAGCACAAAGCAGGACCCGCCTCAACCCAACCACAGTCCAACAACCATGTGCACATAAACATATAATCATATAGCAAGTCACAACTAATCAACCGATCTATCAGATCACATAACATAGCAAGATCCTAACCAGGATACCGACCTTAACCAGGTCTCTAACATAGCATCATCCTATATACCAGGATACCAACCTTAACCAGGTCTCTAACATATACCATCCTAACTACCAGGATGCAGACATAGCAAGCAATAACATGACACACAACTACCCGGATTCCCATCCGATAAAGAGTCGGCCTTGGTGCCTTAGACCCTGTCGATATAGTGAGGATAACTCACCTGCAATTGCCGACTGAAGAATAAGATTACGCTACTCCGACCACCGACACGAACTCCACCACTGAACATTACCAAATAACCAATCCAATAAATACCAATAACTACCATAATACCCCTAGAAGACAACTGGTCAACCCTTATTCAAAGTCAAAGTCCTCAATCAAAGTCAACCTTGCTGGTTGACCCTACCAGCCGAGTCAACCCGTTGACTCGGCGAGTTCCTATGCTCAGTACTCCCCATGCCACAACTCAAGTCGCCGAGTCGCCCCTAGACTCATCAAGTCCAACAAGCTCTGAGTCCCTTCCTGCTCAACTCATCGAGTCATCCCTCGACTCACCGAGTCACAACTCAACCAGAAAAGGTTAGGACTTCACGACTAGACTCGCTGAGTCCAAGAACGGACTTGCCGAGTCCAAGGCAATCTTCAACAGACTCGCCGAGTTGTTCTTCCAACTCGCCGAGTCCAAACGTGACATCTTCATTCAGACGATTTCAAGCCATTCCATTGCTTCCAATACATAGATCTGGATTCCTAGGGCCAGATTCACATGTAAAGTTTCAAACTTTCCATGCATGCAAGGCTCAACAACCTCCAACAAGCTAAAAATGAATGTTTAAGGCAAGGACATTCTCAATCACTCCCCAAAGCTATCACTTTCTGATCTCATGGCTGCAAACCAACCTAGATCTGAAGTTGCAACCTCAGATCTAGTCTCTATACCCGAAATAGATCCCAACCATGCTAAAGAACCCCAAATCACACACCATGGATGGAATAACTATCGGAATAGTGTCTAAGGCTGCAACTATATTTGGCAAGTATTTGACCCGATTGTGCATGGTCCTTTTGGGTTGCCTTCACCATAGCAACTTGACAGGATGATTTATTATGAGAGAATAAGTATTATTAATATATTATGAGAATAATATAATGAATAATAATATTGTTATTTGATTAATATAAGTCATAGATTAATTAGTATTAATTTGGTGACTTAAAGAGATTAATTAAATAAGAGGGTATAAACTGTCAATTGTTTGATAGTTACACTTTGGGCTGTAAATCCTTAAGGGATAAAGGTTGGACGAATTCTAGGGCTTGGGATAGCCTCAAATTCGTCCAAGTCTTATCTTTGGTAAGGATTAGGATTGCTTTAAATAAAGATTATCCAACTAAGGTTTAAGGGTGAAACCCTAGGAGCCTTACAAGTATAAATAGACCCCTAGGACAAGGGAAATCCACACCTCTCCAAAAGCAAAGAAACCCTGGCTGATTTCTAGTCCTTCTCCTCTCTCTCAAATCATCCTCCTTGCTAGTTGGTGTTTGTAAGCCATTAGAGGAGTGACAATTGTGACTCTAGAGCTCCAAGACAACAAGATCGAACAAGAGATTCAAAGGTCAACTTCTAGATCTGATTTTGTATTGTTCTTATATCTAATTAGTCATTAGAAGTCTTGGATTCAAAGCAAGTTTAATTAGAGAAACCTAGATCCAAGCATTAGGGTTTGCATGTGCACATAGGAATGTTCATATGGCCAAAACCCATCAGTGGTACCAGAGTCTAGGTTGGTTTCTATTAAATTGTTGCTTGATTGTTTGTTTCTTGCTTGCAAATTTCGAATTTTGAGTTTCTGAGTCATGGAATCGGCGAGTCCCATGGTAGACTTAGCGAGTTGGCCTGACTCAGCGAGTCCCATGGTGCACTCGGCGAGTCCGAGCGTCAGGAAAAGATAAAAACGGGATTTTTTGATATTTATCTTATGGAAACTTGCCTTTATCATATTAGATCAACCCTAATCCGATTTTTTGATATATATGACTATAATCTTGATCTAATTAAAGATATTTATCAACTAATAAAATATTTAATTTCCTTATGTGATAATTAATTAATTATTTTGATTAAATTGGTAATTATCTTGCAAGAAATCATTAAATAAATCAAATATGGATCATTATGGAATTAATTGTTAATTAAGATTATTTGTTATTTGATCCTCCATGTTTTAAATGTTTAAAACTTGCCCTCAAGTTTTGAAATTCATGTTTTGTGATTAAAAGTTTAATTTAGACAATTTAAATTTCAAACCCTAGAATTTTACAAGTTTAAAATACAACCCTATACTAATATAATATTACAAGATTAATATATATATATATATATATATATATATATATATATATATATATATATATATATATATATGTATATATATGTATAACTAAAATGTTAGTATTACCGTTAGTAGGCCTCACTCACGAAGCTAATCTATAAGGTGGGTATAAGGTTGCGACTTATAAAATGGCGCTTAATGGGTGTACACTCACACCCACCGCTTGCTTGATCGGTGGAGGGTCGTTAGCTGAACAGGTAGGATAGGGCAACCTCATCCTCTCATTAAAAGTATAATATGAAATACAAAGTAACTACATTTTTTCAAAATTTCCCAATCTTAGTTACTTTAGGAAAAGTGAATTGATGCAATCCCATGAAATTACACTTTGCACCCTTGCTAAGAAGTTAGTGGAGCGTGTGTGGTTTACCGGCACACAAATTGGTTCTAAGCAAAGATGGCAAAGGGTGATTCATTGTTTATCATAGTTCGATGGAGCGTGTGTGGTTTACCAGCACATCGAATAGGTGATCATTACAATGAAGGCAACATGTGAATTTGCATGGTAATTCACACCGGCTTTGTGATCCTCAGTATCCCAGTCACAAACAAGAGGGGCATATCGAGATTTAAACATGCCATTGAAGAGTTTAAATGAATCTCATCCAAAACTAAGAATTCTCAATACATTTAGGACTTAAAGTTATGTTTTTATGGTGGAGAATTAGTGAATCGTCATTCACTTACCTTCATATTATTTGCATGTTGGATTACGGCATCCCTTTTCTAATATGTAAATATTGTTGTAGGATCCTAGCCCTAATTTTTCTTATTGGGTGATAATTAGGGATTCATATTATAATCTATCTTTGTCCTTTCTATTTGTAGATGTCGAGCGCAAACAACGCTACTGCTAGTTCTTTCACATTGATGAGCCTTTGTCAAAATGTCACTTTCGATGGGACGAACTTTAGTGAATGGATAAGATACATTTGCACTATTGCTCGCTTTGAGGACAAAGAGTATATCCTCGATGAGAAGCTCGAGAAAATAAACCCTGAAATTGCTACTCTGGCTGAAATGACCGCTTTTGAAACTCACAAGCGTGATGCAACGAAGGTACATTGCATCATGATAGCCACTATGAACTCCGAATTCCAACACTCCTATGAGGACATGTACCCGTACGAGATGCACCAAGACTTATTGGAGAGATACCACCAAAATGCGAGACAAGAGCGTTATGAGATTTTCACTAACATGATTTCCGCTAAGATGGGTCATGGAGAGTGTCTTACCATGAACCTGCAAAAGATGCAAAGGTATGTCGACCGTCTTCGCAAGTTGAATGTTGACTTTGGGGAAGACTTGGCGATCGACATGGTGCTTCACTCTTTGCCTCCAAGCTACAATCAATTTAGGATGACCTACCACATGAACAAAGAGGAGGTCACCCTAAGCAAACTCCAAGGTCTCTTGAGGGTCGCTGAGAGCAACTTCAAGTACAAGTCTGTTGCACCAACTCCCAATCCGCCCGCTGCTCCTGTCTTGGCCATTGGACAAGGAAAGGGAAAGAAGAGGAAGGCTTCGTCTAAGAACTATCGCAAGGTTAAAGCCTAAGATGGTGCCTCTTCTAGTGGGACCAAAGTTGATCCTGCTAAACCCTGCCCTAACCCAAAGGAGGCAGAGTGCCACCACTGCCACAAGATAGGACATTGGAAGAGAAGCTGCCCAGAGTACCTACAAGCCATCAAGGAAGGAAAGATCAAGCCGTCTTTTGCAGGTATATACACAATTAAATCTAACGATTCATCTCATGCTATTTCTTGGGTTCTTGATACCGGTTGTGGTTACCACATTTGTTCTAATGTGCAGGGACTAAGAAGAAATAGGGATGTGGAGCATGGAAGGATTAATCTAATCATGGGGAACAGAAGACCGTCGCCTGTGACCAAGATTGGAGTGTATTCTTTAGTGCTTAGGAATGGTTTAAGTTTAGATTTGAACAATTGTTGCTATTCGCCAGAAATGGCTAGAAACATCATTTTATTTCATGGTTTGTTTAGAAAAGGTTTTAGATTTTCTTTTAATAATGAGAATGGTTCTATTTTGGCTTATCTAAATGGTGTCTTTTTATTTTGAAGCAATACCGTGTTATGGAATTTATGAAACTGTTATGATTGTTGATAACTTAGGAAATGATGTTTTGAACATAGATTCTTCCAATAGTATGGATAAAGCATCCTTGTGGCATTGTTGCCTTGGACATGTCAATAAGAAACGCATAGCCCAACTCCAAAAGGATGGAGTGTTGGAGTCATTTGACCTTAGGGAAGGTGACACATGCGAGTCTTGTTTGCTTGGAAAAATGACTAAGTCAACCTTCGCTGGTTCTTGCGAAAGGGGTGTGGGTCTATTGGACCTAATAAATACCGATGTATGTGGACCGTTTAGATCAACCATGAAGGATGGGAACCGCTTCTACGTAACTTTTACCGATGACTATGGTAGATATGGATATATCTATTTAATCAAGCAAAAGTCAGAAACTTTTGAAAAGTTCAAAGAGTTCAAGAATGAAGTGGAGAATCAATTGCGCAGGAAAATCAAGATGCTTCGATCCGATCGAGGAGGAGAGTACCTAAGTCTTGAATTCCACGATTATCTCAAGGAGTGTGGAATAGTTTCACAATTGACGCCACCTAGGACACCGCAGTTGACTGGTGTGGCAGAAAGGCGTAATCGAACCTTATTGGATATGGTTCGCTCTATGATGAGTCGTGCTTCACTATCAATCTCATTTTGGGGGTATGCCTTAGAGTCTACCGCCCATATCCTTAACCGAGTCCCTACTAAGAAGGTTGCCAAAACACCTCACGAGATGTGGACAGGGAAATATCCCTCGTTGGCACATATCAAGGTTTGGGGTTGCGAGGCTTTCGTAAGACGAGATACTCACGACAAGCTCGAACCTCGTAGTGAGCGATGTATTTTCATCGGCTATCCGCAGAAATCCTTTGGATATCTTTTCTATAGACCGAAGGACAATGTTGTCTTCGTTGCGAGGAGAGGAGTTTTTCGAGAGCGAGAACTCATAAGCCAAGGAGACAGTGGGAGGCAAATCGAACTTGAAGAGATTCAAGAGTCGATAGATGAAGGAACCTCTACCGCTGGCACTCAACCCGAGGAGGAAACTCCGGTTGAACCGATTGACGAGTCCTTACCTCTTAGACGTTCCGAAAGAGTTAGAGTTCAACCCCAGCTTTATGGTTTTCATGTTACTACCGAAGGGGACACGTATATTAGTGATGGTACGCTAATAAACCTTGATGAACCTAATAGCTATAACAAAGGCATGGCAGGCCCGGAGTCTGCAAAAAGGAAAGAGGCAATGGATAGCGAGATCCAATCCATGTATGATAACCAAGTTTGGAATTTGGTTGATAATGTGCCCGGACGTAAGACCATTAGGTGCAAATGGATCTTCAAGAAGAAGACCGACATGGATGGAAACGTACACACATATAAAGCACGATTGGTCGCGAAGGGCTTTACTCAAACTCCCAGAGTTGACTATGATGAGACCTTCTCACTAGTTGCGAAGATAAAATCTATTAGAGTGATGCTAGCAATTACCGCGTTTCATGATTATGAGATTTGGCAAATGGATGTCAAGACCGCTTTCCTTAATGGGAAGTTGGCTGAGGATGTTTACATGGCTCAGCCAGAGGGGTTTGTGGATCCGAAGCATCTGAATAGAGTGTGTAAGCTTGAGAAGTCCATTTATGGACTTATGTAAGCATCTCGCAGATGGAATCTTTTCTTCGATGAGAAAGTCAAAGAGTTTGGATTTGTACGAAGCGAAGATGAATCATGTGTATATGTCAAAGCCAGTGGGAGTATAGTTAGCTTTCTCGTTCTATATGTCGAATACATATTACTCATAGGAAACGACGTCCCGACTCTGCAGGAGGTTAAGTCCTGGCTCGGGAAGTGCTTCGCTATGAAGGACCTCGGAGAGGCTTCCTATATTTTGGGAATAAGGATAGTAAGAGAGAGAAGTAAGAAACTAATAGGACTTAGTCAGAACACTTACTTAGAGAAGGTACTAAAACGTTTTAGTATGGAAAACTTGAAGAAGGGAGAATTACCGATACAAAGTAATGCCAAATTGAGTAAGACTCAAAGTCCGAGTACCGAAGCTGAAATAGCAGAAATGAGCCGAGTACCATACGCTTCCGCAGTTGGCTCAATCATGTACGCTATGACTTGTACTCGCCCTGATGTAGCCTTTGCTTTGAGCATGGTTAGTAGATATCAAGGGAACCCTGGCAGAGCTCATTGGATTGCGGTGAAGAATATCCTTAAGTACCTTCGGAGGACGAAGGAATGGTTCTTAGTCCTCGAAAGGAGTGATGACTTTAAGGTGCGAGGGTATAGTGACGCCAGCTTTCAGACTGACAAGGACAAATACCGTTCGCAGTCGGGCTGGGTCTTTACCGTAAATGGAGGAGCAGTAACTTGGAAAAGTTCCAAGCAGGAAACCGTAGTTGATTCAACGTGCGAATAAGAGTACATTGCAGCAAGCGAAGCGTCGAAGGAAGAAATATGGCTGAAGAACTTCATTGGTGACCTTGGAGTTGTACCTGCCATAATGGAGCCCATGGAGGTTTCTGTGATAATGAAGGAGCGGTTGCCTTGACCAAGGAACCGAGAGATCATGGTAGATCACGACACATCGACAGAAAATATCACTTTATTAGACATCGTGTAGAAGAAGGACAACTCGTAGTGAAGAGGATATCATCAGAAGATAACCCAACAGATCCGCTTACGAAGGGGCTGAGTAGGGTTAAGCACTTGCAGCATGCTAGGAGTATTGGGCTAAAGGATGATATTAGCATAGATTATATAGTATTAGAAACGTGTAATAGATAAATGTAATTAACATTTGATGATTAAATAAAAGAGTATTATTTATGAGTAATGTTACTGTCTTATGTTAATTGTTTAACTATTGTTTCTCTTTGCATGTTTTGACTTCCAGAATAATTGAGTTTATTAAGAATAATCGAATTATTCAAACTGTCCACAATAGTTCATATGTTGGAAGTAGATATGAATGAAGATTGTCATGAATTGGTGTGTAGATTGTCTAAATAGTATTAGACATAGCAAAAGATTGCTGCGACGTTCATGAGTGCTTATGAACTAGTTTTGAGCATTGGAACAAACCCGCGCTTGCTGGAATCACCTAATGGAATATGATATAAAAGGGTGATCGCAAGATGATAATATCATATAGTCTTAAAACCTAGATATATGGTTTGTTATTTGTTAATTGGTTGTACATTGATAATGCGAAAACGCATCAGTAACTCGGTGTTATAAAACGCATTGTTGTGTATAGTTGATTAATGAATAAGTAAATGCATATAATTCGAAGTTTATCTGTGACTTTTATCCCAGGAGGGTAAAAGCGATATCTCGGCCGCTCGATGATTTGATTTGACTTATGTGCCGGGCCCGGTCAGAACTGAATTGATGTGTTCGATTAAGTTCTATGTCGAATAAATCGGAGATCGAGAAACCAAAATGCTAGACTAATCATTCCATAGAATTGTGAGCATGATATCTAACAGAGGACTGTACGATCCCTTATCTAAAGGACAAGATTGATTAGATTAGAGTTTGACAGCGTCTTTGAGAGCTACGATTGCAAATCGATATGTACTTTTGTATATAGTTAATAGACTTAACCAAGTGGGAGATTGTTGGAATAGTGTCTAAGGCTGCAACTATATTAGGCAAGTATTTGACCCGATTGTGCATGGTCCTTTTGGGTTGCCTTCACCATAGCTACTTGACAGGATGATTTATTATGAGAGAATAAATATTATTAATATATTATGAGAATAATATAACGAATAATAATATTGTTATTTGATTAATATAAGTCATAGATTAATTAGTATTAATTTGGTGACATAAAGAGGTTAATTAAATAAGAGGGTATAAACTATCAATTGTTTGATAGTTACACTTTGGGCTGTAAATCCTTAAGGGATAAAGGTTGGATGAATTTTAGGGCTTGGGATAGCCTCAAATTCGTCCAAGGCTTATCTTTGTTAAGGATTAGGATTGCTTTAAAGAAAGATTATCCAACTAGGGTTTAAGGGCGAAACCCTAGGAGCCTTACAAGTATAAATAGACCCCTAGGGCAAGGGAAATCGACACCTCTGCAAAAGCAAAGAAACCCTGGCCGATTTCTAGTCCCTGTCCTCTCTCTCAAATCATCCTCCTTGCTAGTTTGTTTTTGTAAGCCATTAGAGGAGTGACAATTGTGACTCTAGAGCTCCAGGACAACAAGATCGAACAAGAGATTCAAAGGTAAACTTCTAGATCTGATTTTGTATTGTTCTTATATCTAATTAGTCATTAGAAGTCTTGGATTCAAAGCAAGTTTAATTAGAGAAACCTAGATCCAAGCATTAGGGTTTACATGTGCACATAGGAATGTTCATATGGCCAAAACCCATCAATAACAAGGAAATAGCTTAAGGTAAGGTCCTCTTACCTTAGAGATGAGTCTAAACTGATGTAGTCTACAGATCCACAAGCTCTCTTGGTGCTATCCTCAAATTCCTACCAACTTCTCTTCACCAATTTCTTCTTCCAAGCTTCAATCTTCTCAACAATGGAGTCTCTCACAATTTAGGGTTTCTATGGAACACTTAGGGAAGATAGAGGCTGAAATGAAGGCATATTATTCTTAAATAGGGTGCAAACCCTAGAAATTAGGGTTTCTCATTCCAGCACGGACTCGTCGAGTCTAGCCTCCGACTCGGCAAGTCCAGTCACTTAACATGTGCTCGACACATGCTTAGACTTGACGAGTTGCAATTCCCACTCGCCGAGTTCCTCTTTTCCAAACTTACACTTTACCCCCTGAACTCTTGTTTCTGACTTGGGATGTTACACTAACAAACAATGGGATGTGTGTCTTCCGCCTTATTTCCTATTGCTTGTTTGGTTGTGAGCTTAGGGCAGATACACACAACCGGTTGTTTGTTTTCTCTGGGTTTTTATATAACTTGTATCCATTTAATACTCATAGAAAGGATTGTAGAGTCATTTTTACTTATCTTTCAACAAAGCAGGAATTATAGAATTTTCTGGAGGAACAGGCGAACTTTTCTAAACAGAACTTACAACTTACTACAACTTTCTTACAACTTACTTACATCACTAAAATCTTATGAAATCACCAGCTTAAATAGTGATCTACGCTTACAAATAACTTGTATTCTCAGGAGACCAGTAGACAGGTACGTGCACTGGGATTCCGAAGATGGAGCAGTATAGCTTCAAGTCTTGTTTTATTATTTACTTTGTAGTCTATCTTATGTTACCACATACTTTGTAATCACTTTCTTTCTAATGAAATGGTTGTTCATTACTTTGATTACTATGATGCATGTCTTGTGGTACTAAACATGACGTCCTCCACCCCCAAACGTTTCCGCCGTTCCGATTTTGGGGTGTGACAAATAAAAGGAATAATTAAGTTTTTAAAGATAAAATTTAAATGGATTAATAAATTAATAAGGGTTCAAAAAATAAGTTAAATGAAAAGAAAGCAAACAAAAAACATTTCAAGCATTCAAGGGTTCATTTTGCCATACCCAAAGCACCAGTAATCTTAATGGTTTTAGATTTAGGATAGGAAGTGACATTATACAAATCCCATGGGACAAAATGAAAATATGAAAGTGATTAGGAATGTGAAGGAAATAGGTTTTGGAGGCGGGATACCAACATACTAATTTGCAGGGGCCAAAAGTGTAAAACTTGGTTTTCTTGAGATACAAGCTGAATTAGGTCGAGATTTCTCTGGATTCTGACAAAGATCGTTACCCTAACTTTCCTAAAACCATCCAAATTCTCTCTCTCTCTCTCTCTCTATATATATATATATATATATATATATATATATATATATGTGTGTGTGTGTGTGTGTATATATATATATATATCTATATATATATATATATATATATATATATATATAGAGAGAGAGAGAGAGAGAGAGAGAACCAAAAGATTTGTGAGAACTTGCAAATTCACAATCAACCCATCATTTTTCAACACCAAAAGCACCAATCTTCCTCAAATGGTTTGTCTAAGCCAAATTGTTGGGATAAATCAGGGGAGGAAGTCGATTCCAAAATTTTGAGAAATTATGTAGCGCCTTCAGATTCGCATTAGTCAATTAAGAGACGATAAGCGTAAAAAAAATGATTTTTTTATAGATGATTATTTAGAATAAATAATGTTAACTAAGTTTTATTATATGTCACAAGTTTATAGTACATATAAAGAAAACCGAAATTCGAGTTATAACGAAAAAGTTATGACCTGTCGAAGTTTTGCGAGAAAACCGAAACGACATCGGGAATTGTAAAAAGTGAGCTTGCGATAAATACTTTTTAGCCATAAGAGTGTAAATAAAAGTTGTAGAGTACGTCTCCACCTACGCTTGGATATAAAGAATGTCAAAGACTGAGATCGAATGCAAAGTTTTCGATCTTTCGAAGATACAGTTGTCTGAGAGCATGACACGTGTTAGAAAACCTAATTTGACTGGATTCACGACGTGAGCCCCTTTCTCACGACGTCAGGAGGCAAAACAACACATTTCGAATCTAGAAGTCTATGGAACAATAACTCAAAAGCTCACAACGTGAGCAATGAATTCTCACGACGTGAGGAGTCAAACGGAGACTATTCAAGCCTACAATGCAGATGACGAAGCTACGAGGTGATTCAGGCATGGCTCATGACGTGAGCAATGAATTGTCACGACACGAGAGGCAAAAAATCAACATATAAATAGCCAGTTCAACCTCAACCATTCCCACACCTTCTACTTTCATTCTCTTTCATTTTCCGAAGGTCGTTTCCCTTCCCGAGCCTAACAAGGACGAACCGCTGATCGTTTCTAGTTAGATTCTATTCAATCACGCTACTAAAGTGAGTGCATAGTTACTTTCATCTTACACATAGATATGAAGTATTTAATATAAATTACGTGCTATGTGTGCATATTATTTCTGTTCCTGATATCTATGTTGGATGAACGTTTTATACATGTTTTAAATGATTTAAACTGTATATGTATTTTATATCTATGAATATGTTAGGTAGAACACAGGTAGGTAAATAATGAGGGATGAAAGATTATATAGATGAATATTGGGAGATGCGCCATAAACCTTAGGTGTTTTTGATTTACATGTTCACCAGTTGTAATCAAAATATCCTAGCAGCTGCGCCTAATGGATAATATTGGCAGATGTGCCTAATAGATACAACATAATCTTGGCAGCTGCGCCAAATGGATAATATTGGCAGATGTGCCTAATAGATACGACATAATCTTGGCAGCTACGCCTAAAGGATAATATTGATAGATGTGCCTAATAGAGAATGTCATAATCCTGGCAGTTGTGCCTAAATGATAATATTGACAACTGTGCCTAATAGATAACACTACCAATTATGCCATAGGAAACGATGGACTTCGTGCCTATTTCTTAGGAGAATCCTTAGGAATGAAAAAGTGAATGATAGATGATTCGTAGGGTAGATCCTTAAAGAATAAAGAAGATAATGGGGATGGGTAATTGGGTTGATTGTTTGATGATTAAACATAATAATTATATTATTGTGGGTTGAAAACCCTATGAACTCACCAGGTTTCCTATCCTTACCCACTCAATCTATTTGTATCTCAGGTATCGATACGAAGCTACTTTACATTGAGAGATTTAAGGGAGATGTAGATCACTAGTGTAAATAAATGTATGGTCTATTTATGCTTATGTTTTTGTATTGACGATGACATCCCAAAGTTTTAAAATCAATAAAATACATTTCTTCTGAAATGCTTTGACAATATATTTATCATGTTTTCTGGGAACAAATTCCGCACCACTTTTCTTTAAAATGATACTCTGATTTTTAAAATAATGTATAAACAAATCGCACTATTCTGGCTAGGAAATTAGGGGATGTCACAATTGGTATCAGAGCATTAGTTTAAGTGAACTAGGAATTTGTAGAATTTCTAGAATTAAACTTAGAATGCTAAGCGATGATTGTGAGATGAGTGTCTACCATATTTTAGACACAAGCACTAGTTTATTTTAGGAAAGATGCCTAAAATGCTTTTATGTGCTAAATGTTATATGTTTGCCGTATATGCCATTATTTGATCAGATCTATGGTCAATTGCTGACCGAATCTAGAAACTTTATGAGTTCAGATTTCTAAATGTTTAATTACGGTATTGGAACTAGCATGTAACTTTTTAGAGTAATAAAGAGGATTATGCGTCTAAACCTTTCTTTATCTATATTCTCATCTCGATACACAAAACAATTGCTTTGGTGTGCAGAACATCATGGTGAAGGCTCGTAGTGAATTGAGTAAATGGAGGAATTGAAAAGGCTTATGATACTGAATGGTACCTATCAGAAGATATCGTAAGAGTGATATCTTGCCTTTAGAAGGCGTCTAATAAATAATATGTCTAGTATGGGAAAAGTACACTTTCGATTAGCTGAAAGAAAAACTTTTGGTATAATCCATGAAGTTATCCCATCATATGACATTTCCATCACCAACCGAGTTAAAGCAGAATTAATGATTGAAGATACACATGGAAGAAGTCCTAGTAGAGTCTAGGGAAAACTATATGATTATTTGGACACATCATATGTGTTAAATTGTTTTGTGATTTTAGGAAATAAGAACTTCATGATTGTGAGATAATACTTGTTATGAGTATGAGTAGGTGTGAATGGTAGTAGAGGCCTATACTACCGGAAGCACAGGACTCGCACTTGGATCAGGGAAAATCACAAGGTTACCAGGAAGCTAGTAATTGGTTCCGTTTTGTTCATGTATGTCATTCCCATTGTTTCGTTGATGACTAATAGGATGATTGATATTCCAACCCTAGTGGTCATATCAAATCAAGTCTGACTAAGACAAGTATGTTACGTGGTTCAGAGAACCAAGTTCGATGTAGCATTCGACTTAAGCCAGAAGATTGAAGTGAAAGATAATAGAAGCGATCAATAGAAGTATCGCGATCATTATTTAGGTAAGAAACCTATAGCTATAAATGCTACATGATAAAATGTGATTATATCACATTAGAACATGAAGAAAGATATATTCCATTATGGAATTTAACTCTAAGAGACCTGAGTCTAAGCGTTGCATCATACGATGAGAGGTCATTAGAACATCACCCATCGGTCTGTTACGATAAATAAAGGAAAGGAATTATATTAAATCTTTTCAGAAGAAGAAGGAGTATTCAATAAGGATTCATTCTGTAACTCGAAGATTACGATTGGAAGTCCAACGTGAGATAGAGAGCAGGAGCAAGATTGAGCATCGCCTGCGGTCAAGAAGTCCAAGAGTTAGTGTGACATCCCCATTTTCATGCCCAGAAAAGACCAATTTTTGTTTATGCTTTATAAAAATCAGAGTATCTCTTTTAATAAAAACGTTGCGGAATTGGTTCCCAGAAAAACATGATAATTTCATTAGCAAAGCATTTCCGAAGAAATGTATTTTTATTCATTTTAAAACATTTTGGATGTCATCGTCAATACAGAAACATAAGCATAAACAAAGCTTACATTCATTTACACTAGTGATCTACATCTCCTTAATCTCTCAGTGTAATGTAACTTCACCTCGTCACCTGTGATACAAGTAAAAAGAGTGGGTCATGTTGGGAAACCTGGTGACTACATAGGGTTTTCAACCCACAATAATATAATTTTTATGTTTAATCATCAAACAATTAACCCAATTACCCATCCCCATTATCTTCGTTATTCCTAAGTACCTTCCCTAAGGATTTATCCTATCATCTCTTACATCATATTTACCTCTCATCTCCTTACATTGCATTTCCTTATATATTTGTTCCTAAGGACTCTCCCTAAGGACCATCGCCTACATCGCATAGACAATATTGATTTAGGGATTACTCCCTTAATACGTGCCCAACAAGGGTTAGGGCATCATCGCATGAATACGTACTTACAACATCGCCTGGACTCGTAATTCATCACCTATAGGTTATGGGCCTGCTGTTGTTTCCACGGGGTTGTCTATAATAGTCCGTAGTCGCCATCTATACTCTGGTAGATGAGTACATCTACAAAATTTTGGACAAGGTTATAGTATCTTTCATCCTACATCACCGATTCATCATCACATATCTATTCTCACCTAATTTTCATCACCTTCCTATCATCACCTATCTCTTATCATTTTATTTCATCACACATCAACTATTTCATCTACCTATGTTTTATCCCAACATATTTGTAGATATAAAATAAATATATAGTTTAAATCATTTAAAACATGTATAAAATCATTCATCCAACATAGACAACAAGTATCCACATAATATGCACACATGACATGTAATTTATATAAAATACTTCATATCTATGTGTAAGATGAAAGTAACTATGGACTCACAACACATAATATATATTAAATACTTCATATCTATGTGTAAGATGAAAGTAACTATGCACTCACTTGAAAAGGTGGTGATTCCGAATTCAGACAACGCTTCTCTTCTTAAAAATAATTTCCTTCGACGAAACCTAGTATTATTACCAGTAAAGTTTAGTCTATTATTCGCCGAGACTAATTAATAGTCTAGCTATTATTACTATTATATAAGTGTTAAACAATACGTATATAACCCATAATAATAACTCAAGTACTTATTATAAGTTGCTAATAACTTTACTATAATTAAATAAAAGCTATCTTAAAAATAGCGTGGGCGTAGCTCACTTACAACGTGTTTTATAGAAAATCGGGCTTTGCTTGGAGCAGCATTCCCGAGCCAAAAGGCTCTTCTTCTCGGAGCCATCAAGCACTCCGGGGCTTCCGCCTCATGCTAGGGAGATTCCCTAGACTTTTTGGGGTGTTTCAGGGCTAGAGAGAGGTTCTAGAGAGAGAGAGAGAGAGAGTAAAGAGAAGAAAGAATGGGAAAAGTGTGAAGAAAATGAGGGTGGGAGAGGTTCTATTTATAGGGTGAAATATGGATGAACTTGGTGCCACATGTCACCATCTGGTGGCAAGACTTGGGGAGAAAGCAATGGCCAAGATTGTGTCACGTCACCCATTTTCGCACATCACACTTCTGACTTATAAATTCCGTAACTTTCACATATGAGTTTTGTTTTTGATGTTCTTTATATCCACACGTAGGTAAAAATAAGATCTACAACTTTCATTTTGACTCCGTTGGCTAATTTTTTACTGATCTTAAATTTAACAGTACAAGAAGATTAGACTGTTAAATGACCTCGCAAAATTCGTAACTCCTTCATACAGACTCCGTTTTTGTCTGGATTTTTACCGTTGAGTTCCTATTAATGATATCTTCAACTCTCATTTAGGTCGCGTAAGCCAAAAACCGCTCGAACTAAACTTCGAGTTTTGGGTCGTGCATTGCTAAGCCAAATCTTAGAAAACTCATAAATTCCTCATACGAAGTCAGATTTGGGCGTTATTTTTATGGACGCTCTCAGGTTAACATATTCTATGACTTTCATTTAGATCACTAAGGCTAAAAGTCGCTCTATCATAAATTCACTATTTACGTCTCCCCGGTGCCGTGCCGGTTCCGTCGTGAAACTTTGACGGGTCATAAGTTCTTCGTTATAACTCGGATTCCGGTGCTCTTTATATGTACGGAACCCTTGAGACACATTCTACATCTTGGTTAAGATTATTTGTTCTAAATAATCTTGTTTCGAAAAGTCGTTTTCAACCCCTATTATCTCTAAATTGACTAGCCCGGATCTTCGGGCGTTACAATTATCTCCCCTTTAGGATGATTACGTCCCAGAATCATCAACGAAACAATGCTCACATGATGAATCCATACATTATCTCTTCATCTTAAGTAATAACCGTAACTTTCATGTTTCTTCGAACTAGTATCTAACTCTAAGACTTCTTGACTGCAGGCGGTGCCCGATCTTCAGCCCGCTCTCTACCTCATGTTAGATTTCTAATCATAGTATTTATGTCGTAATCTCGATCTTTGTTAGAGATCTTTTCTTTAAAAAACTTGAGATAAGTTTCTTCATTCGATTATCATAATAGACCGACGGGTCATGTTCTACTGACCTCTCATCGTATGATGCGTTGCTTGGACTCAGGTATTTTAGATTCAAATTCCAGAACAGACTATACCTTCCTTCATGTTCTAATCACATCTTAAAAGGTAGTGTTTCTAGCTACAAGCAACTATCATGATACCTCCACTGATCGCCTTGATTATCTTCTATTTCAATCTTCCGACTTAAGTCAGATGCTACATCAAACTTGGTTATCTGAACCACATAACATACTCATCATAGTCGGACTCAATTAGATATGGTACTAGGGTTGGAATAACAATCAACTTCTTAGTCATTACCAAAACGATGGTAACAACATACTTGAATAAAACGAAATCAATTACTAGCTTCTTGGTAACCTTGTGACTTTCCCTGATCCAAGCGTGAGTCCTGTGCTTCCGGTAATATATGCATCTGCTACCTTTCACACCTACTCATACTCGTCCCAAGTATTGTCTTGCAGTTTTCCAATTAACCATAAAAGAATCACATAACAATTTGACACGTTAGATAACAAAACGAATGTTTTATATTATTCCTTGAAACGATTACATAGGTGTTCAAGTTCAACCTATACTATGCCTCTAATAGGCTACACCTCCTAATACTATCCGCATGGCTTCTTCATAACTTGATCTACGGATATCCATCCTCACTCCTGATTCCTTGCATTTCCTTCTACTTCATCAAGGATCATTTGGAATGCTCTTGTTTTTGGCTATAGCGGCGCATTTTGCCTTGCAACTCTGTTTTTCTTTGGACAGTTCTTTGAAATATGTCCATCATTTCCATATTTGTAGCACTTCTTGTTGTCGAATGTACAATCTCTGGAATAGTGACCGGTCCTACCACACTTATAACACGTCACTTCTCCATCGCATCTTCCGAAGTGCTTCTTCTTGGACTTCTCACACCATCTTGCTTCACCTCCTCCTCCTCCAGACTTCGGGAATTTTCTCCCCTTGTTGGACCTTGAAGATCCTTCATGCTTCCTTTTCTCGCCAACTTCAGCTCTCTCCAGACCCTTCTCTCTTATCTGGGTCTCCACATTCTTAGCAGCCCAGATGGTGTCTTTCAGAGTGGCTGCTTCCTTGACCATTGGACCAAATTCTGCTGGTAATCCGTGGGCAAACTTGTTGACATTGGAGAGCTCAGTTGGAACTAGATAAGGAACGAGCTTCATCTTCTCTGTAAAAATTGCAGCATACTTGGTGACACTCATCCCCCCTTCTTCAGATTCTGAAATTCGTTGTTGATCTCCAGAAGATCCTGCTCAGAGCAGTACTACATCTTTAATTGCACTAGGAAATCTTCCCAAGACATCTTGCTTGCTTCTCCCTTGGGCATCATGTTAGCTATTAGCTTCCACCAGCTCAGTACTCCAGACTTTAACAGAGGGACCACAAGGGCGGTCTTTTGTTTGTTGCTACATAGATTGTCTCCATCTTGGAGATCCAATCCATAACTTCCACTAGTGATGGGCTTCCAGAAAGACTCGGGGGTTTGGATGCCATGAAATCCTTGTACTTGCATCCACGTTCATCCTTTCCTCCATCCTGATTGTTTCGTCTAACTATCGGTGGGTTGTCTTGACCAACCGTCCCACTGTTGTTCCCTCCTTCTGACTGCCCATCATTCAGCTCGGACTGTTCAATAGGCATCGTAAGTTCCTCTCGATTTTGTTGAAGTAAACGCCTTGTTTCCTCCATTTGACGATCCAACATCATTTGGATAATCACTTGTACTTCGACCATGGTGATTGGCTCGGGTGCGGTTACTACAACAGGTATTTGTTCAATCACTGGGGGTTGTTGATTCCTATTTCCATTCACATTCCCGACTCCACTTTGGGTTCTTGTCATTTCGATCTATACACCAAATCATACGGTCGGTGTTTAATAACGTGAATTAAGAGACAAAAGATTTTATCTATGATTGACGTATAATCCCCTTATCTCTCTGAAAACTTATATGCCAGTTCTAATACCGTAATTAAATGTTTAGAAACCTGAACACATAAAGTTTCCAGATCCGGTCGGCAATAGACCATTGATCCGAACAAACAACAACATATCAGGCACAAAGCATTTAGCACATAAAAGCATTTTTAGGCACAATTCCTAAAATAAGCTAGTGGTCACATCTCACAGTCATTGCTTAGCATTCTAAGTTTAAGTCAAGAAATCCTAGAAATTCCTAGTTCACTTAAACTAATCCTCTGATACCAACTATGACATCCCCATTTTCACGGCCAGAAAAGACCGATTTTTGGTTATGCTTTATAAAAATCAGAGTATCTCTTTTAATAAAACGTTGCGGAATTTTTCCCAGAAAAACATGTTAATTTCATTATCAAACCATTTCCGAAGAAATGTATTTTCATTCGTTTTAAAACATTTGGGATGTCATCGTCAATACAGAAACATAAGCATAAACAAAACTTACATTCATTTACACTAGGGATCTATATCTCCTTAATCTCTCAGTGTAATGTAACTTCACCTCGTCACCAGTGATACAAGTAAACTGAGTGGGTCAGGTTGGGAAACCTGGTGAGTACATAGGGTTTTCTACCCACAATAATATAATTATTATGTTTAATCATCAAACAATTAACCCAATTACCCATCCCATTGTCTTCTTTATTCCTAAGTACCTTCCCTAAGGATTTATCCTATGGATCGTCTCCTACATCATATTTACCTCTAATCTCCTTACATCGCATTTCCTTATATCTTTGTTTCTAAAGACTCTCCCTAAGGATCATCGCCTACATCGCATAGACAATATTGATTCAGGGATTAGTCCCTCAATACGTGCCCAACAAGGGTTAGGGCATCATCGCATGAATACGTAGTTACAACATGTGACAACTCGTAAATTGTTCTGTCGCTGTAACCCATTCCCGTCGGTAAAACCCGTTTGTTTTTCAATCTTCCCGTTAACATTTTGGATAAGGTCATTTAATTTAAGATTTTTATTATGACCTCGTAAGTATCCAGACACGTTAGAAACACATAAAAACACTTTCAATATTTAATTGGATAATTTTTAGTTACGACCTTGTCGGATTTGCAAACACTTAATCAGGTACGACCAAAAGCCTCGGTAAACGTCAGTATTGGGTAGAATTCCACCGTGTCTCAAACTCAACCCATATATAAAGTTCAAAGAACTTCATTTGAAGCTTCTTCAACCTCTTTCTACTCTCTCTCTATAATTCCAAGCTTTTGATCCAAAATCACCTCAATTCAAGTCTTAAATCGATAAGGTAACTACCCTAACTCATAGATTCGCATCCTTAACTTTCAAATTCGTATTCAAATCATGGAATAGGACCAACATCATGTGTTTACGGCCCTAGAACAGTCTTGGGCCGCAAACACACATAAAAGGGGTTTTTGAGCCCCAAAACCCTCCCAAATCACTTTTGGAGCTTGGAAATGACTTAAGGACTTATTGGAATGGACTAGGAACACCATAAACTCATCATTTAGGGGGTAAATATGACTTTACGGCCCAAGATCATGCTTGGACAGTGAACACCATTTCATGGGCAGTAAACACATTTTAAGGTGTTAAGATGCCCCTTAAACACCTCATAAGCCTTGGAATAAAGTCTAGAAGCAACCACAATCAAGTTAGGGGCCTTAAACTTGATAAAAACCACTCCCTTAGGAGTTCACGGCCATAAACCCCCCAAGGATAGGTTCTTGGGCCGTAAACTCCTATATCTTAGTCAAATGATGCCCTAAATTCATCCCAAGGCTTGTATAATGACTTAGAATCACATGTGATTGATCTAGGACCACCAAATCATATAAAGAAAGGATACTTAGGAGCTTACGGCCGTAAACTCCTAGTTTACAGCCGTAAACTCCATTAAATGGTCCCTTTGGTGGTTTAATTCCTTCCTATGCCCTAGATTTAATCCTAGCCAAATTTCCCATGTGATGTGTGACCATTAAACACCCTAAAACACCCCCACCATGAGTTTACGACCGTAAACTCATGGGGAGTTGGTCATTGGGACGAAAACTCCATTGAGAGTTTACTCTTGAAGAATAATCTTCATATCCAAGCCATACACACCATTACAATATAACCCGGGTCACTCCAAACACTTGAATTGAAGTGTTTCCGCGTGTAGAAGTGTTTATTCTTATTTAATTAATAGATCAAGGTCTAATTAGATACAATTTATGTATCTCTTCATATTACATAGGAACCTCACGTGTTTTCAATCCCCGAACTGACAATTAGCATCCAACCGATAAATTTCTCAATTGGTGAGTTCATACACCTACTCCTTTTTCCGTGTTTTTCAATGTTTTCAGGGGGGGGGGGGGGAATACAAGCAAACTATAAATATTTTTGAAACCTAAAATTTATGAAATTCTATAAATAACTGGCAAACTTTTAGATATCTTTACACCTTATGTATTATGCGGAGCATAAGGGATGTTTTATCGAATATAACTACATGGATTTCAATTAAAGTAAAGGAAGCAATCAAACCAATCAAATTATTATTGGAATAATTTGGGATCTTTAGTTCTTGTTTTACGGACACATATTTTATGCAAAGTTAATAGATAAACTATGTCTGATTCAGTTTATCTTTGTTTAATTTAAAGTATCATGCCAGATAATTTTGTTGTATTAAATTGTGTTTACTGTATTATGTTTTAAAACAATTATTATGTTTGATAACGAACGAGCACACCATGAATAATTTAATACTAGCTTGTGAAATTTATCTTCATGAAACCCTTCGGGTCATCAATAAATCCTCCCCGGAAGTGTAACCAGAGTCTCCTGGAGGGAGAGCGTGGAATTTGTGAATAGATCTATTCGGGACTGACAATCCCACACCTTAACTTCTAGCTACAGTTAGGCGGGCACGCCTGGGGTGACAAATTTTGGATATCGTCCGACGCCTGAAGAACGTCAAGGAGGTCTCGTTGTCATATTAGCATGGTTATCCGACTCACAATACGTATTAATATAAAATATAAGTTTATTCACAGAATCTATATCTTCTTTTAATCTATAGTTTTACTGGATGGTATTCCTAGTGGTTTTAAATCTATAGTTTTATATATTAAAGCTACCTACTGTTGTACTGGATGGTATTCCCAGTGGTTTTTCAATATATAGTCTTACGTATTAAACTATCTACTGTTGTATCGAACGGAAATTCAGAACTTTAACTAAACTGTATTTATAAGAAAATATGAGATTTTCTTGGATAACAACTTTTCAGAAAACCAAAGGAAACATGATCTTTTACATAAACAAATAGCTTATGAACTCACCACCTTTATGCTGATTTCTAAACTACTTGTATTCTCAGGTTCTCCTTAGACAGGTATCCGCGTCCTTTTGCAGAAGACAGAGCAGATGGAAGTCACGTCGAACTTTTGTTAAAACTTATGTATCTACAAACATGTATCACTTTACTTTTAAACAAATGTAATAATTGTATGTAATGTAATGTTTCGTGTTTACTATGCTTACTATGTACATTGGTTGTGATACTTTACATGACGTCCTTCGTCAAGGAACGTTTCCGCCATCGGTTTCGGGGTGTGACAGATTGGTATCAGAGCCCTTGTTTATAGTGAACTAGTATACCAAACCTTACATGGTATAAGACTATAAACACTAAGGGGCCAAAGTGCTCTGAACTAAAAGTATACTTTAAAATATAAGTATTTTCAAAAGTATACAAGTATACCTAACCGCCGAAATCCGTAACTACGAGTAGAACAAAACATAAGTAATTGGGTGTTGTGTACTGCGGTTAAACCTGGGCAGTTATGTAGTCGTCTCTAGGGTCAATATAGCCTAATCAACAATATTCATTCGAGACACGGCCAACATGTGATTGGGAGTGACTGTGGTATGTAGCATGCCTAAAACTTACCGAAGATCCAAACAATGAGCCGTGATCATAACGAAACATAAAATACTATGGGAGTATTTTAGCCAAAGCTGAGAACGTTGTAGAAATTCATTCTGGGTATTGCTACCTGTTCCTTCTTTAGCGATAGTATACCTGCTTTGATAACTCTTTCCTGCTTATCACTTATGGAACCCTATATATTTCATAATGAGATAACCCCTGTTTCATATCTCTAGATTCAATTCAGAGGATTTACCATCCTCTTTTTCCTAATCATTTTAGATCAAAATCTCTCCAAAGAAAGGACCCAGCTCTAGGAACAACAAATCTCCACCACCATATTCTCCTCCATTCGACCCTGTCTTATTTCAGACAGCTGTTACTGCTGCAGTGATGGCTGCAATGACGTTGTTGAACCCTAGCAGGTCCAGTGGACCAGGAGGTAACACCTATGCTCAAAACCATTAAGATGATCAGGAGCACCAGAATGAATGTGATAAGAGTAAGAAGGTTATCTGGAAAAAGCGAACAGGTCAGAGTTCACAAGGACCCTCCAAGAGGCATGAATCTGTGGTAGTTCAAGCCGCCACTACTCCTGTTGCTGCGTCTATAGCTCAAGCACCTACCACTATGTATGTTGGTAACCTCCCTTGGTGCAATGAGTGCAGTTACCATCATGTCACTTCCAGCCCATGCCATGAGGTATTTTGCTACAACTGTGGCAAGAAAGGTCACCTTACGCGAAATTGCAAAACACCAACTCAGCCAACCTATCAAGCTTCCGGATCGAGTACCGATCAGGTCTGCTATGGTTGTGGAGAAGTAGGGCATTTCAAGAGAAACTGCCCCAAAGCAGCAACCACCAACAACGCCGGGATAGTTTTAGCTATGAAGCAGAAGGAGGCAGTCGTCGATCCCACCATCGTCGCGGGTACGTTTCTTCTCGACAATTCTTATACTCACATCCTTTTCGAATCTAGTGCCAAAGAAGTTTTATTAGTCATTCATTCAAGCGTCTTCTTAAAACATAGTCCTCGTCTAGTAACCGAAACATTTACGGTCAAGATAACTGACAGTGAGAAAGGGAAACGCTAACGACATATTCATAAAATGTACCCTTACCCTGAACAATCATTCATTTTCCATTGACCTAATACTAGTTACCATCAAGAGCTTTGATGCTCTTATTGGTATGGATTGGTTGAGTCCTAATCATGTAGATATCCTTTATTACAACCATCCGTCTCAATCTCCCCTCTGGCCAGACTCTCATGACCCACAACGATAGACTTAGTTCCAATCTTCGTATCATATTATGCATCAAAGCTCAAAGGCTTCTGTGAAAGGAGTGTCGCGCATTCCGAGCTCATGTAATCAACGAGAAACAAATAGATAAAGACCTCGATAGCATCCCCGAATTCTGCAACTTTCCTGATGTTTTTCCCAAAGAGCTTCCGGGAATTCCTCCCGAACGTCAAGTCGAGTTTCGCTTCGACCAAATTCCTGGAACTAATCATGTAGCCAAGTCTTTGTATCGCATAGCTCCAGCAGAAATGCAGGAGTTATCCAGTCAGCCTAATGAATTGCTCGACAAAGAGTACCATCAGCTTCGAGTTTACGAGAATGATGTTTCCAAGACGGCGTTCTGGACTCGATATGATCACTACAAGTTCGTAGTGATGCTCTTCAGTCTAATCACTTTCCTTGGTCACATAGTAAGCAAGAAAGGCATACACGCGGACCCTTCCTAAAGCAAGGCAATAGAGAATTAGTTGGCACCAAAGACACCCTAAAAAATCCGTCAATTCTTGGGTTTCGCCGGCTATTATCGCAGATTCATCCAAAAAAAATTTAGAATTGGCCAAGCCTTGACCACTCTGAAACAGAAGGGTGTACCCTTTTGTTGGAATAAAAAGCAAGATACAGTATTCCAAACATTGAAGCAAGCCTTGTACATCACACCTATCCTGTCTCTGCCCGAAGGAACAGAGGATTTTGTTGTCATCGGCGATGCATCTAATCAGACTTTAGACTATGTACGTAAACAGAGAGGAAAATTATCACTTATGCCTTGAAACAGCTGGAGACATGCAAAGTTAACTACACAATTTACGACCTAAAGTTAGGAGTTGTGGTCTTCACACCGAAGGTTTGGAGACATTATCTCTACGGAACTAAGTGCATGATCCTCACCAACCATGAAAGTCGAGATCACAACCTTCGTGGGCAAGTGTCTGACTTGCGCCAAGGTAAAGATCGAGTATCAGGAACCCTCAAGTCTGCTCCAGCAGTCCGAGATACCTGAGTGGAAATTGGAGATGAATACCATGGATTTCATCACCAAGTTACCTAGGTCTCCGAGTGGGTATGATACCATTTGAGTAATGGTCGATCGTTTGACAAATCTGCTCACTTCCTTCCGATTAAAGAATCATCCATGAAATAGTCTGACTACATGGTGTACCTGTGTCCCTTATCTCCGATCCAGATAGCAGGTTTACTTTAAGATTTTGGCAGTCCCTTCACAGCTTACCATCCTCAGACAGACGGACAAAGTATGAGAACTATCCAGACCCTGGAAGACATGCTGAAAGCATGAGTCATCGATTTAGGGAAATCGTGGGACACCAATTTACCCTTGACTGAATCATCATAGACTTGCATTAAGACTACCTCGTTCGAAGCCCTCTACGGTCGCAAGTGCAAGATCCCCGCTGTACTGGACCGAGGTAGAGGACACGTAGCTAGCCAAGAGAAAATTCCTTGACAGTGCCTCCTCTGATACTTAAAATCATCCAGATCCGAGATCTACTGAGAAGCTTCACGAGACAGACAGAAGTGTACACCGATAATTTACGAAAACCCTTAGAATTCTAGGCTGGAAACAGTGTCCTGTTGAAGGTCTCGCCCTGGAAAGACATGGTATGCTTTGGAAAGTGCAGAAAACATAATCCAAAGTACATAGGACCTTTTGAGATCCTCGCTAGGATCAGTCCTGTAGCCCATAAAACTCTGACCTCCTTTAGGACTTAACTGCATCCATCCTGTACTCTACGTCTCCAATCTTAGGAAGCACCTAACTGATGAAACCCTAGTAACTCCTTTTTATGAGATCGAAATCAACCAAAGTCTAAACTTCATGGAAGAACCAACCGAATCATAGATCGAGAGATTAGATGTACAAAACAAAGCCGTAGCCCGATAGTGAAGGTTCGCGGCAATACCATGCGAGAACCCGAGTTCACTTGGGAGCACGAAGACTCGAATAAGCGGAAATAACCAGGTCTCTTTCCAAACCCATGATTGTGTCTTAATTCTAAATTTCAGGACGAAATTCCCTTTAACGGGGGGATAATGTGACAACCTGTAAATTGTTTTGTCATAGTAACCCATTCCCGTCGGTAAAACCCGTTTGTTTTTCAATCTTCCCGTTAACATTTTAGATTAGGTCATTTAATTTAAGATTTTTATTATGATCTCGTAAGTATCCAGACACATTAGAAACATGTGAAAACACTTTCAATATTTAGTTGGATAATTTTTAGTTACGACCTCGTCGGATTTGCAAACTCTTAATCGGGTATGACCAAAAGCCTCGGTAAACGTCAGTATCAGGTAGAATTCCACCGTATCTCAAACTCAAACCATATATAAATTTCAAAGAACTTCATTTGAAGCTTCTTCAACCTCTCTCTACTCTCTCTCTACAATTCCAAGCTTTTGATCCAAAATCACCTCAATTCAAGCCTAAAATTAATAAGGTAACTACCCTAACTCATAGATTAGCATCCTTAACCTTCAAATTCGTATTCAAATCATGGAATAGGACCAACATCATGTGTTTAAGGCCCTAGAACAGTCTTGGGCCTCAAACACACATAAAAGGGGTTTTTGCGCCCCAAAACCCTCCCAAATCACTTTTGGAGCTTGGAAATGACTTAAGGACATATTGGAATGGACTAGGAACACCATAAACTCATCATTTAGGGGGGTAAATATAAGTTTACCGCCCAAGATTATGCTTGGACCGTACAAACCATTTCATGGGCAGTAAACACATTTTAAGGTGTTAAGATGCCCCTTAAACACCTCATAAGCCTTGGAATAAAGTCTAGAAGCAACCACAATTAAGTTAGGAGCCTTAAACTTGATAAAAACCACTCCGTTAGGAGTTCACGGCCGTAAACTCCCCAAGGATAGGTTCTTGGGACATAAACTCCTATATCTTAGTCAAATGATGCCCTAAATTCATCCCAAGGCTTGTATAATGACTTAGAAACACATGTGATTGATCTAGGACCACCAAATCATATAAAGAAATGATACTTAGGAGCTTACGGCCGTAAAATCCTAGTTTATAGCCGTAAACTCCATTAAATGGTCACTTTGGTGGTTTAATTCCTTCGTATGTCCTAGATTTAATCCTAGCCAAATTTCCCATGCGATGTGTGACCATTAAACACCCTAAAACACCCCCACCATGAGTTTACGACCGTAAACTCATGGGGAGTTGGTCATTGGGCCGAAAACTCCATTGAGAATTTACTCTTGAAGAGTAAGCTTCATATCCTATCCATAAACACCCTTAGATATTACCCGGGTCACTCTAAACACTTGAATTGAAGTGTTTTCTCGTCTAGAAGTGTTTATTCTTATTTAATTAATAGATCAAGGTATAATTAGATACAATTTATGTATCTCTTCATATTACATAGGAACCTCACGTGTTTTCAATCCCCGAACTGACAATTAGCATCCAACTGGCACACTTCTCGACTGGTGAGTTCATACCCCTACGCCTTTTTCCGTGTTTTTCAATGTTTAAGGGGGGGGGGGGGGGGGGAATACAAGCAAACTATAAATATTTTCGAAACCTAAAGTTTATGAAATTCTATAAATATATGGCAAACTTTTAGATATATTTACCCCTTATGTATTATGCGGAGCATAAGGGATGTTTTATCGAATATAACTACATGGATTTCAATTACAGTAAAGGAAACAATCAAACCAATCAAATTATTATGGGAATAATTTAATTGGGATCTTTAGTTCTTGTTTTACGGACACAGATTTTATGCAAAGTTAATAGATAAACTATGTTTGATTGAGTTTATCTCTGTTTAATTTAAAGTATCATGCCAGATAATTTCGTTGTATTAAATTGTGTTTATTGTATTATTTTTTAAAATGATTATTATGTTTGATAACGAACGAGTACACCGTGAATAATTTAATACTAGCTTATGAGATTTATCTTCATTAAACCTTTCGGGTCATCAGTAAATCCTCCCCGGAAGTGTAACCAGAGTCTCCTGGAGGGAGAGCGTGGAATTTGTGAATAGATCTATTCAGGACTAACAATCCCACACCTTAACTGCTAGCTACAGTTAGGCGGGCACGCCTGGGGTGACAAATTTTGGATATCATCCAACACCTGAAGAACGTCAAGGAGGTCTTGTTGTCATATCAGCATGGTTATCCGACTCACAATACGTATTAATATAAAATATAAGTTTATTCACGGAATCTATATCTTCTTTTAATCTGTAGTTTTACTAGATAGTATTCCCAGTGGTTTTAAATCTATAGTTTTATATATTAAAACTACCTACTGTTGTACTGGATGGTATTCCCAGTGGTTTTTCAATATATAGTCTTACGTATTAAACTATCTACTGTTGTATCAAACGGAAATTCAGAACTTTAACTAAACTGTCTTTATAAGAAAATATGAGATTTTCTTGGATAAAAACTTTTCAGAAAACCAAAGGAAACATGATCTTTTACATAAACAAACAGCTGATGAACTCACTAGCTTTATGTTGATTTTTAAACTGCTTGTATTCTCAGGTTCTCCTTAGACAGGTATCCGCGTCCTTTTGCAGAAGACAGAGAAGATGGAAGTCACGTCTAACTTTTGTTAAAACTTATGTATTTACAAACATGTATCACTTTACTTTTAAACAAATGTAATAATTCTATGTAATGTTGTTAGGGTACAAAGTTTTCCATGAATGACTTTGTAATGTTTGACTTTTGTAAAACCCACTTGCATGTGGAGTATTAGCCTTGTAACACATGAGAGATAGAGAGTGAGAGAGAGACATATAAACACCTCTATAAATAGTGGGTTCATACCACTTGTAGAGGTGTGCTTGAGAGATGTAAAAGTTGAGTGTGTAAGTGTGTGTTATTTACGTAGTCTAGATCTAGATCCTTTTTGTAACACCATATACAATCAATACATCTCTTAAACACCCAAATCACCATGTTCAATTGTTCAAGCTTTAATTCCGCATGCCAAACCATGTTCTTTGTCACTACAATTGGTATCAGAGCTTGGTTTTCACGATCAACGTGTCTTTTGAAGAACGATTCTCGGTTTGGCAACTTTTGTCACAATTTGAGCAATTTTGGTGAATCTCTCTCTATGATCTCTCTTATTTTCATTGTAATCGTGCATTGCATTCTTGATTTGTGATCGTTTGACTCGTTGGATCAATTTTTTTAAAAAAAACCCCATTGATGATCCAATAATTTCTTTTTAAGATCAAATTCAATCTAAAACAAATATCTTGAGTTGTTACTGTTCATAATAGATTTTAAGCCCATTTCGTGATCTGATTTGATCTAAAGCCCAATACAGTTACTGTTCAAGATCTTTTATACGATTATATTTTGTTTCATCATATCTGAATTCGTATTTAAATGTCATTTGTCGGATTTGTTTACATCTCAAGATCGTACAATTATTGAATCGATTTTTATTCGATTATATCTGTGGATCAAATTTAAGCTTTGAATTGATTCTATTTTGAATACTGTTTATCGGTTTGTGAATCATTCACATTAACCTTTTTGATCGGATTCTTATCTTCATCTGATTCAATTTTTTTGAGTTCTTAATTTCAAATGATTAATTTTCAATTAAAACTCAAGATCGATTACTTGTTTCATTTGAAACATATTTTTGTATTATGGAGAATTGATTATCAATTTGTAGATGTTTGAAAATCAATTGAGCTATCGATGAATATGATGATGCTGATAGAATTGATGTTGGATGACTGGATTCGATTTTGGATATTAAATTCTCAATCAATGGTCTAGGCGATGGCTTGAGTTGACTTTCAAGGCGAATTCGATTTTGGAGTCACAATCATATTTTTGTTAAAAAGATGTTACAGAAGAACGAACAGATGATATATGTCGATTGTTAATTTTGGGAGTCGATGGTTGGGGAAGGCTATGAACTCAACCGTGTTGTCGATAATTTTGGTTTCGTTTTGGAACTGGGATGCGATATCGATGATGTTGGAGTCTGGATTTGTTCTTGGAAGGATTGGAATCGATGAAAACTTGGATCCATTGACGAACAAATGGTCGATACGAAGTCTAAGTGGATATGTTGATCGAATAAGTTGGAATGATCGAGATTGAAGGACCGATTCAGAAAACTCAATTTTTGGAATCGTCGACTGTTTTAGGTCGAAATTAGATGTTATGATTTGGAGTAGATTTTGTATTCGTTCGCATCTACAGGAATGGGAAGAATTGGGTTATATAAAAACGAAATATGTGATTTGGATTGAGAAAAAGATTTCAATTTTGGAGTCGTTCGATCGAAGTCTTTAGTGTAATGATCTATGACTTATGATAACATCCATTCACATCTGGGTCTCAATTTTGGGTTCGCATATTGATCTTGTTTGGAATTGGAGGTTTGTTGATGAACGAACCTTGGATTATGAATGAAATGCGAATGAAGACAACTGTGTGGTTGATGGTCAAACTCACTTCACATTTGGTTACATAGATCAAAATCGGGTTCGCATTTGAGAGTGATATTTGTTCAATTTTGGAGTCAAAAGTTGTTCGCATATAAGGTCAAAAATGTTCGCATTTGGTTTAATTGGTTAAGATGCGAAGTCTTCTCATCCACGTTTCAGTAACATGCGAAGAATTTGACGTGCAAAGCAAAGCATTTCACTGGTTAATGAATTGGGGAAGAAAACACACAAGCTTCGAAATTAGTCCCTGAAATTTCAAAAACATGACAAAATTGACCCAACTTCGCAAATGGGGTTATAAAATGACAAACATGCAGAATTTTCATTTCGCATCCCTGCAGTCTTCACAAGATGATAAATTTTACCCAGTTTCACATTTGGGGTAAAAATTTTGAGAAATGGGAATATTTTCGAATCTGGTTCCTGTAGTTTGTGCGAATTTACACATTCTACCCAGTTTCGCAAATGGGGATGTGTTTCGCATATTTGGCTGTTTTTGGCGCACCGGGTCACTGCAGAATTTTGAAATTGACAATTTCTTCCCATGTTGAGAAATTTTGTCAAAGGCAATCCGTGAACGACAATAAAAATTGAATATTTTTTGGTTTTCCGGATTGAAGTACAAAGTTTATGCCACATGTTAAGGGGGAGTTTTGACATGAAAAATTCCGAATAGAGCATGTTCTTTTTCCTTAGAGTTTGATAATAAAATTTCGATTATAAAAAGGGGAAGAAGTTTTATATGGAAATTCGAACTTGAATTTTTCATATTACGCGGATTTGAAGACCGAAGTGATCTTGGAGTTTTGAAGCTACGAGATGATGCAATTGGAAGTTCGGAAGTAATGTATTCGAAATGGGTTTGGAATTATTGAAGATTTTTGGGGTGTGTTTTTATGTGCAACTTTAGGGTGATTATTTGGAGTTTGGAATACTCTTGATCATTCGTTGCTGCTTGGATTGTATTGTCTCACATCCTAGAGCCCAAATTGAAGAATCATGGAAGAATTTAAGATTGAAGTTCGTGTCGACATGTGTCACCTTTGAGGCTCGAACCGTATAGTGCTTGATTTTGGAAGCTTTGAAGTGGGTCATTCATTCCTAACTTTGAGGGGGAGAATGTTAGGGTACAAAGTTTTCCATGAATGACTTTCTAATGTTTGACTTTTGTAAAACCCACTTGCATATGGAGTATTAGCCTTGTGACACATGAGAGATAGAGAGTGAGAGAGAGACATGTAAACACCTCTATAAATAGTGGGTTCATACCACTTGTAGAGGTGTGCTTGAGAGATGTAAAAGTTGAGTGTGTAAGTGTGTGTTATTTATGTAGTCTAGATCTAGATCCTTTTTGTAACACCATATACAATCAATACATCTCTTAAACACCCAAATCACCATGTTTAATTGTGCAAGATTTAATTCCGCATGCCAAACCATGTTCTTTGTCACTACAAATGTAATGTTTCGTGTTTACTATGCTTACTATGTACATTGGTTGTGATACTTTACATGACGTCCTCCGCCCCGGAACGTTTCCGCCATCGGTTTCGGGGTGTGACAGATTGGTATCAGAGCCCTTGTTTATAGTGAACTAGTATACCAAACCTTACATGGTATAAGACTATAAACACTAAGGTGCCAAAGTGCTCTGAACTAAAAGTATACTTTAAAATATAAGTATTTTCAAAAGTATACAAGTATACCTAACCACCAGAATCCGTAACTACGAGTAGAACAAAACATAAGTAATTGGGTGTTGTGTACTGCGGTTAAACCCGGGCAGTTATGTAGTCGTGTCTAGGGTCAATATAGCCTGATCAACTATATTCATTCGAGACATGGCTAACATGTGCATGGGAGTGACTGTAGTATGTAGCATGCCTAAAACTTACCTAAGATCCAAACAATGAGCCATGATCATAACGAAACATAAAATACTATGGGAGTTTTTTAGCCAAAGCCGAGAACGTTGTAGAAATTCATTCCGAGTATTGCTACTCGTTCCTTCTTTAGCGATAGTTTACCTGCTTTGATAACTCTTTCCTGCTTATCGCTTATCGAACCCTATATATTTCATAATGAGATATCCCCTGTTTCATATCTCTAGATTCAATTCAGAGGATTTACCATCCTCTTTTTCCTAATCATTTTAGATCAAAATCTCTCCAAAGAAAGGACCCGGCTCTAGGAACAACAAATCTCTGCCACCATATTCTCCTCCATTCGACCCTGTCTTATTTCAGATAGTTGTTACTGCTGCAGTGACGGCTGCAATGACGTTGTTGAACCCTAGCAGGTCCAGTGGACCAGGAAGTAACACCTATGCTCAAAACCATGAAGATGATCAGGAGCACCAGAATGAATGTGATAAGAGTAAGAAGGTTATCTGGAAAAAGCGAACGGGTCAGAGTTCACAAGGACCCTCTAAGAGGCATGAATCTGTGGCAGTTCAAGCTGCCACTACTCCCGTTGCTGCGTCTATAGCTCAAGCACCTACCACTTGGTATGCTGGTAACCTCCCTTGGTGCAATGAGTGCAGTTACCATCATGTCACTTCCAGCCCATGCCATGAGGTATTTTGCTACAACTGTGGCAAGAAAGGTCACCTTACGCGAAATTGCAAAACACCAACTCAGCCAACCTATCAAGCTTCCGGATCGAGTACCGATCAGGTCTGCTATGGTTGTGGAGAAGTAGGGCATTTCAAGAGAAACTGCCCCAAAGCAGCAACCACCAACAACGCCGGGATAGTTTTAGCTATGATGCAGGAGGAGGCAGTCGTCGATCCCACCATCGTCGCAGGTACGTTTCTTCTCGACAATTCTTATACGCACATCCTTTTCGAATCTTGTACCAAAGAAGTTTTATTAGTCATTCATTCAAGCGTCTTCTTAAAACATAGTCCTCGTCTAGTAACCGAAACATTTACCGTCGAGATAACTAACAGTGAGAAAGGGAAACGCTAATGACATATTCATAAACTATACCCTTACCTTGAACAATGATTCATTTTCCATCGACCTAATACTAGTTACCATCAAGAGCTTTGATGCTCTTATTGGCATGGAATGGTTGAGTCCTAATCATGCAGATATCCTTTGTTACAACCATCCATCTCAATCTCCTCTCTGGCTAGACTCTCATGACCCACAACGATAGACTTAGTTCCAGTCTTCGTATCATATTATGCATCAAATCTCAAAGGCTTCTGTGAAAGGAATGTTGCGCATTCCTAGCTCATGTAATCAACGAGAAACAAATAGATAAAGACCTCGAGAGCATCCCCAAATTCTACAACTTTCCTAATGTTGGCCATTGGAGAAAAGCGTTGTAGACTCTCATGACCCACAACGATAGACTTAGTTCCAGTCTTCGTATCATATTATGCATCAAATCTCAAAGGCTTCTGTGAAAGGAATGTTGCGCATTCCTAGCTCATGTAATCAACGAGAAACAAATAGATAAAGACCTTCAGAGCATCCCCAAATTCTACAACTTTCCTAATGTTGGCCATTGGAGAAAAGCGTTGTAGGTTTTTTTTGGTAATGAAAAAGCTAAAATCCCCCCTAATTTGCTTGTATATAACATCACCATTTACGTTCTTGTGAAATCTAACAAACTGGTTAACCACAAATTTGTTGTTCATCAAGTACAGTTCAAATATTTCAATGGTGACGCATGTTATGGTCTCGTCAAGGCATACATTTTACAGCCTTATCCGGTATCATCCAGTATTAGGTCACATAAGGATGTTTTAAAACAAAAAAATGAGAGTTCATTCCCTTAATGTATAAAAAAAGTTGGGTGACCTTTTAGAACAGACACAATAAGTTCCCATGGACTAATATGACATTTGCCTTTAAATTTATGAAATTTTATATCAAAACTAATCTTCATAAATCATAACTAGAAGCGATCCACCCCGCGTTGCGGGGCTTGGAAGGTATCGCATTTGTGTGAAATTATAATATAGTGCATGGATTGGTAGCCATAGTACAGTATGTTGCTATTTCAATGCCTTTTTTCCAACTTGTATTCTTCTTCCAAATGGACCTCAAGCATTATTTTAAACCTTGAACTTGACACAAAAACTATAGTCAAGTAAAATGTTATCTGTTCCTAGATTATTTAGGGCATATTTACACAAAGCCACCTTAACAAATACAAAAATAATGTTGGCTACCCTGTAAATAATAGACTAATATTCACAGATGAAATTTCTGTCTCCAGTTCGCTGTAGCAGCAGCCAAACATCAACTTTGGTTTAGGCTTTAGGGCCTGAGCACCAGCAAAAGGATCTAAATCAGGAGAAAAATAATCATTAGAATGGGAAAAAAAATACCAAATATCAGCTAAGAATCCACGTATTGTGATTTTCTTGTATATAATTAATATTGTATAACTATTGTTCATAAACATAAAGAAAAGAAAAACGAAATTTTATATTATGTCCTAAACTTTTTAGAAAATTACCCTCGTATTACAACATCATAATTTGAAATTTATATATAATATAACAATGCTAATTACTTACCGGGTTGGAAACTCCCATTAAGGTCTAAAGTGATCACACACGAACTTAGATTGAAAGTTTCCAAGTGATTGCATTAGTTGTTCCATCCTTATTTGTCACATTTAATCATAAAAAAAAGTAAGCTACTATATGTTTAGTGTTTACTCTATCATTGTACTGATGATCATGTTCATATTTAAGGGAAAAGAACAATCTTTATGCTTAAATATATGAATAACCATTCTAGATAAACAAAAGAAAATATAAGGAAAACTTTAAAGAAGTTTATATTACAAATTTATGCCCATTATCTATCAAGAATTCAAGATAAATCATAAAATGAAAAAAATTTCTTACTTGATAGCAGCATTGATGTCATAATAAGTGACATATTTTTCTAATCTAAACAGTTGGGAGATAGAAGAGAATCAAGCAACACTCTCATATAAGATTCTATAATTTATGCAAATCACCAAAAGTAAGTTCCTATTTCTTGTATTTAACCCTTAATTAAGGTTTTATATTTTGTACATGAAAATCCTACAAAAATCCTTTTAAACCTTCTTACCATGCATCCACACACAAGTCCGCTGCAAGTTGAGCCAACCTAAAATGAAATTGGTGATAGGCACTTAAAATGAAAATTGTGAGAATATGTATACTTACTTATTTTTCTTTATCAGCATGTTAATGGGTAAATATTTTGTTTATCATCTAAATATTTCGTTTATCAGCTACCATATACTGATGTTACAAAGATATCCATATCAATACATAGAGAAATATAAAATATTGGCATACCTTCTTCATGGATATTTATGTCAATGGAAGATGAAGAAAAAGTCTCTAATCATTGATAATTTGTCTTGTCACAAAATTCACAAAATTCAGAGTTTCAGACCAAAAAAACGAAAAAAAAAAACATTGAACCTATATTTAAACCTCAGAGTCTAACATCATAGGTAAAAAAACAACATACCCCAAGAGAGGAAAAAACATACCGAAAAGCAATTAAAAAACCTGATCCAAGAGATAGTCACTAACCCTTTCAATGATCATGTTACATCTGTTGGTATAATCCAGAAAGTTTGGGGACCATTTATGTTTGTTTTTCATTTATGTCTATTTCCAGTATTCACATAGGAAGCTGTCAAAGGCCATGTTGGTCATTTTCCCTTTTCTTTAGGAACTAGCAATTAAGTGGTTTAGTGGTTCCACATTTCTAGCTTATTGATAGGATAAGTAGATTGTAACGTCTTAGTTTTTGAAGCAGTGAGAAAACCCAAAAAATTGCTCCATCTCGTCTTGTACTTTGATCTCTCTAATCCTCTCCATTTTCTGCTCTGTTTTAGTTGTGTGAAACAGGGCCTGCAACAATACTTGGTATCAGAGCAAAATCTGGTATATGCCCAAGTATCAACCACGAGTGACTGAGATGACGGGAAACAACAATGATAAAGATGGCTCTATCACTTTACACTACCCCATGCTCTCGAGAAGTAATTATGCTGCTTGGGCAATCAAAATGAAAGTTTTCATGCAGGCCCAAGGTGTTTGGGAGGCAGTAGAACCAAGAACAGCCAATACAGTCGTTGAAGTCCGGAAAGATAAGATGGCAATGGCGGCTATCTACCAAGGCATTCCAGAAGATATGCTCCTATCATTAGCAGAGAAGCAGACAGCGAAGGAGGCATGGGAAACTCTGAAAACGATGTATCTAGGGGCTGATCGGGTGAAGACGGCTAGGGTTCAGACGTTGAAGACTGAACTTGAAATGATGAGCATGAAGGAGTCAGAAACAGTAGATGAGTTTGCTGCCAAAGTCACGAACATAGTTAGCAATGTTCGTGCCTTAGGAGAGACAATAGGAGAGGCATATGTGGTCAAGAAGTTGCTTCGGGCAGTACCTAACAAGTTAGTGCAAATCGCATCCACCATAGAGCAATTTGTTGATCTAGAAACTATGATAGTTGAAGAAGTCATAGGGAGACTAAAGGCACACGAGGAAAGAATACGAGGCCAAAGCGACTCCAATGAAGGAAAGTTACTCCTGACACATCAGGAGTGGCTTGACAAAACAAAGAAGAAAAAGGATGAAGGCCAAAAATCATCACAGCGGGACTCCAGGCAACACAATCCCGGTTCATGCGGTCGTGGGAGAGGCCGGGGGAGAGGTAACTCAAACCGTGGGGGTCACCGTGGTGGTGGTTCACAGTCGAGTCGTGATGGAGGACGGAACACAACAAGTCGAGACAAAAGCACAGTGGTGTGTTACAACTGTCAAGAACAAGGCCATTATGCAGCAGAGTGCAAGAACCCACGAAAGGGAAGGTTTCAGGAAGCCAATTTGATGCAGGGATTTGATGATCAAGAACCTGCCCTATTATTAGCTGCATACAGTAAGAGTGAAGTGCATGAAGAGGTGTATTTGAATGAAAAACGGGTGACTCTAAAACTGAAAACAAATGGCTATGAAGCTACAAAATCCAAGATATGGTACTTGGATAATGGGGCCAGTAACCACATGACAGGAGAGGAAGAGAAGTTCCGTGAGATAAACAAGACAATAAAAGGGTATGTTCGGTTTGGAGATGGCTCAAAAGTGAGAATCGAAGGAAAAGGTTCGATTCTCTTCCAATGCAAGAATGGAGGACAAAGGTTGCTGAGTGAAGTATACTACATCCCAAGCTTATGCAACAATATCATAAGCTTGGGTCAACTGGCAGAAACCGGTGATAGAATAGTTATGCTTGGGTCATTCTTATGGATCCATGATCATACTGGTAGATTACTAATGAAAGTAAAGAGATCAGAAAACAGATTGTACAAGATTGCATTGGAAGAGGTAAAAGCAGCATGCTTGTTAGGAGAAGGAAAGGAGCAAGACTGGTTATGACATGGGAGGCTAGGGCATGTAAACTTCAATGCTCTTAAACTAATGTCAGAGAATGGTGTGGTCCATGGGTTGCCTCGAATAATCAATCCATCTCGTCCGTGCGAATGGTGCTTGGCTGGAAAACAAACACGGACGCCATACCCCCTGCAAGCCTCGTACAAAGCAAGCAAGATACTCGAGTTGGTTCACGGAGATCTTTGTGGCCCCATCACACCTGCAACACCATCAGGAAATAGGTACTTTCTACTTCTTGTCGACGACTTTAGTCGTGTGATGTGGATATACCTGATGAAGACAAAGGATGAAACCTTTGATATCTTCAAGAAATTTCGGGCCCTAGTCGAGAATGAAACAGGTGAAAGAATAAAAACATTCAGAACTGATCGTGGTGGTGAGTTCACGTCTAAAGACTTTACCACTTATTGTGAGGCAACTGGTCTAAAGAGACACCTCACAGCACCGTTCTCCCCACAACAGAACGGGATGGTAGAGAGAAGAAACAGGACGATGGTTGAAATGGCAAGAACAATGCTGAAACACATGAAAGTACCTGAAACCTTATGGGGTGAAGCCGTGAGGCACGCGGTCTATGTATTGAACCGTGTGACAACCAAAGCCTTGAAAGAGAAGACGCCATATGAAGCATGGGCTGGAAGAAAACCAAATCTGGAGCACTTACGGGTATTTGGTTGCACAGCTCACACAAAAGTTGTAAAAGGGCATATGAGGAAACTTGAAGACAGAAGCAGGCCATTGGTGTATTTGGGAACGGAACTTGGGAGTAAAGCTTATCGTTTGCTTGACCCCGATACCGGAAAAATCTGTGTAAGTCGAGATGTATGTTTCGAAGAAGATAGAGAATGGTCTTGGAATAACTCAGTTAAATTCAAAGATAGTCTTGGCATCCAGTTTGTGATAGAAGGTTATGGAGATGAGGTTGTAAGCCAAGAAGAAAATCCAATACCTTTTAATGTCGATAACAGCAATAACTCAAGAGAAGTGACCTACGACAACATTCCCCAAGATAGCCCAACTCAGGAGGCCCAGGGTGAGGAATTTTCTGATTCATTTGAGTTAGCCCAAGAAACACCCCACAATAGCCCATCACCATCATTAGAAGAAAACCCTATCACACCCATCAGTTCAACCGGTTCGAACACTACATCATCTGAATCAACCGGAGGCGGGGCTCCAAAAAGATATCGACGACTATCAGATATCTACAGACAGGAAGATGAACTGATGTTTGCACTCGACAATGAAGAACCGGAGTCGTACAGTCAAGCTAGTAAAGAAAAGGAATGGGTAAAGGCGATGGAAGTTGAGTTGTCTGCAATCGAAAGAAATAAAACATGGGAGCTAGTCAGACTGCCACCTGGCCGAAGACCCATCGGTCTCAAATGGGTATATAAGCTGAAACGAGATCCCAATGGTAATGTGTTGAAACATAAGGCCAGGTTAGTGGCCAAAGGTTACGTTCAGAAGCAAGGGATCGACTTTGAAGATGTATTCGCTCCTGTGGCTCGGTTGGAAACGGTGAGAATACTTCTGGCTTTAGCAGGTATTAATGGCTGGCACGTTCATCACCTGGACGTGAAATCAGCATTTCTACACGGCAAGTTGGAGGAAGAGGTATATGTAACACAGCCTGAGGGATTCGTGCAGAAAAACAAATCTGGATTGGTGTACAAGCTGTCTAAAGCCTTGTATGGTCTTCGTCAAGCCCCCCGGGCATGGAATGCACGCCTTGATAAACATTTGAAGCTAATTGGGTTTGTAAGATGCGCCCATGAGTATGCAGTATACATAAGGAAAACCAACAGCAGCCTATTGATTGTAGGCACCTACGTTGATGACCTTATTGTTACTGGAACAAGCAAGAAGGAAATTGATTTGTTTAAGAAGGAAATGAATCAAGAGTTTGAAATGAGTGATATGGGGTTGCTGACATATTATTTGGGTATTGAAGTCTCACAAAAGGAGCATGGAATAACCTTGAAACAAACAGGTTATGCAAAGAAACTACTAGAAAAGACCGGTATGCTGGAATGCAATCCTACAAAGACCCCAATGGAACACAATCTCGAACTCACCAAGGATGAAAGTGGAAAACCGGTGGATGCTACTGAATACCGAAGCATAGTGGGTGGGCTAAGATATCTGTGCCACACACGGCCAGACATCTCGTATGCTGTTGGAGTTGTAAGTCGGTTCCTCGAGAGACCCACCGAACAACACAATCATGCTGTGAAAAGAATACTAAGGTATATAAAAGGAACTCTCAACCTTGGTCTGGTATACACACGAAGCAAAGAAAAAATGCAAATAGTAGCATACTCTGACAGCAATCATGCAAGAGACGTGAATGACAGGCGAAGCACAGGTGGCATGGTATTTTACTTGAACAAAAATCTGGTGACATGGAACTCTCAGAAGCAACAGTGTGTTGCACTCTCGTCATGCGAGGCGGAATTCATGGCTGCAAACTTGGCAACATGCCAAGGCATATGGGTCCGAAGCTTGTTCAAGAAATTACAGGTGAAAAGTTGGGTCCAGTAACAATACTCATTGACAACAAGTCAACACTGGAATTAGTCAAGCATCCGGTTTTCCATGGACGTAGCAAGCACATAGATACTCGGTTTCATTTCATAAGAGAATGCATTGAACGAGGGGATGTCATTGTTAAGTTTATTGCAAGTGTGGAGCAGCAGGCAGACATTCTCACTAAGCCACTCGCAAGGAACAAGTTCAAGGAGATGAGGAACATGCTTGGAATGAAGAGCATCTAGCATTCTGGATTAGGGGGAATTTGTTGGTATAATCCAGAAAGTTTGGGGACCATTTATGTTTGTTTTTCATTTATGTCTATTTCCAGTATTCACATAGGAAGCTGTCAAAGGCCATGTTGGTCATTTTCCCTTTTCTTTAGGAACTAGCAATTAAGTGGTTTAGTGGTTCCACATTTCTAGCTTATTGATAGGATAAGTAGCTTGTAACGTCTTAGTTTTTGAAGCAGTGAGAAAACCCAGAAAATTGCTCCATCTCGTCTTGTACTTTGATCTCTCTAATCCTCTCCATTTTCTGCTCTGTTTTAGTTGTGTGAAACAGGGCCTGCAACAATAACATCGGCCCAAATTCATTGGTTTATCATCAACATGAAAAAGCATACATTATTTCCTGCAAGTTTTTCTTCAAATAAATAATATATGTAAGCATTATCGAGTCAATTTTCAAAGTTAATAGACCCATATTTTCACCACGTTTTAAAATAGGAACAGATAATGCAAGTTTGACATTGAATATTGGAAGATGGGGAGTGATGAGGCGTTATCGCTCGCAATTAAAATATGCGAGATGAGTGTCTGCCTAAAGCTTTACGACAATCAGGCACCTCCAGTCTTAACCATCTGATCCCTATTTTATAATTTTTATTTCTATTTTACTTTTAAAAATTATTATCATTTATTCATAAATTTTATTAAATTTGTTTTTGTTTTTTCAAAGTTTGTATGTCAGTTGGTTAAAATTTCACAAATTCTAGTTTTGCGTATATGAATATTTTATGATTTTTTTATAGTTCTTTTTGCAAAAGATTCGCATGATTTTTTTTAATGAAAATAAGATCATTATTAATGAAATAAAATTAGTTTTTTTTTGTGAAAACTTATGTTATTTACTGATCTTATTTTGAAAGACGTAGGTACCTCAAGTCAGAGCCATCAAGAGCTGAAGAAAACATAGTCATTATGCTTCTTCCTCTAGTCTTCCAGCTATAAAATCGGATAGATTGACTTCTTTTAATTGATCTTTGACTGAGGACAAAATGGACGAATTCTCTTTTTGTGCTTTATGAGTGTGGGAGAAAATGCATATGCTCTGTCTGGAAGAATCATCTCCAACTGCAACAAAAGGAAAACATTATTATACTCTTCTAAACCAGAGTTTTAGAAAACTAAAATGCATATTTATACTGACAAAATCATATAACCTAACCACAGTGCGAGACACATTTAAATTTAAAATAATTCTTCGTCTAAAGAATTTATAATTGAATTTGATTAAAGGTGGTAGATAGGAAGTGGCATAACAGAAAAGACACTGGTTATCATTTGGATGAACAATAAGTTATATGTACTTTTAAAGATGACACACCGAGCCTCTACTATGGAGATGTCTTTCTTCTGGCTCCATAACACCTGAAAATAGATATTTAATCTATGAGATAAATATAAATAGTAGACAAACACAATGGAAAAGGTAAGAAAATTGATATTGGATTTGAATTTAGTGAAGACCGAGATCTTCTTTTATTACCCAACATGAATACAAAACCTTGATAGCATTGAGACACAACATGTTTCTTGAGCACCAACATATCTACAACTTTAGTTAGTATTAATCTAAGTTAGCTGTGTATATGATGTTGTATATGTATACTAAAAAATTGAATATTAAAACAATGTACCCTTAAAAAGTAGTCCTCAATATTAAACAAGTTTAGGGTCCAAGCCATAGTTCAAAAATAGTTAAGCCTTTTCTAAATTACCTGACTATTATCAAACATCCCAAGCTTTGATTCATAGCTCATACTCCACAAAAGGCCATGGTCTTTTCACTGCTGTTATAAACACGTTTTAATCATTTTCAACTTTTACAAATAATCATTGACTAAATTAAACTTTTAAATTCTAATTTTGGACCTTTATAGTTTACTTCACCAGCATTAGAAGAATTGATTATTGAAAACATACAAGAAGGTAGTCTACATTTACACATACTGTAAGATGATGTATTGAAATTCCCATTATTTACATATGATCTTTCTGCAACCCCGGTTGATATTTTCTCTCCATGATGTAGAAAAGTAGATCGAATTAGCCCAAAAGATTTAACAAAAGCTCTCTTCATCTTCATTCCAGTATTTTGATGTTGATTTAAAAACTTGTAAACTTCATGGGAGGGTCTTAAGAATCCTGAATAACATCAGGTTATGTGAACAATTGGTAATAAAAGTACAAAGATAATTAGGAAAGGAACGATCACAAAACATTTGATATGTAACTACTAACTTGTTGACTTAAATTGAAAGCTTTTCATGTATTAAATAAGTGAAAAATTATACACTTGAAATTCAAATTATCCATATTTCATATGCTTGAGCTAAGGAATTTCAGTTTAGGGTATGATAATGATTTTCTGAGATTTAATTTGACTCATTTTATCAACCTTCAATCTCAATCCAAGTCTAATACCTTAACCTTAGTGAAGAAGAATTGTAACGAGAAATCGAATAGGATTAGAGTTAAACACGCTAAAGATCAATCAAGAACATAGAATGTAAATAGAATCTGGTTTTAGCTCATATGACTCTCAAATGAACAAGAGTACAAAAATAGACAACATACATGGAAAACTTGTTATCTAATTCTAAGTTCACTTCCTATTTATAGGAAACCGAGAGTACAAAAAATACTAAGTCTAGGAGTTACGCTTCAAACATAAAATCGACTTAGTAAATACATTACATACAAAATAAAGCAAATACACTTCAACTCTTTACAAAAAGACTTCGACCCTAACAATTCCATCAGCTTTAGAAGAACATCAATATAAAACAATAATCAAGTAAGAAAACTATTGCAATCACATAAATCACTGTACAATGCATGACGAATGCACAAATCTGCACATATAGAAAGCTCAAGAGCAAAAAAACAATAATAATAACAACTGGATCATTTCCAGAACAAAGTTGTTCTCACAGCCAGGTCTCGCAAGAGCAACAACGTCATGGTAGTGGTTACCTAGCAAAATCCATGCAAATCCAGGTTTGAAACATGATGTGGACAACATATATATTGGAAGTTTGAATGGACAAAAATGTTGATTTCGATTCTGATTAACGGGGGCTTCGAAGCCTTGATCGAGAGGATTGAGAAAAAACGGAAGCAGCCTTCCTGAAAGTGTTGATTTTCCATAATACACATGGAAAACCTGCAAATGTCAGATAGAACTTAGAAGTTACCAAGTTACCAAGAAGCTGGCATCGGGATGAAGATATGCCGACACAAATTTGATTACATCTAGACTTGCAAACCTGGTTTGTATTTAGGCAGGGTGAAAGGATTGCAAGAAAGGAGATAATTTTGGGAAAACAAAATACCTAATTAGGACCCTTTAAATTGAGTCGTCGACTTTCTTGATGAAAGCCCTAATTTTCATAAAGAGGAAGATTTGTGGAATAAAGCATTCGAAAATAAACCTTCGTGGGCAGATAAAAGCCAATCAAAGTGACATGGTGGCGGTGTTGCCGTTCGATTTATGAAGATTAAGGCAAAATGGGTTGTAGAACCACAACGAAAGATGGAGACACCACTTCCTTCTCTAAGCCCAATATGTATACACGATGGTGGTCGTCTGTCATACCCCCTCGCATTGTTAATTTCCCTTTTCTACGTTTTTCATACCCCCTCGGATTGCTTCAATTTCGAAATCCAGACCCAAGTCATCGTGGGTTTTTTTTTTCCAATCAAAAGGTAGACAGATGGAGCTAAAGTTCCCTAAAAACCCCTGATCCCGAAAACTTAGGGCAACACAATGGGAAGCGAATCAGCTTGAATCGAGGGCGTAAAAGAAGACGCCAGAGCAAATGGTGGTGGCGGTGAAGATGAGGATTATGATGAATGAAGAATTAACATAAGAATGGTTAGGAAACCGAAGGAAGACACAGTAGTGGAAAAGCTATCTAAGTAGTGAGGCGGTGGGAAGGAGTCGTGTAAGCATCCCATTGGAGGCAAAGATGGTGTAAAAACGGTGAAGCAAATTCAAAATAACACGTGTAAACAAAAGAAAGTTCAAAATGACATAAACTGACCCCCACAAAAATCAATGACAACTTAGATAGAGTTGCAAAGACATCTATAATTGAAGACCATTTCTATCAAAAAAAAAACATGAAATTCACTGTTGTTCCTAACAAATGAGAAAGAATTGCAAACACACTAACACATAAGGACCATTTTTGCCACCTCCTTAGGAACTTTACTGTTCCTAAAGAGAGACTTCTTTAATATATATATATATATATATATATATATATATATATATATATATATATATATATATATATATATATATATATATATATATATATTACCTTAGCTTTTTGTAGTTTATTGACACTTCATACAAATCAAAATAAAAAGAAAATCGAAAATCGAAAAGCAAATTTCAAATGATAAGAATGTGATGGAAATTACAGTGTCTATAATAGAGAAACGATGACGGGATTTTAAAAATTAAATACCCAAATTAACAATGTGGAACTTGAATGGTTTCTGAACAGTTTCATTATATATCTTAATGTAAAACGGTAAACTAAAGAAAAAAATTGTGACTTTATAAATTCTATTTTTTATATAAATGCATAATCATTTGGAGCATGTGTTAAAATGTTATTACTTGAATGCATTTCTCAAATTAAATGAATGGTAGATTGCCAAAAAACAAATAAAAATAACGACAATATTCATAGAAAAGTTTTTATTTGATGATTTGGTCCAAAACAGAATAATATTTAAATATGACCGAGATTGTACATTCTGATTTGAATTTAGAATATGAAATTTTAAGACGATTGAAAATTTATAAAAAGTTACACAATAAAAGATATATTTTGTTTAATCAGTGGCAATCTTTTAATTGCATGTATATGAGTCCACCATAGCCCACAATGAAGTATCAAGTTGTCGCAACATAATAATATTATACTCATTTCTTACAATCTTTTTTGTCATTTTCGATATTTTTAACATACTTTTTATGCAGGTTGAAAAAAATGATTCATATATTTTTTTCTTGTGGTAAAGCAAAACTTACAAAACTGGATCGCATTAGCACAAAAATAAAAATATGATCAGACTAATGTAATCTCAAAGCCCCAGGTTCTTTCACAAGATGAATTACAATTGCAAGAAGGATCAAGTATCATAAAACAATGATTACGATATACAAAACATGAGACTAGTTGATGAGAGTAGAAGTTATAATCTAAAACATGATTTTTTCACAAAATAATAATAATAATAATAATAATAATAATAATAATAATAATAAATACCTTGTGATTGCCTTCTAAAATAAGGTAATCCAGGGTATGGTTCAATCCATATATGATCATTACAGAATACATATCCATGTGTTTACCACAAATTTCATTTGTGAAATTGATGAAAGACAAGACTTAAAGACGTATAAGTGTAACCTGGATTGAGATACGTGCATCACAAAGTTCATTATTTAGTTTTCTTTTGCACATAAAGGCAACAACTTGACGTGTCAAAATCTTGTTCAAAATTATTTTTTTTGGCAACATTTGCGTTTTAAAATATAATACCTTTAAATGACAACCACAAAATAGTATGTTAAAAAAAATTAATAATAGAGACCTTTCGGTGTCCACTCTAACATCAAATGAACCACTGGTATCTACAAGAGCTTGTTCACCACAACTCGCTATAAGACAAAAGCAAATCCTTATTGTTCACACCAATAGCCTCGTCTAATGATGGATCTTGAGCATGCTCAGCATTAACCTATGCAGAAGAACCCATAAAAATTACATAACTAAAATATTTTAGGTAAACGGCCTTTTTGGTCAAGTACATCTAAACAATCACTCTTTTTGAAGTGCATATATTATGATTTTCTTATAATATTGTAAGTTATCATGTGTTGGGGTTGGAAAACTCTTCTATTAAACACTAAAATGGAATTACGATAGGAGGAGCAACTCTCACACTCAACTATTATAAAAAACCAACCCTCTCACTAACACTCTCACTCTAAGTGTTATACTATCTGTTTCCCTGTGTTTTTGGGATGCTTACAACTGAAGATGAAGCCTCTATTTATACCCATGACAGCCACCATTTGTGTAACCTTCATTAATTGTGTTCATCATAGGGTAGGAAGAAAAACTTGTCACCGTAGGTTTCATTTTGTCAACAATGATGGCTACTGTAGCTTTGGAGACTTTGGAGGCTGGAACACAACAAATCTCCCCCTCCAGTCTCCGTCCTACAATCCTCATCCCAACTATGTCACCACATAGTTTGTGTTTTTCTTATGTCACCACCTTTGTCAACATGTCTGCAGGATTGTTGTTGGTGTTTGTCACACCCCCAAACCTGAACGGCGGAAACGTTCGGGGGCGGATGACTTCATGTGGTAACGTAACAAATGAATACATAGTAAAGAAAGCAATACAACCATCATATATATAATTGAAAGTTTACATTTGTCAAAAGTTACATGTTCAAAACCAATTACAATATGATGTCAAAATACAAGATTAAACTGGCGCCGCAGCATCCCTTCATCAAAAGCAAAATGAATACCTGAAATTTACTGATTTCCTGGGACATACAAGTAATTTTGAAAGAGTAGATCAGCATTTAAGCTGGTGAGTTTCATAAGTATTTAAATGACAATGTTTGAATGAAATGAAATGTTTTGTCCTTGTTTGTTTGTGTTTAGAAAATCCCATATTTTCTACTAGTATAATAGTAGCCTTCACTCAAGACCAATGTTTGTTTCTAAAATGTATGTAAGTGTAAAATAACCAATGAGTTTGAAAACCTTGTAAATCAATGCATTTTTAATACCCCTTGTGAGTTTTATAACCATACTATCGACTCAGAATGCCTATACACAACGTTCTTCAGGCGTTGGAATGTTATGACGTTTGTCACCCCAAACGGTGGACTGCAGCTAACAGTCAGGGCGCGGGTTGTCAAGCCCGTATAGATCTATACACAAACACCACGCTCCCCCTCCAAGGGATTTTGGTATATAATACAGGACTTGAAATGTGTACTCGAACGTACATGAAGTTAGTGTCTCACGAAACCGTGGTATAAAAACAGATCTACTTGTTAAAATGTTACGTTTGTTCTTGTATACGAAAGTAAACTTCTTGAAATTCATGTTTCCAGTACATAAGAGTTAGAAATTTGTTCGTAAAACCATACCTATTATAGTTTTCTAAAAGTGTGTCCTGTTTGTTTAGAAATACCTAGAAAAGGAATCACTTGTTTATGAAAGCATAGATTTTTGGTGTAGAGTCCAAGATAGACAAGAATAATCTAAGAAAAGTTTAGTTTATACATGCATTACAACAAATTTATATTTCAAAAGATAGAATGCCATTTTAACATATGTTATATATATGAAAGTTCCTTAAAGGTTTATAAATCGCATGTGATTTGGATATATAACAGCATATAAAAGAGTTTCTTTATGAACTCACTTGAAAGTTGAAAGTTTGAACTCACTTGAAAGCATATAAAAGAATTTATAAAATATTTAAAATGTAAATTAAGGGGTATGAACTCACTTGAAAGTTTGAAGATAGCGAGATGGAAAACCAGGCAAAGTTTCGTCTCGGGAAACGGATTTTCCTCGGGATTCTCGGGAATCTCGGGAGTAAAATCGACCCTCGGGACTTGAGCAAAAAGACCAGAGCTTCGGGTTTGAACGGGCACGGAAAACGAGGAAAGATTGTGAGAGAGAGGAGAGAAATGATCCCTTTTCTCGGAAGCCCTCGCATCCTATTTATAGGAAGGCTGAACTGCCTCGGTACGCGGGGCGTACGCTCGTGCGCAGCGCGTACGCGTACGTCATGCATGACCGAAGCCTCGACTGCCTCGGCTTCGGATGGGACGGGTTGCTGGGGAGGCGGGTCGGATGGGACGGCGGGTCGGACGGGTCGAACGCTTCGGACGGGTCGAACGCTTTGGACGCCTCGGATAGGGCGACGTGGACGATCAGAGGCCAAGTCTCTCGGGTACGCAGGGCGTACAAGGGTACGCAGCGCGTACCTCGGATGAGGACGCTGACTCCTCTTCGGATAAGGTCCGATTTTTGAATTAAATAAATATATAATTTATTTAATAAGCTTCAAAAATTCATATCTTCTTCATACGAACTCGGTTTTCGATGGTCTTTATATCCACGCGTAGGTGAGACTACGCTCTACAACTTTCGTTTAGACTCCGTCGGCAAATTCCGAAATTATTATTTTATTTATTTATTTTAAACTCATCGTGTTTAAGGAATTTCTTTGAAAATTCATAACTTCTTTATCTGATGTCGGGTTTTGCCAGACTTTTTACCGCTGGAATACTATTGTCGAGACCTTTGATTCTCGTTTAGGTCATTCCGGCCAAAAGTCGCTCGATCTCCGATTCGAGTTTTTAGATGTCTGTTGCTAAGCCGAACTTGGAAAAATCATAACTTCGCTATATGAAGTCGGATTTGGGCGTTCTTTTCATGTACGATCATGGTTCAAATACATTTAAACATAGAAGGAAATTAAATAGAACTATTTGTACATTTTATTATGAAAATAAATTTTATTACTCAAAAGTGGTTACAATACTTGACCCTTTTTGGTCATTACAAAGAGTTGAAATATCGGGTTGTCACATCATCCCCCCGTTAGAGAGAATTTCGTCCCAAAATTTAAAGTAGTAATGATACTAGTGAGCATGAAAGAGATGAGGGTACTTTTGTTTCATTTGATCTTCGCGTTCCCATGTGAATTCAGGTCCCCGCTTGGCGTTCCAGCGAACCTTCACGATGGGTATGCGACTTTGTTTTGTTTGTTTGACCTCTCGGTCCATGATTTCTACTGGTTCTTCCATAAATTTGAGGCTCTCGTTGATCTCGATCTCGTCGAGTGGGATAACAAGAGTCTCGTCGGACAGACACTTTTTCAAGTTTGACACGTGGAAGGTTGGATGGATGTTACTAAGTTCGCGCGGTAGGTTAAGTTTGTAAGCCACAGGGCCGATTCTGGCAAGGATCTCGAAAGGCCCTATGCATCTTGGATTTAGTTTCCCACGCTTTCCAAATCGTATTAAACCCTTCCACGGTGAGACCTTTAATAAGACGTGGTCTCCTACCTGGAATTCCAAAGGTTTCCTCCTTTGGTCAGCGTAGCTTTTCTGTTGGTCTCTAGAGGCTTTCAATCGTTCACGAATCTGAACGATCTTCTCTGTCGTTTCTCGTATGATTTCCAGACCGGTGAGAGTGCTTTCAGGAACTCTTCCTCTAGCTAACTGGGTATCGCCAACTTCAGTCCAGCACAGAGGGGATCTGCACTTTCGACCATAGAGGGCTTCAAACGGAGCAGCCTTTATGCTTGTATGATAACTATTGTTGTATAAAAATTCGACAAGGGGTAAATGAATATCCCATGCCTTTCCAAAGTCAATCACACAGGCTCTCAGCATATCTTCTAAAGTTTGTATTGTTCTCTCACTTTGTCCGTCTGTTTGTGGGTGGTAGGCTGTACTCATGTCTAGCCTAGTTCCCAGGGAACTTTGTAGTGACGGTCAGAATCTTGAAGTGAATCTACTATCTCGATCGGAGATAATGGATATCGGAACACCATGCAGTCGCACTACTTCCCTTAAGTAAGTTCTTGTAAGCTTCTCCATTTTGTCAGTCTCCTTGATGGGTAGGAAATGCGCGGATTTGGTCAATCTGTCGACAATGACCCATATGGTATCGAGTCCACTTGTCGTCTTGGGTAACTTGGTTATGAAGTCCATAGTAATCCGCTCCCATTTCCATTCTGGTATCTCTGGTTGTTGTAGTAATCCTGACGGTTTCTGATACTCGACCTTAACCTTAGCGCAAGTAAGACATTTACTCACGAAGGTAGCAATTTCTGCTTTCATGTTAGGCCACCAGTACAGCTTCTTAAGATCCAGATACATTTTATCTGAACCCGGGTGAACGGAATATCTTGAGTTGTGAGCCTCGGTCATGACTACGTTTCTAAAACCACCATGTTTCGGGGTCCAGATTCGGTCCATGAGATAGTAGGCTCCGCCACCCTTGACTTCTAGATTCTTCTCTATTCCTCGCAGGGATTCACCTGCCACATTTTCAGGTTGCAAAGCTTCCATTTGTGCCTCCTTAATTTGTGTGGATAAGTGGGAATGGATAGTCATGGTCAGAGATTTGACCCTCCGACCAGTGTATTCCTTTCGACTGAGGGCGTCAGCTACTACGTTGGCCTTGCCAGGATGATAACGAATTTCGCATTCGTAGTCATTCAGTAACTCAACCCATCGTCGTTGTCGCATGTTGAGTTCCTTTTGATCGAAAATGTGTTGAAGGCTCTTGTGATCGGTGAAAATAGTACTCTTTGTCCCATATAAGTAGTGCCTCTAGATCTTCAGAGCAAATACCACTGCTCCTAACTCGAGATCGTGTGTCGTATAGTTCACTTCGTGTGTCTTAAGCTGTCGGGAGGCATAAGCGATAACCTTCCCTCTCTGCATAAGAACACAACCAAGTCCTTGATTTGACGCATCGCAATACACTACGAAGTCTTCTATCCCTTCGGGGAGGGATAGTATTGGTGCGGTGCACAAGGCCTGCTTTAGTGTCTGGAATGCCTTCTCTTGTTTCGCTTCCCAGTCAAAGGCCACACCTTTCTGGGTTAATGTAGTAAGAGGTTTCGCAATGCTCGAAAAGTTCTTTATGAATCTGCGATAGTAGCCAGCTAGACCTAGAAATTGACGAATTTCTGTAGGTGTCTTTGGTGCCGACCAGTTCTCAATAGCCTTAATTTTGGAGGGGTCCACATGTATACCTTTCTCGCTAACAACGTGGCCTAAAAATTCGACTCTTCGAATCCAAAATTCGCATTTTGAGAACTTCGCATAGAGTTTCTCCGTTCGCAGTGTTTCTAGGACTTTTCGTAGGTGCTGACTATGCTCTTCCTCACTTCGAGAGTAGATAAGTATATCATCGATAAAGATGATGACGAACTGATCTATGTAAGGGCGGCATACCCTATTCATTAGGTCCATAAATACCGCTAGTGCATTGGTTAATCCGAACGGCATCACTACAAATTCGTAGTGTCCATAACGAGTTCGGAAAGCTGTCTTAGGAATGTCCCCCTCTAGAACTCGTAATTGGTGATATCCGGATCGTAGGTCTATCTTTGAGAAGTAGTTCGCTCCTTGAAGTTGATAGAATAGGTCGTCAATGCGGGGTAGAGGATAGCGGTTCTTGACAGTAAGTTTGTTCAGCTCTCTGTAGTCGATGCACATACGGAACGATCCGTCTTTCTTCTTTACAAACAAGACCGGTGCTCCCCAAGGTGAGAAACTTGGTCTTTTGAATCCTTTTTGAAGGAGTTCATTAAGTTGACCGGAAAGTTCCTGCATCTCTGCTGGTGGGAGACGGTAAGGCGACTTCGCTACTGGGGTAGCTCCTGGAACTAAGTCGATTCTAAACTCGACTTGGCGTTGCGGTGGTAATCCTGGTAGTTCTTCTGGAAAGATATTGGGAAAGTCGCGTACTACCGAGATGCTCTTGATGTCCTTCAGTTCTTGACTTGTATCCACGATGTGTGCTAGGAATGCTCGACAATCCTTCCGCAAACACTTTCGAGCTTGGATGCACGAAATGATGCGAAGGTTTGTACTAGATTTGTCGCCGTAGATAACTAAGGTTTCGTTGTTAGGGAGATTAAGACGGACTGCTTTCTCAAAGCACATGATGTCGGCGCGAAGAAGACTCAACCAATCCATGCCGACTATGACGTCGAAACTTTTAATTTGGACCGACATGAGATTGATTGGGAAAGAATGGCCGTCTAAAGTTAACGTACAGCCCATGTATATGCAATTAGTGTTTTCGGTTTTTCCATTGGCCATCTCTACAGTGAATGATTTTTCTAACTTGCTAGGTTTAGGTTTAAGTAAATGAATAAAGTTTTGACTCACGAAGCTTCTCTCCGCTCCACTATCGAATAATATGCATGCGTATGAATTATCGAGAAGGAACGTACCAGCAACTATAGTTGGGTCAGCTACAACTTCGTCGTGGCCTATTGCCAAAACTCGTCCCACACCTCCGGTGCCTGCTGCCTTAGGACAGTTCCTCTTGTAGTGGCCCACCTCGCCACAACCGTAGCAAGTCTGCCCTACACCCGCACCGGGAACTTGAGTGATAGGTTTTGCAGGGTCTTTGCATAAACGGGCTGTGTGTCCCTTCCTGTTGCAGTTGGCGCACTGCATTTCCCGACAAGGTCCATGGTGGTGGTAATTGCATTTGGTACACTTTGGGAGGTTACCTACATAAGGCTTTGTTGGGAAGGTATTTGTAGGAGCTGCAGTAGGTACAGTGGCAACATTCACTGAAACCAGTTGTTTCTTTGCGGATTCTTGGAAAGACCCACCCTTCCCTTTATTCCACACTCTCTTTCTGCCATTGTTGTTGTTGTTGTTGTTGTTGTTGTTGTTGTTGTTGTTGTTGTTTCCTTTCTATGGTGCTGGTGCAGAAGTGGTTGAGTTCTGATGACCTCCGTAGTCAATCAGAGATTGTGCCAGTTCTTTAGCACTTTCAAAGGTGTCAGGTTTAGAAGCTAACACGCTTGATCGCATTTGGGGCGTCAGTCCCCAGATGTACCTTTCTATTTTCTTGCTCTCGGGAGCAATCATATCTGGACAAAGGATTGCCAGCTCGCAGAATCTGTTGGTATAAGTAGCGATGTCGGTACCAACCATTCCGAGAGTCCATAGCTCGTGTTCAAGCTTTTGAATCTCTCCCCGTGGGCAGTATTCTCTCATCATCATGGCCTTCAGGCTCTCCCAGCTTATGGAGTTTGCCACGATTAGGGTAAGTACTTTAACGTGGCCATTCCACCAAGTTAAAGCTTTATCAAGAAGGGTGAAAGTTGCAAATTTGACTTTGCTGCGCTCGGGACAGGAGCAGATTTCAAAGACTGCCTCCGTCCTTTCAATCCACTGCCTCAGGGCCATTACACCACCAGTTCCATAAAACATCTGGGGCTTGGCATTAGTGAAGTCCTTATAGGTGCATTCTCGAGGTGGTCCATGACTCTCGCCATGGTTAGATAGGTGTGTGCCAGATCCCGAGCCATTAGTACTCGAGTTATTGATCTGTGACATGGCAGCTGCCACCGCTGCGGTGACTGCTGCTTGAAACATAACAGCATCAAATTGAGGTGGTGGAGGTGGTGGTGGTACAGGTGCTTCCTCACCGTTGTTTCGCCTTGGATTCCTACGTGGAGGCATCCTTCAACTATAGGTTGAAAAGACAAGGATAAGAATTTCATAGAATAGAAAATGTATGTGTCTCAGGAACTAAATCGCTATAGATCAACAACAGATGATAGTATGAGTCTTAAAATAGAAGAATGAAAGTTATTTGTAAGACTGAAGGTATGAAACAAGTATTTGGCTTCCCAAAGACCATTCAAGGTTTGAACGAAATACTTAACATAGTAGTAATAGTGTCACTTATATTAATATAAAAGTTGTTACAACGATCATGAAAATTTGACCCCTATAAGGGTCTCCGGTTACAAAGTTCGAGAAATTTAAAGACTTTTAGCCGAGGTCCTAAACTATAACAAAATTTGAGTCCTTGACAAGCACTACTTGCGTCGTAGGTTGCGCTTGGAGCTTGACTCTGCATCTGATTGCTTCGACTCCATTAGACGCCTATCAAAAGCGGCTTGTTGTTCCCTCAGTTCAGCGAGAGCTGCAATCATTTGCGCTTGAAATGCTTCGGTTTGGAGTTGAGCATTTTCTTGTATCTTGTCCAGCTTACGGATGTCAGAAGTGTGAACCTGCACTTCCATGTTGACATCCCGGAGTCGACTAGCTTGAACTCCAGACTGATAGGACTGATTGGCTAACTTACCCACCATTACCGGGAGTGCTCGATCAGCTGAACCTCCGCCTCGGACATCGTAGAAGTCCCGGCACATGCCGTAGGGAGGGCGTAGGTTTTGCTGTTGGCTCCAATGGTGGAGGTGACTTCCCCAGACGGGAGTCGGTCCTTGAAAGTTCCTTACGAAGACGGGAGGTTGAATGGGTGGTGGATCGATAACTTCCGGCTCTGAGTCGGTACCGGAGTCATCACCCACTTCTATGGGTTCCTCGTCCTCTTCGGGATCATCTTCGATCCATCCTCCGTTGCCTTGGTTGGGAAAGTAGGGGTCGCCAGGGTGGTGAAATCCAGCCATTTGACTGTACGAGAAATAGGGTTATAAGAATGGAATAAAGTTGAAACGTGCAAAACATGTAAGTTAAACTAGTTTAGACAGAAAATACTCCTATAGTATTTAAATTCTTGTGTTTGATTCTAGTAATGGTTTGGTAAGGTTTGACTTGTTGCTTACTACGATCATTCCTCGATATACGTTGGTCCAATCTCGGGCAAATATAGTTGATCACGCTATATTTGTCCAAAATCTGATTACATATATCGAGTCTCAATCGTAGTGTCAACTTGTCTATATACTTGTATAGTTGTATAACATGAAAATAATTTGTGGTATGCATGTAATTGTACTTAAATGAACTATCAATTTAAGTTGAACGCAAAGCTGCTTACGCGTAAAAAGAAAATTTGTTTTGTCAGAGAGTATTAGTCCCTTAAGCATTTATAGTTTGTATATCTTATGTGGTTCGATATACTTAGTTCACTATAAACATTGCTCTGATACCAATCTGTCACACCCCTAAACCTGAACGGCGGAAACGTTCGGGGGCGGATGACTTCATGTGGTAACGTAACAAATGAATACATAGTAAAGAAAGCAATACAACCATCATATATATAATTGAAAGTTTACATTTGTCAAAAGTTACATGTTCAAAACCAATTACAATATGATGTCAAAATACGAGATTAAACTGGCGCCGCAGCATCCCTTCATCAAAAGCAAAATGAATACCTGAAATTTACTGATTTCCTGGGACATACAAGTAATTTTGAAAGAGTAGATCAACATTTAAGCTGGTGAGTTTCATAAGTATTTAAATGACAATGTTTGAATGAAATGAAATGTTTTGTCCTTGTTTGTTTGTGTTTAGAAAATCCCATATTTTCTACTAGTATAATAGTAGCCTTCACTCAAGACCAATGTTTGTTTCTAAAATGTATGTAACTGTAAAATAACCAATGAGTTTGAAAACCTTGTAAATCAATGCATTTTTAATACCCCTTGTGAGTTTTATAACCATACTATCGACTCGGAAAGCCTATACACAACGTTCTTCAGGCGTTGGAATGTTATGACGTTTGTCACCCCAAACGGTGGACTGCAGCTAACAGTCAGGGCGCGGGTTGTCAAGCTCGTATAGATCTATACACAAACACCAAGCTCCCCCTCCAAGGGATTTTGGTATATAATACAGGACTTGAAATGTGTACTCGAACGTACATGAAGTTAGTGTCTCACGAAACCGTGGTATAAAAACAGATCTACTTGTTAAAATGTTACGTTTGTTCTTGTATACGAAAGTAAACTTCTTGAAATTCATGTTTCTAGTACATAAGAGTTAGAAATTTGTTCGTAAAACCATACCTATTATAGTTTTCTAAAAGTGTGTCTTGTTTGTTTAGAAATACCTAGAAAAGGAATCACTTGTTTATGAAAGCATAGATTTTTGGTGTAGAGTCCAAGATAGACAAGAATAATCTAAGAAAAGTTTAGTTTTTACATGCATTACAACAAATTTATATTTCAAAAGATAGAATGCCATTTTAACATATGTTATATATATGAAAGTTCCTTAAAGGTTTATAAATCGCATGTGATTTGGATATATAACAGCATATAAAAGAGTTTCTTTATGTAACACACGATAATACTCGTGTGTTTTACTTGTAATCCCCCCCTTGAAAGCATATAAAAGAATTTATAAAATATTTAAAAGGTAAATTAAGGGGTATGAACTCACTTGAAAGTTTGAAGATAGCGAGATGGAAAACCGGGCAGAGTTTCGTCTCGGGAAACGGATTTTCCTCGGGATTCTCGGGAATATCGGGAGTAAAATCGACCCTCGGGACTTGAGCAAAAAGACCAGAGCTTCGGGTTTGAACGGGCATGGATAACGAGGCAAGATTGTGAGAGAGAGAGGAGAGAAATGAGCCCTTTTCTCGGAAGCCCTCGCATCCTATTTATAGGAAGGCTGAACTGCCTCGGTACGCGGGGCGTACGCTCATACGCAGCGCGTACGCGTACGTCATGCATGACCGAAGCCTCGACTGCCTCGGCTTCGGATGGGACGGGTTGCTGGGGAGGCGGGTCGGATGGGACGGCGGGTCGGACGGGTCGGACGCTTCGGACGGGTCGGACGGGCGGACGCCTCGGATAGGGCGACGTGGACGATCAGAGGCCAAATCTCTCGGGTACGCAGGGCGTACAGGGGTACACAGCGCGTACCTCGGATGAGGACGCTGACTCCTCTTCGGATAAGGTCCGATTTTTGAATTAAATAAATATATAATTTATTTAATAAACTTCAAAAATTCATATCTTCTTCATACGAACTCCGTTTTCGATGGTCTTTATATCCACGCGTAGGTGAGACTACGCTCTATAACTTTCGTTTAGACTCCGTCGGCAAATTCCCCAAATTATTATTTTTTTTATTTATTTTAAACTCATCATGTTTAAGGAATTTCTTTGAAAATTCATAACTTCTTTATCTGATGTCGGTTTTTGCCAGACTTTTTACCGCTGGAATACCATTGTCGAGACCTTTGATTCTCGTTTAGGTCATTCCGGCCAAAAGTCGCTCGATCTCCGATTCGAGTTTTTAGATGTCTGTTGCTAAGCCGAACTTGGAAAAATCATAACTTCGCTATATGAAGTCGGATTTGGGCGTTCTTTTCACGTACGATCATGGTTCAAAGACATTTAAACATAGAAGGAAATTAAATAGAACTATTTGTACATTTTATTATGAATGTAAATTTTATTACTCAAAAGTGGTTACAATACTTGACCCTTTTTGGTCATTACGAAGAGTTGAAATATCGGGTTGTCACAGTGTTGTTCTTTAACAACTTCAATTCTCGTCCCTCAATTGCTTCTCTAAGCCAGTGATAACGGATATTAATATGTTTTGTGCGGGAATGGTACATCGAGTTCTTACTTAGGTCCATAGCACTCTGACTATCACAATGAATGATGTACTCTTCTTGTGGAAAGCCTAATTCTTGAAGAAACCGTTTCATCCATATAAGCTCCTTCCCAGCTTCAATGGCTGCAATATACTCGGCTTCTGTTGTTGACAGAGCGACACACTTCTGTAACTTGGATTGCCAGGAGATAGTTCCCCCTGCCAAAGTGAAAATGTAACTTGATGTAGATTTTCTATTATCAAGATCTCCTGCCATATCGGCATCTGTATAACCTTCCACGAATGGCTTTGCTCCCCCGTAGCATAAACATAGTTTTGAACTACCTTTTAGGTATCGGAGTATCCATTTGACTGCTTCCCAATGTTGCTTTCCTGGATTAGCTAGATATCTACTCACAACACCGACAGCATGAGCAATATCTGGTCTTGTACACACCATTGCATACATAAGACTTCCTACGGCTGAGGAATAGGGGACTGCCTTCATCTCTTCTTTTTCTTTCTCAGAAGATGGACAATTTTTCTTACTCAACTTGAAGTGATTAGCCAAGGGTGTACCAACGGGGTTGGCATTTTCCATGTTGAACCTTTTGATCACACGTTCAACATACTCTTCCTGTGATAAGAACAATTTTCTTGATTTTCTATCACAGATAATTTTCATGCCCAGTATCTGTTGTGCTTGGCCTAAGTCTTTCATATCGAAGAACTTAGACAAACCCTTCTTCAAGTTGTTGATCATCGTTGCATCTTGGCCCACTATCAACATATCATCCACGTAGAGCAAAAGGATGACAAATTTCCCATCTGGAAACTTCTTCAGATAGACACAATGGTCTGCAACAGTTCTCTTGTACTCATGATTCATCATAAATGAATCAAACTTCTTGTACCACTGCCTTGGAGCTTGCTTAAGACCATAAAGGCTCTTCTTTAATTTACAAACGAGATGCTCTTTCTTTGGGACTTTAAAGCCATCAGGCTGCTCCATGTATATTTCTTCATCCAAATCACCATGGAGAAAGGTTGTTTTCACATCCATCTGCTCAAGTTCAAGATCTAGACTAGCAACTAATCCGAGTACAACTCGAATAGACATCATCTTCACAACCGGCGAAAAAATTTCATCAAAGTCGATTCCTTCTTTTTGTTGGAAACCTTTGACAACGAGTCTCGCCTTATACTTCATAGTATTTCCCTTGCCGTCTTTCTTCAACTTGAAAACCCACTTGTTTTTCGAGGCTTTCTTTCCTTTGGGGAGTTTCACCAACTCATATGTTTGATTCTTCTGCAAAGAATTCATTTCTTGTTCCGTGGCCTTCTGCCAATTTGCTTTATAAATATGAGATTGCGCTTCTTGAAAGCTCTCTGGCTCCCCCTCACGAGTAAGAAGGATGTAGTTTGAAGTCGGATATCTTCTTGATGGAGCACGAACTCGTTCAGATCGTCTAACTTGAGTTCCTTCATTTGTAACTTCTGGAAATGTATCTAAAGTATCATGGGGTGGAAGCTCCCCCTGCTCAACACCTTCTTGATTTGCATCATCAACTTCTTCATCCTCTTCTTCAGTGGAAACATCATCTTTATTTTCAGATATTATATCTGAAACTTTGGAGCTTTGTTGCTTGTTAACCGGTTCCTTGAAATCATAATACTGGTTTTCATAGAAAACCACATCTCTACTTCGAATAACCTTCTTTAGTTCTGGGTCCCATAGCATGTACCCGAAATCTTCATCTCCATATCCAATAAAGATGCATGGAGTGGATTTGAGGTCCAACTTCTTCCGCAATTCACTTGATACATGTGCAAACGCCTTGCACCCAAATACTCTCAAGTGAGAATATGATATGTCTTTACCCGTCCATATCTTCTCCGGAACTTCAAAATTCAATGGAGCGGAAGGTGACCTATTTATTAGATAGCAAGATGTCAATACAGCTTCACCCCAAAATGGCTTTGGGAGTTTAGTCATGCTGAGCATGCATCGAACTTTCTCAACAATAGTGCGATTCATCCGTTCTGCTACACCGTTGTGTTGTGGGGTTTGTGGGACAGTCTTTTCATGTCTGATACCATGTTCCGTGTAGTATTTAGAGAACTCACGGGAATAGTACTCGCCTCCATTATCTGATCGGAGACACTTTAGCTTCTTGCCTGTTTGTCTTTCCACCATTGCATGAAAAGCTTTGAAGCGGTCCAATACTTGATCCTTCGTTCTCAAACAGTATGCCCATACCTTTCGTGATGCATCGTCAATGAATGTCACAAAATATCGGCTTCCACTAAGAGATTATACTTCAATGGGTCCACATACATCGGAGTGGACAAGGCTCAGCAACTCAGAGCGGTTCTTTCTTGTGGAGCTAAAGGAAACTCTGTGTTGTTTCCCAAATAGGCAGTATTCACAAGGATCTAGGGCAACATCTTTTGCCATTGAAATGGACTCCTTCCTTGCAAGAGTCGTCAATCCCTTCTCGCTCATGTGGCCTAGTCTTCTATGCCACAAGTTTGGTGATATCTCTTCTTCAACAGCATTAAGACTTGGTTGAAGTAGCTTTGCATGGCTTTTATAAAGAGTACCATTAAGTTGTCCCCTTGCAACAACCATAGCACCTTTTAACAACTTCCAGGTGCCATTTTTGAATTGATTATCATATCCTTGGACATCAAGAGCTCCAACTGAGATAAGATTCATTCTTAGCTTTGGGACATGTCGAACATCTTTCAGCACCAATGTACATCCAACATTGGTCTTTAAATGCACATCACCAATACCAACAATGCTTGAAAAACTGGTGTTTCCCATCTTCACGGTACCATGGTCTCCGGGTTTATAAGTAGTGAATAAATCCCAGTTTGGAGTCGAATGATATGATGCAGCGCTATCAATCACCCACTCATCATCATGAGTTCCAACATGTAGGCATGCTTCCTCCTCGTATGTAACAAGGGCAACGTCTTGTGTTATGGTGACCATGGTTTCACCATTCTCCCTGCTTGGATTCTGACTTGACTCGGGTTGCTCTCGTAAGAACCTTCGACAATCACTTCTTTTGTGGCCATAATAATTACAATGATTGCAATAGCCTTCGAACCATGTATTTGAAGATTTACCTCGCTCTCGCGATTTCCCTCGATCTCGTGATTTCCCACGATCTTGAGATCTTCCTCTACTTTGACTATGTCTGCCTCTACCTCGACCTCGACCTCTACCTCCAGTTCTTCCTCCGCCTCTTTCTTTATTTTCTGACACGAGGGCAAAAGACTGATCTGTACCAGCTTCTTTCCTTCTAGCTTCCTCCTTCATTAGGGCGTCTGTGACCATCTCCATTGACACTTTGCCACCAGGGGCAGAGTTGCTGAGAGTCATAACAAGCGTCTCCCAATTATCTGGTAGAGAACTCAAGAGCAATATGGCTTGTTCCTCGTCTTTAAGAACCCAATCAGCAGCACCGATCTGGTTTACGAGATCCTGGAACTAACTCGTATGCTCAGTTATGGACATACCACATCGTAACTTGTGGTTTACAAAGATGCCTCATCAGCAAGGTCTTGTTGCGTGCCATCTTTGCCTGATACATATTCTCGAGTTTCTCCCAAAGTTTGTACGCGTCTGTCTCTTGAGAGACATGATGAAAACTACTGTGGTCGATCCACTGTCGAATTTGTGCCACCGTTTTCCTGTTTATTCTCGTCCAAACTTCGTCTGTCTTCGTGTCGGGTTTGACACCTTGCTTTTCTATAGACTCTGCTAAATCTTTCAGATTAATCAAATCTTCCATCCTTGGCTTCCACATGTTGTAATTTGTGGGCGTAAGTCGAACCATCGTAATTGTACTTGTAGATTCCATCGAAAATAATTGCAAATTTATTTTACAAATATTTCGAGGAAAAATTAGATAAAACCGAGCTCTCGGTTGGATTCGGAAGCGTCAAAAATGGTGGGGTAGAATTTTTCGGGCTCAAAATATACTTTCTTGAAAAGTTATGTGCTAATTTGTAACTTTTCAGAACTATAGAGGCTAAACTGTAATTTTCGGAACTTACAGGGGCCTATCTGAAACGTTTCCTGCAAACCAGGGACCTTTCTGAAACTTTTCAGAAGTCCAGGGATCAAAACAATTAATTTCAGAACAACAGGGACCCAATTGCAGCTTTTTCCGAAACAGAGGGACCTTTGTGCAATTTTCTGGAACTTCAGGGGCTAAACTGCAACTTTCTGAAACTCTGGTCAATGATGACGTCACTGATGACGTCACTCCTTCTTCTCCGGCGAGGCTTTCTGGCGACTGGTTTTTCCGGCGATATTTTCCGGCGATTTTGACCAAACTTTGACCGGTGTTTTGGAGGTCTTCCCGTGGTCAAAAAATTACGAAAAATATATTTTCAGAATCCTTGAAACGAGACATTTCTAATGGTGTACCCAAAAATCGATTTTGAGACAAAAATATTTTGACAAAAAAATAGAGAAATTCATGAAAAATTCCCTGGACACCAAACGGCGCTCTGATACCAGTTGTTGGGGTTGGAAAACTCTTCTATTAAACACTAAAATAGAATTACAATAGGAGGAGCAACTCTCACACTCAACTATTACAAAAAACCAACCCTCTCACTAACACTCTCACTCTAAGTGTTATACTATCTGTTTCTCTGTGTTTTTGGGATGCTTACAACTGATGATGAAGCCTCTATTTATGTGACAACCTAAGTTGTCCCGTTACATTTCCCTGTTACCATTAACAAAATATTCCACTGTATAAAACTTCTGCTAATTAGAGGTCGTCAATTTAATAAACATCCCAATTGTTTACATTTAAAATGCCGTTAAGTCGTGATAAAAGGAAATAAAACACAGGACACACATTTCCATTTAATTGGAAAAGCTAGTTTTTATTATTACGACCACTAAATCGGGTGCGACCAAAAGCCCCGTTTAACGGTAGTATCGGGTAAAATTTCACCGAGCCCCGACTCAAAACCATATATAAGGGTGAGTGGAGTCCATTGGAGACTTTTTATACTCTCTCTCTATACTCTCTCTCTAGACTCGTTTTCGACTCAAAAACCGCGATTTCCGACTCCTAAACGTAAGACTATCAACCCTAACTTGTTCTATGCGTACATTATTGTCTTTTTAGCCTAGAAATCACAAGATTGAGACATGAAAAAGGAGTTTACGGCCTAAGTGCCTCCTTAGGCCGTAATCCCCCAAAAGATGGCCAAAATGACTCAAGAATGTCCCTAATGGCTTGGAAATAAATCAAGGAATTTGCCTAGGAGTGTTTAAACATTAAATCACATGATTTTAGGGCATAAAAGAGATTTTACGGCCCAATCACTTGCTTAGGCCGTAAACACCTCTTAATCATGTCTAAATGTCCCAAAATCACTCCCAAACCACCCTTAGGCTTAATACATAATTTAGGGGCTTAGTATTTTGGGTTTAGACCATTTAAACACAATGAAATGAAGGGGAAAAGGGAGTTTATGGCCCAAGTATGTACCAAGGCCGTAAACACCCCTAAATGTGACAAAAATATGGTTTTTGCCCCCTAAATGACCTTAGACGATTTCTATAAAATGCTAGGAAGGATTTAAGGGCTTAAACTCAAGAAATGGAAGGATAAAACGGAGTTTACGGCCCAGACACATGTCAAGGCCGTAAACACCCCAAAACACACCCAAATCATGGTTTTAATCCCCCAAAATGGCATCACACTCCATTAGAAATTGCTAGAAAGGTAATAGGGGCTTAAAACTTCACTTAACTCAAAGAATGAGAGTTTACGGCTGTAAACTCCCATAGGAGTGTCCCTAGGCCGTAAACTCCTATAAGGTAGCCTTAGAAGCCTTAAACCCACTCATGCCTTTTTAGAAAAGTACTTACAATAATTCCATGAGCAAGTAGAAGCCTTAAAACACCCTAGAACCCATCACCATGAGTTTACGGCCGTAAACTCATGGTGAGTAGTCCCTGGGCCGTAAACATGGTATTAAGGGTTTACTCTCGGAGGGTAAACTGTATTGCTAAGCCATACACACCTTTAGACGCTACCCGGGACACCCAAACACTTACCTAAAGTGTTTTCCGCTCCTTTGACTGCGTATATTTGTTTAATTAGTATTAAATATACTAATTGTATTTGAACATATGTTATCATATGTTAAATAGGTCATTGAGAGTGTTCGAGTCCTTACGTGACACCGAACACCCAACCGGCACCATCATCGGACCTACTTACACCAGGTGAGTTCATACCCCTGAATGAACCTTTTAAATGTTTTAACATGTTTTATAAGGGGAGGAATACAAGTTAAACATGCCAGTTATAATATCAATCACATGCGATTGATAACCCGCATGCACAAGATTTTACCACTGTACACTGTTTTACCGAGTAGGACACTATAATGGTTTTCAATTGTTTCAAAACTCTTACTTATACTGTTCTATCTAAATTCATTCTAAACTGATTTATGAAAGATTTTCTAAGGTTTTCAAACATATTTTACAAAAGAATACAAATCGTGATTTTCTCCGGATATAAAGGTTTTCATCAAAGTATCCTTTTACGACGTATACTTTTACTTGTTAAATACTGCTGCTTCGCTTATACTTATTTCATACTCCTACTCTGTAACGCTTTCACTTATACTTGTAGTCACTTATACCTGATGGACGCTTATACTTATTCACGCTCTTACTTAGTGATACGATTCTACTTCACTTATACTTGATATTGCCTCTACTTCACTTATACTCGATATGCTCTTACTTCACTTATTGTCGTCTCTACTTCGTGATACGCTTATACTTGTTCGAATCTACTAATTCACTTGCGACGACTCCTACTTCACTTGTTAGACACTCCTACTTCACAAGATTCACTTCTACATGATACACACTCAGTCGTAGTTAGATGTATGCCCGTGCTTATATAAGTACATATAAGTAATGATTGAAAGACTGAGGAAGGCTCGTTAGCCCTATTTCTTTTTCTTCGTTGAGATGTGGTCTGGTGGGATCGGATGGCCGTCCGAAGGTCGTTTGATTCATTAGTTATATATTATGTATATGAGTATGGACATATAGGAATTCTCTAGTCAGTTCAGTTAAGAGTCTCTACCTCTAGTCTACACTTACATTAGAAACCCACTATTAGGAAGTCTCTACCTCTAGTTCAGCACTTACACACTACCCACTATTTGGAAGTCTCTACCCACTATTTGGCATGCATCTTCAGGACACGGCCTTCTCCGTCATCTAGTTGGTAACCAGAGTCTCCTGTAGGGAGAGCGGACATTGTGTGTATAGATCTATATGGGATTGACAACCCCGCACCCAGACTGCTAGCTACAGTCCAGGCCTACCAAGCCAATGGGTGACAAATGTCACATTATAGACGCTTGTAGGGCGTCTGGAACTCTAGTCAGTATGGTTACGAGTATCCCAGGTTACCTTATAATTCATGGCTTTAAGGTAACGGTATTTCACCGGCAATTTACACTGTATGCTGGTAACTCATTTTCAGAGTGACACTATTTTGACCTTACAAGACGTACCTTTCATTTGATACTGTCTGGGGTTTGTCTTTCACTGTTTTAGACCATACCAGCTGTACCTTTCATTTGGTCCCTTCTGGGGTCTGAGTCTCTACTTGTTATACTGAACCAGGCGTGTCGTTAGTTCGATATTCTCCTGTGGTCTATGATTCCTTGCCTTAGTCAGCAGTCCTTGTGACAAGCCAAAATTTCCATTCTGTACAAACTATATCACTTCAATAGAAGTTATAGCAGTCACAGTTAATTTTTAGACTTTTCGCGTAAGTTTGAGTAATTCAGGGTTTACACTTCAGGAAATATCAGGAGAGTGGGTGCACTAGGGTTTTGTGCAACACTGTTATTCCAACACTCTATTATATTAGAGATCATTTCAGGAATAAAAATATTTTCTGCCAAAATATCTCAGGACTATAAATAGAATTCTGAACCAAATTCATTCATTATTCACATTTCCAACTAGAGAAAAGCCATTTTCTCTCTCACGGATCTTCGGGTTTTTATACCAAAACGTGAGTAACTCTTTCTAGTAGTGTTAGAAAGCTTATTATGTGCTTATAACATGATTTAGATGGCTAAATCATTAGATCTAGGAGTTTACTCCCCAAGGTGTTGTTGGGCGGTAAACTCCCGAAACCGAGCCTAGATTGATCCTTGTGTTATACAACTACCTTAGACTCAATTGTAGGTGTATTAATGACAAGAAAACAATCAAAGAACACAAACAAATGAGAGTTTACGGCCCAAGTGTATCTTAGGCCGTAAACTCCATAGAAATGGACCAAAGGGTGTTTTTAAGACACCTAAAGCCCTAGACCTTTACATGGAATTGTTTCCCACTTAATTGAAGGACCAAAGCACATCAAAATCACATTCCAAAGGGAGTTTATGGCCAAGACATGGTTCTTGGGCCGTAAACATGAAAAAAGGGCACCAAAGTGTGCCTAATGTCTTCATATGCTTGGAATAAAAGCCTAGAACCTATACCACATGTGTAAGAGACTTGAAAGCATCAAAATCACCTCTTGAACTGATTTTACGGCCTTGGTAATGCTCCTAGGCCGTAAACACCCAACACGGGCACCAAAGTGTGCCTAGGGTCCCCAATTTCTTTAAACAAATGTCTAGAACCTATCCTTCAAATGCATGAGGCGTGAAAACAAAAAGAACACCATTCCATTGGAGTTTACGGCCGTAAACTCCAAAGGAAATGGCCTTAGGGCCGTAAAATCCTAATTGGAGTATTTCTAGACCTTAAACCCTTCCAAGGACTTAACTACCAAGTTGGAATAATTCTAGGAATCATTGGGGACTTCAAAACACACAATACCCCCATGGTTGGGAGTTTACGGCCATAAACTCAAGAGTTTACAACCGTAAACTCCATGTGTGATGGTATATGGGGAGTAAACTCATATATAGGGTCCTTTGGAACCCTAAACACAAGTGCCTTGTCCCACATTAACTTAGATGCAATCCTTAGGGATTAAAACACTTATATAAAGTGTTAATTTTGTCTAGGATGTCTTAACATTATCAATTAGTGATTTAAGACTAATTGAATGCATATATGTGTGATTATATGTTCATTAGGATCGTAGTGAGTGTACAAGTCCTCACTTGACACCTAGCAATCCTATACCGTCAGTTCATCCTAATCACCAACTACAGGTGAGTTCATACCCCTAATCAATGTTTTAAATGATTTTAAATGTTTTATGGGGGGAATACAAGTAGAAACAGCATGTTATTAAATCATATATATGTATTTTATAACTGTGTTTTCATTCAATAGAATTTCACATACTGCAAAATGTGATGCATGAAACGGTTTTATATCTTAAAATAACTTGTTACCAACTTGTTACCAAACGTTTTATATTTAAAATGTTTATCAAATGACATCAAGTCACATTTGTGTTGTTCAAAATCCTGAGATATCTTACAAAATCAATTTACATTCTTGAACTAAACTGTGCATATACACTCATATTTATATATATATATATATATATATATATATATATATATATATATATATATATATATATATATATATATATATATATGTATTGATGTCACAACTGGAAATTTTTTGTCATGTAATCTATACACTCAAGCTAAAGTGAATCAAAAGCTTAAGAACATGTGTAACACCTATGTTTATGACTTCAAAAACTTCAATCAAATACATCATACAAAGTACTACAAATAGTCATCAAACAATTGGAGGCCTTAGAAGTCCTTGTTTAAAGTTCATTTTGGACTAGGACTCCCTTATTGGATCCAAATGGACCAATAAGCTTCCAACTAGACTATCATGGGCTTAGAACCCTAATTGGGCTCTAATTGGACCCACACTAATTTATTTCAACATTTTGGACCATGTTGGGCCTAGAATGGAATGAACTAAAGCTTTAATACATGAATAACCTTAACTAGTCCAATAAAAATATAAAAATCCTACCACATTCCTTTAGACTTAAAACATACTCAAGATTAACTCTAACATTGGGCTTAGAAGCAAGGGCCCAAAATTTTTCCTTTTTCCTTTCACATTCTCGGCCTAAAGCCCAAATCCAAGAAGATAAGAGGAGAAGTTGACTTTGGATGCCACCTCATTTTTATCCATTGGACATCCATGCATTATATCTCATTCTTCCATGCATATCACTTCAAAGGTCATCTCTTCTTCTCTTCTCTCTCTCACTCTCGGCCATACTCAACACATACACATTCACAAAAATCTCTCAACTCTCTCAAGAAAACTCCTCCCTCCCCACTCAAAAATCTCGAATTTTAGGAAGCATTCAAGAGGAAATTTCCACAAATTCTTCATCTAAGGTAAGATTATGCTTGGATCTATGATTTAGATTCTTTTTGTTATCAAAATCTTTTCCTAATCCATGCAAAAATCATGATCTTACACCCTAGAAACACCTCAAACTCGAGATCTTCAAGGAAGGAGTGCTAAGGCCAAAAATCACCAAGTGTTCTTCCATATTCTCTTCAAAAACCGAAACTACATCCTAAGGTGAGCTTCATACTCCCTATTTTCTGTGTTTATGAGTTTTTTTTTTGGGGGGGGGGGGGGGGGGGAATACAAGTGAAAGTGTAGATCTATATGTGTTTTGTATGCTTTGTATGATTTCCATGCTTATATGTGTGCTTTTGTGTGTGTTATAATGTTGGATCTAGCCATAAAATCCCTCAAAACCGTGATATACCTTATGTTAAATGATTTTAGCATCAAATATATTTCTACATACAATGTGTTTCTAGAAAATAGCTACATGGCTTAGTAGCAATTTCTTTGGGCTAAAAACACAATTTTTGGACCTAAAATGTGAAAAATACAAAATTAAGGGCCCAAATTGACATATCACGAATTCTGATGGATGAGGTGTGTCAAAACAGTTTCAATAAAACAATTTCTGGAAATATACTCATTTAGAGGATTAAAAACATAAATTTCAAGCTTAATGGGCTAAAAATGACAATTTCGGCCCAATGAGGCCCATTATGCGAAATTTTCTGTTTTGGAGGGCCAAAACTGTGTTTTTCTGTAAAACAGTGGACTATAAGTGTTCCAAGTCCTTTTCAAAGGTTTAAATGCTTTTTAAATTTAAAAAGGACCAAAGTTGCAAAAATTTTACAATTTGGGCCAAAATTGTCAAAATTGCGAAAAAGAAGGGTATAACCGGGAAAACTGAAATTTCAGGGACTTAAGCTGTTTTCTATGAAAAATATGCTGGAAAATATTTATTTCAATAATTTTGGTGTTAAAATGTCAAGAAAATTGATTTAAGGACCAAACCGGAAAGTATTTAAATAAAGGGTTGAAAAAAGTAAATTTTACAAACAAGGAGGGGCTGAAAACAGAAAATTTTCAAGGCTAATTCAATACATGCAATTTGACCAAATGATGGTACCATGACTATCGATGAAATACAATACATTACAACACGAAAAGTCGTTGTTAAACGAATTGGTTCGGTCTCGAACCAATAAAAATCCGAAACTACTAACACGACGACACTATGACACTACAACACTACGATTCATACAAATAACGATTGGGAATTCAATATACATGCGAGTGTGCACAGACGTCTACGCACCATCTTTGGGCCCCAAAAGTGTAAAATCATGTTTGTTGAGCCTAGCTAGCCCAATGACCTGATCTTAAGGCCCGAACACCTCTATCTTACAAAGTGTTGGGTTTTACCGATCCGACACGACGTAACCAGACTTTCAATGGCTTGTATACTACTGGTCCCCAAGGTTCCTTTGGTATCGCTAGTAGAGTCTACCTTTTTATGCGAGGCGGGTCTGGGACCCCTCGTACCTTTTTATCCCCAACCGGCTAATGGAGTCATCGAGGCCTTCGTGTCCTCTTTCTCTTCGGATGTGGGACTACACGTAGTCAGGGCGGTTGGATAACGTGATTAGTACGGACGATGCCTACGGGATCGTTAGTATTGCTATAGATTAGTCGTTTGTGTAACGCGTGTTTGTAGCAGATAATCATGCTAAAAAATTATCCAATGTCGCCTGGTAATGATAACTTCATGCGTTGCAATGGTTTCAATGTAAATTCATGGAATTCAAAGAATTAGGAAAACATCGGGTTTTCCTAGGGTTTTTCAATACATACAGATTCGAAATACATACAACTTCAATAAACAATTTTTACAAGTATAGAAACAAACAAGCATACTTATGGATCTTCACAAACGTTTTCAAAAGCTTCTCTTTTTAGAAAATATCGGATTTTCTGGTGGTTTTCAAACGATACGAAACATTGCTTTTCAAATACAACTTATGAACTCACCAACATTTCATATGTTGACGTTTTTCAAAATACTTGTATTCTCAGGGAACCAGTGAATCAAAGGAAATCATATTCAGTGATGACTTGCAGATTAATTATGTACGAATCGAACAATTTATTTTGGGGAATGTAATGTTTAAACAATGTACTTCATGTAAACTTTACTGGTTGTACAATATTAATGCATGGTGACGAATGTTGTTACGTTTCATATATATACAATGTTATGGTATTCAATTGAGTCACGACAGCCCCCGAACGTTTCCGCCGCCTGGTTTAGGGGTGTGACAGGTTGGTATCAGAGCTTTGTTTATAGTGAACTAGCATGTCAAGCCACACATTGATATGCAACTATAAACCAAAAAGAGGGACTAACATAACTCTGAACAAAACAAGTAAATAAAACACGCTTGCTTGCATTAGGAATAAGGACCTAACGCCGAATCAAACACAATAATGCTAGTATCTCGGTTAATTCGGTACTGTTCTTAGTGATACCAAGGGGTGAATGTAGCCTGATCAACTACATTCTCTCCAAAGTAAAACTAACACACGTCTTGATGAGATCGGGATAGCTAGGGAACCTAAAACTATACCCTTTATCACCAACAAGAGAACGTTTGCTTGGTCTGTACAACAATCATAGCACCTAGGAATAATGTTAGCATATTTACGTACACGCGCAGACAGCATGGCTGGTTTTCATCACCCTGGAGACCCCTATTTCCCTAATCAGGGAAACAACGGGTGGCTAGAGGAGGAGGAGCCTGAGGAAGAGCAGCAGGGTATCCAGCTTCATCCGGTCCTAGTAGCTCACGGGATATTTAGGGAGGAACCGAGGGAGAATCCGGGGGAAGCACACGGCGTCGGACCCGACGAATATGTAGACATTGACTACGAATTTGGAGAGATCGACGACGACGACGAGGAAGGTCAGGTCGGGGATCAGGACCCCGTCCCACAATGTGAGAACGAGGCACAGTCAGATCACCCCGCTCCGCCAGTAAATCCCCCAAGAGAGAACCGTTCTCTCGAAGCGGAGATCGCCGCATTGCGGCAACAGCTGTATGCTATGGAAGCTCGGGCGGTGCGAGCAGAGCATGAGAGGGACGAGGTTATTGAAGACATGGCAGAGATGGCGCAGCTACTAGCGCAACATTTCAGCATATGACCTCGGCACCACCTCCAGACGCAGCTCATCGCGATTAGGGATGGACTTATCATGGTAGGTCATTAGGAACTATATTATGTACGTCGGCTCTATGTTTAAGTGACTACACTACTCATGGAGCCGTTATGCTGTCAGATTAGTGTCACTTATGTATGCTCTTGCGAGCAAATTTTCTTGTATTAAACGCGGATGATATTAATAAACTTGTATGTGATTTGCTATGATATTACAAGTTGTTATGTGTTAAGAAGTTATGGTTGTATGCTTGGTGGTAGTAATGTTTAGGTTCGTACCATACATCTAGTTAGTAGGATCACGACCTCACAGAGACCACATACACTCAACATCTCTCCGTTTCATGACAGAAAGATGCCTCGCCGAGCTACTCGCGGAAATCCCGAGCCAACTTCGCCCGAAGTCGACACCACTGCTTTCCAGGCAGCCGTGTCCGCTGCGGTCACTGCAGCTATGGCACAACTTCACCGAGGGAACAACGGAGGAGGCAATGGGCAAGGCTCCGGAAGTTCGAACAACGGGACGAATCAAGGACCCACTAAAACGTGCACCTACAAGGACTTTGCGAACGCTAAACCCCGGACTTTCAACGGCACTGGAGGGGTGATTACCCTGAAGCGATGGATCGAGAAGGTAGAGTCGATGTTCGAGATATGCGATTGCCCCGAGCAGATGAAGGTGAAGTTCGCGGCCTGCACTTTTGTGGACCAAGCCCTCACTTGGTGGAACGGACACGTGGAAGCTATGACGCTCCCTGTCGCCAACTCTATCCCATGGGCAGAAATGAAAGAAATGTTAATGGCTGAGTACTGCCCCCGAGGCGAAATACAAAAGATGGAGCAGGAACTATGGAACCTCACGGTGCAGAATGCGAACATCGATGCCTACATCTCGAGATTCAGCGAATTATCTCTGTTGTGCCCGGGTATGATCACGTCAGAAGGAAAGAAGGTTGAACGGTTCATCTGGGGACTGACATCCCCCATTCAAGGGAATGTGATAGCTGCGAACCCTGAAACGTTTGACAGTGCAAAGAGATTGGCCAAGAGGTTGTACGATCATAACAACAAAAGGGGCGAGAAGCCAGTAGAGACTGAGAAGAAAAAGGAGGGTGATGGCAGGAGAGGGAAGAACCCCAAGAGGAAGGGGCGTCAGGGCCCCGAGACCTCTAAAAAGCAGCAAACAGTGGCAGTTAACGCTGTCACCGCACCGGTTCCAGCCACACCACATGCTCCAGCCTCAGCTACTTCAAATGCTTCAAGACCCTACTCCGGTAATCTTCCCAGTTGCAATAAGTGCGGCCTCCACCATCACGGCAAATGCAGGGAACTCCATTGCACCAGTTGCAACCGAAGGGGACACACTGCAAGGTTCTGCAGGACGTACCCTCCTAGGAACCAGAGTCAGGGAAACAACCAGAACAACAACAACAACAACAACTACCGCAATAACAACAACACCAATGCCGGCGGCAATAATGCAGGGCCTAGCCACACCTGCTTCTGGTGTGGAAGGACGGGGCATTTCCGCCGAGATTGCCCTAACAACAACTCAGGAAACAGAGGAGCAGGAAGAATGCTGACTATGGGTCAGAGTGATGCAGTTCAGGATCCCGCAGTTGTGACCGGTACGTTCCTCCTAAACCACACTTATGCATGCATCTTATTTGATACCGGAGCGGAGCGAAGTTTCGTGAGCGAGAAGTTTAAACATTTATTAAAACAACAACCCCAGAAGCTAAATGAAACCTATACGGTGGAAATGGCCAACGGGAAAACCGAATCCACTGAGGAGATCTACATCGGATGTACCCTAACCCTTAACCAGCACGTTTTTCGAATAGACCTAATGCCAGTATCAATTAGGAGTTTCGATGTGATTATCGGCATGGATTGGTTAAGCCCCCACCATGCTGAGATTATGTGCCACGAGAAGGCCGTTCGCCTTCGTCTTCCGAATCACGAAACCCTAGTAATTTACGGAGACAAACCCAGTACGAATCTTCGCCTCATCTCGTGCATCAAGGCACAAAAACATCTGCGAAAGAACAATTTGGCGTTCTTGGCTCACATAGTGAACAGGACCAAAGAAGAAACTAACATCCAAGATATTCCGGTAGCGTGTGAATTCCCGGACGTGTTTCCTGAAGATCTTCCAGGAGTACCCCCAGAGAGACAGGTTGAGTTCCGAATCGACCTTGTTCCAGGAGCGACTCCTCTCGCTAAATCACCATATCGGTTGGCTCCTGCTGAAATGCAGGAATTGTCCAGCCAACTCAGTGAGCTTCTGGACAAGGGATTTATCCGACCTAGCTACTCGCCGTGGGGAGCTCCGGTGCTCTTTGTCAAAAAGAAGGACGGATCTTTCAGAATGTGCATCGATTACAGAGAGTTGAATAAACTCACTGTTAAAAACCGCTACCCACTCCCACAAATCGATGATTTATTCGACCAGCTCCAAGGAGCTAGTTATTTCTCCAAAATAGATCTACGGTCTGGATACCACCAACTCAAAGTCCGAGAAGAGGATATTCCCAAAACCGCTTTCCGAACCCGCTATGGACATTATGAATTCGTCGTAATGCCCTTCGGTCTAACAAATGCACCTGCCGCATTTATGGACCTAATGAATCGAATCTGTCGACCGTTCCTTGATAACTTCGTCATTGTATTTATCGATGACATCCTCGTCTATTCTCGAAGAAAAGAGGAGCATGGCCAACATCTACGACAAATTCTAGACACTCTGCGATCGGAAAAGCTTTACGCCAAACTCTCCAAGTGTGAGTTCTGGCTTCGGAGTGTGAATTTCCTAGGCCACGTGGTTAGCCAAGACGGAATTCATGTGGACCCCGCTAAGGTCAAAGCTGTGGAAGGATGGGCAACTCCGACTACGCCCACAGAAATTCGTCAGTTCTTAGGCCTAGCAGGCTACTATAGGAGATTCATCCAAAACTTCTCTAAGATCGCCAAGCCGCTTACCTTGCTTACGCAAAAGGGCGTGCCGTTCAAGTGGACAGACCGACAAGAGATTGCGTTTCGAACCTTGAAGCAAGCTCTCTGTAGCGCTCCTGTACTATCTCTACCTGAAGGAGCGGAAGATTTTGTAGTCTACTGTGACGCGTCGAATCAGGGCTTAGGTTGCGTTCTCATGCAACGTGGAAGAGTGATAGCATATGCGTCCCGCCAACTAAAGACGCACGAAGTAAATTACACGACCCATGACCTAGAACTGGGAGCCGTGGTCTTTGCTCTAAAAATTTGGAGGCACTACCTGTACGGTACAAAGTGCACCATCTTCACGGACCACAAGAGCCTACAACACATCTTGAATCAGAAGGAGCTGAACATGAGACAGCGAAGATGGGTGGAATTGCTAAACGACTACGAATGCGAGATCAAGTACTATCCAGGTAAGGCCAACGTGGTAGCTGATGCATTAAGTCGGAAGGAGTACGTTAATCGCCGTACGAAAACGCACTCGATAACCATTCAATCTCATCTGGCCACTCAAATTGCATCAGTCCAGTCGGAGGCTATGCAAGCGGAAAATAGAATTAGCGAGGCATTGCGCGGGATGGAAAAGAACCTAGAAGTAAGAGAGAATGGGGTATACTACTTCATGAACCATATTTGGGTCCCGAAAATCGGAGGATTTAGGGAGACCGTTATGAAGGAAGCCCACAAGACACGATACTCCATTCATCCTGGTTCGGACAAGATGTATTTGGACATTAAACAACGCTATTGGTGGCCTAACATGAAGGCGGAAATCGCGACCTATGTTAGTAAGTGCCTTACGTGCGCCAAAGTAAAGGTGGAGTACCAGAAACCTTCAGGATTGTTACAGCAACCGGCAATCCCTGAGTGGAAATGGGAGGGGATTTCTATGGATTTCGTGACCAAGCTGCCCAAGACGTCAGACGGACTGGACACCATATGGGTAATAATCGACCGACTGACGAAATCTGCCCATTTCCAACCAATCAAAGAATCCTACAAGATGGAAAGACTGACGCGTTTGTACCTACGAGAAATCGTAAGACTCCATGGAGTGCCAAAGTCTATCATCTCGGATAGGGACAGTAGGTTCACATCGCGCTTTTGGCAATCACTCCACAAGGCAATGGGAACTCATCTCGATATGAGCACCGCCTATCACCCACAAACGGACGGTCAAAGTGAACGAACCATTCAAACGCTCGAAGACATGCTTCGTGCATGTGTGATAGACTTTGGAAAGTCTTGGGATACCCACCTACCGTTGATCGAGTTTTCATATAACAATAGTTACCATTCGAGCATCAAGGTGGCTCCTTTCGAAGCACTGTACAGGCGTAAATGTAGATCACCGTTATGTTGGGCTGAAGTAGGCGACACCCAGCTAGCAAAAACGCATACGTCGAACAGGGCACTAACGGGACCGGAGATCATTCGCGAAACCACAGAAAAGATCGTCCAGATCAGAGCTCGATTACAAGCATCGCGTGACCGACAAAAGAGCTACACTGATAGACGGCGAAAGCCCTTAGAATTCCAGGTCGGTGATCGAGTATTGTTGAAGGTCTCACCCTGGAAAGGGGTTATACGTTTCAGAAAACGGGGAAAGCTGAACCCGCGATACATTGGACCTTTCGAAATCGTCGCCCGAATAGGTCCGGTAGCCTACAGGCTACAACTACCCGCGGAGCTAAACGGTGTACACCCCGTGTTCCATGTCTCAAACCTAAAGAAGTGCCTATCAGACGAAACCCTTGTCATTCCTCTTGACAAAATCGAAATCAATGAGAATCTCCTGTTCGTCGAAGAACCAGTCGAAATCATGGACAGGGAGGTGAAGCGTACTAAACAGAGCCGCATCCCGATCGTGAAGGTACGATGGAACGCAAAGCGTGGGCCAGAATTCACTTGGGAACGCGAAGACCAAATGAAGCAAAAGTACCCTCACCTATTCTAGCATTCTCAAATCTAGCTTTCAAGCAGAATTTCGGGACGAAATTCCCTCTAACGGGGGGATGATGTCACAACTGGAAATTTTGTGTCATGTAATCTATACACTCAAGCTAAAGTGAATCAAAAGCTTAAGAACATGTGTAACACCTATGTTTATGACTTCAAAAACTTCAATCAAATACATCATACAAAGTACTACAAATAGTCATCAAACAATTGGAGACCTTAAAAGTCCTTGTTTAAAGTCCATTTTGGACTAGGACTCCCTTATTGGATCCAAATGGACCAATAAGCTTCCAACTAGACTATCATGGGCTTAGAACCCTAATTGGGCTCTAATTGGACCCACACTAATTTATTTCAACATTTTGGACCATGTTGGGCCTAGAATGGAATGAACTAAAGCTTTAATACATGAATAACCTTAACTAGTCCAATAAAAATATAAAAATCCTACCACATTCCTTTAGACTTAAAACATACTCAAGATTAACTCTAACATTGGGCTTAGAAGCAAGGGCCCAAAATTTTTCCTTTTTCCTTTCACATTCTCGGCCCAAAGCCCAAATCCAAGAAGATAAGAGGAGAAGTTGACTTTGGATGCCACCTCATTTTTATCCATTGGACATCCATGCATTATATCTCATTCTTCCATGCATATCACTTCAAAGGTCATCTCTTCTTCTCTTCTCTCTCTCACTCTCGGCCATACTCAACACATACACATTCACAAAAATCTCTCAACTCTCTCAAGAAAACTCCTCCCTCCCCACTCAAAAATCTCGAATTTTAGGAAGCATTCAAGAGGAAATTTCCACAAATTCTTCATCTAAGGTAAGATTATGCTTGGATCTATGATTTAGATTCTTTTTGTTATCAAAATCTTTTCCTAATCCATGCAAAAATCATGATCTTACACCCTAGAAACACCTCAAACTCGAGATCTTCAAGGAAGGAGTGCTAAGGCCAAAAATCACCAAGTGTTCTTCCATATTCTCTTCAAAAACCGAAACTACATCCTAAGGTGAGCTTCATACTCCCTATTTTCTGTTTTTATGAGTTTTTTTTTTTTGGGGGGGGGGGGAATACAAGTGAAAGTGTAGATCTATATGTGTTTTGTATGCTTTGTATGATTTCCATGCTTATATGTGTGCTTTTGTGTGTGTTATAATGTTGGATCTAGCCATAAAATCCCTCAAAACCGTGATATACCTTATGTTAAATGATTTTAGCATCAAATATATTTCTACATACAATGTGTTTCTAGAAAAATAGCTACATGGCTTAGTAGCAATTTCTTTGGGCTAAAAACACAATTTTTGGACCTAAAATGTGAAAAATACAAAATTAAGGGCCCAAATTGACATATCACAAATTCTGATGGATGAGGTGTGTCAAAACAGTTTCAATAAAACAATTTCTGGAAATATACTCATTTAGAGGATTAAAAACATAAATTTCAAGCTTAATGGGCTAAAAATGACAATTTCGGCCCAATGAGGCCCATTATGCGAAATTTTCTGTTTTGGAGGGCCAAAACTGTGTTTTTCTGTAAAACAGTGGACTATAAGTGTTCCAAGTCCTTTTCAAAGGTTTAAATGCTTTTTAAATTTAAAAAGGACCAAAGTTGCAAAAATTTTACAATTTGGGCCAAAATTGTCAAAATTGCGAAAAAGAAGGGTATAACCGGGAAAACTGAAATTTCAGGGACTTAAGCTGTTTTCTATGAAAAATATGCTGGAAAATATTTATTTCAATAATTTTTGGTGTTAAAATGTCAAGAAAATTGATTTAAGGACCAAACCGGAAAGTATTTAAATAAAGGGTTGAAAAAGTAAATTTTACAAACAAGGAGGGGCTGAAAACAGAAAATTTTCAAGGCTAATTCAATACATGCAATTTGACCAAATGATGGTACCACGACTATCGATGAAATACAATACATTACAACACCAAAAGTCGTTGTTAAACGAATTGGTTCGGTCTCGAACCAATAGAAATGCAAAACTACTAACACGACGACACTATGACACTACAACACTACGATTCATACAAATAACGATTGGGAATTCAATATACATGCGAGTGTGCACAGACGTCTACGCACCATCTTTGGGCCCCAAAAGTGTAAAATCTTGTTTGTTGAGCCTAGCTAGCCCAATGACCTGATCTTAAGGCCCGAACACCTCTATCTTACGAAGTGTTAGGTTTTACCGATCCGACACGACGTAACCGGACTTTCAATGGCTTGTATACTACTGGTCCCCAAGGTTCCTTTGGTATCGCTAGTAGAGTCTACCTTTTTATGCGAGGCGGGTCTGGGACCCCTCGTACCTTTTTATCCCCAACCGGCTAATGGAGTCATCGAGGCCTTCGTGTCCTCTTTCTCTTCGGATGTGGGACTACACGTAGTCAGGGCGGTTGGATAACGTGATTAGTATGGACGACGCCTACGGGATCGTTAGTATTGCTACAGACTAGTCGTTTGTGTAACGCGTGTTTGTAGCAGATAATCATGCTAAAAAATAATCCAATGTCGCCTAATAATGATAACTTCATGCGTTGCAATGGTTTCAATGTAAATTCATGGAATTCAAAGAATTAGGAAAACATTGGGTTTTCCTAGGGTTTTTCAATACATACAGATTCGAAATACATACAACTTCAATAAACAATTTTTACAAGTATAGAAACAAACAAGCATACTTATGGATCTTCACAAACGTTTTCAAAAGCTTCTCTTTTCAGAAAATATCGGATTTTCTGGTGGTTTTCAAACGATACGAAACATTGCTTTTCAAATACAACTTATGAACTCACCAACATTTCATATTTTGACGTTTTTCAAAATACTTGTATTCTCAGGGAACCAGTGAATCAAAGGAAATCATATTCAGTGATGACTTGCAGATTAATTATGTACGAATCGAACAATTTATTTTGGGGAATGTAATGTTTAAACAATGTACTTCATGTAAACTTTACTGGTTGTACAATATTAATGCATGGTGACGAATATTGTTACGTTTCATATATATACAATGTTATGGTATTCAATTGAGTCACGACAGCCCCCGAACGTTTCCGCCGCCTGGTTTGGGGGTGTGACAATTGATGTTATAGTTTACACCATTCAGTTAGTTTCCCACACTCTAGAGTTGCAAGAGTGTATAAACTTACTTGTACAACCAATTACCTTTAAATTTACTATCATAGGGATAGTTAGAGGATAACAAAACATTATTCCTATTACAAGGAATCACACAAGATTCAGTTCATTCATGAGTCTTTACTAGTACCTTACCTGATACATGAGTACCTTTACATGTGCTTACATGATACATGAACACATTACATGAGTACCTTTACGTAGATACCTTTACCAGTGTATACTTATTTGAATATTTGTATCACGAATTGCGAGGATAATTTATATGTACCTTCTGTGTAAATTATCCTGCCTATGCCCAGTACCTTGGGATATCTAGAATAGGACCCTATCCCCAGTACCTCGGGATATATGGACGGGACTAACCATTCCGGAACCCATCTGTTAGCAACAGTGGGTGATGAACATCTACGTATGCCTACGGTTATTACTTATACTAGGAGTACCTTTACAGGGACTAACCCTTCCTCCCCCCTGCTGCTGCTACAGAGGACAATTGGACAATCTTCGAATGTTCATTAGGTTATATAGGCCGTGTTAACCCTAGTACCTTGGGATAACAGTTACATATGCTGTGTTAGTCCTAGTACCCAGTGACAACACTTACAGTAGTACATTTTCCTGTTTACTTTATTTTGTGATACTTTCACATAAACGATGAGTAGACTAAGTACTTTAGTACTAGTCAATAGAAGGAAAAACTATCATTTTACTTAAAAAAACATTCAGGTCTTGGTAGAAGACTACATTGTCATAACAAAACATTCGGGTCTTGGTAGAAGACTACATCTCACACTGATAGAAAATAAGGGATTTTCTAGGGTTTTTCATACTTACATCAACATTTACATTTAAAGGTTTGCATGACCTTTAAAACATCTTTCAGTAAGCAAGGCAATAACACTTAAATACTTATGAATTCACCACCTTTAAAGCTGATACTCGCTTTCAAAATAACTTGTATTCTCAGGTCATCAGTAGACAGGTACGGAGGCCAGGTTTTGAGAAGACGGAGCAGACAAGTCTCGTCTCTTATTTTGATTGTATATTTTTGGTGTCTTACTACAATGAAAGAACACACATGTATTAAAACTTTACTTATAATGCAATGGATGATGTTGTTGCTTGTTTATTATATTACACTGTTGTGATACTGTACATGACGTCCTCCACCCCTGAACATTTCCGCCGTTCGTGGTTTTGGGGTGTGACAGTCCTCACTGCTGAGGCATATGATATTCCCTGATGTCGTTTGCTTTCCTCAATAATCAAATTCAATATTTTGATAATGATAGCAACTTAGGGAAAACTACTTTTTACCACACAACACTGACCAGTCTTGGTAGAAGGCTGCTTTATTAAAGAAAATATAGGATTTTCTAGAAAGAACTCTAATACACAGTAAACACTTAAACTACTGCTTTATAAAGTTATTTGAATGAAAACATCACTAAATGCTTATGAACTCACCAGCATTTGTAAAAATGCTGATACTCGCTTTTCAAATAACTTGTATTCTCAGGTTAGCATTAGACAGGTACATCTCAGAGCTGTTGATGAAGATAGCTTAGTATCATGTTGTATCTATTTTATTACTTGTATTACTTTAAATTGTTGTAATGCAACCATGTAAAATTATTACTATTAATGCAATGTTTTGTTTTACATTGATTACTATAATGCATGTGTTGTGATACTTGACATGACGTCATCCACCCCAGAACGTTTCCGCCGTTCCGGTTTTGGGGTTAGACAAATTGGTATCAGAGCATTGTTTATAGTGAGCTAAGTATATCAATTCATAAAAGATATACAACCTATAAACGCAATGGGATAAAACACTCTGACCAAGAATTATACTTTAAAATATAACCATATTTTACCAAAGTATAATAACATCCAGAATCTAAACACTCGAACAAAAGTATCACAAGAAGAACAATAATAAAAGTATTTGGATGTGGAGCACTACAGTCAAACCTAGGCAGTTATATAATCGTAAGCTGGGATAAATGTAACCTGATCAACTAAATTTATCCGAGATGCGATGAACATGTGCTTGGGAGTGATAGTGGTGTACAACAGGTCTGAAACTTACCAACTAGGAATGCTAGAGTCAAACATAAAGTTAAAATACTATAGGAGTATTTTAGAATGCTAAAAGATTCACACTAATCCCAGAATGATACTCAGAAGATAAGAAACAAACAAGAATTAAAATACCATAGGGGTATTTTAGAATACATAAACAACCTTGCGTGAATAACTAAAAGATCCTTATTGACATACCTACAACTACAGAGGGTGTACTCCCAAGGTTATATATAATAAGGATCCCATAGGATAAGAATGTGTGGTTTCGCTCTATTTCCTTTTACTCGTTGGGATGTGGTTCTAGAGTAGTATCACATATTCGAAGGCCTATCGGATCTAAGCTATATATGATTTGTATACCCTGTGTAATCGTAGCAAGACTCGATATGGATCATCCAGTGAAATGTTAATAATCTCTTAGGATTCTTTAGATATTTCCATTCTCATGCGAACCCTGTAGACAACCCTACCCACTTCAGTGCTTGACAGAGGAGTTGAAGTCGACCCCGAAGAAGTTCATTGAGAAGATTTCCTTTTCGGAAATAAATGAACTGGGTCGAGACTATTGAATACACCAAGTGCCCATGTTCTCTTAGGGACAACGGTGAGAAATTCGCCTAAACTTCGGAGATTCCCAGTCATCCATCATGAAGTGGTGACACCCAGAGTTGGAATCAGAAGGAAGACGGAGTGGAAATTCAATATGTCCGTATGAGGAGAGAACCCTAGGTAACTATCCGAAGGAAACCAACGCCGATTCTAGTCAAAGATACGAGGCAGACAGCGGGAGCCAGTGCATGGAACCCGAGAAGTGTCTTTTCCTCGTGTTCGTCACACTAATACACCCTTAAAATAATACAATTTAGTGAGTTAGTGGTTACACTACTCACGCTATGTGTTAGGTAAATCGTCGTTTCCCGTTGCCAGATACACGACTAGGGCGAATCCCTGCATCTCTAATGAGAGAATTTTAGCCATCTGCCCTTGTGAGCCTCTCTTTCCGCAGTTCGTTCCGAACCGTTCTCAAATCTCTCCAGGCCGGAGAGTGAAACCTTTCCCCAGTATAAAGGTAACTTAGTAGGAATGACTTGCATCTTATGGCCTTTTTCCAATACTCACACTCCTACCTCGATTACCAGGACTACATCATAGGGATGTAGGTCGACACTCAGACAACCAGTACCCGAGGCATGGGAAAATTTATGCCTAATACGTTGAGGACGGAAATGTCCAGGGTTAACCATCGTCTCTCATTACCTTGTATTCCTTTCCGTGTAGGAAAACCATGCCACCGAAGAAGCGTAACCAATCCACAAGCAAGAAACCTACTCTCTTATTCGATGAAGCTACGTTCCAAGCTACAGTCTCAGCAGCCGTAGCAGCTGTCATGGCTCACCTGAATGCTAACACCGCCAATGTTAGCAAGGGCCCGGTCAGGATTTCCAATCCTGGCAATAGACAGCAGCAACCAACACTTCCATACTCAGCCACCCAAGAACCTCACTCAAACCCACTAAAGAGAAAACTCAAGATTGAGGAGGGAAGTACCTCGGCCCAAGGACCCTCCGAAGGGCAACGAGCGGAAGCAACTCCTGTCAACCCTTCCCTCCTGACTTCAAGCAGACCATACCTAGGAGACCTCCCCCACTGCGGCAAGTGCAGCTACCATCATCATGGTGCCTGCCGGGAACTCTATTGTGCTAGGTGCCACCTTTTGGGGCATACTGCTCGCGTCTGCAGAACCCCGGTTGAGTTCATTACATCAATAACCAATGTGGCGACCCGTACAATTTGCCACCTATGTGGTGAAATGGGACACTTCAAGGAGGACTGACCAACCGAAGAGAAAGACAAAGACATAGAAGGAGCCTGACACCACTACTGCTTAGGGAGAAGCGGCAAGGAACTCATTAGATTTTGGTACGTCTCTCAATCTCGGATAACTAAACTAAGAACAATAAAAGACTAATTCAAATGTAAATTCTTCCCAGTAAGGCGAAAGTCGCAGCACTGTTATAAAATTTAAAATTCATTAGGTAAAACTATAATGGCTAAACATATACGTTACGGCCATGTATATTTAGGATGGACAGACCTAGAGTGAGCGAATGCCGCCTCATTTCCTGTTCCTCGTTTGGTTGTGGATTTAGGGCGGGGTCGCTCAGTCAACAGTCCTCCCCACCTTAAATATACATGACTAGTATATGTGAGGCGATTATAGAAATGCCTTGTGAGAATTCTTTCATGAAAAGGTACTCTATTCGGAAACACTTAGAACTCTCTATAGTTCCGCGTCGACTCTATCAGTCCAAGTATCCGTGGTAGTGATACACAGGATGAACCCCGAGACGCCTTGAACTTGTGTGCCTGTTCGGCACATGACTCTATCGATCTTCATTATATATCATGTCGAAGTGTGCCAACTTCGACGACACTATTGATCTTGGTTCGACTTCGTGCAACCATGTGTACATTCTTGGTGCTGTGTAAAAAGAACTTTTTCCATAGCCATGTCGGCAAATAAAGGTTCTTCCAAACCTAAACCTAACACAAATAATTAAACCTAATGCGATCCGTCAATCATCCCTCTTATCTCAAACCTTCCGAAGTACCCAAGAGAAGGTACCGTACGCTGTTGACCGACCCCTCGTAGTCAGATGGACACCGAAGTGAACGACACTACAGATACTCTAAGAAGACGACCACCAACCGAAGCATACTCTGTAGATTCCCCCGGGAGACCCTTCGCACCTCGCATATCAGGTTTGTGAACCCAGAGAATAGAACTCATGAGACTGACCACTATAACCAGGTTCCTGCATAAAGGTGGCATATAATTGAGATTAAAAAGATTTAAGGTGTGTGTTTCCTCCCTATTCCCTATTCCTCATTGGGTTGTGGGTTTGGGGTGGAGTCGCACAGCTGAACATCCTGCCGACCTCAATTGTACACTGCTTGCATACACAAAGTATTGGTGGTTAAGCCAAGCATGAGCTCTACCACGGACCTTTTCACAAAACACTTTCACCCTATTCCATAACGTAGGAGCCGGAGTCAAGAAAATCATTGCGGGTTGAGCTAGTAAAGTTCCGAGTGATGATACTCTATACCCACTAGATTTGACCTAGACCGAGAAAACTCAGAACCTTCGGAAGAGTAGTTGCAGTAGGTGCTCTCACTACTCAGACACCTCGTCCACCCAGTTATAGACAAGTGGTGCTTATCATCCTCCACCCTCTCGCAAAGAGGAAATCATCGTCGCCCTGTAGACGATGAATTACACTTTCCGAAGTGGACACTAGAATACCGAGAACCCACAGGATAACCTTCGCAGCCAAGAATACTCGATCAAAGTGCGAAAGTGGTTGCGCTAAGCCTCATGTCCTGGATCCCGAAGAGATTATAGACTTGACACCAGCCTTGGTGTTAGTCGAAGGGTTATGCAGGAACATACGTTTTCCGCACTAGAATACACCAAAGTCTTAGGGATTCATTAGACTATTAGGTGTTCCACGAATACCATCTTACGTAGAGATAGTAGAACCACCTCCTGAGATATTCCAACACTCGTCTGGTGAGACCCTATCTCCCCGACCCTCAGGGTTTCCGTGTCTTAAGATTCGTTAGTGTAGGTCCATTTTTCACAAGCTTGAGATAGACACTCTGTAGCAGACAGATAACCGTAGATACGCAACCCACTCGATGATCTAGAAAGTCTCTATCAGCCAGTTGACAGGAAACGCGAAACCAAAGACCACCCGAGCTTCCTAAGGACCAACCTGAAGTACTACACACAGTACGAGTGAGAACGTTAGGAACTTTGGAATGGCGATCGCGCCAGTGATGATCTTGTCATAAAAGTACACTATGTTCTTAGTACTGAAAAGCTCTACCATTCCAAGAGCTTAGGACCATATGAGAATTCTTATGGAGGCTTGGTCCAACCCTTTTCATGCCACTACTACCTTCGGATATACCACAAGATTCACACCCAATCGATCCACTTCTTAGACTTGATACGTGATTTCCCGACAACACTCTTCGTGCCTCACTCATCTTGATAGAATCCATTGAGAACCCTAACCATGTGAATACACCAGTTGGAAACCCACTAGCTACACTAGATAGAATCCGCATCCCGTACGTGAGGGTCTGTTGGAATGACAAACACAGACCAAAGATCGCTTGGGAATGCGAGGACAACCGTATAGGAAGTACTCCCTTACCTCTACTTGGCCATTCATACCTACTTTCTTACCTAGACCTGAATTTCGGGACGAAATTCCCTCCAACAGGGGGATGATGTGACAACCCAAGTTGTCCCGTTACATTTCCCTGTTACCATTAACGGAATATTCCACTGTATAAAAGTTCCGTTAATTAGAGGTCGTCAATTTAATAAACATCCCAATTGTTTACATTTAAAATGCCATTAAGTCATGATAAAAGGAAATAAAACACAGGACACACATTTCCATTTAATTGGAAAAGCTAGTTTTTATTATTACGACCACTAAATCGGGTGCGACCAAAAGCCCCGTTTAACGGCAGTATCGGGTAAAATTTCACCGAGCCCCGACTCAAAACCCTATATAAGGGTGAGTGGAGTCCATTGGAGACTTTTTACAATCTCTCTCTAGACTCGTTTTCGACTCAAAAACCGCGATTTCTGACTCCTAAACGTAAGACTATCAACCCTAACTTGTTCTATGCGTACATTATTGTCTTTTTAGCCTAAAAATCACAAGATTGAGACATGAAAAAGGATTTTACGGCCTAAGTGCCTCGTTAGGCCGTAAACCCCCAAAAGATGGCCAAAATGACTCATGAATGTCCCTAATGGCTTGGAAATAAATCAAGGAATTTGCCTAGGAGTGTTTAAACATTAAATCACATGATTTTAGGGCATAAAAGAGAGTTTACGGGCCAAGCACTAGCTTAGGATGTAAACACCTCTTAATCATGTCTAAATGTCCCAAAATCACTCCCAAACCACCCTTAGGCTTAATACATAATTTAGGGGCTTAGTATTTTGGGTTTAGACCATTTAAACACAATGAAATGAAGGGGAAAAGGGAGTTTACGGCCCAAGTATGTACCAAGGCCGTAAACACCCCTAAATGTGCCAAAAATATGGTTTTTCCCCCCAAATGACCTTAGACTATTTCTATAAAATGCAAGGAAAGATTTAAGGGCTTAAACTCAAGAAATGGAGGGATAAAAAGGAGTTTACGGCCCAGACACATGTCAAGGCCGTAAACACCCAAAACACACCCAAATCATGGTTTTAATCCCCCAAAATGGCATCACACTCCATTAGAAATTCCTAGAAAGGTAATAGGGGCTTAAAACTTCACTTAACTCAAAGAATGAGAGTTTACGGCCGTGAACTCCCATAGGAGTGTCCCTAGGCCGTAATCTCCTATAAAGTACCCTTAGAAGCCTTAAACCCACTCATGCCTTTTTAGAAAAGTACTTAGAATAATTCCATGAGCAAGTAGAAGCCTTAAAACACCCTAGAACCCATCACCATGAGTTTACGGCTGTAAACTCATGGTGAGTAGTCCCTGGGCCGTAAATATGGTATTAAGGGTTTACCCTCGGAGGGTAAACTCTATTCCTAAGCCATACACACCTTTAGATGCTACCCGGGACACCCAAACACTTACCTAAAGTGTTTTCTGCTCCTTTGAGTGCGTATATTTGTTTAATTAGTATTAAATATACTAATTGTATATGAACATATGTTATCATATGTTAAATAGGTCATTGAGAGTGTTCGAGTCCTTATGTGACACCGAACACCCAACCGGCACCATCATCGGACCTACTTACACCAGGTGAGTTCATACCCCTGAATGGACCTTTTAAATATTTTAACATGTTTTATAAGGGGGGAATACAAGTTAAACATGCCAGTTATCATATCAATCACATGTGATTGATAACCTGCATGCACAAGATTTTACCATTGTACACTTTTTACCGAGTAGGACACTATAATGGTTTTCAAATGTTTCAAAACTCTTACTTATACTGTTCTATCTAAATTCATTCTAAACTGATTTATGAAAGATTTTCTAAGGTTTTCAAACATATTTTACAAAAGAATACAAATCGTGATTTTCTCCGGATATAAAGGTTTTCATCAAAGTTCCCTTTTTCGATGTATACTTTTACTTGTTAAATACTGCTGCTTCGTTTATACTTATTTCATATTGCTACTCTGTAACGCTTTCACCTATACTTGTAGTCACTTATACCTGATGGACGCTTATACTTATTCACGCTCTTACTTAGTGATACGATTCTACTTCACTTATACTTGATATTGCCTCTACTTCACTTATACTCGATATGCTCTTACTTCACTTATTGTCGTCTCTACTTCGTGATACGCTTATACTTGTTTGAATCTACTAATTCACTTGCGACCACTCCTACTTCACTTGTTAGACACTCCTACTTCACAAGATTCACTTCTACATGATACACACTCAGTCGTAGTTAGATGTATGTCCGTGCTTATATAGGTACATATAAGTAATGATTGAAAGACTTAGGAAGGCTCATTCGCCCTATTTCCTTTTCTTCGTTGAGATGTGGTCTGGTGGGATCGGATGGCCGTCCGAAGGTCGTTTGATTCATTAGTTATATATTATGTATATGAGTATGGACATATAGGAATTCTCTAGTCAGTTCAGTTAAGAGTCTCTACCTCTAGTCTACACTTACATTAGAAACCCACTATTGGGAAGTCTCTACCTCTAGTTCAGTACTTACACACTACCCACTATTTGGAAGTCTCTACCTCTAGTTCAGTACTTACACACTACCCACTATTTGGAAGTCTCTACCCACTATTTGGGATGCATCTTCAGGATACGGCCTTCTCCGTCGTCTAGTTGGTAACCAGAGTCTCCTATAGGGAGAGCGGACATTGTGTGTATAGATCTATACGGGATTGACAACCCCGCACCCAGACTGCTAGCTACAGTCCCGGCCTACCAAGCCAATGGGTGACAAATGTCACATTATAGACGCTTGTAGGGCGTCTGGAACTCTAGTCAGTATGGTTACGAGTATCCCGGGTTACCTTATAATTCATGGCTTTAAGGTAACGGTATTTCACTGGCAATTTACACTATATGCTGGTAACTCATTTTTAGAGTCACACTGTTTTGACCTTACAAGACGTACCTTTCATTTGATACTGTTTGGGGTCTGTCTTTCACTGTTTTAGACCTTACCAGCTGTACCATTCATTTGGTACCTTCTGGGGTCTGAGTCTCTACTTGTTAGACTGAACCAGGCGTGTCGTTAGTTCGATATTGTCATGTGGTCTATGATTCCTTGCCTTAGTCAGCAGTCCTCGCTGCTGAGGCATATGATATTCCTTGATGTTGTTTGCTTTCCTCAATAATCAAATTCAGTATTTTGATAATGATAGCAACTTAGGGAAAAATACTTTTTACCACACAACACTGACCAGTCCTGGTAGAAGGCTGCTTTATTAAAGAAAATATAGGATTTTCTGGAAAGAACTCTAATACACAGTAAACACTTAAACTACTGCTTTATAAAGTTATTTGAATGAAAACGTCACTAAATTCTTATGAACTCACCAACATTTGTAAAAATGATGATATTCGCTTTTCAAATAACATGTATTCTCAGGTTAGCATTAGACAGGTACATCTCAGAGTTGTTGATGAAGATAGCTTAGTACCATATTGTATCTATTCTATTACTTGTATTACTTTAAATTGTTGTAATGTAACCATGTAAAATTATTACTATTAATGCAATGTTTTGTTGTAATTTGATTACTATAATGCATGTGTTGTGATACTTGACATGACGTCATCCACCCCAGAACGTTTCCGCCGTTCCGGTTTTGGGGTGTGACAATTTATACCCATGACAGCCACCATTTGTGTAACCTTCATTAATTGTGTTCATCATAGGGTAGGAAGAAAAACTTGTCACCGTAGGTTTCATTTTGTCAACAAAGATAGCTACTGTAGCTTTGGAGACTTTGGAGGCTGGAACACAACAAAGCATTTAAACCATTCGTAAGACGAATCAAATATCAAGAAACACACAAGATTCAGAAAGTTCAGATTTTTTGCATTTGTTTGACCACCTTCTTGACAAAAGAGAGAAAATAGATTAATTGCAAATATATTAGGGAGAGAAACAGGATCTTGGAGATTCACGAATTGCATTTATTCCACCCTATTCATACATAATTCACTCACTTTCCACACAATAGAATCAACATCAATCGGGTCACCATGCTAACAACCATTTTTCCTATGTGTACCAATGTTAGGTTCATTTCATGTACCCATTTTGTAGCTTTATTTCATAAAAGTACATTGCATATAGGCTTAAACTCATGCATTTTGCATGTTTTTTGGGATTTTTCATGAGGCAATTTCATTCAAATACTTTTGTGATATTTTAGGGACTTTTGGAGGTAGGATATTATTGGAGGAGGTAAATAAAAGTTGCGGACAAAATTTCAGGACTTGCGGAGCACCCAGGAACAAGATATCAAAGAAATAAAGATTTTGGCTTTATAGAGATTTACACCGCCGTGTAAATGCAAGCCTTGCGTTTACGCGGGCCGTGTAAATGTAGACTTCTGCACAATATATTTGGCTGTGTAAATGACAATGTTAATTTACGCGGTCCGTGTAAACGTAAACGTGGGTTTAAAGCAGTTTTTCACCATTCTTAAAGGGGGGAACCGACTTTTTACTTAGGGGGGTCGACTTTTGGAGTAGAGAATGTGATTTTATTGAGAATTTTGAAGTTGATTAACACTTGGGAACATTTGATTTCATTTTGTAAGAACTTTAATTTCATTTTCTAGATTTGTGATCTTGTTCTAGTCATGAGTGGCTAGAACCCTAGATTCTCCAACTTTATGTCTTGACTTCTAGTTGTGATTTCAATCATATGACTTGATGTTTTCTTTCAATTTTCTATCTAGTGAATTTGATTTTGTTTCAATCGAATGTTTGATTCTAATTGTGATTCTTATTGGCCATTTGAATTAGGTTAGATCATTCAAGTTATATAATTACAAAATCCGTAATTATTTTGTAAATTGGACTAGGTAACAAACACTAAACTGATTTCTATTGAATGAATTTAGTGTAAATCTTATTCACACATTCTTATGCTCCCGAGCTTATGAGGAGTATTGAGTGTTGTTGGGAACATTCACATAAAGTTTAATGCAATCTTTCAACCTAATTATAAGAGCTTGTTTAGATTAGATTGGTAAGGTTAGGATTAATCAAAGAGCTTATTTTGGTTAGTCAATGTGGTGAATGGGAGGTGCTAGATCTTGTTAGCATTTCCATGTACCACTTTAGATAGAATTGAATAAATATCATTTCATCCTTGGAATCACATTGCTAATTTGTCTTGCATGGAGTTGGAGTCCTTACAAATCTTGAATCTACTTCATTAAATCAATCATTTACTTATTGCTTTATTCTATAGTTTAAATCATTGCTTATAAATTTCCCCCATTTTGTGACCATTTTTGTACCTTACGCAAAAAGGTATAAACACTTGTCTCGTGTCTCTGTGGATCGACCCTACTTACCTTGTACTACACTATTAGTGCATAGTAGTAGTTTTTAAGGAGTCATTTGTACCCTTTATTTGTTGGGTTTGACATACCTAACAAATTGGTGCCGTTGCTGGGGACACGGTGTTACTAATTGTTTATGCCAAGCATTTTATGAGCAGGTGCTTTTAAAAAAAGTCAGCTAAAAGATAAGTTTTCAATTGTAGGAAGTGGCGAGAAGGTTAATGTGTTGTAAAGGCCCACCTACTTAGAACAAAGCACATTCAGGGGCCAAGTCGAGCCAACGACTTAAAACAAGGGCAGCTAACCGGGAGGCAACCCTGGGTTATTTGTTTCCTTTCTTTTAAAACTTGTTAGTCTTTGGTAAATTTCAATTCTTTTTTAATGTCCCAAATGGTTTTAAACTTATTTTTTATGCCTAGAAAATAAATCTCCGGCTCTAAAATTACTTCACGGATAACTTGGGGAGGATGAAGAGGACGTTCTCACCATAATTGCAATGCTCCAAGAACGATTTGGTAAATTCTTTCCATATCTTTAGTCGTTCATATTTTGCTTAAAAATTCACTTGGTATGCATCTGTGACTGTTTTGGACCCATTCCCAACCCAGCTACCATCCTCCACCATCCGACTCTTAATAAGCCGACTATGCATATCTCCAAGCATCGAGGACGATGCTATATTTTAAGCTTGGGGAGGGACATCCATCCATGCATAAATCTCGTTGCATGTAGGTTGCATGTAGTTTAGTACATATTGCATTATTTTTCTTTTTCATTTTTCTGCATAATTTTTTTTTCAAAAGCCAAAAATATTTTCTTTCTGTTTTTTATTATTCTTTGCATTTTGCATCTAATTTTTTGCATTGCATGCATTTGTTGAAAAAAAAATATTGATCCAATCCCAAGCAATCGAATCTTTTCAAAACAGTTGAGCTGGTAAGTAAGTCATGTGCCTTGAGATTGGCTTGCTCTTTTTATTGAAAAATCTAAAAGCAAGTTAATCGCACACCAACACACCTCCCGAAGCTATTCGTGCAAAATAGAAAGTGAGAAGATTTTCAACATTGGAGCATAACAGCAGGTATGAGTCAATTCTTTGGAACGTATGACTGGTCTTATGAGTAGTAACTGCTCAATTGAACTAAGAATGCCAAATTCAAAAGTTCATAAAAAAATACAAAATCTCAATGTTCCAAGCCTTCCAACATTCTAAAAAGTCATTTCTACTCATTCCCTTTTATATACCACGCTTGGGGACATAACTTCCAACTATACCTACGGGTCTTTGCATGTTGACCTTTAGTCCCCCGAAAAATGTCTAGAAGTCCCTCACGGTAATAGACCGTGAGATGTCCCACAATAGAAAACTCAAGGACGAAAATATAAAGAAATAGGCCTAGCAAATAAATTAATAAGAGTGTTATATGTTATCTTATTTATATGAAAAAATAAAAAAAATAATAATAATAAAAAATTAAAAAAAATTATTATTAAGTGAATCTGTGACCTTTGGGACTCGAACAAGTAAACTCTGAGGGGTGTTTTACACCTAATTGCCTAAAGCTAAATTGTTTGGGACTGATTGAGTTGAAAATTCGCTACACGGGTTCCATAGAAAGTCATGAACTTAATAACCAAATAAAACTAATCTATGGCCTTTGAGGTTCGGGCAAGTAAACCCGAGGGATCCTTTTAGATCTAGCACACTAAGGTCATTTGATCTGGATGTGTTGGTTGGAAGCCCGTTACACGGATTTCAAAGAAAGCATGAGCTTTATTTGTAAAAAAAATGTAATTAGGAAGTTTGTATATAGTTGTGTTTATAGTTTAGTTGAATATTATGTTTAGGAAAAATATTTGGCTGCCAAAAGTTCCCTTGGACTTGGATTTGAACTTATGACATTGGGACTGAATGTTAATTACTTTGACTGGAGTAAGTGGTTTGAATCTTGTAACCAATTGGGTAAATATTAGGGAATTTTAAGAAAAGATTTTTCAGAAAAAGATTGTTGTTGATCAACAAAAAGCTGGGGTTGATCATTGTTATAATTTGTGAAACAAAGATGATTGAGCATGTTTTGTCACATAATTTGTTCTATTAATTGACTTGCTAATATTGAGAGGGAACAAGTGTGGTGATCTTTGATTCTGTTGAGTTGTATTAGGGAGTGGCTAAGGTCTTATTTCTATTGTTATATAATATTTTGAGACTAAAGCCAAGTTGACTCAAGGCATGACAAGTATATTCTTAATTATGGTACAAAACATAGTTAATTGGGTTGGATATATTTTTTCATGTTTGTTTTGATTTCTTGCATCAAGTTTCAAAAAAAGTTTAACTTTGATTTTCTTTTCTTCTCTTTTATTTTATTTTCTCTGGTTTAAATTTTCTTTTTCTTTCTTGAGGACAAGAAAGGTTTAAGCTTGGGGAGATTTGTTAGATGCATTTCATGTACCCATTTTGTAGCTTTATTTCATAAAAGTACATTGCATATAGGCTTAAACTCATGCATTTTGCATGTTTTTCGGGATTTTTCATGAGGCAATTTCATTCAAATACTTTTGTGATATTTCAGGGACTTTTGGAGGTAGGATATTGTTGGAGGAGGTAAATAAAAGTTGCGGACAAACTTTCAGGACATGTGGAGCACCGAGGAGCAAGATATCAAAGAAATGAAGATTTTGGCTTTATAGAGATTTACACGGCCGTGTAAATGCAAGCCTTGCGTTTACGCAGGCCGTGTAAACGTAGACTTCTGCGCAGTATATTTTTGCATTTACGCGGGCCGTGTAAACGTAAACGTGGGTTTCAAGCAGTTTTTCACCATTCTTAAAGGGGGGAACCGACTTTTTACTTAGGGGGTCGACTTTTGGAGTAGAGAATGCGATTTTATTGAGAATTTTGAAGTTGATTAACACTTGGGAACATTTGATTTCATTTTGTAAGAACTTTAATTTCATTTTCTAGATTTGTGATCTTGTTCTAGTCATGAGTGGCTAGAACCCTAGATTCTCCAACTTTATGTCTTGACTTCTAGTTGTGATTTCAATCATATGACTTGATGTTTTCTTTCAATTTTCTATCTAGTGAATTTGATTTTGTTTCAATCGAATGTTTGATTCTAATTGTGATTCTTATTGGCCATTTGAATTAGGGTTAGATCATTCAAGTTATCTAATTACAAAATCCGTAATTGTTTTGTAAATTGGACTAGGCAACAAACACTAAACTGATTTCTATTGAATGAATTTAGTGTAAATCTTATTCACACATTCTTATGCACCCGAGCTTATGAGGAGTATTGAGTGTTGTTGGGAACATTCACATAAAGTTTAATGCAATCTTTTAACCTAATTCTAAGAGCTTGTTTAGATTAGATTGTTAAGGTTAGGATTAATCAAAGAGCTTATTTTGGTTAATCAATGTGGTGAATGGGAGGTGCTAGATCTTGTTAGCATTTCCATGTACCAATTTAGATAGAATTGAACAAATATCATTTCATCCTTGGAATCACATTGCTAATTTGTCTTGCATGGAGTTAGAATCCTTACAAATCTTGAATCTACTTCATTAAATCAATCATTTACTTATTGCTTTATTCTATAGTTTAAATAATTGGTTATAAATTTCCCCCATTTTGTGACCATTTTTGTACCTTACACAAAAAGGTTTAAACACTTGTCTCGTGTCTCTGTGGATCAACCCTACTTACCTTGTACTACATTATTAGTGCATAGTAGTAGTTTTTAAGGAGTCATTTGTACCCTTTATTTGTTGGGTTTGTGTCACACCCCGAAACCAAAGGCGGAAACATTTCCGGGGTTGACTCCACGTTGAGTATCAAGTCCAATGTACATAGTAATCACAGTAAACAACCATTACATTACATATATTTGAAAGTTTACATTTGTTTCAAAAGTAAATTGTACAAGCATTATACATATATCATATAAACAAAAGTTGAGACGAGTCTTCTGAGCACTCCGTCTTCACCAAAAGATATCATCGGGTACCTATCTAACTCGGACCTGAGAATACAAGCAGTTTGAAAATCAGCATAAAGCTGGTGAGTTCATAAGCGGTTTTATTTTGTGAAAATGTACCGGTTTCCTTTAGTTTTCCGAAAAGGTTTGTTATCCAAGAAAATCCCATATTTTCTTATGTTAAACAGTTTAGTTATCTTTCATTACAGTTCAATTACGCGGTATATGTTAACCCCAGGAAAATCCCATATTTTCCTAAACGCAAGATTGATTGAATAACACAGAGTACAGTTTAATACACAAAACTATATATTGAAAATCATGGGATTACTATCCGGAATTAGATATGAAGTACTTTAATATACACGAACAGTAGATAGAAAGTAGTTTGAAAACCTTGGGACTAACATCCCGAACTAGAAACAAGATAGTTTGATATACTTGAAAATATAGATTCCAAACCATGGGACTACTATCCCGGACTAGATACAAAATAGTTTGATGAAACCATGGGATTACTATCCCGAACTAGATATAAGATTGTTTGATAAAACCATGGGATCACTATCCCGAACTACATATAAGATTGTTTGATAAAACCATGGGATCACTATCCCGAACTAGATATAAGATAGTTAGACAAAGCCATGGGATTACTATCCCGAACTAGATATAGATTCTAACCATAGAAATAACATCCTGCAATAGATATGAACCCTGTAGACTAAAAACCATGGGATTACCGTCCCGAACTAGATATAAGATCTAAAGATAGAAGATTGATATAAAATCAAATCCAAAACCAAAGCCGTGAATAAACTTATATTAATACGTATTGTGAGTCGGGTAACCATGCTGATAAGACAACGAGACCTCCTTGATGCTTGTCAGACGTCGGACGATATCCAGAATTTGTCACCCCAGGCATGCCCGCCTAACTGTAGCTAGCAGTTAAGGTGTGCTATTGTCAATCCCGAATTGATCTATTCACAAATTCCTCGCTCTCCCTCCAAGAGACTCTGGTTACACTTCCGGGGAGGATTTACTGATCATCCATAAAGGGTAGTGACTAACTCACAAACTAGTACCAAATTATTCACAGGGTTCTCATACGATATCAAACATACAAAAGATTAAGAAACATAATACAGTGAATATAGATACATACAATGAAACTATCTGGCAATACATTCAAATGACACGGAGATAAACTGAATCAGACATAGTATATCTAGTAACTTTATATAGATATCAGTACATGATAAAACGAGAACTAAAGAACCCCAAATTATTCCCATAATAATTTGATTAGTTTGGTTATTTTCTTAACTAAAATCCATTTAGTTGTAGTTGATAAATCATCCCTTATGCTCAGCATACTACATAAGGAGTAAATGTGTTTATAAGTTTGCCAGATATTATTTGATACATATCAATGTTATGATTTGAAAAACAGTTATAGTTTACTTGTATTCCCCCTGAAAACATTGAAAAACACGGAAAAAGTGTAGGGGTATGAACTCACCTGACAAGAAATGTGACGATTTCGGATGCTAAATGTTGGTTCGGGGCTTGCAAACGCACGAGGTTCCTAAGTATAATGCAAAGATACACATTTGTATCTAATTAGGACTTAAATTATTTAACTGATAGGGAGAAACATTTCTAGTCGCGTAAACACCTCATTTCAAGTGTTTGGAAGGACCCGGGTGACATCTACGGACATGTAATGCCACTAGGGACTTGGAATTTGAGTTTACTCCCCAAGAGTAAACCCATACAAGAGTTTTCGGCCCATAACACCCATTCCCCATGAGTTTACGGCCGTAAACTCATGGTGGGGTGTTTTTGGTTGTTAAATGGCTTCATATGACTAGGGAAAATTTGCTAGGATTAAATCTAAGGCCTTGGAATGGATTAACTTCACATAGGGACCATTTATTGGAGTTTACGGCTGTAAACATGGAGTTTATGGCCGTAAACTCCCCCATACATAGAATCCTTAATGTTTTGGTCCTTTACTCAATCACATGTGATTCTAATGATTTTTCCTAGCCTTGTATGGATTTTTAAGGGACTGTTGACAACATTTTTGGAGTTTACGGCCTTGGAGCATTTTCTATGGCCGTAAACTCTCATATGTGGGGTTTTGTTATGGTTAAAGCCCCTAAACTATTTTTGGTTGGTTCTATGATTTATTCCAAGGCTTTTGGTGGTGTTGGATGGCTTTCTAACACCTTGAAAATGAGTTTACACCCATGTTTGAGGAGTTTACGGCCCAAGCACATGCCTTGGCCGTAAAATCAAATAAATCCCCCAAAATTTATGTTTAAAGTGCTCTAAGGCTAAAACCAATATTCTAAAAGTCATATCCATGTCTTGTTGCGGTCTAGGAAGGGTTTAAGGGCTTAAAAACCCTATAATTATGGGTTTACGGCCTGAACACCATCCAGGGACATAAAATCATATACAAGGCTCTAAATTATAGTTTAAGGCATTCTAGGTCCATTCCATAAAGTCATCTAGCCATATCTAAGGTCCAATTGAGGTTTGGAAGGGTTTTGTTGCTCCAAAAACCCCATTTAGATGAGTTTACGGCCTAGGACTGTTCTAGGGCCGTAAACTCATAATAATGGTCCTAATCCATTGTTTAAACTCGAATTTGAAGGCTAGAGAGGTTGCATAACAAGTTAGGGAAGGTACCTCAAAGATTTGGAGCCTTAAATTGATGATTTGGACCCTTAAACTTGGATTTAGGAGAGAGATTAGAGAGAGGAAGCAAAAGCTTCAAATGGATGTTTAAACACGTTTAAATAGGTCCTAAAACTTGGACACGGTGGAATTCTACCCGATACAGGCATTAAACGGGGCTTTAGGTCGCACCCAATTAAGTTTCCGTAACCCGGCGGGGACGTTTCTAACCTTTAGAAATAAACATTTTTGGGCTAATCTCATGAGTTCCAAAGGGGGTTTGGACACTCATTGGATTATTATAAACATATAAATTTAAATAATTTAACCCAAAACTAAAACGGAACGGATTGACAAACGGCGAATTTTTACGCGTAGAATGGGTTTTTCGACAATGGAAAACTTCGGGTTGTAACATTATCCACCCGTTAGAGGGAATTTCATCTTGAAATTCAAAGAATAAGATATAGATCATGAATTTGGAATGAGACACGAGTGGATTTGTTGCCTCGGATCTTCACTTTCTCAAGTGGGATCAGGTCTCTGCTGGGCGTTCTAGCGAATTCTCACTATCGGGACGTGTCTTTGTTTCGTACTTTGACTCTCTCTCAATCTATGATCCCAATTGATTCTCCCATGGAGGTTTCAACCCTAGACGACTTCGGTTTCCTCAAAGAAAATCACTAGGGTTTCGTCGGGTAGGTACTTCTAAGGATTCGAGACGTGATGTACTGGATAGATGTTACCAAGCTTTAAGGGCATCCGAAATCTGAAGATTGTAGAATCGATTTCTACAAAGATCTCGAAAGGTCTGATGTGGGATTAAGCTAGACGTTCGGAAGAAATTCTCGGGAATCCTTCGGGAAAGACATTCAGAGGAAAGAGCTGCTAACTTCCTGTTTCTCTATGATCACAGAAACGAGGGATGCGTGGTAATTCATATCGGGAAAAACTTTTGAGCTTTAGGGCATGGAATGATACGAAGGTTTGATGCTGAAGATCACCAGAACCGGGTCGAGGAAAAGATCTAGACGAGCGACCCTTTCGAAACCAAGAATAACAACATGAATGAGACTCGGTCATTTCTTGACAAACATAGTAACAAAGTATTTCGTGAAAAGTTTCCCCCTTTAAAATCGAACGGAACAGAATAGTCCTCCGGACTGAGGATTCAATCTATAGGTACGAAGTTAGTGTTCTCTATCTCACTGGTTAGTCATCTCGAAGGTGCACATTTCGATTACAAACGAAGGATTGAGCTTAGAAACTGTTCGAATGGATGGGTAACAGGTTTCCCTTTTTGTTCTATTATTGAAAAGAGTTGCAGGTATAAGAATTGTCAAAGAAAAGTATACCTGCGGCGACAGTGGGATCAGCGGTTGTAGCTGCTTTGGGGCAATTCCTTTTGAAGTACCCTACTTCGCCACAATTGTAGCAGGCTGGACTGTTTCCCGCTCCGGATGATTGGTTCGTTGATTTAGCTGGCTTTCTGCAGGTTCGAGCGAGATGGCCCTTATTGCCATAGTTGTCATAGATCCTTTCGCGACATGGACCAGAAATGAGGTGGTGGTAGCTGCACTTACCACACCAAGGAAGGGTACCAGTGTATCCACTGGCGGGAGTTTGGGCCGTGGAGCCGACAACTGAAACAGCAACAGGGGCAGTAGCAGCATGGACTGCTACTGTTTGCTGTTTCTTAGAAGACCCTTGCGTACTCGGGGCCTTCCGCTTGTTCCAGGATTTCTTTTTGCTTCCGCCTCCACTGGTGACTGGCTCGGGGTGGTAGCCTTCTCATCAGAGTTGTCTTCATGATCAATCAGAATTTTCGCAAGACATTTAGTGCTGTCATAGGTGTCTGGCTTCGCAGCAAAAACATTCCCTTTGGTTGGCTGGGTCAACCCCCAGATGAACCTCTCAATCTTTTTACTCTCCGAGGTAACCATTCCCGGACAGAGTAACGCCAGATCATCAAATCTTGAAAGTATAAGAGGCTATGTTGGAACCCTTCATCTTAAGGTTCCAGAGTTTGTGTTCTAGCTTCTGAATTTCGCCCCGAGGGCAATACTCTGCGAGTAGAAGCTCCTTCATAGTTTCCCAACCCATAGCATTTGCTACAGGTAGAGTTGAGGATTTGACTCGGCCGTTCCACCAAGTCAGGGCTTTGTCAAGGAAGGTGCAGGTGGCAAACTTTACTTTGTCAGACTCCGAACAGGTGCATATTTCAAAGATTGATTCGATTTTCTCGAACCATCGGGTGAGGGAAATGACACCTCCAGTGCCATCAAAGGATATGGTCTTCGCATTAATGAAGTCTTTATAGGAACCCCCTTTTTGGTGTCCCTGGCTATCTTCTGGGTTGTGGGGATGGGGACCACCTCCTGAATTACAGGGGTTCATTTGCGACATGGCTGCTACCATTGCAGCAGTCAGAACTGTCTGAAGCGATGCAAGATCAAATTGAGGAGGAGGTGGTGGCGGAGGAGGATTGTTGTTGTTCTTTGAGATGGGTCTCTTTCTTGGAGGCATCTTGATCTAAAAAGATTAGGAAAGAGAGGATCATAAGTCCTCTGAATTGAATCAAAAGATATGGAACAAAGGATATATCGTCAAGACAGATATAGCATCATACTAAGCGATAAAGCAGGAAGGAGTTATCAAGACAGAACATTTTATCGCAAGAGGAATGATCAAGGAACAACGCGTATACGAGGACTTTCTACTAAGGATTGGCTCGAGAAATACTCCCATAGTATTTCATGGTTCACTGCAGCGATGACTCGTTGTTTGGGATATTAGGTAATTTTTAGGCATGCTGCGTACCACAGTCACTCCCAAGCACATGTTGGCCGTGTCTCGAATGAATATAGTTGGCCAGGCTATATTGATCCTAGACATGACTACATAACTACCCAGGTTTAACCGTAGCATACAACACCCATTTACTTATGTTCTGTTCTACTTGTAGTTACGGATCTCGACGGTTCGGTATACTTGTATACTTTTGAAAATACTTGTAGTTTTGAAGATACTTTTAATTCGGAGCACTGAGGCTCTTTAGTGTTTATAGTTTATACCATGTAAGGTATGGTATACTCCGTTCACTATAAACAAGGGTTCTGATACCAATCTGTCACACCCCGAAAACCAAAGGCGGAAACATTTCCGGGGTTGACTCCACGTTGAGTATCAAATCCAATGTACATCGTAATCACAGTAAACAACCATTACATTACATATATTTGAAAGTTTACATTTGTTTCAAAAGTAAATTGTACAAGCATTATATATATATATATATATATATATATATATATATATCATATAAACAAAAGTTGAGACGAGTCTTTTGAGCACTCCGTCTTCACCAAAAGATATCACCGGGTACCTGTCTAACTCGGACCTGAGAATACAAGCAGTTTGAAAATCAGCATAAAGCTGGTGAGTTCATAAGCGATTTTATTTTGTGAAAATGTACCGGTTTCCTTTAGTTTTCCGAAAAGGTTTGTTATCCATGAAAATCCCATATTTTCTTATGTTAAACAGTTTAGTTATCTTTCATTACAGTTCAATTACGCGTTATATGTTAACCCCTGGAAAATCCCATATTTTCCTAAACGCAAGATTGATTGAATAACACAGAGTATAGTTTAATACACAAAACTATATATTGAAAATCATGGGTTTACTATCCGGAATTATATATGAAGTACTTTAATATACACGAACTGTAGATAGAAAGTAGTTTGAAAACCTTGGGACTAACATCCCGAACTAGATACAAGATAGTTTGATATACTTGAAAATATAGATTGCAAACCATGGGACTACTATCCCGGACTAGATACAAAATAGTTTGATGAAACCATGGGATTACTATCCCGAACTAGATATAAGATTGTTTGATAAAACCATGGGATCACTATCCTGAACTAGATATAAGATTGTTTGATAAAACCATGGGATCACTATCCCGAACTAGATATAAGATAGTTGGACAAAGCCATGGGATTACTATCCCGAACTAGATATAGATTCTAACCATAGGAATAACATCTTGCAATAAATATGAACCCTGTAGACTAAAAACCATGGGATTACCGTCCCGAACTAGATATAAGGTCTAAAGATAGAAGATTGATAGAAAATCAAATCCAATACCAAAGCCGTGAATAAACTTATATTAATACGTATTGTGAGTCGGGTAACCATGCTGATACGACAACGAGACCTCCTTGATGCTTGTCAGACGTCAGACGATATCCAGAATTTGTCACCCCAGGCGTGCCCGCCTAACTGTAGCTAGCAGTTAAGGTGTGCTATTGTCAATCTCGAATTGATCTATTCACAAATTCCTCGCTCTCCCTCCAAGAGACTCTGGTTACACTTCCGGGGAGGATTTACTGATCATCCATAAAGGGTAGTGACTAACTCACAAACTAGTACCAAATTATTCACAGGGTTCTCATACGATATCAAACATACAAAAGATTAAGAAACATAATACAATGAATATAGATACATACAATGAAGCTATCTGGCAATACATTCAAATGACACGGAGATAAACTGAATCAGACATAGTATATCTAGTAACTTTATATAGATATCAGTACATGATAAAACGAGAACTAAAGAACCCCAAATTATTCCCATAATAATTTGATTAGTTTGGTTATTTTCTTAACTAAAATCCATTTAGTTGTAGTTGATAAATCATCCCTTATGCTCAGCATAATACATAAGGAGTAAAAGTGTTTATAAGTTTGCCAGATATTATTTGATACATATCAATGTTATGATTTCAAAACAAGTTATAGTTTGCTTGTATTCCCCCCTGAAAACATTGAAAAACATGGAAAAAGCGTAGGGGTATGAACTCACCGGACGACAAATGTGACGATTTCGGATGCTAAACATTGGTTCGGGGCTTGCAAACGCACGAGGTTCCTAAGTATAATGCAAAGATACACATTTGTATCTAATTAGGACTTAAATTATTTAACTGATAGGGAGAAACATTTCTAGTCGCGTAAACACCTCATTTCAAGTGTTTGGAAGGACCCGGGTGACATCTACGGACATGTAATGGCACTAGGGACTTGGAATTTGAGTTTACTCCCCAAGAGTAAACCCATACAAGAGTTTTCGGCCCATAACACCCATTCCCAATGAGTTTACGGCCGTAAACTCATGGTGGGGTGTTTTTGGTCGTTAAATGGCTTCATATGACTAGGGAAAATTTACTAGGATTAAATCTAAGGCCTTGGAATGGATTAACTTCACATAGGGACCATTTATTGGAGTTTACGGCTGTAAACATGGAGTTTACGGCTGTAAACTCCCCCATACATAGAATCCTTAATGTTTTGGTCCTTTACTCAATCACATGTGATTCTAATGATTTTTCCTAGCCTTGTATGGATTTTTAAGGGACTGTTGACAACATTTTTGGAGTTTACGGCCTTGGAGCATGTTCTATGGCCGTAAACTATCATATGTGGGGTTTTGATATGGTTAAAGCCCCTAAACTATTTTTGGTTGGTTCTATGATTTATTCCAAGGCTTTTGGTGGGGTTGGATGGCTTTCTAAGACCTTGAAAATGAGTTTACACCCATGTTTGAGGAGTTTACGGCCCAAGCACATGCCTTGGCCGTAAACTCATATAAATCCCGCAAAATTTATGTTTAAAGTGTTCTAAGGCTAAAACCAATATTCTAAAAGTCATATCCATGTCTTGTTGGGGTCTAGGAAGGGTTTAAGGGCTTAAAAACCCTATAATTATGGGTTTACGGCATAAACACCATCCAGGGCCGTAAAATCATATACAAGGCTCTAAATTATAGTTTAAGGCATTCTAGGTCCATTCCATAAAGTCATCTAGCCATATCTAAGGTCCAATTGTGGTTTGGAAGGGTTTTGTTGCACCAAAAACCCCATTTAGATGAGTTTATGGCCTAGGACTGTTCTAGGGCTGTAAACTCATAATAATGGTCCTAATCCATTGTTTCAACTCGAATTTGAAGGCTAGAGAGGTTGCATAACAAGTTAGGGAAGGTACCTCAAAGATTTGGAGCCTTAAATTGATGATTTGGACCCTTAAACTTGGATTTAGGAGAGAGGTTAGAGAGAGAGTAGAGAGAGGAAGCAAAAGCTTCAAATGGATGTTTAAACACGTTTAAATAGGTCCTAAAACTTGGACACGGTGGAATTCTACCCGATACCGGCATTAAACGGAGCTTTAGGTCGCACCCAATTAAGTTTCCGTAACCCGGCGGGGACGTTTCTAACCTTTCGAAATAAACATTTTTGGGCTAATCTCATGAGTTCCAAAGGGGGTTTGGACACTCATTGGATTATTATAAACATATAAATTTAAATAATTTAACCCAAAATGAAAACGGAACGGATTGAAAAACGGTGAGTTTTTACGAGTAGAATGGGTATTTCGATGATGGAATACTTCGGGTTATTACATTATCCCCCCGTTAGAGGGAATTTCGTCTTGAAATTTAAAGAATAAGATATAGATCATGAATTTGGAATGAGACACGAGTGGATTTGTTGCCTCGGATCTTCACTTTCTCAAGTGGGATCAGGTCTCTGCTGGGCGTTCTAGCGAATTCTCACTATCGGGACGTGTCTTTGTTTCGTACTTTGACTCTCTCTCAATCTATGATCCCAATTGATTCTCCCATGGAGGTTGCAACCCTAGACGACTTCGGTTTCCTCAAAGAAAATCACTAGGGTTTCGTCGGGTAGGTACTTCTAAGGATTCGAGACGTGATGTACTGGATAGATGTTACCAAGCTCTAAGGGCATCCGAAATCTGAAGATTGTAGAATCGATTTCTACAAAGATCTCGAAAGGTTTGATGTGGGATTAAGCTAGACGTTCGGAAGAAATTCTCGGGAATCCTTCGGGAAAGACATTTAGAGGAAAGAGCTGCTAACTTCCCGTTTCTCGATGATCACAGAAACGAGGGATGCGTGGTAATTCATATCGGGAAAAACTTTTGAGCTTTAGGGCATGGAATGATACGAAGGTTTGATGCTGAAGATCACGAGAACCGGGACGAGGAAAAGATCTAGACGAGCGACCCTTTCGAAACCAAGAATAACAACATGAATGAGACTCGATCATTTCTTGACAAACATAGCATCAAAGTATTTCGTGAAAAGTTTCCCCCTTTAAAATCGAACGGAACAGAATAGTCCTCCGGACTGAGGATTCAATCTATAGGTACGAAGTTAGTGTTCTTTATCTCACTGGTTAGTCATCTCGACGGTGCACATTTCGATTACAAACGAAGGATTGAGCTTAGAAAATGTTCGAATGGATGGGTAACAGGTTTCCCTTTTTGTTCTATTATTGAAAAGAGTTGCAGGTATAAGAATTGTCAAAGAGAAGTATACCTGCGGCGACAGTGGGATCAGCAGTTGTAGCTGCTTTGGGGCAATTCCTTTTGAAGTGCCCTACTTCGCCACAATTGTAGCAGGCTGGACTGTTTCCCGCTCCGGATGATTGGTTCGTTGATTTAGCTGGTTTTCTGCAGGTTCGAGCGAGATGGCCCTTATTGCCACAGTTGTCACAGATCCTTTCGCGACATGGACCAGGAATGCGGTGGTGGTAGGTGCACTTACCACACCAAGGAAGGGTACCAGTGTATCCACTAACGGGAGTTTAGGCCGTGGAACCGACAACTGAAACAGCAACAGGGGCAGTAGCAGCATGGACTGCTACTGTTTGCTGTTTCTTAGAAGACCCTTGCGTACTCGGGGCCTTCCGCTTGTTCCAGGATTTCTTTTTGCTTCCGCCTCCACTGGTGACTAGCTCGGGGGTGGTAGCCTTCTCATCAAAGTTGTCTTCGTGATCAATCAGAATTTTCGCAAAACATTTAGTGCTGTCATAGGTGTCTGGCTTCGCAGCCAAAACATTCCCTTTGGTTGGCTGGGTCAACCCCCAGATGAACCTCTCAATCTTTTTACTCTTCGGGGTAACCATTCCCGGACAGAGTAACGCCAGATCATCGAATCTTGAAAGTATAAGAGGCTATGTTGGAACCCTTCACCTTAAGGTTCCAGAGTTCGTGTTCTAGCTTCTGAATTTCGCCCCGAGGGCAATACTCTGCGAGTAGAAGCTCCTTCATAGTTTCCCAACCCATAGCATTTGCTACAGGTAGAGTTAAGGATTTCACTCGGCCGTTCCACCAAGTCAGGGCTTTGTCAAGGAAGGTGCAGGTGGCAAACTTTACTTTGTCAGACTCCGAACAGGTGCATATTTCAAAGATTGATTCAATTTTCACGAACCATCGGGTGAGGGAAATGACACCTCCATTGCCATCAAAGGATATGGGCTGCGCATTAATGAAGTCTTTATAGGAACCCCCTTTTTGGTGTCCCTGGCTATCTTCTGGGTTTTGAGGATGGGGACCACCTCCTGAATTACAGGGGTTCATTTGCGACATGGCTGCTACCATTGCAGCAGTCAGAACTGTCTGAAGCGATGCAAGATCAAATTGAGGAGGAGGTGGTGGCGGAGGAGGATTGCAGTTGTTCTTTGAGCTGGGTCTCTTTCTTGGAGGCATCTTGATCTAAAAAGATTAGGAAAGAGAGGATCATAAGTCCTCTGAATTGAATCAAAAGATATGGAACAGAGGATATCTCATCAAGACAGATATAGCATCATACTAAGCGATAAAGCAGGAAGGAGTTATCAAGACAGAACATTTTATTGCTAGAGGAATGATCAAGGAACAACGCGTATACGAGGACTTTCTACTAAGGATCGGCTCGAGAAATACTCCCATAGTATTTCATGGTTCACTGCAGCGATGACTCCTTGTTTGGGATATTAGGTAAGTTTTAGGCACGCTGCGTACCACAGTCACTCCCAAGCACATGTTGGCCGTGTCTCGAATGAATATAGTTGGCCAGGCTATATTGATCCTAGACACGACTACATAACTACCCAGGTTTAACTGTAGTGTACAACACCCATTTACTTATGTTCTGTTCTACTTGTAGTTATGGATCTCGACGGTTCGGTATACTTGTATACTTTTGAAAATACTTGTAGTTTTGAAGATACTTTTAATTCGGAGCACTGAGGCCCTTTAGTGTTTATAGTTTTATACAATGTAAGGTTTGGTATACTCCGTTCACTATAAACAAGGGCTCTGATACCAATCTGTCACACCCCGAAAACCAAAGGCGGAAACATTTCCGGGGTTGACTCCACGTTGAGTAGCAAATCCAATGTACATAGTAATCACAGTAAACAACCATTACATTACATATATTTGAAAGTTTACATTTGTTTCAAAAGTAAATTGCACAAGCATTATACATATATCATATAAACAAAAGTTGAGACGAGTCTTCTGAGCACTCCGTCTTCACCAAAAGATATCACCGGGTACTTGTCTAACTCGGACCTGAGAATACAAGCAGTTTGAAAATCAGAATAAAGCTGGTGACTTCATAAGCGGTTTTATTTTGTGAAAATGTACCGGTTTCCTTTAGTTTTCCGAAAAGGTTTGTTATCCAAGAAAATCCCAAATTTTCTTATGTTAAACAGTTTAGTTATCTTTCATTACAGTTCAATTACGCGTTATATGTTAACCCCAGGAAAATCCCATATTTTCCTAAATGCAAGATTGATTGAATAACACAGAGTATAATTTAATACACAAAACTATATATTGAAAATCATGGGATTACTATCCGGAATTAGATATGAAGTACTTTAATATACACGAACTGTAGATAGAAAGTAGTTTGAAAACCTTGGGACTAACATCCCGAACTAGATACAAGATAGTTTGATATACTTGAAAATATAGATTGCAAACCATGGGACTACTATCCCGGACTAGATACAAAATAGTTTGATGAAACCATGGGATTGCTATCCCGAACTAGATATAAGATTGTTTGATAAAACCATGGGATCACTATCCCGAACTAGATATAAGATTGTTTGATAAAACCATGGAATCACTATCCCGAACTAGATATAAGATAGTTGGACAAAGCCATGGGATTACTATCCCGAACTAGATATAGATTCTAACCATAGGAATAACATCCTGCAATAGATATGAACCCTGTAGACTAAAAACCATGGGATTACCGTCCCGAACTAGATATAAGATCTAAAGATAGAAGATTGATATAAAATCAAATCCAAAACCAAAGCCGTGAATAAACTTATATTAATACGTATTGTGAGTCAGGTAACCATGCTGATACGACAACGAGACCTCCTTGACGCTTGTCAGACGTCGGACGATATCCAGAATTTGTCACCCCAGGCGTGCCCGCCTAACTGTAGCTAGCAGTTAAGGTGTGCTATTGTCAATCCCGAATTGGTCTATTCACAAATTCCTCGCTCTCCCTCCAAGAGACTCTGGTTACACTTCCGGGGAGGATTTACTGATCATCCATAAAGGGTAGTGACTAACTCACAACCTAGTACCAAATTATTCACAGGGTTCTCATACGATATCAAACATACAAAAGATTAAGAAACATAATACAGTGAATATAGATACGTACAATGAAACTATTTGGCAATACATTCAAATGACACGGAGATAAACTGAATCAGACATAGTATATCTAATAACTTTATATAAATATCAGTACATGATAAAACGAGAACTGAAGAACCCCAAATTATTCCCATAATAATTTGATTAGTTTGGTTATTTTCTTAACTAAAATCCATTTAGTTGTAGTTGATAAATCATCCCTTATGCTCAGCATAATACATAAGGAGTAAAAGTGTTTATAAGTTTGCCAGATATTATTTGATACATATCAATGTTATGATTCGAAAAACAGTTATAGTTTGCTTCTATTCCCCCCTGAAAACATCGAAAAACACGGAAAAAGCGTAGGGGTATGAACTCACTGGACGAGAAATGTGACGATTTCGGATGCTAAACGTTGGTTAGGGGCTTGCAAACGCACGAGGTTCCTAAGTATAATGCAAAGTTACACATTTGTATCTAATTAGGAGTTAAATTATTTAACTGATAGGGACAAACATTTCTAGTCGCGTAAACACCTCATTTCAAGTGTTTGGAAGGACCCGAGTGACATCTACGGACATGTAATGGCACTAGGGACTTGGAATTTGAGTTTACTCCCAAGAGTAAACCCATACAAGAGTTTTCGGCCCATAACACCCATTCCCCATGAGTTTACGGTCGTAAACTCATGGTGGGGTGTTTTTGGTTGTTAAATGGCTTCATATGACTAGGGAAAATTTGCTAGGATTAAATCTAAGGCCTTGGAATGGATTAAATTCACTTAGGGACCATTTATTGGAGTTTACGGCTGTAAACATGGATTTTACGGCCGTAAACTCCCCCATACATAGAATCCTTAATGTTTTGGTCCTTTACTCAATCACATGTGATTCTAATGATTTTTCCTAGCCTTGTATGGATTCTTAAGGGACTTTTGACAACATTTTTGGAGTTTACGGCGTTGGAGCATGTTCTATGGCTATAAACTCTCATATGTGGGGTTTTGTTATGGTTAAAGCCCCTAAACTATTTTTGGTTGGTTCTATGATTTATTCCAAGGCTTTTGGTGGTGTTGGATGGTTTTCTAACACCTTGAAAATGAGTTTACACCCATGTTTGAGGAGTTTACGGACCAAGCACATGCCTTGGCCATAAAATCATATAAATCCCCCAAAATTTATGTTTAAAGTGTTCTAAGGCTAAAACCAATATTCTAAAAGTCATATCCATGTCTTGTTGGGGTCTAGGAAGGGTTTAAGGGCTTAAAAACCCTATAATTATGGGTTTACGGCCTAAACTCCATCCAGGGCCGTAAAATTATATACAAGGCTCTAAATTATAGTTTAAGGCATTCTAGGTCCATTCCATAAAGTCATCTAGCCATATCTAAGGTCCAATTGTGGTTTAGAAGCGTTTTGTTGCTCCAAAAACCCCATTTAGATGAGTTTACGGCCTAGGACTGTTCTAGGGCCGTAAACTCATAATAATGGTCCTAATCCATTGTTTAAACTCGAATTTGAAGGCTAGAGAGGTTGCATAACAAGTTAGGGAAGGTACCTCAAAGATTTGGAGCCTTAAATTGATGATTTGGACCCTTAAACTTGGATTTAGGAGAGAGGTTAGAGAGAGAGAGTAGAGAGAGGAAGCAAAAGCTTCAAATGGATGTTTAAACACGTTTAAATAGGTCCTAAAACTTGGACACGGTGGAATTCTACCCTATACCGGCATTAAACGGGGCTTTAGGTAGCACCCAAATAAGTTTCCGTAACCCGGCGGGGACGTTTCTAACCTTTAGAAATAAACATTTTTGGGCTAATCTCATGAGTTCCAAATGGGGTTTGGACACTCATTGGATTATTATAAACATATAAATTTAAATAATTTAACCCAAAACAAAAACGGAACGGATTGACAAACGGTGAATTTTTACGGGTAGAATGGGTTTTTCGACGATGGAAAACTTCGGGTTGTTACATTATCCCCCCGTTAGAGGGACTTTCATCTTGAAATTCAAAGAATAAGATATAGATCATGAATTTGGAATGAGACACGAGTGGATTTGTTGCCTCGGATATTCACTTTCTCAAGTGGGATCAGGTCTCTGCTGGGCGTTCTAGCGAATTCTCACTATCGGGACGTGTCTTTGTTTCATACTTTGACTCTCAATCAATCTATGATCCCAATTGATTCTCCCATGGAGGTTTCAACCCTAGACGACTTCGGTTTCCTCAAAGAAAATCACTAGGGTTTCGTCGGGTAGGTACTTCTAAGGATTCGAGACGTGATGTACTGGATAGATGTTACCAAGCTCTAAGGGCATCCGAAATCTAAAGATTGTAGAATCGATTTCTACAAAGATCTCGAAAGGTCTGATGTGGGATTAAGCTAGACGTTCGGAAGAAATTCTCGGGAATCCTTCGGGAAAGACATTTAGAGGAAAGAGCTGCTAACTTCCCGTTTCTCGATGATCACAGAAACGAGGGATGCGTGGTAATTCATGTCGAGAAAAACTTTTAAGCTTTAGGGCATGGAATGATACAAAGGTTTGATGCTGAAGATCACGAGAACCGGGTCGAGGAAAAGATCTAGACGAGTGAACCTTTCGAAACCAAGAATAACAACATGAATGAGACTCGGTCATTTCTTGACAAACATAGCATCAAAGTATTTCGTGAAAAGTTTCCCCCTTTAAAATCGAACGGAACAGAATAGTACTCAGGACTGAGGATTCAATCTATAGGTACGAAGTTAGTGTTCTCTATCTCACTGGTTAGTCATCTCGACGGTGCACATTTCGATTACAAACGAAGGATTGAGCTTAGAAAATGTTCGAATGGATGGGTAACAGGTTTCCCTTTTTGTTCTATTATTGAAAAGAGTTGCAGGTATAAGAATTGTCAAAGAGAAGTATACCTGCGGCGACAGTGGTATCAGCGGTTGTAGCTGCTTTGGGGCAATTCCTTTTCAAGTGCCCTACTTCGCCACAATTGTAGCAGGCTGGACTGTTTCCCGCTCTGGATGATTGGTTCGTTGATTTAGCTGGTTTTCTGCAGGTTCGGGCGAGATGGCCCTTATTGCCACAGTTGTCACAGATCCTTTCGTGACATGGACCAGGAATGCGGTGGTGGTAGCTGCACTTACCACACCAAGGAAGGTTACCAGTGTAACCACTGGCGGGAGTTTGGGCCGTGGAACCGACAACTGAAACAGCAACAGGGGCAGTAGCAGCATGGACTGCTACTGTTTGCTGTTTCTTAGAAGACCCTTGCGTACTCGGGGCCTTCCGCTTGTTCCAGGATTTCTTTTTGCTTCCGCCTCCACTGGTGACTGGCTCGCGGGTGGTAGCCTTCTCATCAAAGTTGTCTTCGTGATCAATCAGAATTTTCGCAAGACATTTAGCGCTGTCATAGGTGTCTGGCTTCGCAGCCAAAACATTCCCTTTGGTTGGCTGGCTCAACCCCCAGATGAACCTCTTAATCTTTTTACTCTCCGGGGTAACCATTCCCGGACAGAGTAACGCCAGATCATCAAATCTTGAAAGTATAAGAGGCTATGTTGGAACCCTTCATCTTAAGGTTCCAGAGTTCGTGTTCTAGCTTCTGAATTTCGCCCCGAGCGCAATACTCTACGAGTAGAAGCTCCTTCATAGTTTCCCAACCCATAGCATTTGCTACAGGTAGAGTTAAGGATTTGACTCGGTCGTTCCACCAAGTCAGGGCTTTGTCAAGGAAGGTGCAGGTGGCAAACTTTACTTTGTCAGACTCCGAACAGGTGCATATTTCAAAGATTGATTCGATTTTCTCGAACCATCGGGTGAGGGAAATGACACCTCCAGTGCCATCAAAGGATATGGGCTTCGCATTAATGAAGTCTTTATAGGAACCCCCTTTTTGGTGTCCCTGGCTATCTTCTGGGTTTTGGGGATGGGGACCACCTCCTGAATTACAGGGGTTCATTTGCGACATGGCTGCTACCATTGCAGCAGTCAGAACTGTCTGAAGCGATGCAAGATCAAATTGAGGAGGAGGTGGTGGCGGAGGAGGATTGCTGTTGTTCTTTGAGCTGGGTCTCTTTCTTGGAGGCATCTTGATCTAAAAAGATTAGGAAAGAGAGGATCATAAGTCCTCTGAATTGAATCAAAAGATATGGAACAGAGGATGTCTCATCAAGATAGATATAGCATCATACTAAGCGATAAAGCAGGAAGGAGTTATCAAGACAGAACATTTTATCGCTAGAGGAATGATCAAGGAACAACGCGTATACGAGGACTTTCTACTAAGGACCGGCTCGAGAAATACTCCCATAGTATTTCATGGTGCACTGCAGCGATGACTCGTTGTTTGGGATATTAGGTAAGTTTTAGGCATGCTGCGTACCACAGTCACTCCCAAGCACATGTTGGCCGTGTCTCAAATGAATATAGTTGGCTAGGCTATATTGATCCTAGACACGACTACATAACTACCCAGGTTTAACCGTAGCGTACAACACCCATTTACTTATGTTATGTTCTACTTGTAGTTACGGATCTCGACGGTTCGGTATACTTGTATACTTTTGAAAATACTTGTAGTTTTGAAGATACTTTTAATTCGGAGTGCTGAGGCCCTTTAGTGTTTATATTTTTATACCATGTAAGCTATGGTATACTCCGTTCACTATAAACAAGGGCTCTGATACCAATCTGTCACACCCCAAAAACCAAAGGCGGAAACATTTTCGGGGTTGACTCCACGTTGAGTATCAAATCCAATGTACATAGTAATCACAGTAAACAACCATTACATTACATATATTTGAAAGTTTACATTTGTTTCAAAAGTAAATTGTACAAGCATTATACATATATCATATAAACAAAAGTTGAGACGAGTCTTCTGAGCACTCCGTCTTCACCAAAAGATATCACCGGGTACCTGTCTAAATCGGACCTGAGAATACAAGCAGTTTGAAAATCAGCATAAAGCTGGTGAGTTCATAAGCGGTTTTATTTTGTGAAAATGTACCGGTTTCCTTTAGTTTTCCGAAAAGGTTTGTTATCCAAGAAAATCCCAAATTTTCTTATGTTAAACAGTTTAGTTATCTTTCATTACAGTTCAATTACGCGTTATATGTTAACCCCAGGAAAATCCCATATTTTCCTAAATGCAAGATTGATTGAATAACACAGAGTATAGTTTAATACACAAAACTATATATTGAAAATCATGGGATTACTATCCGGAATTAGATATGAAGTACTTTAATATACACGAACTGTAGATACAAAGTAGTTTGAAAACCTTGGGACTAACATCCCGAACTAGATACAAGATAGTTTGATATACTTGAAAATATAGATTGCAAACCATGGGACTACTATCCCGGACTAGATACAAAATAGTTTGATGAAACCATGGGATTACTATCCCGAACTAGATATAAGATTGTTTGATAAAACCATGGGATCACTATCCCGAACTAGATATAAGATTGTTTGATAAAACCATGGAATCACTATCCCGAACTAGATATAAGATAGTTGGACAAAGCCATGGGATTACTATCCCGAACTAGATATAGATTCTAACCATAGGAATAACATCCTGCAATAGATATGAACCCTGTAGACTAAAAACCATGGGATTACCGTCCCGAACTAGATATAAGATCTAAAGATAGAAGATTGATATAAAATCAAATCCAAAACCAAAGCCGTGAATAAACTGACATTAATACGTATTGTGAGTCGGGTAACCATGCTGATACGACAACGAGACCTCCTTGACGCTTGTCAGACGTCGGACGATATCCAGAATTTGTCACCCCAGGCGTGCCCGCCTAACTGTAGCTAGCAGTTAAGGTGTGCTATTGTCAATCCCGAATTGATCTATTCACAAATTCCTTGCTCTCCCTCCAAGAGACTCTGGTTACACTTCCGGGGAGGATTTACTGATCATCCATAAAGGGTAGTGACTAACTCACAAACTAGTACCAAATTATTCACAGGGTTCTCATACGATATCAAACATACAAAAGATTAAGAAACATAATACAGTGAATATAGATACGTACAATGAAACTATTTGGCAATACATTCAAATGACACGGAGATAAACTGAATCAGACATAGTATATCTAATAACTTTATATAGATATCAGTACATGATAAAACGAGAACTAAAGAACCCCAAATTATTCCCATAATAATTTGATTAGTTTGGTTATTTTCTTAACTAAAATCCATTTAGTTGTAGTTGATAAATCATCCCTTATGCTCAGCATAATACATAAGGAGTAAAAGTGTTTATAAGTTTGCCAGATATTATTTGATACATGTCAATGTTATGATTCGAAAAACAGTTATAGTTTGCTTGTATTCCCCCATGAAAACATTGAAAAACACGGAAAAAGCGTAGGGGTATGAACTCACAAGACGAGAAATGTGACGATTTCGGATGCTAAACGTTGGTTCGGGGCTTGCAAACGCACGAGGTTCCTAAGTATAATGCAAAGATACACATTTATATCTAATTAGGACTTAAATTATTTAACTAATAGGGACAAACATTTCTAGTCGCGTAAACACCTCATTTCAAGTGTTTGGAAGGAACCGGGTGACATCTACGGACATGTAATGGCACTAGGGACTTGGAATTTGAGTTTACGGCCGTAAACTCATGGTGGGGTGTTTTTGGTTGTTAAATGGCTTCATATGACTAGGGAAAATTTGTTAGGATTAAATCTAAGGCCTTGGAATGGATTAACTTCACATAGGGACCATTTATTGGAGTTTACGGCTGTAAACATGGAGTTTACGGCCGTAAACTCCCCCATACATAGAATCCTTAATGTTTTGGTCCTTTACTCAATCACATGTGATTCTAATGATTTTTCCTAGCCTTGTATGGATTCTTAAGGGACTTTTGACAACATTTTTGGAGTTTACGGCCTTGGAGCATGTTCTATGGCCGTAAACTCTCATATGTGGGGTTTTGTTATGGTTAAAGCCCCTAAACTATTTTTGGTTGGTTCTATGATTTATTCCAAGGCTTTTGGTGGTGTTCGATGGCTTTCTAACACCTTGAAAATGAGTTTACACCCATGTTTGAGGAGTTTACGGCCCAAGCACATGCCTTGGCCGTAAACTCATATAAATCCCACAAAATTTATGTTTAAAGTGTTCTAAGGCTAAAACCAATATTCTAAAAGTCATATCCATGTCTTGTTGGGGTCTAGGAAGGGTTTAAGGGCTTAAAAACCCTATAATTATGGGTTTACGGCCTAAACACCATCCAGGGCCGTAAAATCATATACAAGGCTCTAAATTATAGTTTAAGGCATTCTAGGTCCATTCCATAAAGTCATCTAGCCATATCTAAGGTCCAATTGTGGTTTGGAAGGGTTTTGTTGCTCCAAAAACCCCATTTAGATGAGTTTATGGCCTAGGACTGTTCTAGGGCCGTAAACTCATAATAATGGTCCTAATCCATTGTTTAAATTCGAATTTGAAGGCTAGAGAGGTTGCATAAAAAGTTAGGGAAGGTACCTCAAAGATTTGGAGCCTTAAATTGATGATTTCGACCCTTAAACTTGGATTTAGGAGAGAGGTTAGAGAGAGAGTAGAGAGAGGAAGCAAAAGCTTCAAATGGATGTTTAAACACGTTTAAATAGGTCCTAAAACTTGGACACGGTGGAATTCTACCCAATATCGACATTAAATGGGGCTTTAGGTCGCACCTAATTAAGTTTCCGTAACACGGCGGGGACGTTTCTAACCTTTAGAAATAAACATTTTTGGGCTAATTTCATGAGTTCCAACGGGGGTTTGGACACTCATTGGATTATTATAAACATATAAATTTAAATAATTTAACCCAAAACAAAAACGGAACGGATTGACAAACGACGAATTTTTACGGGTAGAATGGGTTTTTCAACGATGGAAAACTTCGGGTTGTTACAGTTTGACACGCTTAACAACCAATCAGATTTTAGTGGAAGTATAAGCGACAGATCATCACAATCACCATAAAAGGAATGTGGATTATCACATATTGTATACAACAGTTTACCAATTATAGCTCCTGTAATAGCTCTCTTACCTTATTGTATTATGCCTATAAGTGGCTACTCAAAGAATGTAATGAATGTATGTTCAATTGCAATATCTCTAACCCTTTTATGGTATCAAAGCTCTCTGCTCATTTGAGCCTTCACGATCCGAAAACCCTGCAACAACCTCCCACTTCAATATGACCACCATTGTTGAAATCACCACAAACACTCATTTTCCAATTAAGCTTGCATCAACGACATTCCATGTATGGAGAAAACAAGTTCCGTCCACTTTAATTGACACTGATCTTGACAAATATGTTTAGGACTCAACTGAACTGCCGCCAAAGACAATCGACGGCAAGCCCAATACACTCTATCAGTCATGGTACCGCATGTACTCCTCGATAGTTGTTTAGACACTATCCAAACCATTGTCTCATCTGCAGAGACCGCTCGTCAGACATTCAGATGATTAACCAATAGTTATGCTAGCACCTCTCTATCCCGCACCATCCCCTTAAAATCAAAACTTGACAAGAATTCCAAAAAATCTAGATCAATTGCGGAATTTCTGTACGAGATGAAAGGAATCACTGATGAACTTGCCCTGGCACAATCTCCAATTGAAGAAGAAGACCTAATCGTCCACATCCTAACATAATTAGGGGACGATTACAAGCACATCACCGCTGCCCTAAAAGTCAGGGACACACCACTCATCTTCTCTGATCTCTTCGCCAAACTTGTTGATTACGAACGAGAGCTTCAAGAAATTGTGTCGACACCCACTATCGCTACCGTCAATCATACACTACGCCTCGCTTCACTCGATGCAAGGGTTATGATGTCGGACTCAACCATCGATCCAATAAATATGGGTCACGAAACAACAGGCCTCCAAATGTCGGTCCTAATTTTAATAATAATTGTAACAATCTGTATTGTCAATCTTGCAATATTTTAGGTCATGACACAAAATATTGTAGAATGTTATGCCATTTTCCATGAGAAAACAACATTACCATCTCATCAGCTTCCCAATCAACTCCTGTGGTCAACTACTCCACGACTACATCTTCTTCACCAACTCCATCATGGATGTTTGATAGTGGGGCGTCTCACCATGTAGCTTTCGAACGGTCCTCATTCCACACCCTATCAGATTTCTGAGGGTCAGATGAAATAGTGCTCGCTAATGGTACAACTCTACCTAATTGGTTTTGATACAAAATATAAGTGTAGTTTTCATAAAAACCGCAACAGAAGTCTTATAAAAATAACAAGTTTATTTTTAAGTTTGTATTAAAACCAACCCATCTATGATCCATTTATAGAAGTTAGTATGATATTGAAAACAACCAAAGAGTGTTTTAGAATGACAACATTTGAAACCTTTGAACCCACTTGGTTTTGGGGTATTGATGAAGATAGAAAATTCAAAGTGTATGATTTTCTCAACAAGTATCACCATTAAGAATAAGGTACTTGGAATGCTAGTTCCTTCTTGTAAGTACTTCTTAATCCTTTAAGTGCTTGACTCAAATAAGCACACTGAAGGAGAAGCACCATAAGCCACCAAAGACTTAAATAATCTTCAAAGGAAAGCAAGAGATGAAGACTATATCTACCTACAATTTTATGGTGAAGAAAGGAGGAAGAAGAAAGTGTTTCACCAACCTAAAATGCAAGCCTCATACATTTCTTATATAGTCCATGTAAATGAAATTTTACCCATATTATAATGTAAAGGCATAGGAGACAAGGGAGGGAGGTTGACAAGCAACCTCCCATATCCTCTTAGCTTCCGGTCATGGCTAGATAAAGAGACAAAAAAAATTTCTAGCTAGTTTATTTACCATGATATGTTAACTCATTAACTTAATTATGGTTAATCATGGTGTCCAAAACTTTATACATGACTTATTAAATCAGATCATATGATATAGTAACTAGTTATACTCTCTTTTAATTATTATTTTCACAAAACAATAATTATTCCCTAATTAAATACATGAATTGATATTATATATTAATAATCATATCAATAATAAATATACAAAATGTGTCAACTTGATAAACGTGTGACGTTATAGGATCATATATTATTAGCAATATCACTCAAGAATGATTATTGGGCATATAGATTCAACAATCTCTCACTTGCTTAAGATTCATTATAGACTGACATAAAAAGTAGCTGACGTCTAGCAACGGCTATTGTCCTCTAACAACATATGAAGGGTGTGATCTTATTAACAGCTAATTCGAGGAGCTCTAAGCTGCAATTATTACTATGGGTGTGGTATGCGTTATTCCTTTTTCTCAAACATCATGTTGAACATGAGATATAGATCACCATCAATCTCATTTAGTGTTCAACTTTTAGTAAGACCTTAGATGTCTAACTTTCAACGAATAAGAGGGAACAAATCTCATCTTGACTACATATGCCTATCATGTAGTTCATTTCATACCCAACAATGGTCCTTAAAACTTCCTTTTACGGAACAACATTAAACCATGCCAAAGCATAACAATTACTACACTTGAAGTCCCAAATATGTATCTTAGGTCTAAGAATACAAAGATACAACCTTGATCAAAACATCACTCATGAATATGACCCATCAAGTGATTTTGATGCGGGCCAGGTCCAATACTTATTCTCCTAATCAAGTACATATAAAATTGCTAGCAACTCTTGTTATTCTCATCTCCATGAGAATCAACCAAACCACTTATGTTAGTCGTACCTCATATATGCTCCTACAACTATGAACGACTATGGACATTTAGAATAACCTAGTTATTCAAGGATTTAAACATGCTAATATAGAACACAACTTTTATTTAATGAAAGACTTATATCCAATATATCAACTCATTAAAATATATGTTACTTGTACTATTCCAATATCTAAATACTAAATTTCAATCAAATACATCTACTTATATCAAGAAGACCCTAGAGCACCAACTTAACTTTAATGCTTTAGCTAATGAAGGATCTTTGTGAAGTAGATTTGACAAACTTGATTTGTATAAACTTTGTGAATAGAGACATCTTCATTTTATATATATAACTCATATATGGAGAAAATATTAAGAATTTATTAGATGCTTAAATATGACTTATATACCAATATTACATAATGGGATTACTCATAGTCATAATGAACTATTCATTACGCATCTTTGTATTCGGTTCTCCAAACCACAATGTTCTCTAACTCTGACGTGTAACTGTAATTAAAGTCTACATGGAACCACTTTCCATGTAACTTTCTCTTTCATCTAAAATGAGGACACACCAAATTGCGATTTGGAATCATCTTAATCAATTTGGAATTTTAGCATATGTGTAATTGTTGACAACTTTCCTTCAAATACTTTATAAATTAGGAATATTTATATAGTTCTCGAAAGTACTTTAGAGTGTTCCTATAAGTCATACCATGAATTGTTCTCATATTATATTGGTATCATTCAACATGCTCTAAGCATACGACTTTTATGTCCATCATGCATAATCATGATATATATGATTAATCCAATTTGCAACAACACATGTAATACAATCATATCATTTAGTTTATAACATTGTACTAGGAATTTAAGGAATACTCAAAATTATGCCATGTGGTATTTGACAAGATAACTCTCTCAAAGTTCTTTGTCTTAATCTTTTTAAGATCCTTGACAATTAATGCAATTTTACTTTGTCACACCCCAAAACCGGAACGGAGGAAACGTTCTGGGGTGGATGACGTCATGTCAAGTATCACAACACATGCATTATAGTAAATCAAAGTACAACAAAACATTGCATTAATAGTAATAATTTTACATGGTTACATTACAAGGTATCAAAGTAATACAAGTAAATATAAGTAAGTACGACATGTCACTATGCTATCTTCATCAACTGCTCCGGGGATGTACCTCTCTAATGCTAACCTGAGAATACAAGTTATTTGAAAAGCGAGTATCAACATTTTTACAAATGCTGGTGAGTTCATAAGCATTTAGTGACGTTTTATTTAAATAACTTTATAAAGTAGTAGTTTAAGTGTTTACTGTGTATTAGAGTTCTTTCCGGAAAATCCTATATTTTCTTTAATAAAAGCAGTCTTCTACCAAGACTGGTCAATGTTATGTGGTAAAAAGTAGTTTTCCCTTAATCGCTATCTTTATCAAAATACTGTATTTGATTATTAAAGAAAGCAAGAGACAACAGGGGAAATAACATATGCCTCAGCAGTGAGGACTGCTGACTAAGGCAAAGGAATCATAGACTCCAGGAGAGTATCGAACGAGCGACACGCCTAGTTCAGTCTAACAAGTAGAGACTCAGACCCCAGAAGGTACCAAATGAAAGGCACAACTGGTAAGGTCTAAAACAGTGAATACAGACTGCAGACAGTATCAAATGAAAGATGCATTTTGCAAGGTCAAAACAGAGAAAACAGACCCCAGACAGTATCAAATGAAAGATACGTCTTGTAAGGTCAAAACAGAGAAAACAGACCCCAGACAGTATCAAATGAAAGATACGCCTTGTAAGGTCAAAACAGTGTGTCTCTGAAAATGAATTACCAGCATACAGTGTAAATTGCTGGTGAAATACCGTTACCTTAAGGCCAATGAATTATAAGGTAAACCGGGATACTCGTAACCATACTGACTAGAGTACCAAACGTCCTACAAGCGTCTATAAAATATGACATTTGTCACCCGTTGGCTTGGTAGGCCGGGACTGTAGCTAGCAGTCTGGGTGCGGGGGTGCCAATCTCGTATAGATCTATACACACAATGTCCGCTCTCCCTACAGGAGATTTTGGTTACCAACTAGACGACGGAGAAGGCCGTGTCCTGAAGATGCATCCCAAATAGTGGGTAGAGACTTCCAAATAGTGGGTAGTGCGTAAGGGCTGAACTAGAGGTAGAGACTTCCAAATAGTGGGCAGTGTGTTTCTAATGTAAGGGTAGGCTAGAGGTAGAGACTTCCAAATAGTAGGTAGTGTGTTTCTAATGTAAGTGTAGACTAGAGGTAGAGACTCTTAACTGAACTGACTAGAGAATTCTTGCATGCCCATACTCATATACATAGTATATAACTAATGAACCAAATGACCTTCGGACGGCCATCCGATCCCACCAGACCACATCTCAACGAAGAAAAGGAAATAGGGCGGACGAGCCTTCCTAAGTCTTTCAATCATTAGTTATATGTATCTATATAAGCACAGACATACATCTATCTACGACTGAGTGTGTAATAAGTAGGAGTGATTCTTGTGAAGTAGGAGTGTCTAACGAGTGAAGTAAGAGCGTTCAACAAGTGAAGTAGGAGCGTATCAGGTATAAGTGAAGTAGGACTGATATCAAGTATAAGTGAAGTAGGAACGTATCACTAAGTAAGAGTGTGAACGAGTATAAGCATCCATCAGGTATGAATGTATCACGAAGTGGAAACGTTATCAAGTATAAGTGTATCTCGAAGTGGAAACGTTGTCAAGTATAAGTGTATCTCGAAGTGGAAACGTTATCGAGTAGAAGTATAAAAACATAGACGTAAACTTTGGAAAGCCTTTATATTTTAAGAAAATCACGACTTCGTATTCCTTTGTGAAGTAAGTTTGATTTAAACCTTTTAGAAATTCTTTGGAAACCTTTCATAAATCAGTTTGAAATGAAGCTTTGATAAAGCAGTAAAAGTAAGAACTTGAACAAGTGAAAACCTTTTATTAAACCATTTTTAGTGTCTTACTCGGTAAAACAGTATACAGTGTAGTAAAATCTTGTACATGCGGGTTATCAATCACATGTGATTGATATGATAACTGGCATGTTTAACTTGTATTCCCCCCTATAAAACATGTAAAAACATTAAAAGGTTCATTTAGGGGTATGAACTCACCTGGTGTAAGTAGGTCCAACGAGGGTGTCGGTTGGGTGTTCGGTGTCACGTAAAGACTCGAACACACTCAATGACCTATTTAACATATGATAACATATGTTCACATACAATTAGTATATTTAATACTAATTAAACAAATATACGCGCTCAAAGGAGCGGAAAACACTTTGGTTAAGTGTTTGGGGTGTCCCGGGTAGCGTCTAAAGGTGTGTATGGCTTAGGAATGGAGTTTACTCTCCGAGAGTAAACTCCCAAAGCTTAGTTTACGGTCCAGGGACATCTCACCATGAGTTTACGGCCGTAAACTCATGGTGAGGGGTTCTAGTGTGTTTTAAGGCTTCTAACTTGTTCATGGAATTATTCTAGGTCCAAATCTAAGTGGTATGAATGAGTTTAAGGCTTCTAAGGGCTCCATCCATGAGTTTATGGCCCATGAACCATCCCTAAGGGAGTTCACGGCCGTGAACTCCTATATCATGGATTTATTGAAGTTTCAAGCCCTTATTACACTCCTAGTAATTTATTCAAGGATATAGGGGTGTTTGGGGTTCCAAGAGTTTACTCCTTTAGAGTTTAGGGTCCAAATGACCATCCCTTGGGAGTTTACGGCCGTAAGCTTATGGCTTGGCCGTGAACTCTCATACACCCTCATCTCTTTATTTTAAGCCCTTGTTTCAACCCTAGCATTTTCTAGTGAAAGTATAAGGCCAATAAGGGGACATTTACTATCATTTTAGCATGTTTAGGGGTGTTTACGGCCTAGGCACTTGCTTGGGCCGTAAACTCCATGTTACCCCATATTTCCTTGTGTTTAAATGATCTAAACCCGAAATAGCAAGTCCCTTAATTATGTCTTAAGCCTAAGGGTGGTTTGAGAGTGTTTTGGGGGCATTTTAACAAGGTTTAGAGGTGTTTACGGCCTTGGCACATGCTTGGGCCGTAAACTCTCTTTTATGCTCCAAATCCTTATGTCTTAATGTTAAAACACTCCTAGGCTAAATCCCCAATTTAATTCCAAGCCTTTAGGGACATTTTGGGGTCATTTTGGCCTCTATTTAGGGGTTTACCGCCTAAGGAGGAGCTTAGGCTGTAAACTCCATTCTAACAGCTTCTAAGTCCGATTTTTGGGCTATAAACACGAATCAATATGTTTAGAACAAGCTAGGGTAAGCGGACTTCCGATTTGGAAGTGTTTGATTGCGGATTCGGGTCGAAAACTAGTCTAGAGAGAGAGTATAGAGAGAGAGTGTAAAAAGTCTCCAATGGACTCCACTCACCTTTATATAGGGGTTCGAGTCGGGGCTCAGTGGAATTCTACCAGATACTGCCGTTAAATGGGGCTTTTGGTCGCACCTGATTTGGTGGTCGTAATAATAAAAACTAACTTTTCCAACTAAATGGAAATGTGTATTATGAGTTTTTATTTCTCTTATCACAACTTAACGACATAAATAAATGAAATAAATAAAACATTTATTAATTTGACGACTTCCTATTAACGAAACTTTTATACAGTGGAATATTCCGTTAACGGTAACGGGGAAATGTAACGGAACAACTGGGGTTGTCACATACTTAATCTTTTAAGTTGCCATGATTTACCCATATAGATCTTTATTCCAAAAATTAGTATCGCAATCACGTATAAGAGTATGAATGTTACTATGCTCCCACTACCTTTATAAAAAAACAAAGATTCATCTTGATTTATAATTAAATCACAATATGCAATTAACTTATAAGAAAGAAGATTCTTACTTCGACATGTTAGCTTAAATCTGGAAAGATTTTCATTCATATATGTTTTCTCCATTAAAAACTCATGTACTCTATGTATTCATAATATACCGAAGAAGATTAATCAAGTTCATATGATCATACTTGAGTATCACACATGAATGTATCTCTATGTGTTTCATTAATTTCTGATCAACTATTGATCAGATTCAAGAGTAGTTGAAAACTAGCTAGTTCCCAACTATGATGAATTTAACGTATGGCTCTTTAGCTCTTACAATTTCATATTGCTCCTACTTAGAAAAAGAGCTTTTTAAGTATTTATCTTCTAGAATGACAATTAGTGGGATTATACAAACTTCATCCTAAACAATCATTTAAGATAGTCTACATAAATACAATTAGTAGATGCTAGAGTGGTTGAGCTTATTGTCTAGCATAAGCTACATAACTCTATACCTTTTAGATAAGTACAAACCATTACATCCTTACTCTAATGAAAGTATTTAATTTACTTGTTTGGTTGGAATATATATATATATATATATATATATATATATATATATATATATATATTCAATATATATTTGTTTCCAGTAAGCACAATTCCAAAAATTTTATCAAGTAAGTAGTTCTTTAAAACATCATATAATCGAAATAAAGGTCTATTTTTATCCTCTTCAAAAACTTATACTATCGACATTCAACCAGTGGCCAAGTGACCCTATCCCACTAGAGAATTTGAAAGCTACCTCGAACATCAAAAGAAAGATCCAAGTGACTAGCTGATCTTGTGCCACAAGAATCATACTAATGACGAGTGAGTGTTTTCTTATGGAATGAGTTGTGAATCGATTCCACAACTCCGAAAATATTCCAACAAGACTTGTCTTACAAAACTTATTTCTTAATCACAACAAAAGGTTAATGATGGTCTCACTAAGTTGTATTTCAACCTTCACCGTGAAACAATTTGAGAAAAGCAATGGTTTCAACAATAACAAATAAATGTCGTTAGTGAATTTAACTAAGTATCTATCACCAAAAGTATTCATGGATTGAAAAGATTACATGCATCACTTATGTATAATTCTTTGTCAAACCTTTTGTTCTTTAATTGCAAATAGATAAAGATACTTGCGAATCATCTTCCCATATCAATAAGATTTACATATATCAAATGAATCAAGCTCAGTTGCCTTAAAGAATTCCATCCTTTTGAAGTTGGTATATATGGCTCATATTTATATAGTCATGATGAATATGACATAGATAAGTTTGAGTCAAATATCATTTGATTATTTAGTTGTTATGATAAGAATTATCAATTTAATGAAAGTTTATAGATTTACTTCGTAAATGACATCATGACAAAATATTCTTTAACACATGATACATCGTTTCAGACCATGAATGTGAACATCCTTTAAACGATAAGCAAATCTAGATTTATTGATAATTAGAACTGTTACACACCCCTATAAGAATAGGTACAAAACATCTATTTTTAAAATATAGACTATAACAACACTTGTTGTATCTTCAACACGAAATACCATTCGTTTTGTAATCAGTTGATTATTTCTTTCAATCATCATCACATAATATCAATTATTAGTATCACCTGAAGTATAACATACTCAAATGAATGATGGAAAAATAAATAGTTCTATCATATACCTATCATAAGTCTTGTCCAAGTCAGACTTCTTCAGCTAGATGAGATTAGAGGAATAGTTCCTCTTTTAGTGTCTAATTTCTTCACAATAGAAACAACACTAATAATTTTGGTCATTTCTTGATTTATGGGTGTATGATCTACTTCCCTTAACTAAACTATAAGTCTATTAGAGTACACAATCTCTTTGATCTTCCTTTTATTCAATGTTGGAATAGGTTTGAAGCATGTTCTACTATTGATAATGAATATCTGCCTTACTTGATGAGACATCGGATATGTTTGATAATTATCCAATACTTTATGCTAGTCACTGTTAATTACTCCAGTATGATGTGAGACATATCAATATCATCACAAGAATACTTCCATCAAAGCATCATGATCAAAGTAGCTAGTTTGCAGAGGTTGTTTAGGTATGGGATCTTTCATTATATAAAATTTATATTTATCCTTAAGGAAGTTCCTCAAGATATTATACTATTTACAAAATTAAAAACATCAAATGTTATTATCTCTTGAAACTTAACAAGAGAGTGATTTTGTAGGGCGTAAGAGTATTAACAGTTATTAACAAAATTTAATAAAGTTTATTTTAGTATTTTCAATATTAATTCTTTAAAAATTAATACATTTTATTGTTTCTTAGAACATTAATTTACTTAAGTCTAGGATCCAAGTAAGGAAACAAGTAAATGGTTAGGTGACCTTTATCCCATTAACTTAATCAAACTCGGTAGGTAGTGATTACCAATTGCATAAGATATATAAATCCTAGATAATGGGATCCCAAAAAACTATTACTTATATTGGCATGTTTGATCCCATCTATGCCTTGGACCTTTCATGCTTAGGTGACCTTTATCATACAAGATATTGATCATGTCTTCCTACTTGAAACAACTTGTAGCATTGCCACTAACCAGTGATAAGGTGACACTTTGGTCACCAAGAACTACAAAACTACCTTGGACATCATATGAAAATCCTAGTGGTTAAGTGACTCATCGCCCACTACTACAATACAAATAATATTGAGTGTTCTTAAAATGGATGGAAATGACTTGCATTTGTAAGGAAAGGTTTTATATATGTTTTACAATTACAGTTATAAAAAATATGGGCTCATGAATATTGCTTGCATCCAACAATTCATGTACCCTTTTATAAAAGTCATATCACTTGTTATAAGGTTCTTTAGGTACCAAATAAAACTTCATTTTATTGGTCATTAGCCACGATCAATTATAAAAGAAAATCTAATATTTTGAAGTTTACTCGTACAACGGTTTTAAGAACCGGTAATAACATTTAATAAAATTCATTTTATTCTAAAGACTTGGAGTTCTGAATGAGTTCTAAAATAACTATTTTAAATCTCCTTTTAACTATCAAAATATGATGAATTTATAAATTTGCAGAATAAACTCATTTTATTTTATAAGCTCAATTTTATACATCTTATGATAAAAGTTATATTTTAGTAAAGCAAAACATGGTGATGATACTTATAATTTAAAGCTCATTTGGCATGCATAAAACATAAGATCAACATATTGCGTTAAGTTTAAAACACTAATATCATATATTAAGTTTCGACGCAAAATAAATCACTAATTTTATTATTTGACGTTATAACGCTATAAACTGATTTTAGTCTTTTTAAGAAACTGTTATTTATTATAAAGACATGGAGTTTAGATAATGTTTAAAAGCTTTTAAGTCATTTCATATATTTTAAAGTTGGTTATTTAAAAGTTTTGCTATAAAACTATTTTCAACAAAAAAAATCGATTTTTAACCGGTAAAAATATTTCTATAAATATCCATTTATAAACAACTTATGTTATCTGAAAACATCGCATGCATGCATTAAAACATATATGCATAAACCAACGAATTCTAGTGACATTTTGTGAGCAAACCCAAAATGTCAAGTTCGTTCCTAAAGGAACAATTAAGGGGACTAAAAATATTCTTGTAATGTTGTTGTTGAAGCTCCCACTTGAGAAAACATCAATTGCTTGCAAAAGTTCAAAAACTTCTTGAAAAATAAATAATTCAAAAAATGCAACACTTTTCAGAAAGGTTGCAGAAAGTGTTGCATCAGGACCAAGAACTCTTTGGCAACAACCATCGATGACAATTTTGGAGACACTTTTCAGAAAAATGTCACTATTTTCACTGTACACATTATAACGGCGAAAATTACATCTAGGTCTTCAAAAATTGGCTTCATCTTCATGTCTTGTTACATTTTTGTACAAATAAATTATTTCTAAAAACTAATCTATTACTTTACAAAATAAACCAAGAAAACGAATATATTTAATTTATTACTTACAATATGAATAAATAAATATTACAACCAGTTTTAACAAAACAACCGAAACACAAAACACAATGGTCCATGGCTAGTTTACGCACATCATACACATATTAAATATAATAACAAAAAACTCTTTGTTTTTTCTAAGACAATTTTTATATAACTAAAATGCATGAAAATTTGTTATATAAAAAATAAAAAATTTTAACCAAGAAGTCGCCAAAGATGACAAATATGGATATTTCTTAACCAAAAGAAAGTCATGCTTGTTTTCCATAAACCAAATATTATCAAACATAAAAATTCATTCTAACATATAAAAGATGACTCTAATACCACCGATAGGCTAAAATAACAAGTTTATTTTTAAGTTTGTAACAACACCAAACCATCTAGGATCCATTTATAGAGATTCTAATGATATTAAAAACAACCAAATAGTGTTTTAGAATGACAACCTTTGAAGCCCTTGAATCTACTTGGTTTTGCGGTGTTGATGAAGACAGAAAACTCAAAATGTATGAGTTTCTCTACAAGTATCCAATAAGGCACTTGGAATGCTAGTTCCTTCTTGTAAGAAGTACTTCTTAAGCCTTTAAGTTCTTAACTCAAATAAGCACTAAAGGAGAAGCAAATCAAGTCACCAACTACTTGAATAATCTTCAAAAGAAAGCAAGAGAGGAAGACTATATCTACCTACGGTTTTATGGTGAAGAAAGGAGGAAGAATAAAGTGTTTCACTAGCCTAAAATGCAAGCCTCATGCATTTCTTATATAGTCCATGTAAATCAAAAGTTACCCCATATTATAATGTAAAGTATTCACCTTACTTTAGTCACATGGGAGACAAGGGATGGAGGTTGATAAGCAACCTCACATACCCTTTTAACGTTCGGCCGTGGCTAGATAAAGAGATAAAAATTATCTAGCTAGTTTATTAACCATCGTATGTTAACTCATTAACATAATCATCATTAACCAATGTGTCAAAAACTTTTTACATGACTTATTAACTCATATCATATGATATAATAACTAGTTATACTCTCTTTTAATTATTATTTTCACAAATAATAATTATTCCCTAATTAAATACAAGAATTGATATTATTTTTAGTAATCATATTAATAATAAATATATAAATGTGTAAACTTGATAAATGTGTGGCCTTATAGGATCATATATTATTAGCAATATCGCTCAATAATGATTGTTGGGCATATTGATTCAACACTACCCATTTATCAAATCAGTCACACATCACTTCCATCACGTTCTCGCCTATTACATTTACATAATGTTCTTATTGTACCTCAATTAAAAGAATAATCTTATATTAGTGGTTAAACTCTGTAAATCTAACAATGTTTCAGTTGAATTTTTTCCTTATCATTTTCTAGTTAAGGATCATCGCACGGGGGAGCCTCTCATATGGGGAATGAATGTCAATGATGTCTATTATCCATCCATCAACTCCCTTCTTCATATGTCACATATACTACAACTTCCATCGGGTCTTTTCTCTCTTGGCATCACAAGCTTGGACATCCTTCAATAAATGTTCTAAAGTGCTTACTTAATAATTTAGGCATTTTTTACAATAACATGTCCACTGTTTCTTTTCATTATGATTCATGCTCCATTAATAAAAACCAAAAATTGCTTTTAGGTGAAAACTCGTTTCATGTTTCCACACCTTTCCAACTTATATACTCTAATGTCTGGGGCCCGATACAATCCTCAAATGATGGCTTTACTTACTATGTGATATTTGTTTACTTTTATTCCAAATATATATGGTTCTACCCTATGAAACAGAAATTAGATGTCTACGTTTTGTTTCCTCAATTCATGACATTAGTCGAAAAGTACTTCCACACCCCTCTAGTCTCACTCTTCTCAGAAAATGGTGGCGAATATATTGGACTCCTTCGATTTCTCAAGCAACATGGAATATCTCACTTCACCACTCCCCCGCACACTGCGGAACAAAATGGTGTAGCCAAAAGACGTCACCGCCACATCATTGAAACCGATCTCTCTCTCTCTCTCTCTCCCTATCTCTCTCTCTCTCTCTCTCAACATGAAAATTTACCATTGTCATTTTGGTCCCATGAATTCAAAACTATAGTTTACCTAATCAAACGTTTTCCCACAAAAATCTTTGTATTTCAATCACCATACCACAATATATATATATATATATATATATATATATATGTGTGTGTGTGTGTGTGTATGTATATATATATATATATATATATATATATATATATATATATATATATATATATATATATATATATTAAATCTTCACCAACTTACACAAAACTAAAACTATTTGGTTTATTATGCTTTCCATGGCTACGACCGTAAGCTCCTTCAAAACTTCATCCCCAATCCATCAAATGCATCGTCCTTGGATAATCTTCCTCCAAATCGGTATACAAATGCTATAATCCCACCACTGAATGTCTTTACCATTTCCGCCATGTTGAATTCATTGAACATGAGTTCCATTTCATATCATAACTTGCATCAAACTCTACATTACCATCAATTGATTCGTTCTTATTACCTGCCCATCCACCTTCATAACCACCAATACTACTAATGACCATCTCTAATAACCCTATCTTGCATACACACATACCTATCATACATATATCTACTCCTATAAATCCTCTTACCACTCACAGTAAACCTACTACTCCATCGCTCTCTCAAAACATAGACTCCTCACCATTCACTTTATCCACCTTATCATCCACCCAAAACTCAACCGATAGTCCACCAAACTCTCCTTTACAATCTAACAAACGACGTCACCAACAAGAACACAAAACGTCAAATATTTCAATGAAAACCTCATCAACACCACTACCTCTCGCCCTCTACCAACCGCCCTTGAACATAGAACTCCAACCCAAGTCCTTAAGGACCAAAACTGGGAACTTGTGCCTCCACGCTCCCATAAACCAATTGGTTGCAAATGGGTGTTTCATATCAAACGCAATCCTGATGTTTCCATTGAAGAATATAAAGCTTGTCTCATAGCCATGGGATTTCTTCAATAATATAGGAAAGACTACTTTGATAACTTTAGTCTCATTACAAAACCGATTATCATTTGAACCATTCTTTCCATTAGTCTCTCCAAAATATGGCCCTTACGACAACCGGATGTTAATAATACCTTTCTTCATGGGACACTCCATAAAGATGTCTTCATGAACCACATCTGCAAACTCAAAAAATCTCTATATGGTCTCAAACAAGCTCTGCGGGCTTGGTACATTGCACTTACTTCTTTTCTTCTTCAATTTGTGTTTTGATAGTCTCTAGCTGATGCATTCTTATTCATATAGCAACATCATCACACCACCTTCTACTTTATATTTTATGTTGATGATATTGTTCTCACCGACAATGATCCTATATTTCTTGATCATTTCACTCAGGAAGTGAGCAACAAGCTTTTAATCAAAGACTTAGGGATGCTTCATCACATTCTAGGTATTGAAGTAATACCCACTCCTACTAGACTCTTCCTGTCTCAACACCGCCACATCCTAGATATCCTCCATTAATTCAAAATGGATGGAGCTAAGAAAGTCATTACCGCTCTTAGTGTCACATAACCCCTAAACTTGCAAGACCCATCACCACTGATTGATGTCACTCCTTATTGTAAACTTGTTGGCTCTCTTCAATATCTTTCCTTCACTCACCTTGATAATTCCTTTGCTATCAACAAACTCCCTCGATTCATGCCTGCTCCTCGACAAACTCATTAATAAACCTTCATACATGTCTTATGCTACTTAAAAGGCACCATTTATCATGATCTTTTTCTCAATCATTGTTGGCCTCTCACTTTCTCGGCCTTCTCTTATTCTACTTTAGGTGGAGTTAATAATGGTGGTCGATCCACTACAACCTAAATTCTCTACCTCGGTACGAATATCATCTCATGGAAGTATACATGCCAAACGTTGGTCTCTCACTTGCCTACTGAAGTAGAACACAAAACCTTAGGCAATGCTTCTTCCAAGCTTATGTAGATTAAAATTTTTCTAAAAAACTGGGTGTTACCAATAAACAAGCATCGGTTCTATTTTGTGACAATATTGGTGCTACATATGTATGTGTTAATCCAATCTATCACTCACGAATGAAGTATGTCGCTCTTGAGTACCACTTTGTATGGGAACAAGTATGTGCTGGACATCTTCATGTTTTTCATGTCAACTCTCATGACCAACTTGTCAATATGCTCACTAATCCATTGGCGAAAGCTCCATTTCTTTGGAACCGATCCAAGATTAGTGCATCCAATGGATCCTCCATCTTGTGGGGGAGTATAGGCGACAAATCATCATAATCACCATAAAAGGAACATGTATCATCACATATTGTATACAATAGTTTACCAATTATAGCTCCTATAATTATTCTCTTACCTTGTTGTATTATTCCTATAAATGGCCACTCAAAGAATGTAATGAATGTATGTTCAATTGCAATATTCTCTAACCCTTCATAAGTATCACTTAATTGTTAGGTACACAATGGTATTTTCTAAATCTATTAAAATTCAAAAGAAAACTCTACAAACATTACCTATTTAAATCTACCGCCTCTAAATTTAAATAATAGCGATCCCCATGCTTTATTGATAATTTTTTTTCTCCTCTTATGTACTCCTCCATTGTTGCAAGAAAGGACTCTATATGCTTTAAAAGTAACAAATTGGTAAATTACTAAAATACTCCTGTAGGAGTTTTAGTTAAACTTTAAAATTCTTAAAAAGTTTTCTTATAGAGTGTTAAATGCAAGAAAAAACAATTTACTTTTGTTGAAAGTGTGTTTCCAAATCTTGTATTGAACCCAAATGATGACCCGTCATGGAATATTAAGGAACGTTTTATTTCATTACCTGCCACACACACTTCAAATGAAGATTTAATTTCTTTACCTGCCTCCACTACACTTCATAGGAATGTTGCATTTAATTCAATGTACACATTTAAACCTCATAGTACATGTGTTCTTGTGTTTTTAATCAATCTGACCTTAAAAGTAGTATTTGTTTTTTCATTCAGATGTCTTAAGAATCTGAACAAAGCAAAGTGAATGGAAAAGCGAGGTAAACGAATACGTAGATACACCCAAATACATAGATACAAAAAAATATATAAAAATAGACACATAATGAATAGAGTTCAAGAAATTAGAACAGAGATAATTGAAACGTACTTACAATTTGGTATTTATCAACTTATTCAAATCCAACAACCTAACTTGAAATTGAATATGGATCAAAGCTTTTACTAAAAAATATACAACTCAAAATCTAATAATGTAGATGGATTAAATTGGCTCATGCCTAAATTTTAAATCAAATGGAAAACAACCGAATTTAAACAAGTCGATTAACCTGAAGACCAAAAATACAAAGCTGCCAAGATCTAGAGAAGGTGGGTAACAATAATAGTGAGTAAAGGAGTAACAAATCTAACATGATTGAGATTTGGAGAAAGAGATTGTAGGGTAGAGAAGGTGGTGAAGTGCAATTAGGTTTGTACTTATAGAAATGACGAGTGTATCATCATATGATATTTCATCAAAATCCTGGAAAAACATTTGAAAACATGAAATCAAAGTTGTTGATTCATCTTCTTGACCGCCCAAAACCATTGTTAGGTGCATTTTGTGAACCTTTTTGCACACCTTTTAGTTCCTTTTGTGCACATGTTAGTCTATAGAACAACCTTATTTTCACGCTTTTATAGGCTTTTCGGGTAAACTAGAGGTTGAAATGCATTTTGGGAGGTGCCGGGAAGCACGGGTGTAGACTCCAGGATGATTGGATGCAAAACAGAAAAGTTGGAAAAATCAAGATTGGACTTGGAAGCAGGAGCGTACACGGGGCGTGTTCGATTTTCACTGGAAAATGAACACGAGTCATGTTTGACCAAGAAGAAGTTGTTGATTATGCTGAACACAACCCGTGTTGGTTTAGCCTATTTTAACACGGGCCGTGTTGACCATGCTGAACACGACCCGTGTCAGTTTAGCCTATTTTGACATGGGACATGTTCGACCCATAAAATGTCTTTTGACAGTTTTTCCTATCTTTCATAATTCGGGAATTAGGTCATTTTTAGACACACACTTCATATCAGAGCTCTATTGGTGAGAGGATTTAGAAAGATTTTGCAAGGGTTTGATCGTTTTTCATTTGGAAACATTATTTCTCTTATTTGTAAGTTGTAAATGCATATTATTTCCATCTTTTGACTTGTGATCATGTTCTAGCCATGTGTGGCTAGAACCCTAAATTCTCCTCTTTATGTCTTGACTTTTAGTTGTGATTTCAATCATGTGATTTGATGTTTGTTCCTAATTTCTATCTAGTGATTTTGCCTTAATCGAATGTTTGATTCTAATTACAATTCTTATTGGCCATTTGAATTAGGGTTAGGTCATTCATGTTATCTGATTTGCAAAACCCGTAATTGTTTTATGCAATAGAGCAAGTAACAAGCACTAAATTTAATTCTTTTGAATAAATCTAGTGTAAATCATATTCACACATTCTTATGCTCCCGAGCTTGTGAGGAGTATTGAATGTTTTGGGAACAGTCACATAAAGCTTAATGCAATCTTTCAACCTAATTCTAAGAGCGTGTCTAGATTAGATTGGTGAGGTTAGGGTTAACCATAAAGCTTATTTTGCTTAATTAATGTGGTGAATAGAAAATGTTAGAGCTTGTTAACATTTTCAAGTACCAATTTGGGGAGAATTGAACAAATATCATGTCATCTTGGAATCACATTGCTAAGTCATTACACATAGAGTCAGAGTCCTTAATAATTCTGAATTTAATTTAATCATCTAATCGTTTGTTTGTCCATTATATTACTTATTTGAATTGTTACAAACAAAACCCCTTTTTACTTTTGGTGATCAAAGTACCTTGCGCAAAGAGGTATAGACTGATTGTCTCGTGTCTCTGTGGTTCGACCCTACTTGCCTTGTACTAACTTTTTGTGCAATATAGCAGTTTTATTTTGAAGTATATTTTACCCATATCATTTGTTGGGTTTGACATGCCTAATAAACTGGCGTCGTTGCCAGGGACACAGTGTTATTAATTGTTTATGCCAAGATTTTTGTGAGCAGGTACATCTCTATAAAAAAACAAAAAAACAAAAAAAATACAAAAGAAAAAGTGTCGCTCAGAAATTAATACTCCTTACATTTAAGACCAACTTTCTAAGCTAGCTCAGTTAGTTATGATGATTGGAAATGACCAAAGTGCGCAACCCACACCTATTCCTTGCGATTTTTTCACTAAAAATGGACATCATACCAATATGTGTTCATATTTACAAGGAGAATGGGAAGAAGTGCAAGAAATCGGAAGCTACTACTGGCCAAACTAATGGAGTTATGATCAACCTCAAAATGATCAATGGTGGGACAACAACCAAGTGTGTGTCTAAAAATGACCCAATTCCCGAATTATGAAAGATAGGAAAAACTGTCAAAAGACATTTTATTTCTCTTATTTGTGAGTTGCAATTGCATACTATTTCCATCTTTTGACTTGTGATCATGTTCTAGCCATGTGTGGCTAGAACCCTAAATTCTCCAACTTTATGTCTTGACTTTTAGTTGTGATTTCAATCCTGTGATTTGATGTTTGTTTCTAATTTCTATCTAGTGATTTTTCCTTAATCGAATGTTTGATTCTAATTACAATTCTTATTGGCCATTTGAATTAGGGTTAGGTCATTCATGTTATCTGATTTGCAAAATCCGTAATTGTTTTGTGCAATAGAGCAAGTAACAAGAACTAAATTGAATTCTTTTGAATAAATCAAGTGTAAATCATATTCACACATTCTTGTGCTCCCGAGCTTGTGAGGAGTATTGAATGTTTTTGGGAACAATCACATAAAGCTTAATGCAATCTTTCAACCTAATTCTAAGAGCATGTTTATATTAGATTGGTGAGGTTAGGGTTAACCAAAGAGCTTATTTTGGTTAATTAATATGGTGAATTGAAAATGTTAGAGCTTGTTAACATTTTCAAGTACCAATTTGGGGAGAATTGAAATAATATCATGTCATCTTGGAATCACATAGCTAAGTCATTACACATAGAGTCAGAGTCCTTAAAAATTCTGAATTTACTATAATCATCTAATCGTTTGTTTGTCCATTATATTACTTATTTTAATTGTTACATACAAAACCCCCCCTTTTACTTTTGGTGATCAAAGTACCTTGCACAAAGAGGTATAAACTGATTGTCTTGTGTCTCTGTGGTTCGACCCTACTTGCCTTGTACTACCTTTTTGTGCAATATAGCAGTGTTCTTTTGGAGTATATTTTACCCCTATCATTTGTTGGGTTTGACACACCTAACAACCACTATTGGCCTTGTATTAGATGGAGAGCAAGGAAAAAAGAACTTAAGAAAAGGAAAATATGATGACATGTGCTTACAATTAAGAAAAACAACAAGCAGTGGACATCGTCTCCATCAGTCATGTTTGGTCTCTCCACCTATAATTCAGAGAAACACACAGATACATACATAAATATACACACATATAAATAGATGAATACATTCACAAATAAACACACACACATACACATACAAAAATGCAGTATTTTAGGGGGAAAAAGAAGGCACGTACCTCTATTGTGTGTGTGCACACTAAACGACATCTGAAAAGAAATGGCAGTGACTGCTGGTGAGAAAGACAGTGGTGGTGATACTTTTCATTGTTGCTAAATAAGACGGTACTGGATCATTATATTGCATGAAAAGAAGTAAGACATATGGCAGACGAATGTAATGTGTTTTCTATAGACAAAGACAAACAGAATGAGATGTAATAGCCACGATAGATGTATTCATCTCCACTTTAGAATCCTTTATCAGATAGGAGAAAAAATGTATTTGGGTTTTGATGCATTTGTGTCAATGGTTTGGTGTAATTTGATAGCGGTGGTGAAGGAGATTAGGTATGGTGGTAGCTAATTATCTTTAAGTTGGCTTTTGAGCATTATAACCCTCATATGGTGCACATGCAACCCTAATTGCTTTGGATCAATGTTTTCTCTAATTATACATGTACTTTCAATTTTTCCAAAGCATTCTCCCTAGCTAGCAAACAATTGATGCTATACAATATAAACTTAGTTTGGATACTTACCTCTTGAGGAGGGTAGAGTTCTTGACCTTTGAAAGCTTGAGCACCTCAACTGTGATGCCTCTATTGGTTTACAAGCACCAATATGCAAAAGGAGGCTTGAGAGAATAGGTTGCTAGCACAAAATCAACTTCACCTTCTTGGAAAGTAAGTGGCCAACAATTTTTTTCTCTAGGAGGGGCTTATTTATAGTGTTGCATATGCTAGGGTTACACTTCGTAAACCCTAACGACCCATGACTTTCCACATTCTCATGATCCATGGATTTAATCTCCAAGGACTATCCATGGATTAGTTTAGCCTATCTACATAATCATGGATCATTGGCCCACACTACAAGTATCATTGATTTACATAATCAACCTCATATATTTAATTAGTCTCTTTTGACCATAAAATTGATTCCAAATTAATTCTTGATCAATACTAATTAAATAATATGATTCATATTAATATATCATACTTGTAATATATTAACGAATCATAAAAACATTATTCTCAAAATCTATCCTATCAAATTGCATTAGTGAAGGCAACCCAAAAAGGACCATGCTACAATCGAGTCAAGTACATCCCAGTTATAGTTATGGGCTTAGAGACCAAATCCAATAGTTTCCCACTTGGATTAGTCTAATAACTATAACTGCCAATGCGACTTCAGGATCCGACTTAGCAATCGTAGGCTTTCAAAAGCCACTGTCAACTCTGACCCAGTCAGTGACACATCCTGTCACACCCCCGAACCGAACGGCGGAGACGTCCGAGGGCTCTTGTGACTCAAATTGAATACCATCACAATGAATATACATGAATCATAACACAAATCATCACCATGCATTGGAATATTACAACTGATATTGTTTACATTCAGTACATTGTTTTAAACATTACAATTCCATAACATAGACTATCTGATAGATAATTTAAGCAAAACACCATTACATTTCCTGATACTTATTCTTCGGCTTACCTGTTACTTGAGAATACAAGTTATTTTGGAAAAACGTCAACATATGAAATGTTGGTGAGTTCATAAGTTATGGAAAAATGATTTTTGTGAAGTTTGAAAAACCCAGAAAATCCGATATTTTCTGAAAAGAGTATTTGTTTATAAAAAGTGTGAAGGTCCGTAAATATGCTTGTCGATTTTGAAAACATGTATAATTGTTGAACTTGGTATACATCACATAGGTGAAAATGTTGAACTTTCTGGGAAAACCCGATGTTTTCCCAATACGCAAATTACATGACTTGTTTATTGTTATACCGATACGACGAATGTTTTTGATTACCCAGGTGACATTGGATTAACTAGGGTTTGTGAGTTGTTACAATCATGCATTAATGAAAATGACTAGTTTATAACTATAGGTTACGAACGATCCTTAAGGCGTCGTCCATACTACGCACATAATCCAACCACCCTGACTTGTCTTGATTAACGCCACGAATCTGTTTACTTGAATTCTCATAAGCTGGTCAACCGAGGAGAAAGGAGGGTACGAAGCCCCCTTTATTTCCATAAGTTATTCAAGGCTATCGGGAATGCGAAAGGCACTTGGCCCAACTCGCATTTGACTTCTCGACCTCACTAGCAGTACTAATGGACCATTAGGGCCCAATAGCACAATAGAGCTATTGAAAGTCCTTTTACATGGAATTGGGTCATAGGAGGCCCATTAACATGTAAGCGCGTTCCCTTCGGGCCCAAAGATCAGGTTATTGGGTTAGCAAGGCCCAACAAGCATGATTTGAAACTTTCAATCCCAAAGTTTGAATGTTGACTCATCATAGTTATCGCGTGTTTATTGAAATACTTTGGTTTATTGATTTTTGTTTTGTTATTGATTCGAGACCGAATCAATTCATTTTGTAACGATATTTGTTGTTGAGAGTGTATTTGTTTTTCCGTTTCATCGGTAGTCGTGGATCTTGTATTTTGTCTTAGTGAATTAATTTGTTTAAAAGTACAATTTTTACCTTATCACAACATTTCTTTTATAAAAATAGCACTTTTAGTCCTTTATATAAAAGAATTTCATTTTAGTCCTTAAAACATTATTTTGACACTTTTGTATCATAAACTTGTTGAAAAGACATTTTTAACCCAAATCTATTTTATAAACAGCTTTAGCCCTTCCAGAATGATGTTTTCTCGGTTAAAACCCCCAGTTTCGCAACTTTTACAGTTTTAGCCCAAAATAGAGAATTTTTACATTTTTTATCCTTTTTAAATTTGAAAAGCATTTTTGAACTTTGAAATAGTTTTAATACACTTCAAATCCCCTGTTTTACAGAAAATTGCATTTTCAGCCGCTCAAACTTATAAATCTCGCATTTTGAGGCTTATTGGGCCGAAAAGCCCAAATCTAGCCCATCAGGTTCAAAATTTACACTTTAAGTCCCTTAAAAATGTTGTTGTTCAGAAAAATTATTATAGAAACTGTTTGGAACCTTTTGACTCTCCAGAAACTATAAATTTGTCGGTTTGTACCCTAAGTTTTGTATTTTTGACATTTTAAGCCCTAAAATGTGTTTTATTTTAGGATATGTTCATCCTAACCTCATAAACTATTTTTATTGACTTGATTAGTGTATAATAACTTAATATATGTTTATTTCCTTTCACATGCCTTAGATCTCGGATTTTACACACTTTTTGATAACATATTCATCACAAAACACATGATATCACACACATACATGCATCAAATCACACATAGCATACATTTACACATAGATCTACACATTTTCTTGTATTCTCCCCCATAAAACTCATAAAAACTGAAAAGGAAGGGGTATGAAACTCACCTTGGGTGTGGTTTCGGTTTTGGAAGGAAAAGATGAAGAAGAAATTGATCCAAGCAACCTTTCTTGGAGGATCTCGAACTTGGATGCTTCTAAGGTGCAAGATCATGAGTTTGAATGAATTAAGAGATGATTCTTGAATAAAAGGAAATAGCTAGATTATGGATCTAACAGCAACTTACCTTAGATGATGTGTTTATGGGTTAAATCTCCTTGAAAGCTTCCTTAATCTCGAAAATATGGAGAGGAGTTGAGAGAGTTTTCTTGAGAGAATTGTGAGTGAAGTGTATGTGTGTGTGTGTTTGGATTCGGCCGAGAGGGAGAGAGGGAGAAGAAGAGAGAGTGAGCTTGCATGGAAAGATGAGAAGTGCATGGATGTTTGACATGTAATGCCTAGTTATCCCCCATACAAAAATGATGTGGCATGGAAGAAGTCAACTCTTCCCTTTCTCTTGGGCTTGGGCCGAGATTTGGAGAGAAAAAGGAAGGAATTGGGTCCTTAAATGCCTAAGTCCAAATCATAGCTAATTTAGATAACTATTAGCCCAAAATAAATCAAGTAATGATTTTTATGGCCCATTAGGGCTAATTAGGTTAGTTATGGCCCAATGAGATTCATTTAAATATTTTGTTTCATTTTAGGCCCAATATGGCCCAAAATATTAAAATAAATGAAAGTGGGTCCAATTAGAGCCCATTCAAGAGTTCTAAGCCCATGATAAGTTGGAAGCTTATTGGTCTATTGGGCCCAATAAGGAAGTCCTAGTCCAAAATGGACTTAAACAAGGACTTCTAGGGTTTCCAATTATTTGTTGACTATTTGTAGTGCTTGTATGAAGTGTTTGATTGAAATTCTGTTGTCATAGAGTAAGCATCATGCATGCTTTCATGTTTTTGATTCATAGTTGACATAAGTGTTGTAGTTATAAGACACCAAAAATTTCTAGTTGTGACACATCCTTTAGATAAGGGATCATATACTCCTCTGTTCTCAAGGTATCAGCTAGAAAAATACATGGAAAAATGTCATACTTATTGTCCAGCTATTTGTTTCCCGATTTCCGATTTTCCTGACATAGAACATAACTGAACACATAAATTTAGTTTTAACCGGGCCCGGCACAAAGTCAAAACAGAATCATCGAGGGGCCCAAGAGATCGCTTTTAATCCTCTTAGGATACATGATCAAGCCAACTTCCAAAGCATATGGGATTGGACTCATCTCTGCTATCTCAGCTTCTATACTCGGACTCTGAGTCTTACTCGGTTTGGTATTTCTTAGGATAGGTAGGTTACCTTGTTTGGAGTTCTCCATGTTGAAACGCTTCAACACCTTGTCCAAGTAGGTACTTTGACGAAGTCCTATTAGTCTTTTACTCCTGTATCTTAATATCCTTATCCCTAGGATATAGGTAGCTTCTCCGAGATCCTTCATAGCGAGACACTTCCCAAGCCAGGACTTGACCTCCTGGAAGGTTGGGATGTCATTTCCTATGAGTAGTATGTCATCCACATACAACACCAAAAAGCTCACTATACTCCTACTAGCTTTGACATATACACAGGATTCATCCTCGCTTCTCGAAAATCCAAATTCTTTGACTTTCTCATCAAAACAAAGATTCCATCTTCGAGATGCTTGTTTTAATCCATAGATGGATTTCTCAAGCTTACATACTCTATTAGGGTACCTTGCAATGACAAAACCCTTTGGCTGACTTATGTAAACATCTTCAGCCAACTTTCCATTAAGGAAAGCGATTTTGACATCCATTTGCAATATTTCATAATCATGAAATGCAACAATGGCCAACATAACCCTTATAGTTTTAATCTTCACAACTGGTGAGAAGGTCTCATTATAGTCAACTCTCAGAGTTTGAGCAAAGCCCTTCGCAACCAATCATGCTTTATATGTGTGTACTTTCCCATCCATGTCGCTCTTCTTCTTGAAGATCCATTTACACCTGACTGTCTTAAGGCCTGGTACATTGTCAACCAAGTTCCAAACTTAATTGTCAAAGATGGACTGAATCTCGCTGTCCATAGCCTCTTGCCATTTTGCAGACTCGGGGCCTGCCTTGGCTTCCTTATAGTTATTAGGTTCATCCAGATTTACGAGTGAGCTATCACTGATCAATGTATCACCTTAAGTTGTTATATGAAAACCATATAATACAGGTGGACCACTGACTCTACTGGAACGCCTGAGAGGTACGGAGTCGTCAATTGGTTCAACTGGAGTTTCTTCCTCAGGTTCAGTGCTAGTGTTTGAGGTTCCTTCACCACTTGACTCTTGAAGCTCTTCAAGGTCAATATCCCTCCCACTTTCCCCTTAGCATATGAGATCTCTCGCATGAAAGACTCCTCTCCTCGCAATGAAGAAAACATTGTCACTCGGTCTATAGAAGAGATATCCAAAGGACTTCTGTGGGTAGCCAGTGAAAATAAATCGCTCACTCCGAGGTTCTAGCTTGTCATGAGTCTTGCGTCTCACGAAAGCCTCATAACCCCAAACTTTCATGTAATCTAACGAGGGAACCTTCCCTATCCACATCTCGTGAGGTTTTTTGGAAACCTTATTGGTAGGGACTAGATTAAGGATACGGGCAGCAATCTCTAAGGCGTACCCCCAGAATGAGATAGGTAAGGAAGCTCGACTCATCATGGAACGAACAATGTCTAGCAAGGCTCTATTTCACCTCTCAGTCACACCATTAAGCTGCGGTGTTCTAGGTGGTGTCAATTGTGAAACAATTCCACAATCCTTAAGATAGTCAAGGAACTCGATACTAAAATACTCTCCTCCTCGATCAGATCACAACATCTTTATCTTTCTTCCCAATTAATTCACCACTTCTTGCTTACACTCTTTGAGCTTTTCAAAGGTTTCTGACTTGTGCTTGATTAAGTAGACATAGTCATATCTACTGTAATCATCAGTAAAAATCACATAGAAGCGGTTAGCATCCCTTGTGGCAGTTCTGAATGGACCACACACATCAATGTGTATGAGATCCAACAAACATTTACCCCTTTCACAAGTACCAATGAAGGGTGACTTGGTCATCTTTCCAAGTAAACAATATTCATAAGTGTCATCCGACTTTCAGTCGAATGACTCCAAAACTCTATCCTTTTGGAGTTGGGGTATGCGCTTCTTGTTGACATGTCCAAGACGACAATGCCACAAGCATGCCTGATCCAAATCATTATAAGAATCAATGCGTAACAGATTATTTCCAAATTTATCTAAAACCATCATAGTTTCATGTATACCATTGCAAGGTAATGCTTCAAAATACAATACACCATTGTAATAAGCATTAATACCACTTATTTCCTTATTAAAAGAAAAGGTAAAACCTTGTTTATACAAACTGTGAAAGGAAATAATATTTCTTGCCATATCTTCCGAGTAACAACAATTATTCAAATATAAATCTAAACCATTACTAAGCAATAAAGAATAAACTCCAATCTTGCTCACAGGCGACATTTTCCTATTTCCCATGAGTAAGTTTATCTTCCCGGGTTCCATATCCCTACTTCTTTTTAGTCCCTGCAAATCAGAACAATTGTGAAATCCACAACTTGTATCAATGACCCAATAATTAGCTTGTGATAAGTTATTAGATTGAATAGTGTAAATACCTGCAAAGGAGGGTTTAATCTTCCCGTCCTTTATGTCCTGCAAGTACTTGGGCCATCTTTGTTTCCAGTGCCCTTTTTCATGGCAATGGAAGCAATCAGCATCCTTCGAATTGGAAGAGGAATTAGCAGAACCAGCTTTGGTCCCACTAGAAGAGGATCCATGAAGAGACTTTCCCTTGCGGAACTTGAATGGAGCCTTCCTCTTTTTTCCCTTCCCATGTCCGATTGCCAAAACAAGGGCAGAAGTAGTAGTTGCAGGAGACACAATCAACTTGCCTTTTAGGTTGCTTTCTGCAGTCCTTAAAAGTCCTTGAAGCTTGCTTAGAGCGACCTCCTCCTTGTTCATATGATAGGTCATACGAAACTGATCATAACAAGAATGTAAAGAGTGTAGAATTATATCTATGGCCAACTCTTCACCAAAATTGACATTCAATTTAAGCAAGCAGTCCACAAATCTCTGCATCTTTTGTAAGTGGGCTGTGGTGGGTTCACCATCATTCATTTTGGTTGTGATCATGGAGGCAATGATCTCATAACTTTCCTGTCGAACACTTTGATGGTATCTTTCCATCAAATTTTGATACATTTCAAAAGGATAGTAGTCCTCATAGGACTTCTGCAGCTCAGCAGTCATGATAGCAATCATTAGACACGACACCTTTGTCGCATCCCTCTCATGAGTAGTGTGTTCAGTGATTTGTTCAGGAGTGGCAGTGGTTACATCAATCTCCTTAAGCTCTTTATCTTGGACATATTCTTTTCCCTCATAGAGAATAGCCATTCTGATGTCACGAATCCAATCATTGAAGTTCGAACCATCGAAAATGACCCTCCCACATAGGTTCATGTGGGAGAAAGAGCCTAAAGGAATTGGTGTGGAAGCATTGTTTGGGGTAGACATCTGTAAAATAAGAAGAACAAAGTTTAGGTTAGATGATAATACTTAATATTACCCCCAATATGAAATATTAAGGCTAGGACCCAACACAGTATTCTACAATTACAAAGAGGGATGCCTTAATCCAATTGTAAAATATTTGATGGTAGGTAAATGACAATATACCAATTTCCACCATGAAAATTGAAATAGATTATTAAGTTTTAATTGGATATGAAATTCCTAGATCCTTTGAGATTCATTGAGCTTTACAATGGCATGTTTAAATATTGATTATACCCTTCAAGTTTGTGACTGGGATGCTGAGGATCACGAACAAAGTTTGAATAACCATGCAAAATAACCTGGAACACCCAATATTACAGATCACCTAATCAATGTGTCGGTTAACCACATACGCTCCATTGATCTATGATTAACATCAAGTTACCCTTTGCCACACATTGTCAGTCCCAAATTAGTATGCCGGTTAACCATACATGCTCCACTAACAACTTAACAAGGTGCAAAGTGTAATTTCATGGATTTGCACCATTTTCACATTTTCCCCAAAGTAACTAAGATTGGGGATTTAATAAAAGTTTAGTTACTTTAGATTTATCTTTGTACTTTTAAAGAGGGAGAGTTAGTCTCCTATCCTACCTGTTCGACTAACGACCCTCCACCAATCAAGGAAGCAGTGGGTGTGAAACAGCCCGAAATTCAGGTACAACCGATTAGCCCTTCATCTTTTATATAATTGTCATTTTTGGCCTTTGTGTTGGGCAAGTACGTTGCGCGTACTCACGCGCCTTCTGGAACGCATTGTCACCCGGGTACGCTGGGCGTACCCAAGGTTACACCGGGCGTAACCGGTCTAGACCCAAAACCCTAATTTGGCTTGATGGCTATAAAAGGAATGAGATGGCCTTATCCCTCAGCCACCATCCTTCAGAAAGAAACCCTAAGAGAGCTTTTCCCTCGTTTTTAGCTGGAGTGTGAGTATTCTAAGCCTCAAGGTGTCATTTCAAGGTAGCAAAGGAGAAGAGAAGTCCATTGTGGAGGCTAGGAGCTGGTGAACAAGTGTAGATCTGAGGATAACAAAGGTTGGAGCTTCTTCCTGAGGTAAAAAGTTCAGATCTTGCCTTGTAGTTCTTATGGTATGCTTCTTGGACCAATTTCTAGGGTTTTGGTCCCAAAGATGGAGACTTTATGAGCAAGTAGTCTCCATTGGCTTAGATCTACCATATTCCAGGTCTATTTGAGTTGTATGTTCATTAAAATGTGATCTTGGACGTAAATATTTAGCCATGCATGAGATCTAGATCTTTTGAGGTGAAAAGGAAGGTATTAGAGGGTGTAGGAGCCTTTACAGCCATGCCAAGGCTTAAAGGTTCCGACTTTATGGGTTAGGAGACTTAAAGAGAGCCAGATATGGAAGTTGAAGGAGTGTCTTAACCATTTAAGACAAGAAATATGGTATGGCTGAATCTGGGATTTACGCTGGGCGTAACTCCCAGTACGCGCAGCGTAAGGGGTTGCGACCCCCGATTGTGATTCATCGATGTACGCCCCGCGTACAGAAGCTGGTACGCCCCACGTACTGTGGTCAGTTGACTTTTGTTGACTTTTAGGGTTATGGTCAACATTTGGACTTTGAGTCAAGGAGGGGTGAAATGGTCTTTTACCCCTCTATGGGATAATGATAAGGGTGTAGCCTAGTCTTGGAAGCCTATATTAATTAGAATGATATTTCGTTATGATTAGGCGGGGTTGGGTCTTCGTATCGAGATTCGCAGATAGCGAGCACGTGAGATTCTAGACTTCCTGTGAGCTGAGTCTTCTCACTATACTGTACCCGAAAGGGTATTTTTGTGTGACCGAGAGGTCGGATATGTTATGAGTTGTATGCCTTGTATATGATTAAGTTAACCGTTTGTATGTGCTATGTATGCTATGCTTGATATGGGCCGGAAGGCATTATGTTATGGGCCGGAAGGCATTTTATGTTATGGGCCGGAAGGCATTGTGATGTGGACCGAAAGGTCGATGCGGGTAGGACCGGAAGGTTTACCGGGTCGGGACGGAAGTCCCCTAAGACACATGGACCGAAAGGTCATGGCCTGGAAAGGCATATATGCGTAAGTAGTATTTTGGGGAACTCACTAAGCATTTATGCTTACTGTTGTTGTGTTATGTGTTTCAGGTACTAGCGAGGACCGTGGGAATGCGCCGGCGTGATCTGTACACACTGATGAAGGATTTATGATCCTGGGATTTATATGATTTGTATTATGATATGATACATTGGATCTTTATGACTTGTTTTGGATGAAAACATGTTTTTAAGAAATGAAAATTTTATTTGAAAATTTACGTTGTTAAAAGTTGGTATCAGAGCCTTGGTTTGAGGGATTCGGGTGCACCTTCAGGCGTAACTGAACTCAAACTGAGGATTTGAAAAAAAAATTCAAAAATAAAAGCATAAAATTTTATAAGAGATTTTGTGATAACCAAGGATGAAGCAGTGTGTACGTTCAGCCAGCGCCCGAACGGTAAAATCCCCAAAATACCCTTACAATATGTGTTATCAGATATGCTATGATATGTTATGCATGCTAGAGTAGACTAGTTATTCATATTAGGACTAGAGTGGCCTGATTTGTGATGCCTTAGTCTAAAGGAATCCTGCTGCTATGAGATGCTTTGAGAGCAAGTAGGTAGCCTATGCATAGCAAGAATAGAGTACTCGCGTTTCGGGGTCCAAGGAGGAGGACTTGGGGTGAATGCTGATGCGGCGTAATCAGTAGTATAGGGCCCGTACTACTGAAGACACCGGATCAGTGGGCAGCCCAAGTAAGAATCCTTCGGGTATCGGAGTCCGAGTAGGGTTGAGTTATCAAGTGCGAGCACGCTCGATCGAGTCTATGACATTTTTATGTTGTATTTCCGAGGCATTATGGTTGGGACACGCCACAGACCTGGGACGAGTGGTGTGAGTGACGAGAAGCTTCGTCAGATGATCCACAATGAGGTGGCTGCGGCAATCCGGGCCGAGATTCCGGAGATGTTTGGGACTATCAAGACCACGCTGTTGGAGACTTTTGATGAGCGATACACTGCGGTGACTGAGGCTGCAGCCACTGCAGCTACAGCAGCTGTGTCTACTGCCAGACCTCAGGGAGGTGACTCGTTGTTGTTCCGGGAGTTCAGCAACACGAAGCCACCCGAGTTTGATGGGACGCAGGACCCGATCGCTGGGATGAGATGGATTGTTGACATTGAGGGATGCTTCTATACGTGCTCATGTCCAGAGCATCTGAGGGTACGGTTCGCTTTGAACCAGCTCCGCCTAGAAGCGAAGGATTGGTGGAAGTTCGTGACGGTGAACTTCACTCTGGCAGAGATTTCAGCAGTGACTTGGGAGAGATTCACCACCATGTTCAGAGATGAGTATGTTCCCCTGGTGGAGAGGGAACGACTGGTTTAGGAGTTCTTGACCCTCAAGCAAGGTAATGATTCAGTTGCTGTGGTCACCCGGAAGTTTCATGAGAGGGCGATGTTCTGCCCTGAGTAGGTGTCTTCTGAGCAGGCACGGATGAGCCGATATTTGGGTATTCTGAGGAGGGACATTCGGGAGTTCGTATCGAAATCGACATACCGGACATTTGCTAAGCTCCAGGAAAATGCCCAGAAGAGGGAGATCGAGTTGGACACTCAGGACAGGGAGGAGGCCGAGTCTCAGAGGATGGATCGGCGGCCGGCTCAGTCTCAGCCGGCAGCTAAGCGGACTAAGTCTGCCAATTCGAGGATGGGAGGCCAGAAGGGCCGGACTTGCGGAAAGTGCGGCAAGGATCATGAGGGGGCCTGTCGATCGGGTGCTTGCTACAAATGTGGCAAGGAGGGGCATATCGCTAGGGATTGCCCCTAAGGGATTTAAGGTTTGCTTCCATTGCAACCAGACCGGCCATCGGAAGGCTGAGTGTCCTCAGCTTCTCCAGGGATCAGCACAGGGATCTACGCCTGCTGCTAGGGCTACTGAGACTCGACCGGTGAAGGCCGAGGCTCCGAGGGCTCATAGGAGAGCTTTTCAGTTGACTGCGGAGGAGGTCTGCATGGCGCCCGATGTCATGGCTGGTATGTATTCTTTCGTGTATTTATTTTTATGCTGAGATATTGTGCTTATATAATGATATGCGTAGATACTTTTCTTGTGAATTTTGTACCTACCTTGGTATTATTTGACTCGGGTGTGAGTCAGTCTTTTGTATCTCTGGCTTTTAGTCAGCACATCGGTATTGATCGAGAGGTGATGAGTCGACCTTTGAGGGTTTCCATAGCTGATGAGAAAGCGGTATATGCCACCGACGTGATTCGAGGATGTGTGCTCGAGATTTTTGGTGTCAATTTCCCTATATATCTAGTTCCTATCGCGATGGGAGATGTCTGTGTCATCGTGGGCATGGACTGGTTGAGTAAGTTTGGAGCGGTCATTGACTGCGAGAAACAGCTGGTAACTATACGAGACCCTAGTGGGGGAGTGCTTACTGTGTATGGTGAGGGGACCCGGTGTGGGTCAGCGTTTTGTTCGGCTGCCAGGGCGAGGCAGAGTTTGCAGCAGGGCTGCAGTGGATTCATAGCCTATGTGATGGACACACGAGTGGCCACAGGGAGGCCAAGTTCGGTTGATGAGGTTCCGGTAGTGTGCGAGTTCCCAGATGTTTTTCCCGAGGAACTAACGGGCGTGCCTCCGGAAAGACAAGTGGAGTTCCGTATTGATTTGATTCCTGGAGTAGCACCTATCGCCAAGGCGCCTTATCGCCTCGCGCTGCCAGAGATGCAGGACTTATCCTCGCAGCTTCAGGAGCTTTTGGGGAAGGGGTTCATTCGACCGAGTAGCTCGCCTTGGGGAGCACCGATCCTTTTTGTCAAGAAGAAAGATGGTTCACACCGGATGTGTATTGATTACCGGGAGTTGAACAAATTGACGGTCAAGAACCGGTATCCGTTACCTAGGATCGATGATCTTTACGATCAGTTGCAGGGGGCATCTTGGTTCTCCAAGATAGACTTGAGGTCGGGTTATCATCAGATGAGGGTTCGGGATGAAGATATCCAGAAGACTGCATTCAGAACTCGTTATGGACATTACGAGTTTGTGGTGATGCCTTTTGGGCTCACCAATGCCCCAGCTGCATTCATGGATCTCATGAACAGGGTGTGCAAGCCGATGCTAGATCGGTTGGTGATCGTATTCATTGATGATATTTTGGTATATTTGAGGTCTAGAAAGCAGCATGAGGATCATTTGAGGGAGATCCTTGGAGTTCTGAGACCGGAAAGGCTGTAGCCAAATTCTCCAAGTGTGATTTCTGGTTACGGGAGGTCCAATTCCTTGGGCATCTTGTTAACCAGTGTAGTGACACAAGAACATGGTTTGGCATGCGGAATTAAAGCTTGCACAATTGAACATGGTGATTTGGGTGTTTAAGAAATATATTGAATGTATATGGTGTTACACAAAAAGGATCTAGATCTAGACTACATAAATAACACACACTTACACACTCACTTTTACATCTCTCAAGCACACCTCTACAAGTGGGCAACCCCACCTTATATAGAGATGTTTACATGTCTCTCTCTCACACTAACAATCAAATGGGTCTAAAGGCTTAAGCACCACATGCAAGTGGGTTTTACAAAAGTCAAACATTTACAAAGTCATGAATGAATAACCTTGCACCCCCAATATTCTCCCCCTCAAATTTAGGAATGAATGACCCACTTCAAATCTTCCAAAATCAAGCACTACGCGGTTCGAGCCTCAAAGGTGACACATGTCGAAACGAACTTCAATCTTCAATTCTTCCATGATTCTTCAATTTGGGCTCTAGGATTTGAGACCATACAATCCAAGCAGCAACGAATGATCAAGAGTATTCCAAACTCCAAATAATCACCCAAAGTTGCGCATAAAAACACACCCCAAAAATCTTCAATAATTCCAAACCCATTTCGAATACATCACTTCCAAACATTCAATTACATCATCTCGTAGGCTTCAAAACTTCAAGATCACTTCGGTCTTCAAATCCGCATAATATGAAAAATTCAAGTTCGAATTTCCATATAAAACTTCTCCCCCTTTTTATAATCGAAATTTGATTATAAAACTCCAAAGGAAAAAGAACATGCTCTATTCGGAATTTTTCATGTTAAAACTCCCCCTTAACATGTGGCATAAACTTTGTGCTTCAATCCGGAAAACCCAAAAAATATTCAATTTTTATTGTCGTTCACAGATCGCCTTTGACATAATTTCTCAAAAATGGGTAGAAATTGTCAATTTCAAAATTCTGCAGTGACCTGGTGCGCCAAAAACAGCCAAATATGTGAAACACACTCCCATTTGCGAAACTGGGTAGATTGTGTAAATTCGCACAAACTGCAGGGACCAGATTTGAAAATTCTGCAATTTCATCATTTTATGACCCTATTTGCGAATTTGGACCATTTATATTATTTTGTGAAAAGATCAGGGGCCAAATGCGAAACTCTTAGCTTTCTTCCCCAATTCGCATTCTACTGTAAAAGACTTCGCACAAAATTTCATTTTGTTCGCATTTTGACTCCAACATTGAACAAACCATCAAATGCGAACTCCATTCATACCAATGCGAATCTGAGTTTGATTCACACAAATGCGAATATAGTTTGGCTTCGCATCAACAAATCAATTGTATCACAAAATGCGAAATCCAATCCATAAATGCGAACCCAATCCAGATCTTTAACCAAATGCGAACTAATCACCAAATTCAAACTCCATTTACACAAATCATTTTATTTTGCGAACTCAACTAAAACCCAATTCACCTCTTTGGAAATTAAACAATTTCATTTTTCTTGACTTCTCATCTTGACATTAAACCGATCATTTGTTCTCAGTTCATCACACAAATTCAGTTTAATCGAACATTCAAACCCCACTATAAATATGTGAATCTTAACATCAAATCCCAAATATTTCTAAGCCTTTGCACATCAAAATCAGATACATCGACTTTTCTCTGTGTGAACCTTCATTCAAGTCTCGTTCCAAAATTATCAGTCAAAATCGATATCAGCCTTTCGAACACTAAATGTTCGAACATTCGCCCTAATTCCAGAATCACCAGTTGTTGCTTTAATCGATTCTTTAACTTCAATCATGCGAACATTACTTCCAAATCAAAATTATCGAATTCGCAACTCCAAATACGGTAATCATCAAGCCCTCGACATTGACCATTTTGCAGTTTGATTTTTCAGAGTCAATGATCAACAATCATCAAATCAAAGAATCAATCAACAAATTTCGGATCAAACCAAGATTATCTCACTGTTCTTCATAACCTTCAAGTGTTCTTGATCAAGATTTATAAGTTCTCAAAAACAAATTTCTGATTTTAAAGACTAGATACAAACAAAACCCGATTTCATCAAACACTAATCATCTGAAATCGATTTCTAGGTTTGGATAATCAATCAATACCAAACGATTGTTAAGAATGAAGAGACGAAAAACGAGTTCGTAAGAACATGTTTGAAGAAAAGCGATTTAAAGAACAGTCGATCGTTCAAGATCTTAAGCGTAAGGTGAAGAAAAACAACTGTGAGATATACTGAAAGCATTTATCGAATTATTGGACTCAATTAATGAAATCGAATAAAAAATTTATTGGGATCTATAAATGGTGAACAGTAATGGATTGATCTTTTTCACACAATCGGGCTATATGAACAGTATCGAACATCTAGATTAATATTTGGGCTCAACAATTTCTAGATCAAATGAAGATATTAAGTGATTTACTGAGGATTTCAAAAACATATTTGAATTGAGTGAACAATAACGAGAATTTGATTTTATTTTGGCTAGACGTGATCTTTAAAAAAATTGGATCAACAATGGAGTTTTTCAACAAAATTTAGATCCAATGAGTCAAATCGATCAATAATCAAGAACGCAAAGCATGAATCCAAATATTACGAGAGATCATAGAGAGAGACTCACCAAAATTGATCAAATTGCGACAAAGATTGCCAAACCGATAATCGTTCTTCAAAAGTCACGTTGATCGTGAAAACCAAGCTCTGATACCAATTGTAGTGACATAAGAACATGGTTTGGCATGCAGAATTAAATCTTGCACAATTGAACATGGTGATTTGGGTGTTTAAGAGATATATTGAATGTATATGGTGTTACACAAAAAGGATCTAGATCTAGACTACATAAATAACACACACTTACACACTCACTTTTACATCTCTCAAGCACACCTCTACAAGTGGACAAACCCACCTTATATAGAGGTGTTTACATGTCTCTCTCTCACTCTAACAATCAAATGGGTCTAAAGGCTAAAGCACCACATGCAAGTGGTTTTTACAAAAGTCAAACATTTACAAAGTCATGAATGAATAACTTTGCACCCCAACAACCAGAAAGGGATATTGGTCGATCCGTCCAAGATTGAGGCGGTGATGAGATGGGAGGTGCCAAGATCACCCACTGAGATCAGGAGCTTTCTGGGATTGGCCGGCTATTATCGGAGGTTTATTAGGGATTTCTCCAAGATTGTCGTGCCACTTACCAAGATGACCCGGAAGGGTGTTGCATTTTCATGGGGTCTGGAGCAGCAGTCCTCATTTGAGACACTTCGCAAGAAGTTGTGCGAAGCCCCAGTGCTCACACTCCCGGAGGGAATGGATGATTTTGTGGTATATTGTGATGCATCAATATCGGGGTTAGGGGCAGTGCTTATATAGAGGGGGCACGTTATAGCGTATGTATCGAGGAAGCTAAAGCCTCATGAGTCGAGATATCCCACCCACGATCTGGAGTTGGGGGTTGTGGTGTTTGCCCTCAAGATCTGGCGGCACTATCTATATGGGGTTCGGTGTACCATATACACGGACCACAAGAGTCTGAAGTACTTGATGGATCAGCCAAACCTGAATATGCACCAGAGGAGATGGTTGGATGTGGCGAAGGATTATGATTGCGAGATCCTGTACCACTCGGGAAAGGCTAATGTCGTAACCGATGCTTTGAGTCGTAGGACGGAGAGCGCCCCGATCCGAGACGTTTGTATGAGGTTGACGGTGATGACTCCGGTATTGGACACCATCCGAGGGGCCCAGGCTGAGGCTGCAAGACCAGAAAACCGAAAGCGGGAGCGAGTTGTCGGGCAGGTATCGGAGTTCGTTACCGATAGTCGGGGACTTATGACATTTCAGGGTCGGATTTGGGCATCGTTTGTGGGTGGGACGCGTACCATTTTGATGGAAGAGTCACATCGATCGAATTTCTCGATCCATCCTGGGGCTACTAAGATGTATTTGGACCTAAAGAAGGAGTATTGGTGGCCCTGTATGAAGAGGGATGTTGCATGGTTCGTCGAGAGGTGCCTAACTTGTCGCCAAGTTTGTTGGCTTTTGAGCAATCTAACACTTCCTAAGTGTGCATGCAACCCTAATAAACCTTGGATCTATGTTTGTCTAAATACATGCAAAATAATAATTTTCCAAGGTTCAAAACCTATCTAACATGGCATGGGGTACTTTTAAACATAAAAGAATTAGATGAGATTACATACCTTTTTGATGAGTTTGATTCTTAAGGAGTTTGAGGGCCAAGCACCAATAGTGTGAATGCCTCAAATGGAATCACAAATCACCACAAACTCTTGGAAAACTTTGAGAGAGTGTATACACACTATAAAATCGGCCACACACAAGCACACACATTAGTGACACTAGTGGCTATTTCATGCAACATAAGCATGCTTATATAGTGTACATGATTAGGGTGAAACCCTAATAACCCATGACCTTTCCTTTTACAAGGATCCATGGGTTAAAAGCTCCATGGATCATCCGTGGACTTCCATATAAGCCTAGCCCATTAACTAATGAGTATTAGCCCACACCATATAAAACAATAGCCCATAATTTAACTAGTCTTCCTTTTAATCTCTAAATTAATTCATAATTAATTTAAGACTAAAACTAATTAAATAACATGACTTCATATTAATATATTATAACTTATAATATATTAATAATCATATGTGTATAACTCTCATAAAATTATCCATAAATCGTCTGGGTGAAGTGCAGCCCAAATGGACCATGCCGGGTCGGGTCAAGTATGTACCAAATAAGTTATAGACTTAGACACATTACCCAACAGACTCCCACTTGGATAAGTCTAATAACTATATTTGTGTATGTTACTTCAAGAACCAACCGGCAATCGTAGCTCTCGAAAACTCTGTTGAACTATGAAGCGCCATTTTAGATAAGTGATCATATAATCCTCTGTTCTCATGATATCAGTCGGACAAATACATGGAACAACGTCGTACTTATTGTCCAGCAGTTTGTTTCCTAATTTTCGATTTGTTTGACAAACAACTTAATCGAACACATCAATTTAGTTCTGACCGGCCGGTACATAGGTCGCAACAAAAATCATCGAGGGGCCCAAATATCGCTTCTATTTCTAGAAGGAATAGATAAACTTCGACTCATATGCTTGTTCTACTACTTGTTGAATTGTACACAAAGGCACGTTTTATAACATCAAGTTACTGATGCGTTTACGTGCAATCAATGCACAACCAACTCATAGGTAACAACTCATATATCTAGGTTTGAAGATTTATATGATATTACCATCTCACGATCACTCGAGATAAATTCCATTAAGTGATACAAGTGAGCATGGGTTTATTCCAATACTCATAACTTATGAGCACTCATGAATGTTGTAGCAAGCATTGCTATGACTAAACTGATTTAGCCATCTACAAACTCGATTCATGACAGTCTTGATTCATACCTACTTCCAACATATGAATGACTGTGGAGTGTTTAAATAACTTAGTCATTCGGAAAGAATAACCTAGCTATTTTGGAAGCCAAAACATGCAAAGTGAAACACAATAATAATCGAATCCAATATGGTCTCAGAACCCTTTTGAATATAAATAAAACCACCTTTTATTTATCACCATATTGATTACACATTATTCATTGTATAATGTTTCAAATAATCAACTTAAGACTTGAATAAAAACAATAGTCGTCCCATGCTCCTAGCATGTACACTTTGTTTTTCTAAACAATAGTTATGCCATACTCCAACTATGCACACTATGTTTGTCTATGATCCTTACATTGTGATGTAGATCAATTGAACATGATTCCAATGATACTCATTTCACAATCCCAAATCCTCATTGTAAATGTATGAATTCCTAATTCCTACCATTTACCAAAAATTTGTTAGATTTTAAATTTATATGCACTGATCCTCTCATAATGATTATGCACAAGGTCACCAAAACCTCTTCATCAGTCATTACAGAGTATTCCAAAGAAGATCAACTCTATTGAAACGAAGTCACATATTCAAAGTACATTGCTTCGAACATCCTTCTTGCATTAAAGTTTTCTAATCTTACACAGATTGAATAACTTCCACCTATGGAGACATTTCCATAGTCCCATTTTGACTATCACTTCCAAACAAGAGTTACTTCTTTTCAGAACATGTCAATATGGTCCTTTCCGACAACTTACATCATACTTCCAACTTTCCCTGAGCAACTAATCTTTGGTGAACCTCAGATTGTCCTTGACAATTTCTTAATCACTTTAGTCATATCCAGTTCTAGACTTTTCCCTTCTCAATGCCTTAAGCATTTGGAAAATTTAGAAAAGATAAATATTATAGCACATGCAATCGATCCTATATCCGAAGCATATGGGACACGATTCATGATGTTTGACATAAAGACATGATACTAGACAAGTCTTTTGCTACAATATTTTTTATTTGCCATGTTTTCAAAATTTAACTATGAAGAGGGATGCCGTAGTCATAATTGAATTTTGAGAACGCAATATATATAGAATTTCCTTAAGTCGAACCATTCAGACATAAAATTCATACATATATCCTTGACTAAAGATGATTAAAATCTCAATCTAAGCTTTAGAATTGAAATGAAGTATAATTTCCTCTCCCTTAATTATAGCAAAACAACTTTTCAACCCCTGCAACTTCAAGAATTGAAACTTTGTTTTCTATAATTAACATTGCTAACTTGCAACATTAAACGTAATAATCATGCTCCCACTAACATGATGATTATCAGCATAACACTTATGCTCCCACTAGCTCTGACATATTTCCAGAAATCTGCTGGACTTCTGAAATTTAGATTCATACACCTTTCCGTAGATAGCTCACATGTGTTTCAGAACTATGAAAAGGGATGCCGTAATCATAGTCTCAATTGCTTAGGCATTTGCCATTTCTCACAAGTCCATGTTAGTGTGCCGGTTAACCACACGCGCTCCACTAACGACTTTTGAAAATGCAAATAACACAATTGATATCTACGTAAAATCTACTTAGTGAAAGCGTTTCCTCACCATCATTTTCATGAATCGGAGAGAAACCTTATGACACTTAGATTTTATAGTGTATGAGTTCCTATCCATGTGAATTTGTCAAAACCATAATCACAAGATAAGGTTAGTGACAAATTCAGCCTTACATGGATTAAACTTGTTCAATCTTAGTTTCTTGTCACCTTGGAAGCACAAGGCCCACCAATGCTTCCAAGTTGAATTCTGATAACTCACATGAAAATTCAACTTATTTGAAGTAGGTACAGAAATAAGAATTATGTCAACACGATAGGTTGCAAAGCTTAAGTCGTGTGCTAGTGATAAATTATAGGTTTTACTCTTGATTAAATCTTGAAACTCTTTCAGGATCTTTAAGGCTCCCACTGTCCCCTTGACATATAAGTTTCCCCAGTCAAGAACCATTCCTTGACAAAACAAATATTCAAGGGATAGTGCGGATTCTTATCAAGACTAAAACTTCACATAATTGGTCTTAGTTGGTCTTTGTCTCATCCAAGACATCACAACTTACCAATCTCAAATGTACAAGAGTAGAAAACATTTTACTCTTACATTTGACTAGTGTTAATAAATCTTCCTTTATGTCACTCAAAGTTACAATCTTGGAGTATGACTCTAAGAATTGTTTTGGAACGAAGTATGACTCATCTTCTTGATTTTAACCAATCCAACAATTCATGACCTCTCTTCTTAGCCTTAACAATGCACTAAGACGTCCATAGAGTATGAATTTGTGATATGGTTTCATAATCATTAAGATGATCATCAAATATGATACTAAAGTACTCTCCCATCCTTTCAGATTTGAGAAACTTTTATCTTCTGGCCTAAGTTGATTCTTCTCATTTGTTTTGTCATACATTGTAACCTTTCCAATGTTACAGAATTATACTTAACCTTATAAGTATAATCATATTTACTAATCTTTAGTAAATCATGACAAATCAATCTTTGTGGTCGACCTTGACCAGAGCACACCCAGTGTACCTAATTCCTTAGTCCTTCAATTGACTCACATATACATGTGATCAAAGAATTAGTGTTAATTTTCAAAGATGAAAATTCTCATTCATCATACAATACACCTTGTATGATTCCAAGTTTCTGTCCAATTGAAACTTGGGTGATGAAAAACTTTCTTCATTTGGTAAATTCAGACACTACCACAAATGAAGGAATCAAATCCACTTTCCAATATTGCTATTACTGGAAACATATAAGCAACAATTTTCCATAGATGCCATTGTAAGGATATTTTTAAAATAAATAAAATTAAAACACTTTTTTTTTCTTTTATTTTAAAACTTTGCGGAAAAACTTATCCTTACAATCCACATGAAAACTTTGTTGTTATCTATTCATAAGCAATATATTATAACTCTTAAGCAACAACTCAGAATTCTGATTACCGAACCATGCGATCGAAACCCACCTTCGCAATCAGAATCAACATATACTTACTATAAGCTTCCTATCTTTTCTTTGATTCTTAAAAACATCAACATGTGACCCATTCACATTATGTAATAAGAATCTCCAAATAGGAACTTAATAGAGTTAGTCAGTGGACTTTACCCGAAGTAGAGTCAAACCTCTTGACTTGATCAACCTTATGACCTTTCAGGTGAATAGGGCAGCTTCGCAATCAGTGTCCCTCCCTTTGGCAATAAAACATATAGACCCTTTGGTAATGGCACATGAGACTATCTCAGACTTAGCCTTTCTCTTTACCATTTGGTCAACCGAGTTGACTATGGCCGATCCCTTTCCATTGGGAAGAGAAATCTTTTTCTAGATATCCAATGCTACCATTGTCAATGTCCATTTAAGACTTGGGAAGTTGTTCTTTTAATCAAATTTGCTTTACTGGTGTTCCAAATTATTGCTGATTCCACAACACCAAGCAAATAGATAACATCATTAAGGGTCTTGTCATAGTCTGTCTCATAGTAGTCCCAAAGAGACTCACTATGTTACTAAGAAAGTGATTGAACATCCAACTTTCACGAGACTTTGACACCCAACTCTCCCGGCTTGTCAATACGTGACTTCATCACCAAGATGTGATCACATATAGATCTTGCTTGCCAATAGGGCTTGAGTGACCTTAAACTTTTCAAGAACTTGTGGGTGAGGGAGAATAATTGGAGGAGGTGGAGGAAGTGAAGCATGATGTTGAGGGACACCATCTTCAAGAGATTTGGGAAGATCATAGTTGTCTGAACCAGACATCTATAATGGGAGAAAATCAAGTTAGTTGATTCAAAGTCCTTAATATAACACCCAATATGAAATATTAAGGCTAGGACCCAACACAGTATTTTATAATTTGGAAGAGGGATGCCGTAATCCAAGCTATAAAATATTTGAAGGTAGGCGAATGACGAATCACCAATTTCCACCATGAAAAACGAAATAATTTATTAGGTTTTAATTGGATTTGAAATTCCTACATCTTTTGAGATTCATTGAACTTTTCAATGGCATGTTTCAATCTCGAGTGTGCCCTCTCAAATTTTGTGACTGGGATGCCGAGGATCACAAAACAAGGTGTGAATAACCATACCAATTCACATGGTACCCTTAATATTATCACCTAATCAATGTGCCGGTTAACCACACGCGCTCCATTGATCTATGACAAACATTAAGTCACCCTTCGTGATCCTTACTAGTCCAAGTTAGTGTGCCGGTTAACCACACACACTCCACCAACGACTTGGTAAGGTATAAAGTGTGAATTCCATGGGCTAGCACCAAATTCACATTTTTCCTAAAGTAACTAAGATTGGGAATTAAATAAAAAATATTTAGTTACTTTATAATAATCATTATACTTTTAATGAGAATTTAAAGTCATTGTCCTACCCGTTCGGCTAACGACCCTCCACCGATCAAGCAAGCGGTGGGTGAGAGTGGACACCCATTAAGTTGCCATTTTATAGGCAACAACCTTATACCCACCTTATAGACCGGCTTCGTGAATGAGGCCTACTAACGGTAAAACGACTTGTTCTTATACATATATATAATAATTAACCATTAATGTTATAAATAGTATAAGGGTAGAATTTTAACTTTTAAAACTTCTAGGGTATGGAATTAAAGTTTATTAAAGTGTGTGAAACTTTTCCAAATTCCAAAACTTGAGGGCAAGTTTTGTAACTCTTCAAAACTTTTCATTTCATAACTTATGAATTAAAGGTTCATAAAATGAAGAGTCTTCATTTTATGTAACTTATGTGTTTTTAATGTGTGTTAAAGAAAAGTGACCTTTGGATATCCATAACTTGAGGACAAATTATGGACTCCATTAAATCACATAAATGATCAAGAATTAATCCTAAACAATTAGCAAATAATTCCTATCATCTTCTAAATTCATAAGAACATGAACATGATTATCAAAGTTTCAAGAATTATATGAACACATACAAAGCATGAAATTTTGATATATGCTATGGTAAATGGATTAGAACAACCATTACACCAACTAAAATAAGTTTTAAAACATCAAAACAGTTTTGAGTAAAGTTTCTAGTCCATTTCCAGCAGCAAAAGTCAAAAATCTGCATTCTAAACCTTCTACTCGCCGAGTGCACGAACCTACTCGGCGAGTAGGATGAATTTTGCCTTAGACTCGGCGAGTCCCCCCATGGACTCGGCGATTCCATCATGCAGACAGCAAAAAATTTCGACTTTTTTCACTATTTTGCATCAAGTATCAAACAAGCAAGCCTAGGCTCTGATACCACTGTTGGGTTTTGAGCAATCTAACACTTCCTAAGTGTGCATGCAACCCTAATAAACCTTGGATCTATGTTTGTCTAAATACATGCAAAATAATAATTTCCCAAGGTTCAAAACCTATATAACATGGCATGGGGTACTTTTAAACATAAAAGAATTAGATGAGATTACATACCTTTTTGATGAGTTTGATTCTTAAGGAGTTTGAGGGCCAAGCACCAATAGTGTGAATGCCTCAAATGGAATCACAAATCACCACAAACTCTTGGAAAACTTTGAGAGAGTGTATACACACTATAAAATCGACCACACACAACCACACACACTAGTGACACTAGTGGCTATTTCATGCAACATAAGCATGCTTATATAGTGTACATGATTAGGGTGAAACCCTAATAACCCATGACCTTTCCTTTTCCAAGGATCCATGGGTTAAAAGCTCCATGGATCATACATGGACTTCCATATAAGCCTAGCCCATTAACTAATGAGTATTAGCCCACACCATATAAAACAATAGCCCACAATTTAATTAGTCTTCCTTTTAATCTCTAAATTAATTCATAATTAATTTAAGACTAAAACTAATTAAATAACATGACTTCATATTAATATATTATAACTTATAATATATTAATAATCATATGTGTATAACTCTCATAAAATTATCCATAAATCGTTTGGGTGAAGTGCAACCCAAATGGACCATGTCGGGTCGGGTCAAGTATGTACCAAATAAGTTATGGACTTAGACACCTTATCCAACAAAGTTAAGGCCGAGCACCAGCGTCTGCATGGTAAGCTGCAACCACTGGAGATTCCCAAGTGAAAGTGGGAACAAATTACCATGGATTTTATCACCAAATTGCCAATGACTGCAGAGGAGTCGATGCAATTTGGGTGATTGTGGATAGGTTGACGAAGAGGGCTCATTTTCTTGCTATCAGTGAGAGCTCTTCTGCTGAGAGGTTGGCAGAGTTGTATGTGAGGGAGGTGGTATCGCGGCATGGGGTTCCGATGTCGATTGCTTCAGATCGAGACGTACGATTTACTTCCAGATTTTGGAAGAAGTTTCACGAGGAGTTGGGTACGAGGCTGCATTTCAGTACTGCATACCACCCACAGACGGACGGGCAGAGTGAACGGACAATTCAGACGCTCGAGGATATGATCCAAGCGTGTGTTTTGGATTTTGGAGGGAGTTGGGAAACCTATTTACCCTTGGCAGAGTTTTCGTACAACAACATCCATCATTCGAGCATTGGTATGCCACCCTTTGAGCTGTTGTATGGGAGGAGGTGTCGGACCCCCATCTGCTGGGGAGAGGTGAGGCATCGGGTAATGGGTAATACGGAGATTGTGCTTCAGACGACAGAGCAGATACAACAGGTCAGGCAGAGATTGTTGACCGCTCAGAGTCGCCAGAAGAGTTATGCGAACAGGCATCGATCTGAGCTCCAGTTTGAGGTTGTTGACCTTGTACTCTTAAAGGTCTCTCCTTGGAAAGGAGTAATTCAATTCAGGAAGAGGGGCAAGTTGGGGCCTCGATATATTATACCTTTCAGGGTAATCATGAGGGTAGGCAGGGTAGCCTACCGTTTGGATCTACCTGCCGAGCTGGGTCAGATTCACGACACCTTTCATGTGTCGCAGTTAAGGAAGTGTATTGCCGACGAGTCGGCAGTGGTACCATTAGAAGATATTCAGGTGGATGCGGGCCTGAACTATGATGAGAGACCGGTGGCAATTAGGGATCGAAAGGTTAAGGTGCTGAGGAACAAGGAAGTACCCTTGGTGCAAGTGCAGTGGCAACATCGGAAGGAGTCCGAGCTGACGTGGGAGTCCGAGTCGGAGATGCGGGAGCAGCATCCAGAATTGTTTTCGGTATAAGACTTCGGAGACGAAGTCTGGTTCTAGTGGGGGAGAATTGTAACAGCCTGAAATTCAGGTACAACCGATTAGCCCTTCATCTTTTATATAATTCTCATTTTTGGCCTTTGTTTTGGGCGAGTACGTTGCGCGTACTCGCGCGCCTTCTGGAACGCGTTGTCACCCGGGTACGCTGGGCGTACCCAAGGTTACGCCGGGCGTAACTAGTCCAGACCCAAAACCCTAATTTGGCTTGATGTCTATAAAAGGAATGAGATGGCCTCGTCCCTCACCCACCATCCTTCAGAAAGAAACCCTAAGAGAGCTTTTCCCTAGTTTTTAGCTGGAGTGTGAGTATTCTAAGCCTCAAGGTGTCATTTCAAGGTAGCAAAGGAGAAGAGAAGTCCATTGTGGAGGCTAGGAGCTGGTGAACAAGTGTAGATCTGAGGATAACAAAGGTTGGAGCTTCTTCCTGAGGTAAAAAGTTCAGATCTTTCCTTGTAGTTCTTATGGTATGCTTCTTGGACCAATTTCTAGGGTTTTGGTCCCAAAGATGGAGACTTTATGAGCAAGTAGTCTCCATTGTCTTAGATCTACCATATTCCAGGTCTATTTGAGTTGTATGTTCATAAAAATGTGAACTTGGACGTAAATATTTAGCCATGCATGAGATCTAGATCTTTGGAGGTGAAAAGGAAGGTATTAGAGGGTGTAGGAGCCTTTACAGCCATGCCAAGGCTTAAAGGTTCCAACTTTATGGGTTAGGAGACTTAAAGAGAGCCAGATCTGGAAGTTGAAGGAGTGTCTTAACCATTTAAGACAAGAAATATGGTATGGCTGAATCTGGGATTTACGCTGGGCGTAACTCCCAATACGCGCAGCGTAAGGTGTTGCGACCCCCGATTGTGATTCATCGATGTACGCTCCACGTACAGAAGCAGGTACGCCCCGCGTACTATTTTCAGTTGACTTTTGTTGACTTTTAGGGTTTTGGTCAACATTTGGACTTTGAGTCAAGGAGGGGTGAAATGGTCTTTTACCCCTCTATAGGATAATCATAAGGGTGTAGCCTAGTCTTGGAAGCCTTTATTAATTAGAATAATATTTTGTTATGATTAGGCGGGGTTGGGTCTTCGTTTCGAGATTTGGAGATAGCGAGCATGTAAGATTCTAGACTTCCTGTGAGGTGAGTCTTCTCACTATACTGTACCCGGAAGGGTATTTATGTGTGACCGAGAGGTCGGATATGTTATTAGTTGTATGCCTTGTATATGATTAAGTTAACCGTTTGTATGTGCTATGTATGTTATGCTTGATATGGGCCGGAAGGAATTATGTTATGGGCCGGAAGGCATTTTATATTATGGGCCGGAAGGCATTGTGATGTGGACCGGAAGATCGACGCGGGTAGGACCGGAAGGTTTACCGGGTCGGGACGGAAGTCCCCTGAGACACATGGACCGAAAGGTCATGGCTTGGAAAGACGTATGTGCGTAAGTAGTATTTTGAGGAACTCACTAAGCATTTATGCTTATAGTTGTTGTGTTATGCGTTTCAGGTACTAGCGAGTACCGTGGGAAGGCGCCGGCGTGATCTGTACACATTGATGAAGGATTTATAATCTTGGGATTTATATGATTTGTATTATGATATGATACATTAGATCTTTATGACTTGTTTTGGATGAAAACATGTTTTTAAGAAATGAAAATTTTGTTTGAAAATTTACGTTGTTAAAGTGTGAGAGTGGACACCCATTAAACCACCATTTTATAGGCAATAACCTTATACCCCCTTATAGACTGGCTTCATGAATGAGGCCTACTAACGGTAAGACCGACTACTCTTATACATATATATATATATATATATATATATATATATATATATATATATATATATATATATATATATATATATATATATATATTCTTAAACTTATAATATTATAAAGTATAAGGGTTGAATTTTACCATTTAAAACTCTAGGATTTGGAACTAAAGTTTCATTGATGTGACTCTACAAATTCCAAAACTTGAAGGCAAGTTTTGAAACTTATCAAAACTCTTCACATTCATAACTTATGAGTTTAATAGAATTTTAATGTATGAGACCTTTCACTTCCATAACTTGAGGACAAGTTATGGAGGTCATTAAAATTCATTTAGATCATTTTCTAACAACTAAAATTATCACACGATTTATGATCTAACTAAACTCATAATCAAGATAATTTCAAGTCAACAAATTGAAAGCAATTGTGTTTATCATATAAAACAACAATTATTTTAAAACTTTGACAATTATTTTGTGGTTAGATGAGTACAAGCACTACCATATCAAAAAAAAAACATTTCCAATGATCCAAAACATTTTGTGGTAGTGTTCCCAATCCAAACCAAGCCAAGAAACTCGAAATTCTACAAACAGAGCCTTCAACTCGTCGAGTGCATGAATTGGACTCGGCAAGTTGCTCTGTTACTGAGTGGACTCGTTGAGTCTGTTCATGGATTCAGCGAGTTCACCAGTAAGAGGCCAAAATTTCGACTTTTTCAGCTTTGAAAAACTAGTAAGCATCAAATATAATAGAAAACAATCATAGGCTCTGATACCACTATTGGGTTTTGAGCACTATAACACTCCTATGGTGCACATGAAAGACTAAATGCTTTGGATCAATGTTTTCTCTAATTATACATGCATTTTCAATTTTTTCAAAGCATTCTCCCTAGCTAGCAAACAATTGAAGCTATACAATATAAACTAGGTTGGATACTTATCTCTTGAGTAGGGTAGAGTTGTTGACCTTTAAAATCTTGAGCACCTCAAGTGTGATGCCTCTATTGGTTCACAAGCACCAATATGCAAGAGGAGGCTTAAGAGAATAGGTTGCTAGCACAAAATCAACTTCACCTTATTGGAAAGTAAGTGGCCAATGATTTTTGCTCAAGGAGGGAATAATTTATAGTGTTGCACATGCTAGGGCTACACTTTGTAAACCCTAATGACCCACAACTTTCCACATTCTCATGATCCATGGATTTAACCTCCATAAAATATCCATGGATTAGTTTAGCCCATCTACATAATCATGGATCATTGGCCCACACTACAAGTATCATGGATTTACATAATCAACCCCATATATTTAATTAGTCTCTTTTGACCACAAAATTAATTCCAGTTTAATTCTTGATCAATACTAATTAAATAATATGATTTCATATTAATATATTATACTTGTAATATATTAATGAATCATAATCACCTTATTCTCAAAATATATCCTATCAAAATGCATTGGTGAAGGTAACCCAAAAAGGACCATGCTACAATTGGGTCAAGTACATCCCAGTTATAGTTATGGGCTTAGACACCAAATCCAACACTTTAGGGTTATTCTAGAGAGAAAAATGAGCATTTTGGAGGAGGAGAAAAAGAATGAAGCAGGTGGGTAAATGTTCTTGTCGATTCAAAATTCTAACTTTTAGTTTATATGAACAAGAGAATCCAAGATTATTGGGAATGTGGAGATACCAAAAAAGATAAGAAACCAATTAAATTAATAGGACACTAAGCTAGGTCAAACTAATAAATGATAATGCTGAGAAATATAAGGATTCGAAAAGGTGGGTTAAGTTTTAATATTATTTTATTTTTGGATAGTTGTACTATTAGCTTAATGCTTTGGGCATCTTAAAAAAGTACTATTATACTAAATTTATTTTTAAAATAGTGAGATTTCTATAATAATATTGTGTCTGTGTGTGTGTGTGTGTATATATATATATATATATATATATATATATATATATATATATATATATATAAACACTATATATTAGAGGTTGTTTTTCAATTCCAAAATCACGCAAGGATGAAAGAAAAAACTGAGAAGAACGTGAAGGTGTTTTCCAAGGGTTTTGAGTGTGAACTTCGACCCTAATCAAGTAAGTAACTCTTCTAATCTATTACTATGGTAAGAGTGTAGGTTTCAAATGTTGGGTTTTGATACATCTATACACACATGATTAGGGCAACAGAATAAACAAATTAATCTCTATGTGCACATACACCCTAGGATGTAGGTTTTACTATTATACAACCTATTTTAAAACTATAAATATACTAAAGAAATATAGAATTACTAATGTCTTTTGTAGCTTGATCTTGATCTTCTTGAACCTTCTCGATCCAACCATTATTGCTTGGATCAGAAGGCCCAACGGAGAATCCCTCTTATGGAATCACACCCAAGAGTCCAAAGAGAGAACCAAAAGAAAACTAGGTGAGGGGAAAACTTCTGCAAACCCTAGGAAGAGTTGAGATATTCGTCCCATAGAAAGGGATGGAAGAAGTTTGTGAAATATCAAGCCAAGGTGAAAGGAGAAATGAAACTCTTAGTACCCTATTTATAGCCTTAAAGCCCTAGCAAAGTTTCATCTCCCAACCCATGTGGGATGAAGAGGATTCCAGAATTTCACCTCCCATCCAATGTGAGATGAGATTTTTGAATTCCCTTAATCTTTATGGGTTCTGAAATAGTCCAGTTTGTCAATCTTTTAACTAATTAATATTCAACCCCTTGAATTATTTAATTCTCAATTAATTCCAACATAGTTTCAGATGAATTTATTAAACTTAATAAAATAATAAACTAATTTTCTCCTTATTTATATTTGTTTTAATTTCTCATTTGTGTCATAAGGGCAACCCAAAAGAACCATCTTATTATTTAGAAATATTACCAATAGTTAATGACCTTGGACACTATTTCCAACATAAAAGACATGAACGGACCTTTGACGACCCTCTGGTCATCGGAAAACCAGCATAAAGCCATGAATTAATTATTTAAGCCTACTTAGATTAGTTCCATACCTTTTTCTTCATATGATGAATTTACTTATGAGACCTCTGATGTATTAATTCATTGCAGAAAGACTTGGTCAAGTGGAATGAACCCTAGGACCCCGAAAACCAATAATATGCCATTGTGTGTATGATTGGTGAAGTTTTGATATTGTTATCCATTTGGATCCTTTTTATATCCTTAACACATGTGTTATGATCATAATCATAACTTAATGTGTTAAGAACATAAACACTAAAGCCAGATACTTAATGGAACCACTGGTAGGATAAATGAAACCAATAATTAGATTAATATTATGAATGTACGAAATATGTCACCGTTTTGCAAAATTTTAATAAAATGATGAATATTTTTATGAGAGTAAAACCAGTGTCATTGAAATCGTTTATGTGTGTCTAGTTTTTTCCATATCTAGACCACTTAACCTGATTCAAATCCTAAGTGGGCTAAATAATGCAGTATGTCCATGGTCGTCAAACTGAACTAAACAACGTGTAATTGTTTCCTTGTATAATGCATATAAATTATAGAAAAGTCGGATTGACATGAGTTCAGTGGCTGATGAGTATAAGTTTACCTATCAATATTATATTTATAAACCTAACTAACTTATCTACTAATGCACTTATATGCAGTTGATAACATCTATTTTATACATATATTTATGACGCTTTCTTATTATTTTATATTATGTTTTTATGCTATTTAGAACTAAAAGGCACTTATAATGCTTAAATTTATTTTTTACGGGTATACTTTGTTGCTAGAACGGAAAGGGAGTGAAAAGACTGGAATTGGAGTTGAATCAAAAAAAAAAAAGAGGTTGGGGAAGCACATTACGGCCAGCGTAATGGGGATACGACCAACGTACTGGGTTGGGTGGTTCCGGATCAAAACATGCATAATTTTAACTTACACCCAGCGTACGTAAGTCAGTTAGTTTAGAAACTTATAAATTGCTATTTTTTGCTAACCAGAAGAGAGATTACCACTTTTGTTAATCTTTAGTCAACAAGTAACTTTAGAGAAGCCGTTTTAAGCGTCTAGAAGGTGGACAGAAGGTCATTAAGCTGAAAGGAGCAAAGATATGAAAGATTAGAGAGCGGATTCATGTCAGAAATCATGTGATTTGTTGTTCTGATCATGATTAACATTACACTGTGTGTTTACTTTCTGATTTGGGTGTTAAAAACCTTTGCTTTGTGTTTATGATTTGATGAATCATTGAGAATTTGGATTAATTGCAATTTGGATTGTTTATTCTTGTTTAATTTATTTTTCAAGTTTGATTGGAAGATCCATATGTAGTAAAGCCTGTTATTTTATTCCCTATTTTTGAATTAATAGAGTTTATATGATCATTCTAACTGTGCTAATTTGAATTATAGTTGTTCATGATCATTGGTAATTATGACTAGAGTTGGATCAAAACCTAGGGTTAGGAAATGAAGTGATGAACTTTAATGTGTGTGCATGAGTAGATGATCATTCAATGCATGATTTAATTCATATGATCATTAGGATTAATAAAGATCAAATATTGCTTAATACGAATAAATAGTGATTAAGGGTCCAAGTCCCACAGTGGACATAGGTGGAATCATTTAGGAGGAGTTTTATATATTTTCCGTTTCAAAAAAATATTGATTTGCATGATTGCTTGTTCACTTGATCACCGAATCAATAGTTTTGCTAAAATCAAAGGATTAGTAGTCTGATCATGATGCTAGTCATATTATCAGTGAATAATGAATAAATATCCATTGCACTTAGTAGTTAGCCAGTATTTTGAGATGAAATCAAGACTAAACCAAAGTACCTAAAGAGATTTTGTCACACCCCCAAACCGGAAACGGCGGAAACGTTTGGGGACGGAGGACGTCATGTGTAGTATCACAACAATTGCATCATAGTAATCAAAGTAAAGATAACCATTACAATATAATATGAACATTTACATATGATTGATCCATTGTTTGTATACATCAAAAGTAGCAAAAATATAAAGACGAGACACTGAATGCTCCGTCTTGTCAAAAGTCGACGAGAGTACCTGTCTACTGATGCCTTGAGAATACAAGCACTTTTGAAAACGTATCAGCATAAAGCTAGTGAATTCATAAGAATGCTTTTGTAATGAAACCAGTCATTGAATTCTAAAAACAAATGTATGAATATTTCCCAAGAAAATCCGATATTTTCTAACATGTAAGTTCTGTTTGAAAACCCTGGCTGCCACCTGTATGTATAGTATGTTCTGCTTGAAAACCCTAGTTACCACTAGTATTTAGTGTATGTTCTGTTTGAAAACTCTGGCTACCACCGGTATGTAGTGTATGTTCTGTTTTAAAACCCTAGCTACCACCAGTATGTAGTGTATGTTCTGTTTGAAAACTCTGGCTACCACCAGTATGTATAGTATGTTATGTTTGAAAACCCTGACTACCACCAGTATGTATAACAGTTTTATTAATTAAAATAAACCGACTAATGTATCCCTAAATCCTCCAGTGTAATGTTTGGTAGTTTTATTAATTAAAACTAATGAAGAATGAAATCCCGTAAACAAAGGTTAGTTTATACTATTGTGAGTTCGTATAACCATGCTTCATATGACTAGTGACGTCAGTGACGTTTCTTCAGGTATCGTACGGTATGATATTTGTCACCCCAGGCATGCCTGCCTAACTGTAGCTAGCAGTTTAGGTGTGAAATTGTCAGTCCCGAATAGATCTATTCACAAATCTGACGCTCTCCCTCCAGGAGACTCTGGTTATACTAAATGTTGAGGGTTTTACCAGTACCCCGAAGGGTACAAATGAAGAGATGTCTCACAATCCCGTATTAACTAGTTTACGTGTAGTTCTGTATCATGTTCTCGTAATTGAAACCGTTTGTATACTTGGTAGAGTATAAATAATTATAAGTAAAATAATTATTTAGTGTTATACACTTGTTATCTAAACGTAGTAATGAATATCATCAACTAAATCTGTCATAGTTTATATGATTGACCAAGTAAGTAGTTTGTATCGGTAAAATTGGTAATGAATTCCCCAAACTATACTTATTATAGTTTGACTGAAATATTATGTTCATGGTTCGTGATTTGTTTTGAAAACTATGAAATTTTTATTTGAAAGTGTCCCTTACGCGCCGCATAACACAAAACGGATAATATATATATATATATATATATATATATATATATATATATATATATATATATATATATATATATATATATATATATATATATATATATATATATATATATATATATATATATATATAATGAAAATCGTTGGGTTGTATCATTTGCATAAGTTTTAAATTTGTTGAAAAACCTTTTTGTCTTAGTTCACAAATTTATTTGTGTTTGGCTTGTATCCCCCCCTGTAACGACCAAAATTTCAAAAAAATTAAAACTTTTCAAAAGCCACTCATTTTAATAACGTTGTTACAAAAAGGTTTTCAATACATTATTTAACAGAGTATTTCCCAGGTTCATTTCATAAAACACCAACGCGAGGAACGGTACGATCACGCCTTTGCCTTGCCACAGACTCCTGAGAACCTGAAACATAAAACCACAACTGTAAGCCCGAAAGCTTAGTGAGATACCCCCAAAATACCAACCACATATACGCCTTTCCAGGCCACGACCTTCCGGTCCCAAAACATATCGCCTTCCGGCCCATAACGCAATGCCTTCCTGCCCATAACATATTGCCTTCCGGCCCATAACATATAAGCATACATATCATAACAGAACATAGAACGACCCTGCATACCGGGTCACATCAGGTCTAGCAATCATACGCATAACACATAATCATATAACAGTTCACAATCAGCAATCTATCAACAGACCACATAACATAACCTTACTCTATTCAAGATACCGGCCTAGCCGGTCACTAGCATAACATCACCCTACGAATCAATCAATATACTAAATGCACACATACGCCTTTCCAGGCCATGACCTTCCGGTCCACATAGCAATGCCTTCCGGCCTGAAACATATAATGCCTTCCGGCCCATATCATAGCAACTGACAACTACCCGGATTTCCATCCGATAAAAAGGTTGGCCTTGGTGCCATAAACCCTAGCGATATAGTGAGGATAACTCACCTCGAAACTGCCGACTGAACATATAGCTCAAGCTGCTCCGATCACTGATACGATCTCCACCTCTGGACAGCCACCAATGCACTGAACTCAAACAATAGACAACAATTACCAAACTACCCCTGGAATCACTGGTCAACCCTTGGCCAAAGACAAGGTCAAAGTCAACCCCTGACTGACCCTACTCGCCGAGTCAACCCTATGACTCGCCGAGTCCCCATACTCGGAACTTCACTCAATCCGCGATCTAACTCGCCGAGTCACCCCGAGACTCGCCGAGTTCAACAACTCTGAGTCCACTCGCCCTCAACTCACCGAGTCATCCCTTGACTCACCGATTCTCGACTCAACCCTAGAATATCGGGACTCTTCGACAAGACTCGCCGAGTCTATGGCTATCTTCAACCTACTCGCCGAGTTGTTCATACAACTCGCCGAGTCCAAGGGCGTCTTCAAGCTACTCGCCGAGTCTGTTCATCGGACTCGGCGAGTCCATGCCATGCAACCGCTCAAACTGCTTTCTAAGGTCAGATCTGCTCCGACAATTCATAAGTCTGGCCTTCCTAGGCTGGTTCATTACGTAAAGTCCTCATTTCGGTGCTCATAATACACCCCATGACTCATAATTCACATTTTGACCTAAGGCATAAGGATTCCAATCCAAAACCTCCATTGATTCCCGAAAAGCTCAGGCATGGGACATTCTGGACTTCCAAGGGTCCCAATATAGGGTTCCAAACACTTGGGGGACTAAGGAACACTCAATCTAGCCACAAAAGGGTTCAATAAACCCTAAATCCATGTGCACATCAACATAGAAGGGATCAACTCGAAATATTACCTGAATAGCGTTGCTCTGTGTCCCCAACCCTCAGAATATGGCTTCTCCTGTTGTTCTCTTAACCAAGCCTCCTTCTCCTTGCACAATAACACTTCCAAGATCAATAATGGTCTTCTACCTTGCTCCAGATGCTCTCAATCGAATTAGGGCTTCACTCACAGGACTAGGGTGAACAATGACGGCCATAAGGCCCCTTATATATGTCCCAAACCTGGACGGTTAGGGTTTCGCTAAACAGCGCGGACTCGCCGAGTCCATATCCTGACTCGTCGAGTCCAGTCGCGAACCCGCGACCAGATCCGCGATCCTACTCGGCGAGTCTGAGCTCCAACTCGTTGAGTCCCCTCTTCAAACGCCCAAAATCATAATCATAACAATACCTGGAATTCTGGGTTGTTACAATTCTCCCCCACTTATATTAGGCTTCGCCCTCGAAGCCTACAGCAACTCAACTCCAAGGATATTCCCACAACGCTCCACCGGGCCTTAACCGACCCAGGTCTCTCAAGGCATAAATATCGAAACTCGAACATACATTCCCCTCCTTCACGGTGTCCTGATCACCATCTCAAACCGGGCATCGACTGTACCCCTGATCATCACTCTCAATAACCGAGAATTACCCAAGATGCAACTCTGCTCTAAATCGCAACGATCACTCGACCCATAAGAGCTAGAAAACCCTGAACCATTGAATCCCCAATCCGAGTTCCACTCTATCCATTCCGCGACGACGGAATGACCCATCCTCCATCTCAGAGCAACTCTCACGAGTTCCCCTCTTGCAACCGCACACTCATGCTGGACTAGCTCCTACACCCTCAGGTTGGGAAAACCTGACGCACTGATAATATCCTCAAACATCTCCCAGAATGAATCACTAATATACACCCCATACCCTGATCAGAATCACACTGAGAGTTCAAGACTCTCTCTCTCTCTCTCTCTACATCCCTTCCGAGCCTTTTGGCTCTACTCTTGCGGATTTCCCTCCGCGACCTCAGCGGTCATTCCAAACCGGATGAGCTTCTAATCCACTGCCGCAAACACGCTGCTCACCAACCATACTCGAATTGCTCTAACATAACTCTGCTCTGCCACTTTCACTTCCGTGAACTTGCACTCCCTCTCGGAGTTACACACCTCTTACCTTTCTCTCCTCCTTTACCAGGGAATCCACCCGGCTACAATGTCACTTCGACAAATGCCATGGTGCTTGCCCGATGCTACACCACCCTTAGCGTGTCCGCTATCCATCCAATACACTTATTCTGACTCTCCTCGCAGGGACTTTCAAGCCCATGCACTACTTCAACTAAACAAGATCGCTACCCGGGGCCAGACCTTCCATTGCAAACACACTGCAACATACACAATCCGCAATCTCAAACTGATCCAACAATACCAGCAGAGTCTCCAGCACGACTGGACCGACTCACATAACACATATTAGCCACTCGAGGCTATATCTCTGTGGGTCCGTACACCCAAACTCTGCGAACCCTCAGGTTCTAACTCTGGGAACCTTCCGGTTCCAACTCTAGAAACATGCACAACATAAATCCCGTGGGATTAATGCAGTACAACCCATCACGTACATCAAGCATAAAAATACTCTGATCACGTAACCCCGGTTACCTACTCAAACTTGATCCCGGCCTGCTCCCAAGCCTCCACAATCAAATGCCTTAGGTCTGTATTCCGCCCCGCATACCCGACACTCGCTCTTGTCAGCCTATACTCTGAGCTGACAGAACACTGCTGAATCCCAACAGCTAAGCACCCTCACATACTCATCGATCTCCCGGAGAATTCTCCAATTCTCCCACACTTAAAGCACTGACTAACAACCACCAGTCGCCAACAACGACCTTCCAAAACAACCCTACACAAAAGAACACTTACACACTGGCTGCTTCCCACAAGCATAAACAACCCTCAGCAAAACGCATCTCCTCACTGACCAATCCGCTCAAAAGAATCCGATCTTCAATTATCCGTTCCACGATTGTAGATGCTACCCGACACTCAACCCAATGCCGCATCTCCACTAATAACCCTCACGAACGATAACCAACGATAGCACAAAACACCAAGCTATAATCATACCAAACCCTCAGGGAACAACGGATACCAAAACGAAAACCCGAAACACAAATCCATAACCATGCCAAACCCTCAAGGAACAACGGATACCAAGACGAAAACCCGAAACACAAATCCATAACCATGCCAAACCCTCAAGGGACAACGGATACCAAGACGAAAACCCGAAACACAAATCCATAACCATGCCAAACCCTCAAGGAACAACGGATACCAAGACGAAAACCCAAAACACAAATCCATAACCATGCCAAACCCTCAAGGAACAACGGATACCAAGACGAAAACCCGAAACACAAATCCATAACCATGCCAAACCCTCAAGGAACAACGGATACCAAGACGAAAACCCGAAACATAAATCCACACAAGGATACCAGCACAAACAATACACCACCATAATCGCAAGATAGCAAAACATCAAGAAAGAAACATACCCGCAGCTGCCTCCGACACCGCTCTGACCTCCTCTGCCGCAAGCTGATAAGCACGACCCTGAGCCCTTGGGGCTCCGCTCCATCCTGACCTCCTCCTGGAATCCTCAAAGTGGCCGGTGCTGGAGCCTGCACCGGTCCTGCAGAAAGCTGTGGACAGTTGACCCTCAAATGTCCAACCTAACAACAATGATAACAAGTCCTCAAATCCCGAACCGGCACTGACTGCCAACAATCCCGCGCATAGTGCTCCTCCTTTCCGCACTTGCGGCATGCACCACCGGACCAACAAGCTCCGGTATGACCCGTCCCACACTTCCCACAAGTGTGGCCGCTCAGATTTCCCAATCTAACATCAACGGTCCTGGACCGTTTCGGCGCCGGCTGCGACTGCATCAAAGCCTGCCTCAGCTCACGCAACTGTACCTCAACCTTCAACTCACGCCGCCTGGCGGCCTCCTGGAACTCCAACAAGGTCTCGCACCTCTGCGCAGGCACGGGCTGTCTGATATCCCCCTTGAGCATACTCAGATATCGAGACATCTGAGCCTGCTCCGAAGTGAACTCAGGGCAAAACATCGCCCTCTCAATACACATCCTGGTGATCTCAGTCACCGACTCCAAATCCTGCTTCAACTCAAGGAACTCCTGAGCCAATCTCTCCCTCTCATCCCGCGGAACATAGCGAGTGCTGAACATCTCTCTGAACTGATCCCATGAAACCGCAGCCCTCTGCGCATTGGAATATGACCCCGTGGTCAATCTCCACCAACCCTTCGCCCCGAGCCTCAACAGGTTCAGAGCACCCCTCACCCTCTAATCAGCAGGGCATAAACGCGTAGAGAAACACCCCTCCACGTCTGATAACCATCTTATAGCAACAATCGGGTCCTGAACTCCATCGAATGTGGGAGGCTTCGTATAATAGAAATCCCGATACTGAAAACCCCGACTAGCTCCTCCCCTTACAGCCGCTGCTACAGCCGCTGTAGCCGCCGCGGCAGCCGTCTCTGCGAGAGCCGCATATCGCTCCTCAAAATACTCAATCATGGCGGTCTTGATCGACCCAACAATTCCGGCAACTCAGCCCAGGACAATGCAGCAACCCCATCACGTAGGATCTCGCGAATCCTCGCGTCCAACTCGCTCGTGCTCGTCTGGCCGATAACCTCAGACGGCACCGATCCACCAGGAACTCGCTCTCCAGCTCCCGATCCTGATCCGGACCCACTATCATCATGCCTCGAAATCTCCATACCGAAGACACCATACCAATCTCAGACACTTCCCAATATCCTGGGATCCAACTCTCGCAACCCAACCCTAGAGATCATGGTTTCCCTGATACGCGTATGGGTCCTGTGCTTTCAGTAGTACGGGCCCGTACTACCTTCCACACCTACCCATATTTGTATGAAGTACTACCACAATACCCTAGAGGACATGCATAACAACTATCAACCCTCACCACTAGAGGAACACTGAGAATCTCCCATAAGGGACCCTAGGCTACAGGCATCACAAATCAGGCAACATTATCATGAATTCCTGAAGATCCCTAGCCTAACTCTAGCATGCTGTTCTATCAAGCTCAAATAAAACAAATATCATGTATGGTATCTTGGGGTTACTTACTGGCTCCGGCTGATCGTACCTCCGCGTCCTCCCTTTACTTAATTTGAAAACCATTTTAAACTTTCTCTTTTTAAAATCCTCCTCAATTTGAGACTGGAGTCACACGAATGTTCCCCCAATTCACTCAAACCAAGGCTCTGATACCAACTTGTAACGACCAAAATTTCAAAACAATTAAAACTTTTCAAAAGCCACTCATTTTAATAACGTTGTTACAAAAAGGTTTTCAATACATTATTTAACAGAGTATTTCCCAGGTTCATTTCATAAAACACCAACGCGAGGAACGGTACGATCACGCCTTTGCTTTGCCACAGACTCCTGAGAACCTGAAACATAAAACCACAACTGTAAGCCCGAAAGCTTAGTGAGATACCCCCAAAATACCAACCACATATACGCCTTTCCAGGCCACGACCTTCCGGTCCCAAAACATATCGCCTTCCGGCCCATAACATATTGCCTTCCGGCCCATAACATATAAGCATACATATCATAACAGAACATAGAACGACCTTGCATACCGGGTCACATCAGGTCTAGCAATCATACGCATAACACATAATCATATAACAGTTCACAATCAGCAATCTATCAACAGACCACATAACATAACCTTACTCTATTCAAGATACCGGCCTAGCCGGTCACTAGCATAACATCACCCTATGAATCAATCAATATACTAAATGCACACATATGCCTTTCCAGGCCATGACCTTCCGGTCCACATAGCAATGCCTTCCGGCCCATAACATGTAATGCCTTCCGGCCTGAAACATATAACGTCTTCCGGCCCATATCATAGCAACTGACAACTACCCGGATTTCCATCCGATAAAAAGGTTGGCCTTGGTGCCATAAACCCTAGCGATATAGTGAGGATAACTCACCTCGAAACTGCCGACTGAACATATAGCTCAAGCTGCTCCGATCACTGATACGATCTGCACCTCTGGACAGCCACCAATGCACTAAACTCAAACAATAGACAACAATTACCAAACTACCCCTGGAATCACTGGTCAACCCTTGGCCAAAGACAAGGTCAAAGTCAACCCCTGACTGACCCTACTCGCCGAGTCAACCCTATGACTCGCCGAGTCCCCATACTCGGAACTTCACTCAATCCGCGATCTAACTCGCCGAGTCACCCCGAGACTCGCCGAGTTCAACAACTCTGAGTCCACTCGCCCTCAACTCACCGAGTCATCCCTTGACTCACCGATTCTCGACTCAACCCTAGAATATCGGGACTCTTCGACAAGACTCGCCGAGTCCAAGAACAGACTCGCCGAGTCTATGGCTATCTTCAACCTACTCGCCGAGTTGTTCATACAACTCGCCGAGTCCAAGGGCGTCTTCAAGCTACTCGCCGAGTCTGTTCATCGGACTCGGCGAGTCCATGCCATGCAACCGCTCAAACTGCTTTCTAAGGTCAGATCTGCTCCGACAATTCATAGGTCTGGCCTTCCTAGACTGGTTCATTATGTAAAGTCCTCATTTCGGTGCTCATAATACACCCCATGACTCATAATTCACATTTTGACCTAAGTCATAAGGATTACAATCCAAAACCTCCATTGATTCCCGAAAAGCTCAGGCATGGGACATTCTGGACTTCCAAGGGTCCCAATATAGGGTTCCAAATGCTTGGGGGACTAAGGAACACTCAATCTAGCCACAAAAGGGTTCAATAAACCCTAAATCCATGTGCACATCAACATAGAAGGGATCAACTCGAAATATTACCTGAATAGCGTTGCTCTATGTCCCCAACCCTCAGAATATGGCTTCTCCTGTTGTTCTCTTAACCAAGCCTCCTTCTCCTTGCACAATAACACTTCCAAGATCAATAATGGTCTTCTACCTTGCTCCAGATGCTCTCAATCGAATTAGGGCTTCACTCACAGGACTAGGGTGAACAATGACGGCCATAAGGCCCCTTATATATGTCCCAAACCTAGACGGTTAGGGTTTCGCTAAACAGCGCGGACTCGTCGAGTCCATATCCTGACTCGTCGAGTCCAGTCGCGAACCCGCAACCAGATCCGCGATCCTACTCGGCAAGTCTGAGCTCCAACTCGCCGAGTCCCCTCTTAAAACGCCCAAAATCATAATCATAAAAATACCTGGAATTTCGGGCTGTTACACCCCCCCCCCTAAAAACGTTTAAAAACCATAAAAGCGTAGAGGTATGAACTCACTGTTTGTTGTGTGTATACGTTGAACTGGAAGATCCTCGAGTTGTTGTACGCGGCACTTAACGGAATCCTAATATCGAATAAATACATATATGTATCTAAATTATCGATTTCGTTAGATAAAGTATAAGAAAAACACTTGTTTTCGGTTAAGGAATGTTATCGGGACTTGATTGAATCGAGGAAACGGGTTTTTCACCACTTAGGAGGTGTGTATGGCCGTTAACAGGAGTTTACGGCCGTGAAGAGTGGTTTACGGCCGCAGTTTATGGTCGTGAACGGTTTACGGCTGTGACTCCTCTTTGAAGGGTTTACGACCCTTGCAGATTTGAAGGGTGTACGGTCATAAACTCAAGAACAAGGGTTTTTGATTTCGAAAAAACGTGTTCCAGATGCTCCAAATCGACCCCAAATGATGATTTTTGATGGTTTTCGGGAGAAAAGAGGTTTTTTTGGTGTTTACGGTCAGGGGTTCTAGAGAGAGAATGAGAGAGTTTTCGGCCAAGAAGATTCAAATGGTGGTGGGGTCCCGTATTTATAGGCTGGGGATATAGTCGGTGTTCGGGTCCACCTGGCACCAACCACAAATGGGTTTACGACCGTAAACAGGTATACGGTTGTACACGGGTGTACGGCCGTACATCCACTTAGGCGGAAAACTTGTTAGTTTTTCGAGACTTTTCGGGTTTTTCGCGCGATTTTTGGTTTCCGACTCGTATAAAATTTATATAAAACTAGTTGATTTTCTAAACCAAGAAGTTTGACAAAAATTCAATAAAATTTAAATTTTATTAATGGAATTCGGTTAAGTGTAACGGAGAAAGCTTCAGGTTGTCATAGATTTGTTTTCAGTCAGTTTATCGATATTTGTTTTTTAATTGTTTATTTGAGATTTAATTCAATTAAACCCCTCGTACTGCTTCTATGTGTTTAATGTAACCTATAATCAAATACTCCAAATTAATTCACCACAGTTCCCCTTGAGTTCGAAACCTGGTCCTACCATAACTATACTATTGCACGATTAGGTACACTGCCTAGTATGTTTATTAGTCCAGTTGCGATAAAATCAGTTTTATAAATTCAAAACTTGAGCAATTAAAATATATACATAAAAACACACATGAAGTTTTTGGAACCATTGTTAGGGATCGATTTTCAATTGATTTGGTTTGTTTTATTACTCGTAATTTGTTTCTTGTTTTTAGTTTAATTTTATTTTTATTTTTATTCCCATTGAGATCATGTCACCTGTCGTGTAAGTTTTGTTGTTATGTGGAGGAATTCGTGATCATATGTATTGTTTGGTTTTTCTTTTCGCATGGGTTTTGAGATTACAGGCGATTAGAGAATTATTGACTTGTTTAGTCTACTACTTTGATGATTTGCCAACTCAACCACGAGGCATAGTACAACAATAAGTATTGTGGTGGTTAAGCGGAAGATAGAACTCTTGTTACTCTTGACTATTTGGGTCATTTTTGTTTTATCTATTAGTTAATGGTGCAAATAAAGCAAAGAAAATATCATGACGGGTCCCGAAAATTTTTGTTTTCACAAACCACTTCTTGCATGCAAGGGATTCAATCAACAATTGTAGCATGATTGCGATGAGGACGAGTGATCGTGATGTGCTAGTTATTTATTTTAGTGTGCTTTTATTTTTATTTTTTTAGTTTTTTTAATTTTCTTTTCCATGTTGATACTCTTGATGTTTTAAATCTTTGTAGAATTTTATTTGTTCTTCGAATACTTTAAGAAGTTTCAATAATTAGGGTTGAATGTTGATTTGTCACGAGAGAAAAAGTCGAGAGAGTCTGAAGTTGAATATCAAGAGCCATGATTTTTAATAAGTGTGGGGTTCCCACTTGATGTAGAGAAGAGTTTTGAAGGAATTTTACAGAAAGAAAATGTTGGGATTGGTCCTAAGCCATTAAGAAGAAAAGACGCATTATTTTGGTTCTTAAAGAAATTTTCAGAAGTCACCACGACGTGGCCATCATCTCCACATCGTGGCATTTTCTATTATCACGACTGCATCAAACATGTTACCATGATGTGGCAACACTAAACTACACTGTGACATTCTTGTATTCCGCGATCATGACAAACTCTTTCTCGACACCACGGCATGGCGTTGCTTTCCCATGTCGTGGCCCACGTTCAACACACTTCTAGAAGTCGGTGTTCTTGGTTTTATTTTCTGGCATATTTCGAAGCAATATTCCATTTTCTAGTCTTCCAGCAATTCTTGGAGCAACTTTTAGCAACCCCATTCGATCTCGCCACTACAGCCCCATGGGAGTCTGTTCTAATTCTCTCTCTTTATTTTTATGCTCTTTAATTGTTTAAGTATGCAATGGGGATATTGCATCATGTAAGTGTTGGGTAGGAGGTCGAATATATGTATACAAACTTACTGATAAAAAAATTACTAGGATTTAAAAATTATTAGAAAGATTTAAAACAATAATCTAAAACTGAATCTGGTTAAAAAAATTGTTATGCTGAGATCAGGATTGTTAGCATTTTGTGGGACGATCCGATGCGAAAAAAGTGAGAAAAAAAAATTGTTATGTATTTTTAGGATTTTTAGATTTTGACTGAAAAAAGTGAGAAAAAAAAGTGTAAAAAAATATATAAAAAAAAGAGTTACAAAGTTTGAGAAAGTCTACAAAGCTATGAAGATCAAGAAATATCATGAAGAAAAGCTCCAAATTATTGTAGACTCGGAATAAGGTGAAATTTTCCAAGTTATTTATTATATTTTCATATTCTAGTTTATTTTTATGTATGTATGCTTGGGGGTTTAACCAATAATACCTTAAGTTTAAGAAAGTTTTTTGGGGATTGATTCGGAGGGATCTATAAAATAAGTGTTGTTCAAAAGAATTGGGAAAGTGTTTATGAAGATTGTGAGTATTTAGGATTTTTTTTTTTTTTTTTGGGGGGGGGGGGGGGGGGGCGGTTCTTAGGACAAATAAGACACAAATACATGGATTGCACTCTTGGAGTAATGGAGAGGCTTAAAATGGAATGTCTTATGCGATGTTGTTAGCTAAAGTCTTGATATGATAATAATAAAATCATTTTTGCTTGAGGGCAAACAAAAGACTAGTGTGCGGTAGTTTGATAACATCTATTTTATACATATATTTATGACTTTTTTTTATTATTTTATACTATATTTTCATGCTATTTAGAACTAAAAGGTACTTATAATGCTTAAACTTATATTTTACAGGTATAATTTGTTGCTAGAATGGAAAAGAGGCAAAAAGACTAGAATTGGAGCTGAATTGGAAAAATTGAAAGAAGAGGTTGAGGAAGCCCATTATGCTCAACGTAATGGGGGTACGCCCAACGTACTGGGTTGGCTGGTTCCGGATTGAAACACACATAAATTAACTTATGCCCAACGTACGTAAGTTAGTTTAGATACTTATAAATTGCGATTTTTGGCTAACCAGAAGAGAGATTATGACTTTTATTGATCTATTGTTGACAAGTAACTTTAGAGAAACCGTTTTGAGGGTCTAGAAGGTGGTCGGAAGACCGCTAAGCTGAAAATAGCGAACATCTGAAGGATTAAGGAGCGGATTACTGCCAGAAATCATGTGGTTTGTTGATATGATCATGATTAGCATTCCATTATGATTTCATTATGTGTTTACTTTCTGATTTGGGTGTTAATACCTTTTGCTTTGTGTTCATGATTTGATGAATTTTTGAGAATTTGGATTAATTGCTATTTGGATTGTTTATTCTTGTTTAATTTATTTTGTCACATTTGATTGCAAGATCCATATGTGTTAAAACTTGTTTTTTTTTATTTCCTATTGCTAATTAATAGAGTGTAGATGATCATTATGATTGCGGTAATTTGAATCATAGTTGTCCATGATCATTGGTAATTATGACTAGTGGTGGATCAAAACTTAGGGTTAGGAAATAAAGTGATGAACTTTAATGTGTGTGAATGAGTAGATGATCATTCTATGCATGATTTAATTCTTATGATCATTGGGATTAATAAATATTAAATCTTTCTTAATACAAATTAAATACTGATTTGCATGATTGTTTGTTCACTTGATCACTGAATTAATAGTTGATTTAATATCAGAGGATTAGTAGTCTGATCATGATGCTAGTCATATCAGGATTCGGTGAATAATGAATAAATATTCATTATACTTAGTAGTTAGCAAGTATTTTGAGATGAAATCTAGTCTAAACCAAAGTACCTATGGAGATTTGTCTTCAGTCAATTTATCGAGATTTGCTATTTAATTTTATATTTGAGATTTAATTCTATAAAACCCCTCTTACTATTTATGTGTGTATATTGTAACCTATAATAAAAAAATCCAAATTAATTCACCATCGTTCCCCTTGTGTTTAACACCCAGTCTTACCACAACTATACTATTGCATGATTAGGTACACTGCCTTGTCTATTTATTAGTCAAGTTGCAATAAAATCAGTTTTATAAATTTAAAACTTAACCAATTAAAATATATACATAAAAATACACATTAGCAGTGTTCCTAGTCGGTTTATAGTATAGTAAAGTAAGTTGCGTATTGATCACAGGGAACAATATTTAGCTAATTAAATAACTACTAAAATTTAATCTAAAAACAATATCTAAAAGGGGGTTTTTATCTAATTTTTCCAGTTTAGATTAACTTAACCATTTAGCTAACTAAAACTAAGCAAACACTTAACTAAGAATGATTGTTATCAGGATTATGAACACACTTTTGTTTAGATTTGAATTCCCTTTTTACTATGGTTAGTTTCTAAACGTGGATTAATTCAGTTGGTTACCAATTTAAATATAATTAGCAGTCTTGATCCGATCTCTTAATATTTCCATCAATTCATGAACTACTATGTAATGATCATACACAAGTAAAAACATAATTGATTATTAAAGATAATTAAGCTATGTGAGAAATATCCAAGATTTTTATCTATGATCAAGACAAATAATCAAACACAATTATGATCAAATTATGTTCTTAACACATGTAAAGTTATTACCTTTATTACCTAATCAAAGATTTTTCAAATCCTAGCTCTAGCAATTTAATGATCATAAACTACGACGTAATCAAGTTCATGCAATAAAATTGGTCATTCAACTACATTTAAATTGAATCAAAGCAATAAAAATCAGAACTTTAACATGGCAGGTGTGATAAATCAAACACTAGTTAAACCAACTTCATAAAATCCATGAAAATAATAACTAGCACATAGTATTAGGGTTCATTTACACTAAATGAAAGCCTAATGATTTAGCTAATCATGGCAGAAAATAAGCCCAAAAACACATAAAAATTCGATTCTATCACACCCCCGAACCGTGAAAAAAATAAACGGCGGAAATGTCCGGGGAGAATGATGTCATGCGTAGTATCACAATAATTGCATCATAGTAATCAAAGTAAACACAACCATTACATTATAATATGAATATTTACAACTGTTTGAAAACATAGTTTTATATACACCAAAATGTGACAAAAGTAAAATACGACACTCCAAAATGCTCCGTCTTTTCAAAAGCTGGTGGGAGTCCCTGTGTACTATAGCCCTGAGAATACAAGTAGGTTTTGAAAGAGTATCAGCATAAAGCCGGTGAGTTCATAAGCATTTTGTTTTAGGAAACAGTTCTCGGTTCTTTTGAAAAATGCAATATCTTTATCGGAAATCTCATACTGTCCGGTGAAATAAATATATAAATCTTAAGAAAAATGACTTTTTGATATCGGTTGAAAGTGTTACTCAAGAAAATACCATATTTTCTTATGAAAAGCGTGATTAAACCCATTTCTTCTATGAATTCTTGGTTCATACTAGTTATGTATAAACCAATACCAGATAGACAGTTAATTGTGTGGATCTACCCTAAACCTACAACCAAATAAGGAACATGGAATGAGGCAGAAACCACACATTCCACAGTCTATCAGGTATTCTTCATACATAACCCGAATGTATAAACTAAGGAATCATGGAATTAATAATGAAAGTCGGTTAGTTGAATGATAGATCATCTATTTATAAAATACTGATGATTACCCTGGGAAATCCTACATTTCCCTTAAGTGAAAACTATTGAATTACTCGTTTTAAATCAGAAAGTATAAGTAGCTACCATACTTATATTGGTTAAGCATAGTTCCTTTTTGAAAACCCTGGCTACCACCAGTAAGAGGTTGAGGCTGGGAAAATCCCTTATTTTCCCTGGAATACATGAGATTTTAGCTTTAATGGTTCCGAAATCGTAAGGCATAAGTATCACACTTATGTTATTAAAGCAATTATTTAGGAGAGGTATATCATTATTAAATAAAAGAGAGTCTTACGATTGGCGAGTTTTATGACCATACTTAAACTTGATACGACGTGAAACGGACGCCGATATCCTTTATGACATTTATCACCCGTAGACCTGCTGGTCCAACTGTAGCTAGCAGTCAGGTGCGGGATAGTCAGTCCCGTATAGATCTATACACAAAAGCCACACTTTCCCTCTAGGAAATTTTGGTTCATAAGGGTAGTCCTCCACTTATTTAATGTTGTAAGCGCCCAAGGATGTGTCTCCCAATTAAGTTGACGAATGAATAATAATACATGAAAACCCTTTTTGATATTACATGAATCTTTATAAGATAGAATATTTGGTTTCATGATTCGTAAGTTCATTTCCTTAGTTTTGAAAACGGCTTTTGCATGGTTCATATCTGAACGCGTTGTGTAAAATTGATTTCTAGATTCGCCGTAAATTGATAACAGTAATATATTGAATGAGATAATATATTTGAACACAAGATTACTTGTGCTTTTACTTGTATTCCCCCTGAAAACATTTAAAAACTCGGAAAAATGTAGGGGTATGAACTCACTGTTTGTTGGATGCAAAGGATTGAACTGGAAGATCCTCGAGTCGACGCACGTGGTACTTAACGGAATTCTAATATCAATAAATACATAAATGTATCCAAATTAGTGATTTCATTAGATAAAGTGTTAGAAAAACACTCATTTTCAGTTTAAGGAATGTTACCGGGACTTGGTTGAATCGATGGAACATGCTTCTAACCACTTATGGGTTGTTTACAGCCGTGAATGGGGGTTTAAGGTCGTGAACTTGGTTTGTGGTGGTGAACAAGGTTGACGGCCGAGAACTAGGTTTACGGCCATGAACAGGGTTTATAGCCATGAATTGTCCTTTGAAGGGTTTACGGCCGTGAACAAGGTTGACGGCCGTGAACTGTCCTTTGAAGGGTTTACGGCCTTTGAAAATTTGAAGGGTTTACAGCCGTAAACTCAAGAACAAGGGTGCTTGATTTCGACGAAAACATGTTTCCAAATGCTCCCAAACGTCCCCAAAAGACGATTTTTGGTGTTTTCCGGAAGAAAGGAGAGGTTTTAGGTGTTTACGGTCAACAGAGTTAGAGAGAGAAGGAGAGTGTTTTCGACCAAGAAGGTTCAAATGAGGGTGAGGTCCTGTATTTATAGTTTGGGGGTATGGTCGGTGATGGGGTCCACCTGGCACCGACCGCAAACGGGTTTACGGTCGTACATGAGTTTACGGCCGTAAACTCATTCTGGCCGTGAACATGGTGTTTTTCGAGAAAACTTTGAGTTTTCGCATGATTTCCGGTTTCCGACTCGTATAAAATACTAATTATAACATTAGTTGATTTTCCAACCCAAGAAGTTTGACGAAAACATTTAATAAAATACAAATTTTATCAACAGGGATTGGTGAGAAATAACGGAAGAAATTTTGGGTTGTCACATCTAATGGGTTTTGTACAAACAATCCTCTGTGTGCATGCAACCCTAGAATTGGATCTATGTTTTCACTATTAGATACACAACATTATGAACACTTGAAGAACCCTAAAAAGCTTCTAGGAATTTCGAAATCCACAAGGAAAGATGAAATACATACCTCTTGTTGTTATATTGTACTAACAACTTAAATCTTGAATCTTCTTGTCTTTGAAAGCAAGTACCACAAGTGTAGTACCTCTAATGGCTCACAAACACCAAGAGCAAATGGAGAGGCAAGTGAGAGAGAGAGAGAGAGAGAGAGAGAAAAGGTATTAAATTCGTTCCTAGGAACCTTAGACAACGCATGGACGAATTCTTATGGCCTTAGGGGTCTTTATATAGGTGTACAGATTAGGGTTTCAATCCTTATCCTTATCTAGTTGCTTGCCCACCAAGTAACCATAAGATAAGCCTTGAAAACCCTTATCCTTATCCTTTGGACGATTTTAAGGATCCTTATCTCCTTGAATTCGTTCAACCCATATTTAGGATAACCATTACCATATTTTGTAGCTATCACATAATTACAATTCAGCCCCTCTAGTTTAATTAATTACACTTGATCACAAAATTAATTCTTAATTAATTATTGACCAATATTAATTAAACAAACATGATTTCTCCTTTAATATATTATTCTTATAACATATTAATAAATCATAAGAACCTCTTTCTCTATTATTTCTCTAGTCAAGTTGCTCTGGTGAAGGCAACCCAAAAGGACCATGCACAATCGAGTCAAGTAATTGACAAATATGGTTACGGGCTTAGACACTAGTCCAACAGTCTCCCACTTGGGTAAGTCTAGTAACTATAATAGTAAGTACTACCCGATTAGCAATCGTAGCTCTCAAAGACGCTGTCGAACTCTGATCTTATAAGTAACCTGTCCTTTAGATAAGGGATCATATATTCCTCCATTCTAGATATCATTTAGACGTGAGACATGGATCGAAATCATTTTCTCAGTCTATGTGTTGTTTCCCGATTTCCGATTTACGAAGACTGACTAATTGAACAAATCAAATTAGCCCTAGCCCGGCCGAGCATTTACGTTTGTCATCACTAAATCATCGAGGGGCCCACAGATATCACTTTTATCCTACTTTGGGTAAAAGGAACAGATAAAATTCGACTCAATATTTGCTTGCACTCACTCACCAAATCACACACAACAATAAGTTTTATAACACCAAGTTACAGATGCATTTACATATTATCAATGTGTAACCGATTCGCAAGATACAACTCACACATCTCGGTTTCAAGAATACAAGATATTATCGTCTTACCAATCGTTCGTGATAAAATCCATGAAGCGATCCAAGTGAGCATGGGTTTAATCCAATGCTCAAAATCATATTCATAAGCACTCATGAATGTTGTAGCAAACCTTTGCTATGTCTAATACACTTTAGACAATCTACAAACCAATTCATGACAGTCTTCATTCATACCTACTTCCAACGTGTGACCGATTGTGGACCGTTTGAATAATTCGATTATTCTTAATAAACTCAATTATTCTGGAAGTCAAAACAAGCAACGAGAAACACAACGATAATACTAATCCTATACGGTCCCAAACCTTTGAGTATAAATAAAACACCTTTTATTTATCACCATATCGATTACTCATTATCCATTGTTTAATGTTTCAGATAATCAACTTTATAACTCGAATCGTAACCACAATTGTCCCATGCTCAAAGCATGCACACTTTGGTTTCCCATGGTCCATACTTTGTGAAATAGATCAATTGAAACTATTCAAATGCAACTCATTTCACAATCCCCAATCCTTATAATTAGTGTAAGAATACCAAATTCTTGCCACCTTTTAGAATATGTCAAATTCTAACATTTTATGCAATGATCCTCTTGTGAAGTCACGGCACAAAAATCACAAAGACTCGGCCAACGAAATCATAAGGTACTCTATCAAAATTGTTACAGAACAATTTTATAGATGTGATGTCTCTCACTCAAAGTACATTCCTTTGAACATCCTTTTGCATAAAATTTTCTAATCTAGACATAAATTCTTAATTTTCAACTCCTAATTATGGAAACATTTCCATATTTACCATATGACAACTCATTCTTAATAGAATCTTATCTATTCATAATAATAATGTCGATATGGTCCATTCAATACCATACTTCCAACTACTCACAAGCGACCAATCCTCAGCGAACTTTGGATCGTGGATTGATAGTTGTTTAATTATTTCAATCAAAACCAGTTCTAGTCCCTTTTCCCTCTTAATGCCCTTTTCATTTGGAAAATTTTAGAACGGTCAAATGTTATAGCATATGCGATTGTTCCTATACCCAAAGCGTATGGGACATGATGCATAATGTCTTTCATAAGGATACGATTCTCTATCAATCTTCTGCCATAATATTATAGGTGTCACGTTCTTACAATTCAAACTATGAAGAGGGATGTCATAATCATAATCGAAATTTAAGAACGCACTATGTATCCTTGACTAAATTTATTAACATTCCACAATCTATGCCTTTAGATTTGAAATGAAGCATAATATTCTCTCCCTTAATTATAGCAAAACAACTTTTCAATCTTTACGACTTTGCAAAGTATAACTCTTGTTTTCTATAATTAATATTGCTAACTTGCAATACTTACCATAATAATCATGCTCCCACTTACATGATGATTATTTCTTTACCAGCATAACACTTATGCTCCTACTAGATTCGACATGTATTCAGAAATCAGCTGAACTTGTAGAAAACAATTTCTTAAGTTTATATTTCTAATACTAGATGCTTTGATAAAACTTTATCTAAGCTTCTCAAACTCATACACTTTTCCTTGGACAGCTCATATGTATATGTCTAAGCGATTCTAGGACTCATATCAACAAGTCTAAAATGTTCAGACCCATTTGCCATTTCCCACAATTCGAACTATGAAGAAGTATGCCGTAATCATAGTTGAATTTGAGAAACCCAAATCACATAATGCTATCTTCAAAATCTCTCTTAGTGAAAGTGTTTCCTCACAACCATTTTCATGAATGAGAGAAACCTTATGACACTTAGATTTTGTGGTGTATACATTCCCATCCATGTGAATTCGTCATAACCATAATCTCAAGATAATGTTAGTGACAAATCCGAACTCTTATGGATAGAACTAGTTCTTCTTAATTTCTTACCATCAAGGGTCCCACCATTACTTCCAAGTTATTGAGCAGCTCACTCCTTCATTTCAATGTACTTTCCATTGAACAAAGTGCCTTGCCCCTATACAACCCATTGAGAACTCGTAGAACTCACATGCATAATTAACTCAATTAGAATGGCACAGAAACAAAATTAGTGTCAACATGATAGGTTGTAAACCTCAAGTCGTGTGCTAGTGATGATTGATAAGGTTTATTCTTGATTTGTTCTTGAAACCTTTCAAGACCATTAAGACTCCCACTGACTCCTTGACATATAATATTCTCTTGTCAAGAAACATTTCTTGACAAACAAATATTCAAGAGTTAGTGTAGTTTTATCAATACAAAACATTTCACATGATTGGTCCTAGTTGGTCTTTGTCTTATCTAAGACATCACAACTTACCAATTTCAAATGTGCAAGAATAAGAAAACCTTTTCCCAAATTGCACACTTGATGAATGTTATAAACCTTCTTAAGACTTGTCACTCAACTCACAATCTTGGAGTATAACTCTAATACTTGTTATTGGAACGAAGTATTATTGACTTCTTGATTTAACCATTTCCACAATTCTCAATTCCTCTTCTTAGACATAAAAATTGTACTAAGACTCACTTAGAGTATCAATTGAGATATGGTTCTTAATCATTAAGAGCTATGATAAAACATAATAAAAGGTACTCTCCCTTCTTCTTAGAACAGAGAAACTTTTATCTTTCTGCCTACTTGATTCTTCTTATTCGTTCTGCTATTGATTGAAACTCTTTTAATCAACCTATAATTATACTCAATCTTATAAGTATAACCATATTCACTAAACTTTAGTAAATCATGACGAATATCTTTGTCACTCTTATGGTAGACTTGATCAACGTACGACCTAGTGTACTCAATCTCTTAGTCCTTAAATCGACACTTTGTCATAAATTAGTCTAAATTTCCCAAATGTGAAAGTTTTCATTCATCATGTAATACTTGTTGCATGATTCCAAGTTCCTATCCACTTGAAACTTGGCCGATGAGAAACTCTCCCTATTTGGTAAACACTTGACACTTCCACAAACAACCTAATTAAGAATCAAATCCATTTTGCTAATTATAAAAGTACACAAACATCAATTTTTCATATATTCCATTGTAAGGGTAAACAAATAAGATAAAACCAAAATTTATTTTATTTATAAAAGCAGCTGAAAACATGTCCTTACAATGCAAAATTCGAATGAAAAACTATGTAATCAAATACTCCTAACAAATCTATCATAACATCCTAAGCTCAAAATCTGATCTTCGAATCCATGCGATCGTAATCCATTTCTTCGTGATCAGACTCATCTTGCTCTTCCATCAAACTTCCTCTCTTTTCTCTAATCCTGCAAAACATGCAAATGAAATCTTATCACATTATGTATAAAGAATAGGAATTTAATGGAGTTAGATAGTGGATTTTATACCTGAAGTAGAGCCATACTTCTTGACTCTTCCATCTCTTAGACTCTTCAGTTCCTTTGGGCAGCTTCGTATCCATTTCCCCTTCTCTTGGTAGCAGAAACATGTGGGATCTTCTAGAGTGTCCACTCAAGCATGGTTGGTTGAATTATCAGACAATATGCTCCATTCTTCACCAAATCATTTCTGATTCCACAGCAATAAGCATGTATGTTAAGTCAATGAGGGTCGCGTCAAGATACGTCATATAATACTGTCTTATGAACTTATCATATGATTTAGGGAGTGAATGAAGAACCCAGTCCACAGCCAACCTGTTGGGGAAAGACGCACCCAACATAATCAACCTATTAATGTGTGATTTCATCCCTAAGACGTGAGCACACACGGATTTACCATCTTCATGTTCCATTGCCAATAGGGTTTTGGTGATCTTGAACCTTTCAAATCTTCGATCTTGTGGGTCAGGGAGAACAATGGGAGGAGGAGGAGGGAGTGAAATCAAGCTAGTCCAAATTGATCCTTCACTTTGGAACAAGCTTTCACTTTCAACAGGAACACTTTTTCCTTAGGATTCGGGAAGACCACGGTTAGAATCGGACATCTACAAAACGGGAGAAATTTCAGGTTAGTTGATTGAATCCTTAATGAAACACCCAAATGAGACATTAAGGCTAGGATCCAACAACATTATTTACAGATTAGAAGAGGGATGCTATAATCCAACATGCAAATAATTCGGAGGTAAGTGAATGACGATTCACTAATTCTTCACCATGAAAAAACAAAAAGGCTTAAGTTTTAAATGCATTAAGAATTTCTAGATTTCCTTTGAGATTCATTGAACTTTTCAATGACATGTTTAAATCTCGATATGCCCCTCTCGTTTGTGACTGGGATACCGAGGATCACAAAGTGGGTGTGAATAACCATGCAAATCTACATGGTGCCCTCATTGTTACAATCACCTATTCAATGTACCGGTAAACCACACACGCTCCATCGAACTATGACAAACATTAAGTCACCCTTTGCCACCTTTTCTTAGAACCCAATTAGTGTACCGGTTAACCACACGCGCTCCACTAACGTCTTAGCAAGGGTACAAAGTGTAATTTCATGGGATTGCATCAATTTCACTTTTGCCTAAAGTAACTAGGATTAGGAATTTGTAAAAGCATTTAGTTACTTTACATAGATTCATCATACTTATTAATGAAGAAATGATTGCCCTATCCTACCCGTTCGGCTAACGACCCTCCACCAATCAAGGATGCGGTGGGTAAGAGTGGATACCCATTAAACGGCCATTTTATAGGCCATAACCTTATACCCCCTTTATAGATCGGCTTCGTGAATGAGGCCTACTAACGGTAAGACTATCATTTTAGTTATACATATATAATATTAGACTTTTAATGTTATATATAGTATAAGGGTGATTTTACACTTTTTAAAGTACTAGGTGGTTTAAATTTTATAAATTACACTTTTAATAAAATATAAACCATATCATTATGAATTTATTAACTCTCTTTTAGTTATACACTTAATTAATTTAATAAAACCATAAGGGTGTAATTTGAATTTTCAAAATTAATGTTTTAGAATTTAACATTTTTCAAAATTAAACCTTTAATCAAACAATTTAAATTCCAAAACTTGAGGGCAAGCTTTTGAAACTTTTCAAAACAATTAGGTTTTAATCTCACTTTAAAATTTTCGAATTTAAGGCTATTTAAATTAAAATTTTAAATATTAAAACTCTTGATTTAATAATTATCTTGAATTAAACTATTAATTTAAATTATTATATCATAAGGGATTATCCAAATCATAAAGAATAATTACATATTAAACAATTAATTTATCCTAATCCTTTTAATCCCTCTAAATTTCGAAAATCATGGGATAGGATAATTCAAAATCTTTAATTACCATATATAACCATTAAAGGATAATTACAAGATATGGAATAATCCAAATCCCTAAAATTTAGGATCTTATCTTGGGGAGGATGCTAATTTCGAAAATCAAGGGTTTTTGAAAAACCCTAGATTTCGAAATCTTAAGGCTTAAGGAAAGGATTTGAAAATCTTTTTCAAACTTTTGCAAATTAGGGTTTGGAAACCCTAATCTCGAAAATCCTAGCCTCCTAGGGTTTATTGTCAATAAACCCTAATATGTCAAGTTCATACAATTGTATAATACTAATTGAAAACAAGTTAACCAAAGTCTCTGATATCACTGATGGGTTTTGTACAAACAATCCTATGTGTGCATGCAACCCTAGAATTGTATCTATGTTTTCACTATTAGATACACAACATTATGAACACTTGAAGAACCTTAAAAAGCTTCTAGGAATTTCGAAATCCACAAGGAAAGATGAAATACATACTTCTTGTTGTTATATTGTAATAACAACTTAAATCTTGAATCTTCTTGTCTTTGAAAGCAAGTACCACAAGTGTAGTACCTCTAATGGCTCACAAACACCAAGAGCAAATGGAGAGGCAAGAGAGAGAGAGAGAGAGAGAGAGAAAAGGTATTAAATTCGTTCCTAGGAACCCTAGACAACGCATGGACGAATTCTTATGGCCTTAGGGGTCTTTATATAGGTGTAGAGATTAGGGTTTCAGTCCTTATCCTTATCTAGTCGCTTGCCCACCAAGTAACCATAAGATAAGCCTTGAAAACCCTTATCCTTATCCTTTGGACGATTTTAAGGATCCTTATCTCCTTGAATTCGTTCAACCCATATTTAGGATAACCATTACCATATTTTGTAGCTATCACACAATTACAATTCAGCCCCTCTAGTTTAATTAATTACATTTGATCACAAAATTAATTCTTAATTAATTATTGACCAATATTAATTAAACAAACATGATTTCTCCTTTAATATATTATTCTTATAACATATTAATAAATCATAATAACGTCTTTCTCTATTATTTCTCCAGTCAAGTTGCTCTGGTGAAGGCAACCCAAAAGGACCATGCACAATCGAGTCAAGTAATTGACAAATATGGTTACGGGCTTAGACACTAATCCAACAACATCATCCCCCCGATAAAGGGAATTTCATCCTGAAATTCAAACATAGAATACAAATCATGGATTTGGAAAGAGATGCGGATATTTTTGTTTCATCTGATCTCCGTGCTCCTAAGTGAATTCAGGTTCCCGCTTGGCATTCCAGCGAACCTTCACTATCGGGATGCGACTTTGCTTCGTTCGTTTGATCTCTTTTTCGATGAATCCTACCGGTTCTTCCATGAAATTGAGGTTCTCGTTGATTTCATTCTCATCGAGAAGGATCATAAGGGTTTTTTCGGATAAACACTTCTTAAGATTCGAGACATGGAAGACGGGATGGATGTTGCTATGCTCTTGAGGTAGATGAAGTTTGTATGCTACGGGACCGATCCTAGCAAGGATCTCGAATGGTCCTATGTATCTCGGGTTCATCTTTCCATGCTTTCCAAAGCGTATCATGCCCTTCCAGGGTGAGACCTTTAGCAAAACACGGTCTCCAACCTAGAACTCCAAAGGTTTTCGTCGTTTATCGGCGTAGCTCTTTTGTCTGTCTTGTGAGGTTTTCAGTCGTTCTCGGATTTGTACGATCTTTTCGGTGGTATCATGGATAATCTATCGGCCTGTGAGAGTGTTGTCAATGACTTGCCCCTTGACTAGCTGCATGTCACCCACCTCAGCCCAGCATAGAGGGGATCTGCACTTGCGGCCATAAAGGGTTTCAAAAGGCGCAGCCTTGATGATGGTATGATAATTGTTGTTGTAGGAGAACTCAACCAAGGGAAAATAGGTGTCCCATGACTTACCGAAGTCTATGACGCAGACTCTCAACATGTCTTCCAAGGTCTGAATGGTTCTCTCGCTCTGCCCATTTGTCTGAGGATGGTAAGTTGTACTAATATCCAGCTTAGTTCCAAGATCTTTCTACAGGGACTACCAAAATCTCGAGGTGAACCTGCTATCTCGATCAGAGATAATGGACGCAGGCATGCCGTGCAGTCGAACTATTTCTTGAATGTAGATCCGCGTGAGCTTTTCCATCTTGAACATTTCTTTGATTGGTAGGAAGTGAGCAGGATTTGTCAATCAGTCAACTATTACCCAGATGGTGTTGTACCCACTCGGAGATTTGGGTAATTTTGTAATAAATCAATAGTAATCCTCTCCCACTTCCACTCAGCTATCTCTGGTTGCTGAAGCAAACCTGAGGGCTTCTGGTATTCGACCTTCACCTTGGCACAAGTCAGACACTTGCCCATGAAGGTAGCGATCTCCGCTTTCATGTTTGGCCTCCAGTATAACTTCTTGAGATCGAGGTACACCTTATCCGAACCTGGATGAATGGAGTATCTGGTCTTGTGAGCTTCATTCATGACAACCTCCTTGTAACCACCGAACTTTGGGGTCCAGATCCAGTCCATCAAAATAATAGAATCCGTCTCCCTTGATCTCTAAATTCTTTTCCATTCCTCTCAAGGCTTCACCCGGCATGTTATCTGGTCTCAAAGGCTCCAGGTTAGCCTCTCTGATTTACGCGGATAAGTGGGAATGGGTGGTTATCATCAGTGCCTTCACTCTACGACCTGAGTACTCTTTTCGGCTAAGGGCATCTGCCACCACATTGGCCTTGCCGGGATGGTAGTGTAATTCGCACTCATAATCACTGAGTAGCTCAACACATCGCCGTTCTCTCCTGATCAACTCCTTCTAGTCAAAAATATGTTGTACGCTTTTATGATCAGTGAAGATAGTGCACTTCGTTCCGTAGAGATAATGTCTCTAGATTTTTAATGCAAATACCACTGCTCCTAATTCCAGATCGTGAGTTGTATAGTTGACATTGTGTGCTTTCAGCTGTCTCGAGTCATAAGTGATAACCTTTCCCCGTTGCATGAGCACACAGCCTAGGCCCTGATTGGATGCGTCACAGTAGACAACGAAGTCCTCCGTCCCTTCGGGTAGAGACAGGATAGGTGCACTGCATAGGGCATTCTTCAACGTTTGGAACGCAGTGTCTTTCTTCTCATTCCAACAAAAGGGTACACATTTCTGAGTCAAAATGGTTAGGGATTTGGTAATCCTAGAGAAATTTTGGATAAACCTGCGATAATAGCCAGCGAAGCCCAAAAAATTGACGGATTTTTGTAGGCGTCTTTGGTGCTGACCAATTCTCAATCGCCTGGATTTTGGAAGGGTCCACATACATGCCTTCTTCGCTTACCACATGACCTAAGAAAGTTACTTTTCAAATCCAGAATTCGCACTTAGAGAATTTTGTGAACAGTTTCTCCGTTCTTAAAGTTTCCAGCACCAATCTCAAGTAATGTCTATGATCTTCTTCACTTCTAGATAAGACAAGTATATCGTTGATGAACATGATTACGAACTTGTCCAGGAAAGAACGACACACCCGATTCATCAGTTCCATAAATATCGCTGGTGCGTTGGTTAGACCGAAGGGCATTACTACGAACTCATAGTGACCATATCGAGTCCGAAACGCTGTCTTAGGAACATCACTCTCGTGGACTTGCAGCTGATGGTACCCTAATCTTAGGTCTATTTTGGAGAAGTAGCTGGCTCCTTGAAGTTGGTCGAAAAGGTCATTGATCCGAGGAAGAGGATAACGGTTTTTTACGATGAGCTTGTTCAATTCGCGGTAGTCAATGTACATTCGAAAATATCCATCCTTCTTTTTCACAAATAAAATTGGGGATCCCCAGGGTGAGGAACTTGGTCTGATGAATCCTTTGTTGAGGAGCTCATTGAGTTGGCTAGATAATTCTTGTATTTCTGCTGGCACTAAGCGGGATGGGGATTTAGCTACGAGGGTAGCTCCGGGGATTAAGTCGATTCAGAACTCGACTTGGCGCTCGGGAGGAATTCCCGAAAGCTCTTCAGGAAAGACATCAGGAAAATTGCATACTTTGGGGATGCTCTCGAGGTCTTTAACTTCCTCTTTCTCATTAACAGCATGGGCTAGGAATACATGACACTCCTTTCGCAAAAAATTTTAGGCTTTGATGCACGAAATGATACGAAGGTTCGAGCTAAGTTATTCACTATATATCATGAGGGTTTCACCAGAGGGGAGATTGAGACGGATAGCCTTTTCATAGCAAAGGATATCAGCATGATTGGGGCTCAACCAATCTATGCCGATGATAACATCGAAACTCTTTATGGAAACAGGCATAAGGTCGATCGGAAAGGAATGGTCGTTTAAGGTAAGTGTACAGTCGATGAATATGTCGTTAGTTCTCTCTTTCTTTCTATTAGCCATTTCAACGGTAAACATTTCAGTTAAAGGTTGGGGTTTATGTTTGAGAAGATGTTTGAATGCATGACTAACAAAACTTCTCTCTGCACCAGAATTGAAAAGAATGTAGGCATAAGAGTTGTCGAGAAGGAACGTACCCGTTACAACTGTGGGATCTGCAACTGCTTCCTCCTGAACCATTGCTAGAGCTCTCCCTGTGCTACCAGTTGTTGTTGCCTTGGGGCAGTTTCTCTTGTAGTGCCCGACTTCTCCACAACCATAACAGGCTTGACCCACACCTGCTCCAGAAGCCTGGTTAGTGGGTTGGACTTGTGTCTTGTAGGCTCGAGCTGTGTGGCCCTTCTTGCACAGTTGTTGTAGAGCATTTCCCAGCATGGGCCAAGATTATGATGATAGTTACACTTGTCGCATCGAGGAAGGGTACCAGCATATCTACTAGTAGGTGCTTGAGTGGCAGGAGCAACGGTAGGAGTAGTAGCAGCGTGAACTGCACCGTTTGCTGTTTCTTTGAGGGCTCCTGCGAAGGCTGGCCCTTTCGCTGCTTCCAGAACTTTCTTTTCCCACTACTCACCTTTGCTGGTTCGGGAGCGGCTGTCACTTTATCAAGATCTACTCCGTGATCTATGAGAGTGTGTGCCAGGCACTTGGCGCTGTCAAAAGTGGTTGGCCTAGCGGTCAAGACATTTCCTTGCGTTGGAGGCGTCAATCCCCAAATGTACCTCTCTATTTTCTTACTTTCCGGGGTGACCATTCCTAGACAGAGGAGAGCCATATCACAGAATCTAGCCACGTAGGAGGCAATATCGGAACCATTCATCTTCAAGTTCCATAGTTCGTGCTCCAGTTTCTACATCTCGCCTCTTGGGCAGTATTCAGCAAGCATGAGCTCCTTCAAGCTCTCTCAACCCATAGCATTTGCTACTCGTAGGGTTAGGGATTTGACCCGACCATTCCACCAGGTCAGTGCTCTGTTGGTAAAGGTATAGGCAGCGAACTTCACCTTGCTGGCCTCAGAACAAGCTCAAATTTCGAAAATGGATTCGGTCTTCTCAAACCATCGGGTTAAGGCAATAACACCTCCATTGCCATTGAAAGATGTGGGTTTTGCGTTAATGAAATCTTTATAGGAGCACTCCTTCTGGTGTCCTTGACTACCTTCATGATTTTGGGGATGAGCACCACTTCCCGATCCACTAGAACCTCTTGGGTTCCTCTGCGCCATTGCAGCAGCCACAGCGGCGGTCACTGCTGCTTGAAACATAACCGGATCAAACTAAGGAGGTGGTGGCGGTGTTGGATCCGTCGAGGAATTATTGTTATTTTTGCTGGTTCTTTTCTTTGGAGGCATCTTGCTCTAAAAATAATCAGGAAGAAGAGGATGATAAGTCCTCTGGAACTGAATCAAGAGATATGAAGCAAGATATATCTCAGCCTGATAGATAGAGTTTTGTACTAAGCGATAAATAAGGAAAAGCTACCAATGCAAGTAAATTATCACTAAAAGGAATGAGTAGCAACACTTGGAAGTGAATCTCTGCAATGTATTTGACTCTAGTAAAAATACTCCTATAGTATTTTAGGTTGTAGGTTTTGTTATAATGATATCTTGTTGTATGGATACTTGGTAAGTTTTAGGCCTGCTGTAACATCACAGTCACTCCCAAGCACATGTTGGTCATTTCTTGAATAAATATATTTGATCAGGCTCTATTGACCCTAGACTTGATTACATATCGGCCCAGGTTTAACTGCAGTTTCCAACATCCAATTACTTCTGTTTTGTTCTACTCATGATATCATTTCTGGTATGTAGGTATACTTGTATACTTCTTGTAAAATACTTATATTTGAAAGTCTACTTTTAGTTTAGAGAGCTTCGGCCCCATAGTGTTTATAGTTGAATACCATGTAAGTTTCGGTATACTTAGTTCACTATAAACAATAGCTCTGATTCCAATCTGTCACACCCCCGAACCGTGAAAAAAAAAAACGGTGGAAATGTCTGGGGGGTGGATGACGTCATGCCTAGTATCACAACAATTGCATCATAGTAATCAAAGTAAACACAACCATTACATTATAATATGAATATTTACATCTGTTTGAAAACATAGTTTTATATACACCAAAATGAGACAAAAGTAAAAGACGAGACTCCAAAATGCTCCATCTTTTCAAAAGCTAGCGGGAGTACCTGTCTACTGTAGCCCTGAGAATACAAGTATGTTTTGAAAGAGTATCAGCATAAAGCTGGTGAGTTCATAAGCATTTTTTTAGGAAACAGTTATCGGTTCTTTTGAAAAATGCAATATCTTTCTCGGAAATCTCATACTGACTGGTGAAATAAATATATAAATCTTAAGAAAAATGAATCTTTGATATCGGTTGAAAGTGTTCCTCAAGAAAATCCCATATTTTCTTATGAAAAGCATGATTAAACCCATTTCTTCTATGAATTCTTGGTTCATACTAGTTATGTATAAACCAATACCAGATAGACAGTTAATTGTGGGGATCTGCCCTAAACCCACAACCAAACAAGGAATAGGGAATGAGACAGAAACCACACATTCCACAGTCTATCAGGTATTCTTTATACATAACCCGGATGTATAAGTATCTACCATACTTATATTGGTTAAGCATAGTTCCTTTTTAAAGACCCTGGCTACCACCAGTAAGAGGTTGAGGCTGGGATCCCTTATTTTCCCTGGAATACGTGAGATTTTAGCTTTAATAGTTCTGAAATCGTAAGGCATAAGTATCACACTTATGTTATTAAAGCAATCATTTAGCAGAGGTATATTATTATTACACAAAAGAGAGTCATACGATTGGCGAGTTTTATGACCATATTTAAATTTGATACGACGTGAAACGGACGCCAATATCCTTTATGACATTTGTCACCCGCAGACCTGCCGGTCCGACTGTAGCTAGCAGCCAGGTGCGGGATAGTCAGTCCCGTATAGATCTATACACAAAATCCACGCTTTCCCTCCAGGAAAGTTTGGTTCATAAGGGTAGTCCTAGACTTAATTAATGTTGTAAGCGCCCAAGGACGTGTCTCCAAATTAAGTTGACGACTTTACGAATAATAATACAGGAAAACCCTTTTTGATATTACATGAATCTTTATAAGATAGTATCTTTGGTTTCAATGTTCGTAAGTCCATTTCCTTAGTTTTGAAAACGGCTTTTGTATGGTTCATATCTGAACGCGTTGTGTAAAATTGATTTCTAGATTCGCCGTATATTGAAACAGTAATATACTAAACAAGATAATATTTTTGAACACAAGATTACTTGTGCTTTTACTTGTATTCCCCCCTGAAAACATTTAAAAACTCGGAAAAATTTAGGGGTATGAACTCACTGTTTGCTGGATGCAAAGGATTGAACTAGAAGATCCTCGAGTCGATGCACGTCGTACTTAATGGAATTCTAATATTAATAAATACATATATGTATCCAAATTAGCGATTTCGTTAGATAAAGTGTTAGAAAAACACTCGTTTTTGGTTTAAGGAATGTTACCGAGACTTGGTTGAATCGAGGGAACAGGCTTTTAACCACTTATGGGTTGTTTACAGCCGTGAATGGGGGTTTACGGTCGTGAACTTCCTTTGCGTCCGTGAACAGGGCTTACGGCTGGGAACTGGGTTTGCGGCCATGAACAGGGTTTACGGCCATGAACTGTCCTTTGAAGGGTTTATGCCCTTTGAAGATTTGAAGTGTTTACGGCCACAAACTCGAGAACAAGGGTGCTTGATTTTGACGAAAACGTGTTCCAGATGCTCCCAAACAGTCCTAAAAGATGATTTTTAGTGTTTTTTGGAAGAAATGAGGGGTTTTAGGTGTTTACGGTTAAGAGAGTTAGCGAGAGAAGGAGAGTGTTTTCGGCCAAGAAGGTTCAAATGAGGGTGGGGGACCTGTATTTATAAAGTGGGGGTATGGTCGGTGGTGGGGTCTACGTTGTGGGAAGTGTATTTTCATGGTTTCTCTTCCTTTTAGGCTTCATTAAGCTCCCAGTATCATCTCTAGTCCTTCCAGGGTCTAGCTTTTGTCATTTTTTGTCCTTTTTCATCAAGAGTGTCTTTTTTGGCTACAAAATGTAATTTAACTTAATAAGTATCAAATATCTTTACATTTGACCAAATTATAGCCTAAAATGTATTAAAATAATGCCTAAATATGCGTATAAATATGGAAATATCAGTGGCATTGGAAATATATTAAAGAATGCTACATTTCATATTTTGAAGGTTGTAATGTGAATCTAAACTTGAGTGGGTCAAAATAGTAGGAAAACATATGTGTGAACAAATAAGTAATTATCTATAGTTTTTTAGATTCATATTTTCTTGATTTTTCCATCTTTCCATTCGATCTATTGTTAGTTGTTCGATCATTTTTTAGTTGAGTTTCACTTTCTATTCATACTATTATGTGGTTATGTATATATGTTCTTGTATGTTAAGTTATGTTATGTTATGATTACCTATGCATCTTCATGAGCACATCACCTAATCAATGGGGGATATGTTATAAGTCTCTTTGTGAGCACATATCCTTGTATTGGTAAGAGTCAATAGAGAATATACTATAAGCCTCTTCGTGAGTATGTCACCTTGTCCTTGAGTGAGCCAAAGGGGAATATTCTATAATAATTTTATGGGGAATATGTTATAAGCTTCTTTGTAGGGAATATCTTATAAGCAACTTTATAGGAAAAGTTTACGTAGCCTCTACTTTGGGAAAGATTACTTGTTATGTTCTTATGTGTTCACATGATAGTATGTATAGATACGTGTGCTCACTAAGCTCTTCAGTTACCAATGGATATTTAACATTTTTAGGAACTTCTGAAGGTAGATAAGGGAAAGAATCTGACCTGACTATATTAGCTTCCGCACAACTATTTACGTTTTAAGACTTTCACTTAAACATTTTGAAACTAAACATGAATTAAGGATTTTATATTATGTTTAACCATCGGTTGATTACCAGAATGTTTATATTTAAAATTTGGATGTAATAAAGTGGTTGAATCCATAACATGGGAATATGTTTCCTCATAATCAATTCATGGTCTTTGAAAGATACCTTGAGCCAAAACTTTGGCTTTTGGATCTTACGATCTCATCAATTTCATTTCTTTTCCATATAAAGATACATATATCGCTAATTGTTTTACAACTCCAAGTGTGAGAATAATCGGACCAAAAACCATTCTCTTATTAAGAGAATTTAATTTAGTTTGCATGTTTTGACAATCAATAACAAATTGTGGTTCATGATTGTCGTTCATTATGTTATATGCTTCAACATAATAAAACATGTCATTTACACTATAAGTTTCATTTCAGACACATATTATGTTTATATGACCATAACTGCTCTCAATCTCTTTATCTATATCATTTGTTTCTTATTTAGAGGAACATCTAATATTTTGTGCTTTTCAACGATTGAGTACAGTTATTTTTCCTCTTCTTTATCATGGATTCTTATCTTCTGAAACAAATGGTCTTCCACACTTCAGGTATGTTTTAGACTCTTGAGTGACTTTATCATCAAATTGTCTATCCATAATTTTAATATGATCCGAAGCATTAATAGTTGGTATATATATATATATATATATATATATATATATATATATATATATATATATATATATATATATATATATATATATATATATATATATATATATATATATGATTTAGTTACTCTTTATGTATCTATAAATATACCAGGTAATTATTTACCCAATTCTTGGAAATCTAATATCTTTTAAAATTCCATTTCATATTGTTTGGTGTAAGGATCAAAATAGGATAGGGAGGGTTCATGAAATGTGGTGATATCTTGAGTGTGCATAGTGGTCTGATTTTGACTATAAAACATGAGTAGCATCAAGACAGAAGACCGTTAGGCTTGCCCTAGGGACTATGCTCTGGGATAAAACTCTAACGATCAAGTTAGATCGCTTATGTAAAGAGAGTCGACCCCACCTATCAGGAAGGAGTCGACTATATCAAGACAAGAATTTATCGATAAGAGAGATTGAACTGAGTCAAGAACACCTACCTTGAGTGTTTGGAAAATATTGTTATTTATGGGAAGGGAAAGCATGGTAATATTTTATAAGCTAGTAAGTACTTGTCTACTAATATAATACTAGATCTTGTATCCTTAACAAATCTTCATATATTGTGCATGATATTGGAATATATTCTACTTTTATATCTGTCCACCCTTCTATCCTTACACTTCTATCCTTCCATTCTATCTTTCCATTCTATCCTTCCATTTCTATCTTTCCGACTTATGTCCTTCTGTTTGGGAGGTCAGGGGACGGTCCTCCATTATGCCCCTAGTCCAAAATGTTGTATGGTATCAAGAAATATATCTTTTAGACTAAATTCCAACAAAATCTCTTTGTAAAACAAAATCTTTCTAGTCGCTAGACAAACTCATAATTATAGTATAGCTTCGATGGTTATTATGCATATTCTCCACGAAGCTATAAAAATTCCTTAGATGGAAAACTGCTAGATGAGGAATTCAAAGAGATTGTCATTGTCAAGTATGGAATGGATACCATTTTTACATTTAATCTTGCAAGCTTCTTTTGGTTGTTCATAAAAAACAATCATACATATTGAAATTAATTCGTTCTCAAGCTTGCATGGCTGTTAAACTACCATGTTGACATAAATTTAGCCTACATACTTAAGACAAAAAGTGTCTCAAACAAGGGTAAATGGTTAGTATGTGACTAATAATAATACCAAAAGTATTTAGATTATAAAGCCCAAAATATTTTATTGGATGTCGATGTGCGGCTAAATATGAATTGCTTTGTGTGCATCAAGTTGTATTTATGCTTTTTGAGAGGGTTTCAAAGTGTCAACATGTAGTTTGTAGATGGTTCCGATATGTAACATGGTGCTTATATGGCTTATATTGGTTATGTATGTATTCTCGAGAGCTAGGGAAAAAATACGACAATACGCCCTTCATTGAAATCAAGTCTCCAGTTGTTCAGTTCAAAACACGACGACTCGAGATTTGGCAATTTCTTCCTCATCACAGATCGGGGTATTTGGGTTTGCCGAATAGAAAAGAAAAGATGTCTAATTTCGGGATACAATGTACATGGGTTTAGTAGAAACAAGTTGGCGGATGAACCGAGTTCTTTTACTGAATATATCGAGTGGCTAGAGGTTGTAGAATCAAAGTAGAATCGGAAGTATAGAGTGCTAAGTTATGAGTTTTATGTGTGGAATAGGAAGAGGTTTTTGGTATAACGAGTTACTAAGTAAACTCAGCTTCATGGTGAGTTGAGATGTCGAACGAACCAAGTCGTCGACCAAAAATGGGTCGTGGAATGGGACGGGTTATAGATTAGGGATCGGGTCACGTGATTATTGGTTTAAATTTAATGTCTCATCTACTTTTTCTTTTTCTGGATTTGTTGAGGCCAAGCTGACATGGAAATCTTTTTTGATATGTTGGAAGGTCGAATATCGGTGTCGCCGAATAGCCTAGATCGGGTTTTGAGGCTCGTGGGTTTTATACTAGTATGGGAATTTGTCGAACTCAGTTAACTAAATCATAATGCCAAGTATGTTGATTTATGTATCTTGTAAATTTGAGTGGAAGGTTTGGGACTTAAGTTTGGTATCCACACCATTTTTCTTGGTATCTACCGGGTTGACTTGGTGTTGGGTGACAACAAAACAAGTTAAGCACTTTAGGCAAATATCAAAACAAACTTCGATGAACTTGCGGAAATAAAACTTCTGAAAAAATGTAAATTAAGTTAGCACGATATTTTGCGTGGTTCAGTCAAAGTGACCAATATCCACGAGCGAACAAGAGAGAGAGAGAGAGAGAGAGAGAGAGAGAGAGAGAGAGAGAGGATTTTATTAAACTTCCAAGAACAATTACAATCACAAAAAAGGTTACACCTCACTTGATCTCTCAAAACAAAAGAATCTCTCTAGCTTACTAACTAATCCTAAGATGTGCTCTCAACCTCACAGTGATTTCTCTCTTGAAATTTATGTGCAGCTAACAATGATGGAGATATGAACCTATTTATAGGCAAACATGGGAAACACTAATTCTTACAGGACAAGCCCATCATAAATAGCCCATAATAGGGATTCCTAAATTTCCAACCTATCACGGAATTCCATGTAGGCGCTTCTAGAATCTTCAACCTCATGAGCATCAACCAGAACACATGATGGTGCATCATGTATCACAATGACATATCATGATGGTGCATCTTCCATCAAGATAGCACATCAGCCACGTGGAACATCCTATATGAGCATCTTCATTCTTATTAGAAACATTTGGAAAATCTTGCATCCTAGTGAACTTGATACCCGTATGGCACATCATGATCCATAATGGCACACCATGAATCTTGGTGGCACTTCACGTTCCATAACGGTTCATCATCCTCTTAAATTATGCATCCACCTCTTGAATGTCGCATCCACCTCTTAAATGGAAAATCTTGTCACTTGGTGGCATATCCTATCACTTGGTGGCATATTCTTTCACTTGGTGGCATATCAGGTCACTTTTTCTCATATCAACTTACTTGGTGGCATATCAAGTCACTTTGTGGCATAGCAAGTCACTTCGTGGCATTTCCTGTCACTTTGAGATATCATGTCCTTTTTCAAGAGATCCATTCCTTTGTCACATGCTCCATGATGATTTCATAATAATAAATAAATATTTAATTATTGCGGGTATAAATGTACTCACCAAGCCCCCAAGCCTAACCCACTCAATTTCTTATATTACAGGTAGTGACACAAGAGCACATGTGTGATGATATGATGAGAGATTTATGGATGCCTATAGGTCAGTAGTTTAGACAAAGTAGTGTAAGGCCTATATTATTTCGTTTATGCTTATGTACTATATCGACAATGACATCCTAAGATTTTTAATATAAATAAAATACATTTCCTCGGGTTTGTGGGGTATTTAAGCATTCTTATGGCTCATTTATCCTCACCTTTTCATCCTCCAAAGTCTTAGAGTCCTAGAGTGAGATTGATAGCCCTAAAGTGTGTTCTTGGTGTTTTAGAGGAAGGAGAAGTGCATCAGGAAGCTTAGAAGCTTGAAGCAAGGATTGGATTTCGAATTTTGGCTCTCTTCTTCACCATCTAAAGGTATAAAGTTCATGCCTTTATGATTTAATTGAAAGATCTCATTTTTAGGTCTTTTTATGTTTCTTTTTGGTCCCAGATGCTCCATCTTGAGAATGGCATGCCCTGGACGTTTTAAATCGTCCTTTTAGACCCTTGTAGGGGTCCTTAGTCATAAAAATAAGGTCCCAATGGCTAGAAGTGTCCTATGCATTTAGTAGAAGGGTCTTAATGGATTAAGACCTTGTATTGAGAACTTTTGGACGTGTAAAGTCATAGAGTTTGAGAATTTATGGCTCTAGGGTGCATTTGGACTATGGATCTGTATTTTGGGCTTAAGTGCTTAAGCTATTAAGCACAAAAGAAGATCTTGGGTCTGCAAGGGTACATCCCATGTAAGGAGAAGTACGCATAACGTACTCGGTCAACCACCCTGATGTGGGTCAATGCGAGGCTCAGATTACACCCCTCGTACACCTTTTGTTGGACTTTGGATTTGGGGTTTTAATTTTTGGGCCACCTTCTGGGCTTAAATGTTTGGGCCCTTATTGGACTATCTGAGTATGAGTGTTATGGGCCAAGTGAAGGGTTGGACATTAGGATAAGGCCCAAAAAGGAGTTTGGGCCTATTTTGGAAAACTAGGCCAATTATGGGTCTTGAATAACCTTGGGCTTTTGGATCACGAGTTGGGCCTAGGTCTTGGCCCAATTAGGGAAAGGGTAAAGTGGCCATTTACCTTAGGTATGGATTCTTAGTCAAGTATGGTAATCCAATTATTAATTGGATGTTTATTTGTTGTGATTGTTTGGGGATTAGTGAGCCAGCTGTAGGGAGTTTTTAGTGTGATTTGTCAGTGTGAGGTGAGATGTCCTCACTATACTCTCGGATCGAAGGCACCAATGTCGGCCATTTGGATTGTTATCCTGGTTTATGTTATGCTTGCTTTGCTGTAGTGATCTGTTAAGATCGGCATTCTGGTAGATAGGATGTGTTATGCTATAGCGATCCGCTAGACCTGTATGACTGCTTTATATGCTAGTTATGTTTGATTATGTTATATATGGATATGTGATGGTTGGGTGGGTTGAGGCGGTCCTACTGTGTGCAGAAGGCCAACAGACCCAAGGAAGCCCAGATAGACTAAAGGCAGTCCAGACATGTTGAAAAACTTTGAATTTTTATATCAATGGTGTAACATACATATTTGTTTAAATCAACAATTATAATTCTATGTAACTAAAAAATATCTCTTAAGTAATAATTTATTTAAAATAATTGATTAGTAATTTTGATTTTTAATATAAAAGTTTAATTAATTTTATAACCGTGGTTCTCACGGGTTATAAACTAGTATATATATATATATATATATATATATATATATATATATATATATATATATATATATATATATCTTCCTATTCTAATAAATGAATAGGTTTATTCTCCTATTGACAAGTGTCATACTATTAGAATTTCTCATTAATAACAATATGTAACATATCATGCCACTTGTCAAATTATTAATTATAAATTTCAAATTTCAAATTTTAAATTGTCCACTCTAATTACATTAAATTAATAATTGATTCTCCATTTTAGATTTCAAATTTTAAAATTTTACATTCAAATTATATTAAATTAATAATATTAAGTTAAAAAATAAAATCAAATCAATACAGATTATAAGGTGATATTGTTAGATTAGTGTCTAAGTCCATAACTATTTTGGTATGTACTTGACCCGATGGTGCATGGTCCTTTTGGGTTGCCTTCACCAAAGCAACTTGATAGGATGAATTATTCAGAGAAAGGATTAAATATGATTTATTAATATATTATGGGAATAATATATTAAAGGAGAAATCATATTGTTTAATTAATATTAGTCAATAATTAATAAGAATTAAGTTTGTGAATAAAAGAGATTAATTAAACTTAAGGGACTGGAATTGTAATTATAAGATAATTGCAATTTGATCTATGGATTGCCTTATATCAAGGAGTGGACGAATGCTATGGGGAAACCTATTAGAAATCGTCCAAGGGCTTTAAGTAAAGGAGTCCATGGGTTGCTTAGGGCTTAAGCATCCAAATTAGAGTTTCCTTGTTAGATAACCCTAATAGCCTCACTATATATATAGCGTCCTTATGCCTCAAAAACGTGGACATGACTCCTTATAGGGTTTGTAGACGTTTTTGGGCAGCCTCCTTTACCTCTCCTCTTCATCCTCTTGCTCTTGGTGTTTGTGAACCATTAGAGGAGTAACATTTGTGACTCTAAGCTTTCTAAAGTCAATACAAGGAGAATTTGAGATTGTAATTGCTACATAACAATCAAGGTAATATCTTAAACCCATTCTTATGTTAATATGATTACTTGTATGCTAGAATTAGGGTTTATAGTCTTGGATAAATTGCATGTACAATAGAGAAACCTAGATCCAAGCATTAGGGTTTGTATGAGCACATAGGATGTTCTTATGACTAAAACCCATCAGTGGTATCAGAGCCTTGATTGGTTTCTATTGTATTGATGCCTTGTTAATTTGTTCATGCTTAAAAATTCGTTTGTAAGCTTGCCTGATGGACTCAGCGAGTCCCATTATGGACTCGGCGAGTCCATATGGGTACTCGGCGAGTTCGAGCGTCAGAAAGAGCAAATATCGGGATTTCTTGCTGTTTATCTTTGAGATACTTGCCTTTATCATATTAGATCAATTTAAATCCGATTTTATGATATATATGAGTATATTCTTGATCTAATTGTAGATATTTATCAATTAATAAAATATTTATTTCCTTATGTGATAATTGATTAATTATTGTGATTAAATTGATAAATTGTTTTGCAAGAAATTATTAAATAAATCAAATATGGATAATTATGTGATTAAATGTTAATTTAGATTATTTGTTATTTGATCCCAAATGTTTTGAAAAGGTTTCAAAACTTGCCCTCAAGTTTTGGAATTTAAATTTTGATTAAAAGTTTAATTTTGATGTATATTTAAATTCTAAACCTAAATGTTTTGAAATGTTTCAAAACTTGCCCTCGGGTTTTGGAATTTAAAAGTTGATTAAAAGTTTAATTTATGAATGTTAAATTCTAAAACCCTAATATTGTTTTGAAAAATTCAAATAACACCCTTATGGTTTTATTAATTAATTAAGGTGTATAATTAAAAGAGGTTTAATAAATCCATAAAAGTTTAGGTTTACAATTTAATTGAATTAAAAGTATAATTGTTAAATTTGACCTCCTAGTATTTTAAAAGTGTAAAATACACCCTATACTATATATAACATTAAAAGTCTAACATTATATATATGTATGAGTAAAAGTCAGTCTTACCGTTAGTAGGCCTCATTCACGAAGCTGGTGTATAAGGGATGTTTAAGGAAATTGCCTATAAAATGGCGATTGAATGGGTATCCACTCTTACCCACCGCACTCTTGACTAGTGGAGGGTCATTAGCCAAACGGGTAGGATATGACAAAACCTTCCATTATAAGTATAATGAAGTACAAAAGTAATTAAATGTTTTACAAATTCCCAATCTTAGTTACTTTAGGCAAAAGTGAATTGATGCAATTCCATGAAATTACACTTTGTGCCCTTGCGAAGACGTTAGTGGAGCGTGTGTGGTTTACCGGCACACTAAATGGTTCTAAGCAAAGGTAGCAAAGGGTGACTCAATGTTTGTCATAGTTCGGTGGAGCGTGTGTGGTTTACCGGCACATCGAATAGGTGACCGTAACATGTGACGGCACCATGTAAGTTTGCATGGTTATTCACACCCGCTTTGTGATCCTCAGCATCCCAGTCACAAACTAGAGGGGCATATCGAGATTTAAACATGCCATTGAAATGTTCAATGAATCTCAAAGGATCTAGGAATTTTCATAGATTTAAAACTTAAATTTCTTTTTCGTTTTTCGTGGTGGAAATTAGTGAATCGTCATTCACTTACCTTCAAATATTCTGCAACTAGATTACGACATCCCTTTTCTAGGTTGTAGCGTATTGTGCTGGGTCCTAGCCTTAGTATCTCATTTGGGTGATTTACTAAGGACTCAATCGATCAACTAACTTGAATTTGTTTTCTCCCATTTTGTAGATGTCAAAGTACGACAACTATGGTTTTCCCAAATCCCGTGAAACAAGCCTTCCACATGAAGATGATATTCCACGATTCGATCGAGGAACAAGAAATCATGCTTCACTTCCTCCACCTCCTCCAATTATTCTCCCTAACCCACAAGTTCGAAGGCTTGAAAAGTTCAAGCTCACTCAAGCCCTTTTGGCAAGTAAACATGAAGAGGGAAAGTCGGTGTGTGCACACGTCCTAGGGATGAAGTCACACATTGATAGGTTAAGAATGTTGGGATCCGTTGTCTGTGAGGAGATGGCTGTAGATTGGGTTCTTCAGTCACTTCCTAACTTGTATAGTGAGTTTGTAAGAGAGTACTATATCATGAATTGAGACGTGACCCTTATAGATCTCACCTATATGCTTATTGTTGCTGAATCAGCAATGGTTTGGCGCAATAGAAAAGCAAAGTTGATTGGTGAATCTGCCTTCAAGACCTCTATGAATATAGACAATGGCAACATAAGACATGCTATGATCGAAAAGTTTGATCATATGAGAAAGGCAATGTCTGAAGTAGTTCCATGTTCTGTTCCAAAAGAGTCAATTTGCTTTTATTGCCAAGAGAAGGGGCATTGGAGACGAAGCTGTCCTATTTAACTAAGAGATCTAAGAGATGGGAGAGTCAAAACATATGGCTCTGCTTTAGGTAAAATCCATTGACTAACTCTTTTAAGCTCCTATTCTAGATTCTTAATACATAATGTGATAAGATTACAATTGATGTTTTGTAGGATCGAAGAAAAGAGAGGAAGCTTAAGGGAAGAAGTGAGCAGAATCTAACCGTGAAGAAATGGATTTCGATCGCATTACTTGAAGATTAGATTCTTAAGCTACTACTTAGAGTTAGAATTAGATTGCTAAGATAGATGTATTAGCATAGTTTTTCAATGAATTGCATTGTAAGGACAAAATTTTTCCGCAATAAAATAAATTTTTACTTTATATTATTTATCCTTGCAATGGCGTGTATGAAAAATTGATGTTTGAATGTTTCTATTATTAGCAATAATCGATTTGATTCTTAATTATGGAAATGTCGAAAATTTACCAAATAAGGAGAGTTTCTCATCGCCCAAGTTTCAATTGGACAGAAACTTGGAATCATGCAACTTGGTTGCATGATGAATGAGAAATTTCATATTTGGAAATTAGACTAATTCATTGACAAAGTGTCAAGTGAAGGACTAGGAGATCAAGTACACAAAGTTGCGTATTGATCAAGTCCACCATAAGAGTAACCAAGATATTCGTCATGATTTACTAAAGGTTTAGTAAATATGATTATACTTATAAGATTAAGTGTAATTCTGAATTGATTGAAAATGTTTTAATCAATAGCAGAACGAATAAGAAGAATCAAGTAGGCAGAAAGATAAAAGTTTCTCCATTCTAAGAAGAAGGGAGAGTACCTTTTATGCTTTATGATAGGTCTTAATGATTAAGAACCATATCTCAATTGATCCTCTAAGTAAGTCTTAGTACAATGGTATGTCTAAGAAGAGGAATCAAGAATTGAAGAAATGGTTAAATCAAGAAGTCAATCATACTTCGTTCCAAAACAAGTCTTAGAGTTAAGATTGTGACATTGAGTGACAAGTATTAAGAAGGTTTATAACATTCATCAAATGAGGAAAGTTGTGATGTCTTGTATAAGACAAAGACCAACTAGGACCAATTATGAAGTGTTTTGATAAAAACTACACTAACTCTTGAATATTTGTTTGTCAAGAAATGTTTATTGGCAAAAGAATCTTATATGTTAAGGAGTCATTGGGAGTCTTAATGGTCTTGAAAGGTTTCAAGTACAAATCAAAATAGACCTTATTGATCATCACTAGCACACGAGTTGAGGTTTACAACCTATCGTGTTGACACTATTTTGTTTCTGTGCCATTCCAATTGAGTTAATTATGCATGTGAGCCCTATGAGTTCTCATTTGAATGCATAAAAGGCAGGGACCTTGATCAATGAAAAGTACATTGATAGGAAAAGGTGAGCTACTTGACTACTTGGAAGACATGGTGGGCAGTTGTGCTACCATAAGGCAAGAAATCAAGATTAAGAAAGTTCGGTCCATATGAGTTTGAATTTGTCGTAAACCTTGGTTTTGACAAATTCACATGGATAGGAACACATACACCATTAAAATCTAAGTGTCATAAGATTCCATCCTTCATGAAAATGACTGTGAGGAAATGCTTTCACTAAGAAAGATTTTAAGAAGATAGTGATTGTGAAATTGAATTCTCAAATTCGATTATGGTTACGGTATCCCTATCCATGATTCGAATTGTGAGATTTGGCAATTAGTATGAATTGTTTAGACACACATATGAGCTATCTAAAGGAAAGGTGTATAAGCTTAGATAAAGGATTATCAAAGCATTAGGTATTAGAAACATGAACTTAAGGAATTCAACAAGTATTGTTTTTCTGGAAGTTAAGTTGGTTTCTGAATACATGTCAAAGCTAGTGGGAGCATAAGTGTTATGTTTATAATAATTATCATGATAGTGGGAGCATAAATGTTATGATTGCATGATTATTATGGAAAGTATTGCAAGTTAGCAATATTAATTATAGAAAACAAGAGTTATACTTTGCAGAGTCGCAATAGTTGAAAAGTTGTTTTGCTATAATTAAGGGAGAGAATATTATGCTTGATTTCAAATCTAAAGGCTTAGGTTGTGGAATGTTAATAATTTAGTCAAGGAAACATAGTGTGTGTTCACAAATTTCGATTATGATTACGACATTCCTCTTCATAGTTCGAATTTTGAGAACGTAGCACATAAAATATTATGGCAGAAGATTGATAAAGTATCAAATCTTTGTGTAAGACGTTATGCATCGTGTCCCATACCCTTCGGGTATAGGATCGATTGCAAATGCTATAATATTTGACCATTCTAAAATTTTCCAAATGTCTAGCGCATTAAGAGGGAAAAGGACAAGAATCGGTTTTAACTAAGATAATTAAACAACTATCAAAGGACAATCCAAAGTTCGCCTAGGATTGGTCGCTTGTGAGTAGTTGGAAGTATAGTATTGAATGGACCATATCGACATTATTATGAATAGATAAGATTCTATTAAGAATGAGTTGTCATATGGCAAATATGGAAAGGTGTCCATATTGGGAATTGAATATTGAAAATCTATGTCTAGATTAGAAACTTTATGCAAAAGGATGTTCAAAGGAATGTACTTTGAGTGAGAGACATCATATCTAAGGAATTGTATTGTAACAATCTCCGATAGAGGACTTTGTAATATCATTGGCAATAGTCATTGTGACTTTTTATGCTATGACATTACGAAAAGATCATTGCATAAAATGTTATAATCTAACATATTCTATAAGTGGCAAGAATTTGATATTCTTTCACTTATGAAAAAGGAGTTGGAGTTGTGAAATGAGTATGATTGGAAATGTGTTCATTTGATCTATTTCACAAAGTAAGAACCATAGGTAAACATTGTGTGCATGCTAAGAGCATAGGACAAGTGTTGTAATAATTCAAGTAAAAAGTGGATTACCCGAAACAACAAATAATGAGTAATCGATATGGTGATAAATAAAAGGTGTTTTATTTATACTCAAAGGGTTGAGGCCATATGGGATTAGTATTATTCTTGTGTTTCACTTTGCATGTTTTGACTTCCTGAATAATTTAATTGGTTTAGAACAGTCGAATTATTCAAACGGGCCACAGTAGTTCATATGTTGGAAGTAGGTATGAATAAAGACTGTCATGAATTGGTGTGTGGATTGTCTAAAGAGTATTAGACATAAGCAAGTGTTTGTTGCAACGTTCATGAGTGCTTATGAATATGATTTGAGCATTGGATTAAACCCACGCTCACTTGGACCACTCCATGAATTGTATCACGAGTGATTGGTGAGACGATAATATCTTATATTCTTGAAACCGAGATGTGTGAGTTGTATCTTGCAAATCGGTTGCACATTGATAATATGTAAACGCACCAGTAAGTTGGTGTTATAAAACATATTGTTGTATTGATTCGGTGAGTAAGTGCAAGAGAGCATTGAATCAAAGTTTATCCGTTCCTTTTATCCAAAGTAGGATAAAAGCGATATCTTTGGGCCCCTCGATGATTTAGTGATGACAAACGTAAATGCTCGGCCGGGCTAGGGCTAATTTGATTTGTTCAATTAGTCAGTCGTCAAAAATCGGAAGTCGAGAATAGTACATAAAGAATGATTTGAAATCATGTCTTATACGATATCTAGAATGGAGGAATATATGATCCCTTATCTAAAGGACACGTGTATCTGATAGGATCAGAGTTGACAGCGGCTTTAGAAAGCTACGATTGCAGATCAGGATCTGAAGTCATACGCAGAATAGTTATTAGACTTATCCAAGTGGGAGACTGTTGGATTAGTGTCTAAGTCCATAACTATTTTGGTATGTACTTGACCCGATGGTGCATGGTCCTTTTGGGTTGCCTTCACCAAAGCAACTTGATAGGATGAATTATGGAGAGAAAGGATTAAATATGATTTATTAATATATTATGGGAATAATATATTAAAGGAGAAATCATATTGTTTAATTAATATTAGTCAATAATTAATAAGAATTAAGTTTGTGACTAAAAGAGATTAATTAAACTTAAGGGACTGGAATTGTAATTATAAGATAATTGCAATTTGAGCTATGGATTGCCTTATATTAAGGAGTGGACGAATTCTATGGGGAAACCCATTAGAAATCGTCCAAGGGCTTTAAGTAAAGGAGTCCATGGGTTGCTTAGGGCTTAAGCATCCAAATTAGGGTTTCCTTGTTAGATAACCCTAATAGCCTCACTATATATATAGAGTCCTTATGCCTCAAAAACGTGGACACGACTCCTTCTAGGGTTTGTAGACATTTTTGGGCAGCCTCCTTTACCTCTCCTCTTCATCCTCTTGCTCTTGGTGTTTGTGAACCATTAGAGGAGTGACATTTGTGACTCTAAGCTTTCTAAAGTCAATACAAGGAGAATTTGAGATTGTTATTGCTACATAACAATCAAGGTAATATCTTAAACCCATTCTTATGTTAATATGATTACTTGTATGCTAGAATTAGGGTTTATAGTCTTGGATAAATTGCATGTACAATAGAGAAACCTAGATCCAAGCATTACGGTTTGTATGAGCACATATGATGTTCTTATGACTAAAACCCATCAGATATAACTTCACATATTAATCAACAATTATAATTCTATGTAACTAAAAAATATCTCTTAACTAATAATTTATTTAAAATAATTGATTAGTAATTTTGATTTTTAATATAAAAGTTTAATTAATTTTATAACCGTGGTTCTCACGGGTTATAAACTAGTATATATATATATATATATATATATATATATATATATATATATATATATACATATATATATATATATATATATATATAGAGAGAGAGAGAGAGAAAGAGAGAGTGAGTGAGTGAGTGAGATGTAAACACTTCTATATAAGGTGGGTTCATACCACTTGTAAAGGTGTGCTTGAGAGATGTAACATTGAGAGTGTTACAGTGTGTTAATTATGTAGATTTAGATCTAGATCGTTTTGGTAAAACCTTTCATAATTGAAAGCATCTCTTAAACACCGAAATCTCCATGTTCTTTGTGTGTTCTTTAATTCTGCATGTCAAACCAATGCTCATAATTCACATCAATTGGTATCAGAGCGGATCTTCGAAGATCAACATGATTTTTTGAAGAAACGGTTCTCGATTTGGCTACAATCATCACAATTGGAACATTTATGGTAAGTCTCTCTATGATCTCTCTAATCTCGTTGATTCGTGCATTGCGTTCTTGAATTTTTTTGATCATTTTGACTCATTGGATCAAATTTGTTTCAAATCTCATTGTTGATCCAATTATTTTTTTATAGATCAAAGCTCAATCCAAGAGATTTAATCCATTACAATTCATTGATTAAAATCATTTTCAAGGTTCGATTACTGTTCATTGTTGTAACCCAAATTCCAAATATCTGTTCATCTGGCCCAATATGTTGAACTGTTACTGTTCATCAATAAAAATTGTGAGCCCAAATTCAATAAATTCGTATCTACTTCGTTATGTTCTTCCGTCAAAATTGATTCACGAATTTGGATCACACATTTTTCTCATCACATTTTTCATCAAATTGTATATTCAATCTCTTTTTAATATTTTTGCGTAGCATTTTTATTCCGATTGAGTTCATCATCGCGTCATCTTCTTAATATGATCATATCAATTGTGTTCTCTGATTGAATTGAAGTCGAATCATAGAATCGAGTCGGTGTTAATTGATTTTGAGTCAAAAAGGTATTGGATTCGATTGCTAGATTCGTTTGATATTCTCAGTTAATTGTGTTTGGGAAGTCGATTGATAACAAATGTTTGGAATCGTGATTTGGACTGAGAAATGGATTCAATTTTGGGGCTAAAGAACGAATGTTTGGGTAATCGGATGTCGTCTTTGGTTGAAATCAGGTTTGATGGTTCGATGTTAGATGGACGAGTTCCAATGGTCGATGGGTAATATTTTGAAAAACGAAGGTTTTAATTTCGAAGATTTTGGGAATGGTCGACTTTTATGAATCGATTGATGATTTGGAAACAAAGATCGATATATATATATATATATATATATATATATATATATATATATATATATATATATATATTGCAAAAAGCAAAGTCGTGGTTTATAGTTGATTTGTTAGATGTCGAGTGATGCTTTGATTTCAATGTTTCGAAGGGTTGTAATATGATTTCGAAGGTTTGAAGTGAACAGTCGAATGATCTACGTGTTGAGAATTCGTTATCTTGGTGTCGATGATTTTAAAGGGATCATTAGAAGGGTAAATTGTTGAAGATTTTTGGTCGCGAAGGTCGACTGGAACTAACAAAGAAGAAAAAAACATAGTTTCGGAGTTGCTCCTTAAACTTTCGAAGATTTGACAGCTTACACCCACACCCATATTCGAAAGAGGATTAATATTCGACATTTTTTGGAAGAAAATGGAATGTTTCGAAATTGGTCTTTAAAGTTTTGAAGAATTGACAGTTTACGCCTAGTTTCAAAATAATGACTAATTTTCGACAGTTTGAAGAATTGGGCAGAAGTTTCGAAGTGGTTCCTGAAGTTTCAAAGATTTGGCAGAATTCAACAAACTTCAACAATGGGCTGAAATTTTTGAGAAATGGGATAATTTTCAAAACAGGCCTCTGCAGTTAATGCGAATTGACGCTTTCTATCCAGTTTCGCAAATGGAGGAGAGTTTCGCATTTTTGGCTGTTTTGGGCACATCCGGTCACTGTAGAATTTTGAAATTGACAATTTCTACGTAAATTTGTAAAATTTTGTCAAAGGCGGTCTGTGAACAAAGCTAAAAATTGAAGATTTTTTGGATGTTCCAGGTTGAAGCAAAATGTTTATGCCATGTGTTAAGGGGGAGTTTTGGATAGAAAAATTCTGAATTGAGCGCTTTCTCATTCCTTTTTGGTTTTATAATCATTTTCGATTATAAAAAGGGGGAGAGATTTATATGGAAATTCGAAAGTTGAATATTTCATTATATGCGGACTTAAAGACCGAAGTGACCTCGAGTATTTGATGTTTACGAAATGATTTGATTAGAGATTCCGAAGTGATTTCGGTTCACGACGGGTTTGGACTTGTTGAAGATTTTTGGGATGTGCTTTATGCTCAACATTAGGGTGATTATTTGGAGATTAAGAAACTACTAATTATCCGTTGATGCTCGATTCGTATGGTCTCACATTCTAGAATCCAAATTGAAGAATCATGATAGAATTGAAGATTTGATGTTCATCTCTACATGTTTCATGTTTGAGGCTCGGTTCGTGAAGTTGCTTGATTTTGGAAGATTCGAAGTGGGTCATTTATTCCTAACTTTGAGCGGGAGAATGTTGGGTACAAAGTTATCCATGTATGACTTTGTAAATGGTTTGACTTTTGTAGACCCACTTGCATGTGGTAAAGTAGCCTTGTGACATGAGAGATAGAGAGAGAGATAGAGGCATGTAAACACCTCTATATAAGGTGGGTTCATACCACTTGTAGAGGTGTGCTTGAGAGATTAACCATTAAGAGTGTTAGTGTGTGTTAATTATGTAGATTTGGATCTAGATCCTTTTTTGTAACACCTTTCATAATCGAATGCATCTCTTAAACACCGAAATCACCATGTTCTTTGTGTGTACTTTAATTCCGCATGCCAAACCAATGCTCATAATTCACATCAACTACTACCACATATGCTCCCAATATCTCCAAGCTTATTAGAGCTCTCACTACTTCGTGAACTTTTACCTATCTCTTGAGTAGTGATAGGTCTTGTGTGATAACAGGATCCTCCCACTGAAGATACTGAAATGGGATCGTAAACACCTAAATGAGGTAAATCTAACTTCCTAATCTTGGGTAAATTCCATATTTTCATAAAGGTGACTTTCTTCTATTTCCTAAGAACACATGGATTAGAAACAACCATCACAGTCTTCAGATATGGATTAGAAACAACCTTCTTATTCATATGCCCAAGTTTGTGGTGCCTTAGAGTAGGTGTCCCAACTTCTTTGACAGTGCGTGCTTCAACTTTAGAAACCTCCATCATATATAATGTATCCTAATTATTTTACCTTCAGCAATACCTAGGTTCTGCTTCTTTACTTTACATTTATGAATACCAAAAGTAACATGATGACCTTCATTATTGAGCCGCCTCACTGTTATCAACATTCTCTTCAGGTCAATGAACTTCACATTATTTAGAGTCCAATTTGTACCTAGAGTCATCTTGAGAACCATATCTCTGACACCGATGATATCTAGACACCTGTAATCTACTAGTCTGGCCTTCCCTTTGTAATGTTTATAGTTCTGCATTATATCTCTGGAATGACTAGCATGAAATGACGCACCATAATCCAATACTCATGATTCAATTGCATTTTCAATTGAACAGATAAGTGTGTCACCTTAAAAAATGGTTGCCATATTCATCTCATTCTAGCCTTTATCTGCCATGAGCTTCGGGAACTAATTTTTTACATGACCACTTACTTTGCAGTTCCAATATGTAACATCCCTCCTATTGTTTTTTCTACCTCTCATTTTGTGACAACCCGATATTTAGAGACAATGTAATATAAAACCAGTCAAATTTATGTCAAAATATAACTTTCCTAAAATCTTATTTGGATTAAATCAAGTGGTAGGAATCGTAACAAGGTTTTCATACATATAAAGAACACAAAAATCCGAGTTATAACGAAGAAGTTATAACCATTCTAAAATTCCCGACAAAACCAGCAACACCGATTAAATGAAAAACTCAAAGTTTCAATACAATAATTTTTAGCCTTAAGTATCTAAATTAAAGTTGTAGATAACATTAAACCGTAAACGTACGTAAAAAGAACGTCCAAATCTGACTTCATATGAGGAAGTTATGATTTTTCCAAGATCCGGATATAGCAGTAGACAGCTAAAAACTTGAAATAGAGATCGAGAGACTTTTGGCCGACACAACCTAAATGAGAATTGAAGGTCTCAACAATATTAGCGCAACGGTAAAAAGTCTGATGAAAACGGACATCGGATGAAGAAGTTATGGATTTTTAACGGATTTTTCGTGTCCCGGTCCGTTAAAAATAAATAATTAAAAATAAATTCAAAATTAGCTGATGAAGGCTAAACGAGAGTTGTAGAGCATATTTTCAGCTACGCGTGCATATAAAGAATGTTGAAAACGGAGCTCGTACGCGAAAGTTACGGATTTTACAACTTCGAGGCCCAAAATCCGAGGTTGTCAGGCTTGCCACGACGTGGCACAGTTTGTCGCGACCCAGCAAGTGACTGAGGGCGTCCAATCAATGGAAGAGGATAAGGTTGACTCCCCACGACGTGGCCATCCCTTGCCACGACGTGGCACACCAGAAATGCCCCTATAAATAGATTTCAAGGGCTCCGAGTTCCATTGCTCAGTTCCCTTCTTTCTCACACCGAAACTCTGCGTTTAAGCCCCCGAGACCCTCCCAAAGCCCCGGTTTTCACCTTCAAGTCCCGAAGGAAGGTTTGGTGTTCCCGAGATTCCCGAGAATCCTGAGATTTTCCCGCATTTTCAACTCTTCCTGTCGAAGTTTTGCTCGATTTTTCTCTCGACTACTTCAAACCAACCACTTCAATCAAGTGAGTTCATACCCCTATAAACTACACTTTCAAATGTTTTATCAATGCTTTTTATACACTTTTAAGGGGGGAATACAAGTAAACACACGGTTATCCCCGTGTGAAATACATAAATCTTTGTTATACTTTTTGGTTATATAATCAATCACAAGTGATTTATAACTAACATACAATTGGACTTACTACACTTTTAGCCGTTTCACCAAACAGAGTACTTCAAATAGCTTTCTCAAACGTTTTTACATGTTAAAACACTTTTAGAAACTATCTTACAAACTGTATGTTCCCTTTTTGAATTTGTTATAGTTGTGCTTCAAACAAAGGTTTTCTTACACTTAAACTGTCTTGTCAACTGTTTTCGAATCGTTTTATAAACTGACATCAAGTCATAAATTCTTATTTATTAAACTTTTCAAAGGTTTTACAAAAATTCTTTTATACTTATTGTTAAATGCTTGCCTATATATGTATAGTTAAATAAGAAAGGTTTAAAAGACTTAGAACGGCTAGCTCGCCTTATTTCTTTTTCTGTTCTTGTTGGGATGTGGCCTTAGGGTATCAGTTATTCGTCCGAATGTCGTCTAAATATCAGTTATATAGATCATGTATACCTATATAGACATAAAAGTTCCATCAGTTAGTTCAGTTCCGACACTCTTGGGTAGCAAGGGTGTATAAACCTACTTAGACACTCATCAATTACATTCCAGTAAACTATTATAGGAATAGTTTAGGGGATACAAAACATTATTCCTAATACAAGGAATCATGCAAGAGTCAGTTCATTCATGAGTCTATACCAACGTTTTATTTACAAGTATGCATTCTTCATAACAAGGATAATCTTTTCATACAAAAGGTATTTCATTATATTACTCGTGAACTTGTTGTTAGCAATCGTGTGAGACATATGGCTTTGTTAGTACCAAAACGAAAGTCCCCATCTTTAACCAGAGTCTCCTGGAGGGAGAGCGCGAATTTGTGTATAGATCTATACGGGTTTGACAAACCCGCACCTAAAATGTAAGCTCCAGTTAGACCAGTAGGTCTGGGGTGACAAATGTCGACATTAGTACCACGTCTAGTATGGTAATGAGAAACTTACAAACAGCGGAAACAACAACTCTTGTACGTAGTAATATACATTTAACTCAATCATGCTCAGGGGGTAATAACTATACCATGGGATATTATTAGCATGTTCACAATTCGGGATTAACACCCTTTTAACCAGTTTTACTTAAACAAAAGACTCACAGGGAGTATTAAAAACATATTCGGTATAGATAAACTATTTTCCTTATTACCTTTATATTGTGACTCATACACATAAACGACGAGGTAGACTATAACTTTTATAATAATAGTTAAACAAGGGAAAAACCGTTACATCTACAGTGATGCTTACTTTCAAAACGGTCGGGTCTTGGTAGAAGACTACTTTCAAAATGGTCAGGTCTTGGTAGAAGACTACTTTCAAAACATTCGGGTCTTGGTAGAAGACTACCTTTTTATACTAGTAGGAAATATGGGATTTTCTAGGGTTTTCATACTTATACTAAATGTTTCATCAAACATTCACCAGTCTTTCATAACAACTTTTCAAAGCAATAACATTAAAATATTTATGAATTCACCAGCTTTATTGTTGATACTCACTTTCAAAATAACTTGTATTCTCAGGTTACAAATAGGCAGGTACCGATGCAAGATTTAGAGAAGACGGAGCAGTCAAGACTCGTCTTTTATTTTGAGTATTCATTATGTTGTTTTATACTATGAAAGAACACACTTGTAAACAGAATTATTCTATTAATGAAATGGATGATGTTGTTGCTTGTTTACTACTTTATATTGTTGTGATACATACATGACGTCCTCCACCCCAGAATGTTTCCGCCATTCTCGGTTTTGGGGTGTGACACATTCTCGACTTCAATCTTCCACTACTCCCACTCCCTCTATTGCACTCCCTTCCATTGTCATTAGTACTTAGAATACTAATGAAGGATTCTTCAATACTTTACCTATGTACATCGTCACTAAGGATGGAATTGCGAATGTCTTTGAACACCATCTTAGCTCGACTGGTTGAACTGCTAAATACTGCCACCATTCCCAGCCAACTTTCGGGAAAAGATGATAATAGTGGTAATACTTGTACTTCATCCTGGAATCCATTATCAATAGATATCAACCTTGATAAGATTGAAATAAATCTGTTAATATGATCAGTTGCTAGGCTACCTTCCTTCATCGTCATATTTACCAACTGTCTGATCAAAAAAACCTTATTCGTTGTTAAATGCCTTTCATGCATGTCAGATAGCACATTGATCAAACCATAAGTAGTCTTCACATTGACAATGTTGTAAGCAATGTTCTTTGCCAAGGATAATCTCACCACACCAAATTCATGTCGATCTAACAAATCGTAATCCTCTACTTCATAAGAAAAGGTTTCTCTTTTGATAAAGGTTCATGTAAGTTCTTCATGTAAAGATAGTATTGGATTTGCATGTTCCAGAAACTGAAATAGTGACCATCGAATTTTTCGATCTTAACTCTCTTATCTTCAGCCATAACTCTGATACTAGTTTCTCGGGGATTCAACAAAGAAACATAAGCACTTCAGACAAACAATAACCAAAGTAGGTAAAACACACGAAATAAAAACTCTGAAAACTACAAAAAAAAATGATATTTAATGTGGTCGGTCAATGTGACCTATGTCTATAAACGAACAAGAGAGAGGTAATTTTATAGACTTTCAAGAACAATTACAATCACTCATAATTTTGCACCTCACTTAAGCTCTCAAAACAAAACAATATCTCTTGCTTACAAATTTCTCCAAAGGATGTGATCTTGTAGTGATTGTTCACAAAACTAACATAAGGAATAATGAAGGGGGTATGTGCTTATTTATAGGAAAGCATGAAAGTGTTGGGGTGTGAAGTCTTGTCCAACGTGGAGCACTTGGTATTTACATGGAGCACTTAGAGTTGCAATGAAGCATTAGAAATCCACAATGGAGAACTTGGAGTTAGAGTGAAGCATCAGGAAGGAGAATGGAGCATCAATGATGCATCATTATAGCAAGGATACGCCACCTATGGCACAAGGTGCGCCATCCATGAACAAGGTGCAAGACTTTGGTGCTTGAGGTGTTACTCGTGTGTGCCTTGTTGTGTTCTGGGAATGTTCAAGTGTTGCAAATGAACAATTAAAACAAAATGAGCCATTTAAGAGGAGGATGCGACATTCATGAGGAAGGTGTGCCATCATGGAGCATAATGCGCCGCCATGGTTCATGGTGCGCTATCATGGATCCTGATGTGCCACTTAGGTGTCAAGTTCACTAGGATGCTCAAGATTGTCCAAATGTTGCTCAAAAGAATGAAGAAGATCATGGAGGATGTTCAACATGGCTGATGCGCCATCTTGATGGTTGGTGAACCATCATGATGCGCCATGGTGGATCGTGATGCTCCATCATGTGCTTGGTTGATGTTCATGAGGTAAAAGGTTCTAGATGCACGTGCATGACATTTCGTTATTGGTTTGAAATTAGGGAATCCGTTTATTAGCTAATTATGGATGGGCCTGGCCCATTAGAATTAGGGTTTTCCATGCTTTCATATAAATAGGTTCATATCCCCATCATTGTAAATTGCTAGATTTCAGTGAGAGCAAAAGTGAGCTACAAATTGAGTGTTTGTAATTATCCCTAAACGGTAATAAAATCTTCTCTCTCTCTCTCTCTCTCTCTCTCTCTCTCTCTCTCTCTCTCTCTCTCGTAGACGTAGGTCACCTTGACCAAACCATGTTAAATATTGTATTCCTTTGATTTAAGTTTTTTAGAAGTTTTATTTTGTGAGTGTCATCGAAGTTTGTTTGAGTTTTGTTCCAAGTGCTTAACTTGTTTTGTTGTTATCCCAACAGAAAGTGGTCGGTTCATTAGTTGGATGTTAAAAATGATTTTCTTCACAATCACCTTTCCAAAACAATTTATATGCACCGACCGTTGGGTTTTACTAACCTGCAAATGCAACATCATGTTTGGTGCTTACTGGGTTTATACGACTTAAAACAAGCCCATCTAGTATGGTTCCAGTGTTTGGGCATTTGGGCATTTATACCTTAAGCATTGGGTTTGAGAATAGCAAGACATACTTTGCCCTCTTTGTTCTTAGAATGGGTAATGATTATGCATATTTATTACTTTATATGGATGATATCATCCTTACGGCTTCTAACACGACTCTCGGATCATCTCCTCTGATCTCCTCCCTGAATCAAGAGTTTTCCATGACCAACCTGGGTTGCTGAATTATTTTGTATGTGAGTAGACCACTCAATCTTAAACAAGCATGTTCTTTCTCATAAGAATGTGTTATAGAGCTCCTTGAGTGAGCCCGTATGTCTCACCACAATCCTTGAAATACACCGATAGTCATATCCACCAAGACTGGTGCCGATGGACCACATGTCTTCGGTCCCTCGCTCTACCGTAGTCTTGCGGGGACACTACAATATGCCACATTCACCCTTCCTGATATTTATTTTGTCGACTTGTAGATATGTTTGTACATGCATTCTAGAGAGTTGTATTCCCATATGCTCTCAAGCGAATCTTACGCTACATTCGTGGCACTATTGATCACAGACTTCAATTATATGCCTCCCCGACAATGCGCCTTACGACAAATTCCGATGCAGACTGAGTGGTGCAATGTAACACGCCGATCAACATCCGATTATCACATTTTCCTTGGATACAATCTTGTCTAATGATCCTCCAAGCACCAACACACCATCTTGCTAAAACTGAGTATTGCAGCATAGCCGTTCTGCTCTCGAGCCTTCTTGGTTGCATAACACTACCTCTTTTGTCTATTGTGATAACATATGGCCATCCACATGTCGGCTAACCCAGTCCAACACCAACGGATCAAACACATTAAGCTCGACATTCACTTTATCCGAGACAATTTCTTTTGGTCACATTCATGTTCTACACGTTCCATCTCGTTACCAGTATGCAAACATCTTACAAAGGGGTTGCCTTCTCCATTTTCCAGTGAGCTTTGTCACATCTTGACCGTTCACCAACTTCCTACTCAAACTGCATAGACATATTAGTAGTCATGTATTATACGGCCTGTTTGTTTGTATGGTGGCCTAGCCCCATATGTTGTACGAGACTTTTAGTGTCAAGGGAAAATTATACATGTTACTCACCCCATAATAGTGACGATTGGTGGGACATCTCTCCTTGTTTGAGTTCTTTGTTCATAGGTAGATCGTATTTTAACAGTTTGGATGTACTTGCTTGATTGAACATGTATCTTTCTTTATACATATCTAACGTATGCTTAAGTTTGCTATTTTACGTCAGATAAGGGTTAGTTACATGATAGAAATCTTTAATTGCTTTTCTTTAGCGTCCACAAACAGGATTGAATTCGAACACTAGCAAAATCATTCTTTCTTCTGTCTTTCTTTTATTTTTCTATATTCCAACAATCAAACGGATGTAAATTTTCGTAACACGTATTTAAATTTTCTATCACTTTCATCATAATGTTTATATGAAAACGCCATTTGAAAAACTACATTTTGAATCCCCAAAATAAAATCGTTAAACATCAATCGCAAACATCCTTTTCATGGCTATCATCATCAACATCTTTTTCCCATTGTGGTATCTTATCTTTTCTTTTCCTCAGTCTTCAATTTTTCCCACATTCCCTTTTACATCGACAAGTAGCATAAGCACTTTCATTTAATTTTTTTTATTGTTACAATATTATGCTTTCAAAACTTTTCTAATCAAAGAGTGCAAATCTATATATCTTCTATTTATAACCATCAAATACATCCAATAGTCCAAGCTTTCCCCAATACTGAATCGCTACCCAACTCACAAAAGAACAATATGCTACAAGGAAACAAACACGCTTCAATCGAAGTAAATAGACCATTTTAACCCTAGACATGTTGACAATACGAGACTTTAGTAAATATAACATTCTACCCAAAGCAATGGTGATTAAGGAAGTTAAGAATCCGGTAATTGCTCCAAATACAACTTCCCATCTAAACCGCCTCCCTTGTGCTCGACCCGTTTGAGAAAGCCACGTCATCAACATCTCTGTTGACCTACAAAATTTTAAAATAAAATCATGAGTTAATTGTCTGTTGATTTGTTTATTATAGCATCTTGCTTTCATTTATTTTTTGTATTAGAGAATAGTTGATAAACTTACAGGATAAGATATCGTTTAAGCATCTCCATCATCGATGGGTGATCAGCTTGACAATTAAAAAACTCATCGTAATATAAGTTTAATTTGGAAATGCCCAATGTATACCAACAATCATAAGTCTCATTCACCTACAAAAAAAAAAAAAAAAAAAAAAAGAAAAGGTGAGATACAGGTTAGGCTGTGTTTGTTATAGACTAGACTGGACTGGATTGGACTCTCAAAAAACTTCTTAGTGCTATTTTCAATGAAGATGTGGAGGGCATTTACGTCTTTTGTGCAGACGGGAAATCGAGAGAAAATCCACGTCCCACCATTTTAGGTGGGACAAAAAAGGTGAATGGCCAACAGTACAACCTCAAAGGGACAGATTGTACTGTTGTACTTGTTGTATAGTTGTACTTGTACAAGTACAGCTGTACTGTCACTGTGTGTGTAAGGAACTGGAATTGATGTCAACGAGACAAATTTTGTCGTTTTTTGTACCTTGAGGTTGTCCTGTCTGGCATGCACCTTTTTTTGATGGGACAAAAAACTGCAAATTGTCTCGTTGACATCAATTCTAGTCCCGGTCACAGTCCGGTGCATGCCAGACAGTAGTAACAGTAAAACCTGTTCTTAGTGCTATTTTTGATGATGACGGTGAGGAGGGCATTTACGTCTTTTATGCAGACAAGAGATCAAGAGAAAATCAATGTTTTTTGGTGGGACAAAAAAGGTGAATACTCAACCGTAATGTTGTACAGCCGTACTGACACTGACACTGTGTATGTCAGGAACTGGAATTGATGTCAACGAGACAAATTTTGCAGTTTTTTGTACCTTGAGGTTGTACTGTCTGGCATGCACCTTTTTTGAATGGACAAAAAGCTGCAAATTTTGTCTCGTTGACATCAATTCCAGTCCCAGTCCGATGCATGCCAGACAGTACAATCTGTTCTGTTCTGTTCTGTTTTGTCATGTATAAAATACCTTGAATTTATCTTTAGCCATCCAGGCAGCGTTGAAAGTGGGTCTGCAATTGGGTGGAAGGGCCTCATTAGGAGCTTCTGCAAATGCAATATGAGGATGACCAGAGTGGTCTATATATTCAACCTGAAAATTAATAACATGAGAATTCCATTTTTATAATAATAAGAATAATATTTAAAAAAAAAAAAGGCTGACCTCAAATACAGAAGCCCAATAGTAATCATAACGACATCTGAATTTCTTCTTCTCAGATGGATAAAAGACATGCTTTGCTTTATAATTCAGCAGTCCAAGTTCACATACTTTTGCTGATTTAAGATCTACACCTGCAAGAAATCTAAGAAATGTCATAAAGGGTAGATATGTCAAAAGAGATTACATTACATACATGCATTTAGGGCTATAACAATAAAGACAGTGTTTAATTTCTAAAACTCATGTAGCTAAATGCTTAGCTAGATATTGCCATGAAGACTTCACATGCCATTTATTGTACTTTATGAATCCCATGTGGTTTTGGAAACTTAAAAGTTAAAAACTTGTTTTTGTACTATAATCCACCTTTGTCTTTTTTCTGGGATACAATCCACATGCCATTTATTGCATTAAGGTTCTTTTTAACTTTCTATTTTCATTGATCTTCCACAAAGTATTATTGTTCTTTTTTGGTTTAGGGTTGGAACTCCTGTAAATCGAGATCTTCCCACAAGTTGTAATCATTTGTTCTATAGACATATATATTGTTGTTTCTTTTTGCCAAAAATAATGAGCTGTTGGAGATATTCATACTTTTCAAATTCGTATAATTTCATCTTCCGAAAAGAAGATAAAGAATCAGCAGTATCTGGTTGTTAAGCTTCATAACAAGTTATAAACCCTTTAAGAATTACAAAATCAAAAGCTTCAAAACATGTCAGATACATGAATAGTTAACACTTAACACCAGAGTTTTCAAGTTTTTAGAATCCGAATTGTGATATAACCATAATTACATTTTGTGGTAAATAGAAGAGAGTGTGTGAAACAAACAATCAAATAATCAACACTGAAACATGTCATCTTCAATATAAAATTTGGATCCATCATCTATCTCACAGAAAAAGTGAAAGTGTTCATGTATTTAGAACCGATGTGGTACTTAATAAACACAATGCAACCTAAGTAATTTTCAATTCTGATGAATTAACAACCTAACAGGAATTAGGTAAACATATCTGCATTTCACTTCAAATTGCATGAATCCAAATCATCCGCTCAAATTTAAACCTTAAATTTCACGTATTGGATGTCAAAACACTGCTAGATTTTAAGATTCAAGAGAAACTTACTGCTGGAAACTATCTTGCATTGACAGGGAACGGAAATTGGATACGAGATCGAGAGGTTGCTGAAGATCACCGCTAACACCACAAGCGTAAACGCAACTAAACCCAAAAAGAATATCGACAATAAAAGAGCAATACAACCTCGGAAGAATAAATAACCAACAGAAACCCTTTTCCCCTCATATTCTCTGTTGGTTGTTGGCTCCTCCTCTATTGGCTCCGGTGAATTCATCGTTTATAGAAACGATGGTGTGGCGCTGTGTCCGATCACCAGAAAAGTTTTCCGGTGATCGGAATATGACGATATTCTGTTTCTAAAATGAAGAAAACCGACGGAGCCTCTCTGGCATACAATGTAAGAAAGTTGCCATTCAAAGACCCCCGTGAATGCGCCACCGCTATCCATTGTGGACTTTTTTAAGGTTTACATAAATGGTCCCTCTATTATGATCATGAAACATAAATTGTCTCATTATTGATCATTTGTTCCAATGACAAATCTTGGTATAAAAATAAAAATATATGATTAATCAAATTTATTATTTAATTAGGTAAAGATAGAATAGTTGTATTATTAGATCTAAGACATTAAAGTAAAGTTTTTTTTGTATTTTAGAATAGAAAAGACGATAACAAAAAAAAAAAAAAAAAAAAAAAAACAATCTTTGTAACCTTTTGAAGCCACCATTAACTGTTACTATAGCTATAGAAGATAAAGTAAAACTTAATTTTTAATAAAATAATACTTTTTACTTAGATTAACTAGAAAATTATTTTTCTTTCTGTTTTTTTGTTTTGTGGATATTATATCGAAATTAGAGAGAAAAGATTCGAGAAGTTTAAGATGCTAAGCGCACTAGCTTTATAGATTACTCACACTTTGTATTAAACAAATATTAAAACGGTTAATGTTACAAATAAATTAATAAAAGGGAAATTACATAAAATTTATGTAGTTTGCCCTATTGGTTTAACCATCACTTTTTATTTTGCTATAAAAAAAACACTAATGTTTGCAAAAGAATTATATTGTGGCTACTATTATCTATTACTATCGATTTCATAAAATGTTTTGAACTTTCATGGGGTTTTAACCAAAATGAGGGAGTTACAAAACAATATTTACCGTTTTAATTTTATTTTCCAAAATATAATAAAAATGTTGTGTGCCTCGTATTTATTTATATAAATAGAATAAACGTAGTCGCTCAGACCAAGACATCCATCCCTCTCATGATATTTACTAATTGTAAATAGCTAAATATAATAAAAATACGGTGGGCCTCATATTTATTTATGTAAATAGAATAAACGTGGTGGACCATACCAAAGCATCCATACCTCTCATGATATTTACTAATTGTAAGTAGTTTTAATTTATTTACCAAAATATAATAAAGTACTGCGGGCCTCATATTTTTTTATATTAATAGAATAAACGTAGCCAGTCAACTAGACCAAGGCGTCTCGTGTCCTGCTCATTATTGTCTCTCCGTATGGGTAAAAATAAATACAAATCTTCACGTAACAATTCAAAAATACTAACTAAAATTTTATATTAAATTAACCAAACCATTAACCATATGTTTCAAAAACCATCAAAGTATGTCATAGTAAAAAAAATAGTTATCAGAATACAATCTCAAAATCAATAAATGCTAAACTCGGTTGGATGCAATGCGATTATGTCAGGTCTTTCCTTTTTGAACTGAAAGTATCTGAAAAACATTTAAACATAAATCGTGAGCACAAAGTTTAATAAGTTCTTCAAAATACCACATATCATACAAGCAACAGGCTTCATCCAACGAGTATAACGGGCCTCGCCTTAACTCGCATAACGGGCTCTACCCAATGAGTATAACGGGCCTTACCATAACCCATATAACGGGCCCCAACCAATGAGTATACCATGTTGAATTTTCTAGGTTATAAAAAAAATTACATGTGGCAGAAAAAACACTTAAACTCTTAAGTTCACATGCAACCTAGAAATGATTTATGTTTTCTCTATTGATAGCAACTAACTATGAACATTAAAAAACCGTGGGAGAGAGGCTATGCAATCGAAATTCATATCAAATTTTCTAGGTTATAAAAACACTTAAACCCTTAAGTTCACATGCAACCTAGAAATGATTTATGTTTTCTCTATTGATAGCAACTAACTATGAACATTAAGAAACCTTGGGAGAAAGGCTATACAATCGAAATTCATATAAAATTAGGGTTACATACTTTTTGATTATTGTTGCAAATAATCAAAGTAGAATCCTTCTTCAAAACCTTGAAAAGCTAGCACTAAAGGAATGATACATCTAATGGCTTGTACCTAAAACTCTAGTAGCAAGAAGACTTGAGGAGAGATGAGACTTGAGCAAAATTTCGGCTCTTGTGAGAGTATATGTGGTGGATGACATAAAGCTCCCAAGGAGTCTTATTTATAGGTTGTAGGTAACCCTAGAAACCCTAATCTTGAATTAAATAATAATATTTCAAATCAAGATAATTATCTAGTATCCTTATCATTAGGAAGCTTCCAGAAACCTTGTCCAGACTCCTCCAAAACCGTCCTTATAGAAAGGTTCTGGAAGCCTTCATTTGTTTAACTTTTGAACAATAACAACCCAAGGCCCTACACTTTTAATTAATTTAATTAATTCCAATTAAATTCATAATTAATTCCAAATTAATTATTATTATTTCTAATTAATATATTAATCATGTAATATATTAATAAATTATTTATTTCAATTTCTAATTAATTTATTAATCATATAACAAACTAACAAATCAACATCTTCCACCAAATGTCATTCTAGCTAAATACTAGTTTTGAGGGCAACCCAAAAAAAATTGCTTCTATTTTAATAATATACCAATTTAGTTATTGGCTTAGACTCCTTAATTCAACAGTCACCCACTTGGATAAGTTTGTAACTATAATTGCAAGTATAGACCTTGAAATAAACAGCAAATAATACTTTCCAAAGCCACTGTCAAACTCTAATTCAAATCAACTATTGACCCTAAGATAAGTGATCATCTATTCGTTCGTTCTTCATGATATCGTATGGACACGAGACATGGATCAGAATCAATCTCATTGCCCAAGATTTTATTTCCTAATTCCCCGATTTGTAAAGACTTTATTGGACTTCAAATCGAACACGTCAATTAGTCCTGGCTGGGCCAACACTATATAGTCAACATCAAATCACTAAGAGGCCTAATGATAAAGCTTTTCCTGTTAGGGCAACAGGAACAAATTACATTGACTACATAGTCATACAATTCACACATCAAATCATACATGGAATAACCCTTTATAACATCTAGTTACCAGATGTGTTTGAGTCAACCAATGCATAACTAATCTGTAAAAAATGAACTATATATCTCTGTAATAAGAATATAAGATATTATCTTCTTAGAATTACTCATGACAAGATCAATGAAGTAATCTCTAAGCATGGGTTTATCCAATACTTAAAATCTCTATTTTCAAAGTACTCATAAATATTGTAGCAATCCAAATTGCAATGTCTTAACCTTAATCGACAATGTACAATCCATTCATGACAGTCTTAATTCACTAATTACTTCCAAAAGTATGAACGACTGTGGAAGTTTGAATAATTCAAATTACTCAAGAAGTATAAACATGCAAAAAGAAACAATATGTAACACCCGGATTCCCAGGTATGATGTTTTGTTCTTTTATTTTTGGGTGTTTGGGGGAGACTCGGCGAGTTGGCGTCTAGACTCGCCGAGTATGGTCGCGGATTTGTACGCGAGTTCATAGCTGGACTCGGCGAGTTCATGAGTGGACTTGGCGAGTCTGTGCTGTTTAATGAAACCCTAATTTCCAGGGTTTGAGACTTATTTAAAGGGTATTAGGGCCGTCATTTGCGGCCATCAACCCCCATAGAGAAACCCTAAAGAGATCTAGAGCGTTTGTGAGGAAGGAGAGGCCAATCTTGAACTTTTTGTGGATGTTTTTGCAAGAAGGAAGTGTTCAAGGAAAGAGGAGGCTGAAAGAGGTGCGATTTTGGTGGTTTTTGAGCTCATAGAGATTGTATTGAGGTATTATTCTTGGACCTTATTCAGTTTTTGGTGTTGATTCTTAGTGTTAGGGTTTTCTAACCCTTTTTGAGGTTGATTAAGTGGTGTATTTGGTCCCTTCTCGAGTTTGTGTTCTGGATCTGGACCCAAAGAGGTCCAGAGACCTTAACCCTTGGAGCTTTATGAGTCATTTTGGGAGTCATGAGCTTGGAATGTCATTTTTGGGGCTAAATCACTATTTTGGACCATTTAGATGTTATATGTGTGTCAAGGTCCGAACTTTACGTGATTATCATGCTTGGGGAGGCCAGATCTATGACTGTATGGAACAGATTTGACCTCAGAAGTTGTTTTGAGTTTGTGCATGGCATGAACTCGCCGAGTTCGAAGAACAGACTCGGCGAGTAGTATGAAGGTTGCCCGTTAATCACTCAGTGAGTGGACTTGTCAAGTTGGGGGAATGACTCGGTGAGTCGGGGAGACTCAGGGGTCTGAGTTCAAGTTGGAACTCGCCGAGTTGTTCTTGAGACTCGGCGAGTTGAGTTGGGGTGGCCCCATGATTCATGCCAGGTGGAACTCGTCGAGTCAAGGAGAGTACTCGACATGCCAAGAGAGGATCTAAGAGAGTCAGTGGACACATGTAGACTCGCCGAGTCGCCCTAGTGCACTCGACGAGTCGGGTCAAAGTTTGACCGTTGACCTTGTTGACTTTTAGGGTTGAGTACAGTTGTATTTATGAGAGTATTACTTTATGTGATTAGGCGGAGGCTAGATCACACTTCTTCCGAGTCAAATATATACCGAGACATCGAGGTGAGTCTTCTCACTATACGTTACCTAGAGTGGTACTATGCGATGACCAAAGGGTCTTATGTGTTATGTATGAGATTATGTGCTATGTGATATTTGTATGTTGTATGATGACATAGACCAGACCTGAAGGTCCAACGAGCTATGACCGGACCAGAGGGTCCAACGAGCTACGGGACTGGACGGTCCCGCTGAGACACATCGACCGGAGGGTCGTATTATAGCCTCGAGTGGGGTATGTGCTGTATGTGGTATTCTGGGGGACTCACTAAACATTTATGCTTACAGTTGTTGTGTTATGTGTTTCAGGTACTAGTGATGAGCGCGGGAAGGCGCCGGCATGATTCGTACACACATGCATTGGAGTTTTTGTAGAGATTCTGAGGAGATGTTTTGTGACAATAACATTTGATATAATGTGTTTGACATTATTTTATGAATAAATGAATATTTTTAAAATGAAAAATTATTTTGAAAATTTACGTTGTTAGAAGTTGGTATCAGAGCCTTGGTTTGAGGGATTCGGATGCATCTTCGGGCGTATCTGAACTCAAACTGAGGATTTGAGGAAAAATCTTGATAATGAAGTAAAACTTTCGATAAGACTAAAAAGATTTTTGAGACAAACAGAGCAGAGCCGTGTGTACGATCAGCCAGCGCCCGAACGGTGAATCCCCAAAAGTACCCTTACATTATGTGTTATGAGATATGTTATGTTATGCATGCTAGAGTAGGCTAGGTATACATATTAGGACTAGAGTGGCCTGATTTGTGATGCCTTAGCCTAGGATATTTCTGCTGTTGAGATGCTTTGAGAGTAGAGTACTTGTAATCCAAGATCCAAGGAGGAGGACTTGGAGTGAATACTGATGCGGTGTGGTCAGTAGTATTGGGCCCGTGCTACTGGAGACACCGGATCAGTGGGCATTCCAAGTAAGAATCCTTTGGACAACGGAGGATAAGTAGGATTGCGTCATCGAGTATGTGTATGCTCGATCGATTCTCTGATAATTTTTGTTGTATTTCAGAAGCATCATGGTTGGGACTCGACACACACCTGAGAGTAGTGGTGTCAGCGACGAGGAGATCCGTCGATTGATTCATGAGGAGGTTGCTGCTGCCATCCGGGCTGAGATTCCCGAGATGTTTGGGGACATCAAGACCACGTTGATTGAGACTTTTGATGAGCGGTACGCAACATTGACTGAGTCTGCTGCAGCTGCAGCTACTGCTGCTGTTGCTGCTGCCAGACCTCAGGGAGGTGACTCGTTGTTGTTCCGAGAGTTCAGCAACACAAAACCTCCAGAGTTCGACGAGACGCAGGACCCGATTGCCGCTATGAGGTGGATCTCTGACATCGAGGGATGTTTCTATACGTGTTCTTGTCCAGAGCACTTGAGGATTCGGTTCACCTTGAACCAGCTCCGCCTGGGAGCGAAGGATTGGTGGAAGTTCGTAACGGCGAACTTCAATTTGGCTGAGATTTTCGAGGTGACCTGGGAGAGGTTCACCGCTATGTTCAGAGAGGAGTATGTTCCCCCGGTGGAGAGGGAACGGTTGATTCAGGAGTTCTTGACCCTCAAGCAGGGTACTGATTCTGTGGCAGTCATCACCAAGAAGTTTCATGAGAGGGCGATGTTTTGCCCTGAGCAGGTGTCGTATGAGCCATTATCTGAGTGTGATGAGGAGAGATATTCGGGAGTTTGTGGCGAACTCGACTTACTGAACATTTGCTGAGCTCCAGGAAAATGCCCGGAAGAGGGAGGTCGAGTTGGAGACTCAGGCCAGGGAGGAGGCCGAGTCTTAGAGGATGGATCGGCGGCCAGCTCAGTCTTAGCCGGCAGCCAAGCGGGCTAGACCCGCTGATTTGAGATCTGGGGGCGCGAAGGGCCGCACTTGTGGGAAGTGCGGTAAGAGTCACGAGGGGTCGTGCAGGGATGGGGTGTGCTACAAGTGTGGGAAGGAGGGGCATATCGTGAGGGATTGCCCCAAGGGATTTTCGGTTTGCTTTCATTGCAGCCAGACCGGCCCTCGGAAGGCCGAGTGACCGCAGCTTCTTCAGGGATCAATGCAGGGATCTGCGCCTGCTGTTAGGGCTACCGAGGTTCGGTCGGTGAAGGCCGAGGCCCCGAAGGCTCGTGGGAGAGTATTTCAGTTGACCGCGGAGGAGGTCTGCGCGGCACCCGATGTTGTGGGTGGTATGTATTCTCCTTTCATCTTTTATTCGAGTTGAGTTTTTATGCTTATATAATGTTATGCGTAGGTACTTTTCTTGTGAGTTTTGTGCCTGCGTTGGTATTATTTAACTCGGGTGCGAGTCGGTCGTTTGTTTCCGTAGCATTTAGCCAGCATATTAGTGTCCATCGAGAGACGTTGGATCGGCCTCTGCGAGTTTCCATAGCTGATGAGCGAGCAGTGTATGCTTCGGATGTGATTCGAGGATGTGTACTTGAGATCTTCGGTGTGGAGTTCCCGATAGATCTGGTTCCGATCGCGATGGGGGATGTGTGTGTTATAGTGGGTATGGATTGGATGAGCCGATATGGAGCTGTGATAGACTGCGAGCGTCAATTGGTGGCGATTCGAGACCCTAGTAGGGGAGTTCTTACGGTGTACGGCGAGGGTACACGTACGGGGTCAACATTTTGTTCGGCCGACAGAGCGAGACAGAGTCTACAGTAGGGCTGTATAGGATTTGTGGCATATGTGATGGATGTGAGGGTTGATTCAGAGAGACCTAAGTCGGTTGATGAGGTTCCGATAGTGCGTGAGTTCCCGGATGTGTTTCCAGAGGAGTTGCCGGGTGTGCCTCCGGAGAGGTAGGTAGAGTTCGGTATTGAATTGGTTCCGGGAGCTGCGCCTATCGCCAATGCGCCTTATCCCCTTGCGCCTCTGGAGATGTAGGAGTTATCCTCGCAGTCCAGGAGCTGCTGGGGAAGGGATTTATCAGGCCGAGCAGTTCGCCATGAGGGGCGCCTATTCTTTTTGTCAAGAAGGTTTGCACTGGATGTGCATTGATTAGCCTGAGTTGAATAAGCTAACGGTTAAGAACCGTTACCCTTTGCCGAGGATCGATGAATTGTTCGATCAATTGCAAGGAGCATCTTGGTTCTCCAAGATCGATTTGAGGTCTGGTTATCATTAGGTGAGGGTGCGGGAGGAGGATGTCCAGAAGACAGCATTCCGGACTCATTATGGGCACTACGAGTTCGTGGTAATGCCTTTCAGACTCACCAACGCACTGGTGGTGTTCATGGATCTCATGAACAGGTTGTGCAGACCGATGTTGGATCGCTCAGTGATCGTGTTCATTGACGACATATTGGTGTAATCGAGATCCCGAGAGCAGCATGAGGAGCATTTGAGGGAGATCCTTGGAGTTCTGAGATCGGAGAGGCTTTATGCCAAGTTCTCCAAGTGTGAGTTCTGGCTACGAGAAGTTCAGTTTCTGGGGCACCTCGTTAACCAAAATGGGATATTGGTCGATCCGACCAAGATCGAGGCGGTCATGAGGTGGGAGGTACTAAGATCACCCACTGAGATCAGGAGTTTTCTGGGTTTCTCTGGCTATTATCGGAGATTTATTAAGGATTTCTCCAAGATCGTCGTGCCACTCCCTAAGTTGACCCGGAAGGGTGTTGCATTTTCTTGTGGTCCAGAGCAGCAGAACTCGTTCGAGACACTTCGCCAGAGATTATGCGAAGCCCCAATGTTAAACCTTCCGGAAGGGATGGAAGATTTTGTGGTATATTGTTATGCATCGATATCCGTATTGGGAGCGGTGCTTATGCAGAGGGGGCATGTGATTGCATATGCATCGAGGCAGCTTAAGCCTCATGAGTCGAGATATCCCACTCATGATTTGGAGTTGGGGGCGGTAGTGTTCGCTCTCAAGATCTGGCAACATTATCTATATGGGGTTCGGTGTACGATATACACGGACCACAAGAGCTTGAAGTATTTGATGGACCAGCCCAACTTGAATATGCGCCAGAGGAGGTGGTTAGACGTGGTCAAGGATTATGATTGTGAGATCCTGTACCACCCGGGCAAGGCTAATGTTGTAGCCGATGCATTGAGCCGTAGGGCGGAGGGCACCCCATATCGAGATGTCTGTTTGAGATTGACAGTGATGACCCCGGTGTTGGATGCTATTCGTGGGGCCCAGGCTGAGGCTGTGAAGCCAGAAAGCCAGAAGAGAGAGCGAGTTGTCGGGTTAGTATCGGAATTGGTTACCGATAGCTGGGGGCTTATGACATTTGCTGAGCACCAGACAAATGCCCGGAAGAGGGATATCGAGTTGAAGACTCAGGCCAGGGAGGAGGCCGAGTCTCAGAGGATGGAGCGGCGGCCAGCTCAGTCTCAGCCGGCAGCCAAGCGGGCTAGACCCGCTGATTCGAGATCTGGGGGCGTGAAGGGCCGCTGTAGCACCTGGTTCCTGGTACGTAAATCTTATTTGAGTATTTTCCATTTTTAGCCTTGGACTCGACGAGTCATAGGTCCGACTCGTCGAGTAGAGACGGGACCCCGGGACACGTTTAAGTTGGCGACTCGGCGAGTCCATATCCTGGACTCGGCGAGTCACCGCTGTTGGATGAAACCCTAAGTTCAGGGGTTTGCACCCTATTTAAACAGCATATCCGCTCCAAGCCAGCCCCCATTCACCCCCCCAGAGCTCCCAACCCTTGTTCTAAGCTCGTTCATTGAGATTTTGAAGCAATTGTTGTGTGTTCTTGAAGGTTTTGAGGCAAAAGGGGAGTAGATCAAGAGGAAAGGAAGGAATCCAAGCATCTTTGTGCTCTCTTAGCAACTCCTTTGAGGTATAACCCATTTTCCCCCTGTTTCTATGCTTATTACTTCATTTAAGTCATTCTTGAGCCAATCCCCAAGCTTGTATGTGCAATATAAGTCGTAATAAGTTGATTGGCCTTTAGATTTAGGCAAGATTGAGCTCCAGGAGCTCAGATCTATTACCTTTATGGACCCATGTTGCTTGTTCACCCTAGATCTACACTTTTGAGGCATTTTGAGCCCTAAATCCCTCATTGGTGAGTATCTACACGTAAATTTGGAAACTTTACGTGTCATTCATGCTGTAGGAACCCAGATCTGTAAATGGCATGGTCTAGAATCGAGCAAAATCACGTATATAGTGATTGCATGGCGACAACTCGGCGAGTCGTTCATCAGACTCGGCGAGTCTGCTCGCGAGTCTCCGAGTTGTCCCCTTTTTCATTGTGTCGAGTGTGTGTGGTGAGTCACGGGGTGTGACTCAGTGAGTTGGAAGCCAAACTCATCCATGGAGGAACTCGGCGAGTCCATGCCCTGACTCGGCGAGTTCAAGGCAATCTCCTTAGATCAAGAACAAACTCGACGAGTTGTTCATACAACTCGGCGAGTCACAGCATAAAGTGTTCTTCGGATGAAGATGAACTCGGCGAGTTGTTCATACAACTCGGCGAGTAGGTTGAAGGACTTGAACCTCAGTTTAGAAGAAGAACTCGTCGAGTCGGCGCCTAACTCGACGAGTAGAAATGGGACCCAGGTCCGTCGATTGGACAGGGACTCGGCGAGTTGGCAAGCCAACTCGGCGAGTCGGGTCAACTGAAAGTTGACTCTGACTTTGACTTATGTCATGATCAGGGGTAAAATGGTCATTTTAACCAATAGACAGTTAGCAGTGATTGATCGAGTATGTTGTGGGAATTGCAGCCGAAGGATTTCCGGAGCAGCAGTAGGCAGTCAGTTCTCTACCAGATTAGCAGCTATTTCGAGGTGAGTTTCCTTTCCAGTAGGAACGGGTCTAAGGCACCAAGGTCGACCCATGTAGACGAGATGTTAGTACTAGAGTGTGGGCCGAGCCTGTATCTCTGGGTTTAGTCAAGTATGATATATGTGTCAGTATGATAGAGTTGCTTATACTTGTTGTCTGTGTGATACTTGTATATTATTGATTAGCGGTGGAGTGTGGGCAAGACCCGTATCTCTCCGAGGTTGGAGTGTGGGCTAGGCCCGTATTTCCCAGATAGTAGAGTGTGGGCGAGGCCCGTATCTCCCGGCTAGCGAAGTGTGGGCAGGGCCCGTATCTTCACAAGTGTGGGCGAGGCCCGTATCTCCCGACTAGCGAAGTGTGGGCGGGGCCCGTATCTTCCCGAGTGTGGGCGAGGCCCGTAACTCCTGGTTGAACGTTGTTTGTTATATGCTTGCATGGTATGAGGTATTATGGGGGAACTTACTAAGCTTCGTGCTTACGGTTTTCAGTTTTGGTTTCAGGTACCTCCTCTGCTAGGGGAAAGGAGCCGGCGCGGTAGCAGCACGTCACACACACACACACTCTCTTGTTTTCGTAGTTACGAGTTTATTCTGGGATTGATACTCTGATATTTTTTTTGATCGAATGTTGTGGTTTTAATTTGGTTTTCGATGAGAAGTGGTTCAACTAAACAATGTTTTAATTGTTAACGTTTTCTATGTAATGTTTTATAAACGAAATTTTTGGACGTGAAATTTTGGGCCGTTACAAGTTGGTATCAGAGCCCTGGTTTGAGGGATTCGGACACACCTTCGGGGGTGTCTGAACTCAAATCGAGGGATTAAAGGATTTTCTAAAAGAAAATGTTTTCTAAAAAAATTGAGAAAAGAGTTTTGAGAAAGAACGAAGTGTGTGATGTGCGCGACCGGCCGAGCTCAAGTAAGTATTCCCCAAAGTACCCATACAAGTTTATGTTATGTTTGTCAACTTTTGTAGAACAACATGCTAGAATAGGACTAAGGATCTAGGAGTGATGCCTTATGTGCCTGCTTTATGTGTTTCAATTGTATGAGAATTGCATGCTAGTTATTGAGCAGACAACAAGTAGGATAGCCTGATTAGGTTATGCCTGATAGTATGAGCTTAGCACTTTATGCTAGTGCAGTTCCTGTAAACAGATAGAGTTGATTGAGATGGTTACCCTTTTCCGAATGCTGCTTGCTTCGTGCTATGTGGGACTCTGAATAATGGGAGTTAGCCATTAGGCGAATACGTCACGCCACATGTGATTAGGGTTGAATAATCTTAGAGTGCCGGATTTGATCCTACTGCGCAGCTCTTGTTTGAGTCCAACCGTTGTAGGGACGAGTCGGGTACTCGAAGGATTATCTGAGCCTCATCACATGTGATGGTATTCGGGTAATGGCTAATTGGCGTTACAAGGAGGCCTACAGCAGCTGAGGACTGGATAGAGTAGAATCATAGATTTCCCTAGGGCAAGCCTAGGATGAGTATAGTAGTGATCAGCAGTAGTGAAATGGATCTGGTGGAGTTGAGGCATTCCTTGAAGAAGGTACGGATAGATGTGGAAGGTAGTATGGGCCCGTACTACTGAAAGCAGAGGATCCGTACCCAAACCAAGGAAGGCCAATATAAGACCAGGGAACTTGTAAGTAGCAGTGATCCCTCAGGAAGTATCAGTATCACTAATGATTGTATTATGTATTGCAGAATGGTGGTACTTCGATCGAGGCTGGTAGATGGCGGTTCAGGAGAGGGGTCAGGTTCGGGATCAGGTTCCGAGCCGGTAGATGAGGGACTACGCGAGTTCATCGCGTCAGAGATCACCAGGGGTATCCTTGAGTCGACTCCCATTATCTTCGGGTCGATCAAGGAAGGGATCATCGAGTTGATGGAGGATCGCCTTAAGGCGTTCAGGAGCGACATGGCATCTGGCCAGTCGGGTCCTCGCACACTGTCCTTTAAGGACTTCAGGGGCAGTGGTGCGCCAGATTTCCATGGGGTGAAAGACCCCATTGCTGCCAGACGATGGATTGCAGACATCGAGTCTGCACAGTTGACTAGATTCTGCCCCGAGGGGTCGAAGGTGAGGTATGTAGCAGGGTGTTTACGGGACCGAGCCCGGAATTGGTGGGAGTCAGTGGGTGACTCGCTGGGAGCCTCAGCTATCGAGGCTATGACCTGGTCAGACTTTGTGACCAGGTTCAGGGCAGAGTTTGCGCCGGCTGTCGAGCTTCAACAGCTGGCCAGGGAGTTTCTGGACATGAGACAGACGACGGAGACTGTGGCGGAGATCACCGCCAAGTTCCGGTAGAGGGCTTTGTTGGTGCCCCAGTATGCTGGTGACGAGGATATGAGGAGGACCCGTTATCATGATATGCTATGGGCTGACATCCGGGAGCATGTCAGCTTTTCAGCTTGCCCTACCCTGGAGTCCATGATCGCCAAGGCGAGGGAAAGGGAGATTGATTTAGAGCACATTCGGAAGAGGAAGGCAGAGGCGGGGCAGGTGGTTAGGGCTTCAGGAAACATGCCCAGGGGATCAGATGGGAGGCCGAAAGGCCAAGGAGGACCCGGCCGCTACGGGAAATGCGGCAGGACGCATGAGGGAGCATGTAGTATGGGATCAGCAGGCTGCTACAAGTGCGGCAAGGCGGGGCACTTTAGCAGGGATTGTACTACTCCAGTTTCGGCTATTCAGAAGTCTGAGTTGCTGTGTTTCCACTGCAACCAGAGGGGCCACAAGAAGGCCAATTTTCCCCAGTTGACAGTTTCAGCGCCGGTGAAGGCGCCAGCTCCAGCGACCCTGCGGATCACGGATGGCCGACAGGGCAAGGCAGAGGCTCCAGTGGTGAGGAGCCGAGCATTTCAGTTGACTACCGAGGAGGCATGTGCCGCACCCGATGTGGTGACGGGTATGATTCTTTTCCCCTGTTTTTTTTTTTGTTTTTTTTATTTTATGATGTTATTATATTGATATGTGCTCGGTATATATATATATATATATATATATATATATATATATATATATATATATATATATATATATATATATATGTTTTTGGATCGTTCCATGTGAACGGTATCCCAGTTCAGGTGTTATTCGACTCGGGTGCATCCCGATCATTTGTGTCCCTTGCGCTTAGCAAGAAGTTTCATGAGTCTTCGGGCATGTTGGATTGCCCTTTGGAGGTAGAGATTGCTGATGATCAATCGGTGCGAGCATCGATGGTGTTTCGGGATTGTGTATTGCGTCTGTTTGAGGAGCGCTACTTAGTAGACCTGGTTCCCATTCCGCTGCGTGGGAACAAGGTGATTATAGGCATGGATTGGTTGAGCCCTAATGGGGCGGTGATAGATTGCGTGCAGCAGCTAGTGCGGGTCAGGACCCTAGGCGGGGGGGGGGGGGGGGAGTTAGTGATTCATGGCGAGAGGCCGCAGTGTGGACTTGCAGCATGTTCAACAGCGAGGGCGAGGCGCTACCTTCAGCAGGGATGCACAGGATATGTCGCGTATGTGATGGATACCCGGGAGGCGGGTAAGGCAACAGTGAGTGAGGTTCTGGTGGTGCGAGATTTCGCAGATGTTTTCCCAGAGGAGCTTCCTGGGATACCTCCGGAGCGACAGGTGGAGTTCAGGATTGACCTCGTTCCTAGTGCGGCTCTGATAGCCAAGGCACCGTATCGGTTGGCTCCTCCCGATATGCAGGAGTTGTCTACGCAGCTGCAGGAGCTGCTAGACAAGGGATTTATTCGTCCGAGTAGTTCACCCTGGGGAGCCCCGATCCTGTTTGTGAAGAAGAAGGATGGGTCGCATCGGATGTGCATAGACTATCGGGAGATGAATAAGGTAACGGTGAAGAACCGTTACCCACTCCCGAGGATTGATGATCTCTTTGACCAACTTCAGGGAGCGTCTTGGTTTTCCAAGATCGATTTGCATTCGGGATACCATCAGATGAGGGTCAGGGAGGAGGATACGCAGAAGACCGCGTTTTGGACGCGCTATGGCCATTATGAGTTCGTGGTGATGCCGTTTGGGCTCACCAATGGTCCTGCCGCGTTCATGGATCTCATGAACCGCGTATGCAGACCGATGTTGGATAGGTCTGTGATAGTCTTTATCGATGACATCTTGGTTTATTCCAAGACTCAGGAGGAGCATGAGGAGCATCTGAGAGAGGTGCTGGAGACCTTGAGGAGGGAGAGCTTGTATGCCAAGTTCTCCAAGTGTGAGTTTTGGTCGCGTGAGGTGCAATTTCTCGGACACCTTGTCAACCAGAACGGGATTCTGGTCGATCCAGCCAAGGTCGAGGCCGTGATGAGATGGGAGGTTCCGAAGTCTCCATCTGAGATTCGGAGTTTCCTGGGATTAGCAGGCTACTATCGGAGATTTATCCAAGATTTCTCCAAGATAGTCGTACTCCTGACGCGACTGACGAAGAAAGCCGTGGTCTTTCGGTGGGGACCCAAGCAGCAGGCTGCATTTGAGACATTGAGACAGAGATTGTGCGAGACGCCAATCTTAGCCCTGCTAGAGGGCGTAGAGGATTTAGTGGTTTATTGTGACGCGTCCATTTCAGGGTTGGGCGCGGTACTGATGCAGAGGGGGCATGTCATTGCCTATGCTTCGAGGCAGCTCAAGCCTCACGAGGCGAACTACCCAACACATGATTTGGAGTTGGGGGCGGTGGTTTTTGCCCTCAAGATTTGGCGGCATTACCTCTACGGGGTTCGATGTACCATTTACACGGACCACAAGAGTCTGAGGTACCTCATGGATCAGCCGAATCTGAACATGAGGCAGCGTCGGTGGTTGGACGTGGTAAAGGATTATGATTGCGAGATCCTCTACCACCCAGGGAAGGCCAATGTGGTGGCCGATGCTCTTAGCCGCAAGGCGGCGCCAATCAGGGACGTTTGCATGAGGATGACCGTGGTGACTCCCCTGTTGGAGAGAATTCGGGAGGCTCAACAGGAGGCTATCAAGGAGGAGCATCGGAAGAGCGAGCGTGTGGTGGGTCAGGTTTCCTCCTTTGATTATGACAGCCGAGGACTATTGACACTACACCGTAGGGTGTGGGTGCCGTATCACGGAGGCGTGCGCCAGATTTTGATGGAGGATGCACACAAGTCCCAGTTCTCTATTCATCCCGGGGCGACAAAGATGTATAGGGATCTTCGTCTAGATTATTGGTGGCCCTGCATGAAGCGGGATGTGGCATGGTACGTTGAGCGATGCTTGACCTGCAGGAAGATCAAGGCCGAACATCAGAGACCGCATGGCAAGATGCAGCCGTTGGATATTCCTCTGTGGAAATGGGAAGATATCACGATGGATTTTATCACGAAGCTTCCCAGGACCGTGCGTGAAGTGGATTCGATTTGGGTCATCGTGGATCGATTGACCAAGAGTGCTCACTTTATCCCGATTCAGGAGAGCATATCGGCCGAGAAATTGGCCGACATCTATATCAGGGAGATTGTGGCGCGGCACGGGGTGCCAGTATCGGTTATCTCGGACAGGGATGTGCGCTTTACTTTCAGATTTTGGAAGAGGTTTCATGACGAGTTGGGCACTCGTTTGCATTTTAGCACCGCCTTTCACCCGCAGACGGATGGTCAGAGCGAGCGGACCATCCAGACCTTGGAGGATATGTTGCGGGCGTGCGTGTTAGATTTCGGTGGTAGCTAGGATACCTATCTTCCCTTGGCCGAGTTCTCCTACAACAACAACTACCACTCGAGTATTGACCGTCCCCCATTCGAGATGTTGTACAATCGGAGGTGCAGGACCCCGATATGCTGGGGTGAAGTAGGCCAGAGAGTCATGGGGAGCACCAAAGTGGTGCTCAAGACGACCGAGAGGATCCAGCAGGTTCGGAGCAGGCTTCAGACTGCTCAGAGTCGGCAGAAAAGTTACACCGACAAGCGCCGATCCGACCTGGAGTTCCAGGTTGGGGATATGGTTCTCCTGAAGGTGTCGCCTTGGAAGGGCGTCATTCGATTCAGGAAGCGGGGCAAGTTGGGCCCGAGGTTTATTGGGCCGTTCAGGGTTGTAGCCCGGGTGGGCAAGGTGGTGTATAGGCTGGATCTGCCAGTCGAGCTCAGCCAGATCCATAGCACTTTCCATGTTTCTCAGCTGCGGAAGTGCCTAGTGGACGACTCAGCACTAGTGTCGTTAGAGGATATTCAGGTTGATGACAGCCTGAATTACATTGAGCGCCCAGTCACAATCCTCGACAGGAAGTCGAAGGATTTGAGGAACAAGAGAGTGGAGCTAGTGAAGGTGCAATGGCAGCACCGCAAGGGTTCGGAATGGACTTGGGAACCGGTGGACGAGATGATGGAGCATTACCCCGAGCTGTTTCAGGATCGAGCAGCAGACTTCGAGGACGAAATCTAAGATAAGTGGGGGAGATTTGTAGCACCTGGTTCCTGGTACGTAAATATTATTTGAGTATTTTCCATTTTTAGCCTTGGACTCGACGAGTCATAGGTCCGACTCGTCGAGTAGAGACGGGACCCAGGGACACGTTTAAGTTGGCGACTCGGCGAGTCACCGTTGTTGGATGAAACCCTAAGTTCAGGGGTTTGCACCCTATTTAAACAGCATATCCGCTCCAAGCCATCCCCGATTCACCCCCAGAGCTCCCAACCCTCGTTCTATGCTCGTTCATTGAGATTTTGAAGCAATTATTGTGTGTTCTTCAAGGTTTTGAGGCAAAAGGGGAGTAGATCAAGAGGAAGGGAAGGAATCCAAGCATCTTTGTGCTCTCTCAGCAATTCCTTTGAGGTATAACCCGTTTCCCCCTGTTTCTATGCTTATTACTTCATTTAAGTCATTCTTGAGCCAATCCCCAAGCTTGTATGTGCAATATAAGTCGTAATAAGTTGATTGGCCTTTAGATTTAGGCAAGATTGAGCTCCAGGAGCTCAGATCTGTTACCTTTATGGACCCATGTTTCTTGTTCACCCTAGATCTACCCTTTTGAGGCATTTTGAGCCCTAAATCCCTCATTGGTGAGTATCTACACGTAAAGTTGGAAACTTTACGTGTCATTCATGCTCTAGGAACCCAGATCTGTAAATGGCATGGTCTGGAATCGAGCAAAATCGCGTATATAGTGATTGCATGGCGACAACTCGGCGAGTCTGCTCGCGAGTCTCCGAGTTGTCCCCTTTTTCGTTGTGCCGAGTGTGTGTGGTGAGTCACGGGGTGTGACTCAGTGAGTTGGAAGCCAAACTCATCCATGGAGGAACTCGGCGAGTCCATGCCCTGACTCGGCGAGTTCAAGGCAATCTCCTTAGATCAAGAACAGACTCGACGAGTTGTTCATATAACTCGGCGAGTCACAGCATAAAGTGTTCTTCGGATGAAGATGAACTCGGCGAGTTGTTCATACAAATGAAATTTTTGGACGTGAAATTTTGGGTCGTTACAGCCGCACTTGTGGGAAGTGCGGTAAGAGTCACGAGGAGTCGTGCAGGGCTGGGGTGTGCTACAAGTGTGGGAAGGAGGGGCATATCGCGAGGGATTGCCCCAAGGGATATTGGTCGATCCGGCCAAGATCGAGGCGGTCATGAGGTGGGAGGTACTAAGATCACCCACCGAGATCAGGAGTTTTCTGGGTTTCGCTGGCTATTATCGGAGATTTATTAAGGATTTCTCCAAGATCGTCGTGCCACTCCCAAAGTTGACCCGGAAGGGTGTTGCGTTTTCTTGGGGTCCGGAGCAGCAGACCTCGTTCGAGACACTTCACCAGAGATTATACGAAGCCCCAGTGTTAGGCCTTTTGGAAGGGATGGAAGATTTTGTGGTATATTGTGATGCATTGATATCCGGATTGGGAGCGGTGCTTATGCAGAGGGGGCATGTGATTGCATATGCATCGAGGCAGCTTAAGCCTCATGAGTCGAGATATCCCACTCATGATTTGGAGTTGGGGCGGTAGTGTTCGCTCTCAAGATCTGGCGACATTATTTATATGGGGTTCGGTGTACGATATACACGGACCACAAGAGCTTGAAGTATTTGATGGACCAGCCCAACCTGAATATGCGCCAGAGGAGGTGGTTAGACGTGGTCAAGGATTATGATTGTGAGATCCTGTACCACCCGGGCAAGGCTAATGTTGTAGCCGATGCATTGAGCCGTAGGGCGGAGGGCGCCCCATATCGAGATGTCTGTTTGAGATTGATAGTGATGACCCTGGTGTTGGATGCTATTCGTGGGGCCCAGGCTGAGGCTGTGAAGCCAGAAAGCCAGAAGAGAGAGCGAGTTGTCGGGTTAGTATCAGAATTGGTTACCGATAGCCGGGGGCTTATGACATTTCAGGGTCGGATTTGGGTACCGTCCGTGGGCGGCACGCGTACCATTTTGATGGAAGAGGCTCATCAATCGAAATTCTCGATCCATCCCGGGGCTACTAAGATTTATTTGGACCTGAAAAAGGATTATTGGTGCCCCTGTATGAAGAGGGATGTCACATGGTTTGTAGAGAGGTGCTTGACCTGTCGCAAGGTGAAGGCCGAGCACCAGCGTCCACATGGTAAGATGCAGCCATTAGAGATTCACGAATGGAAATGGGAACAGATTACCATGGGTGACCGCGAGGGGTGTCGATGTAATTTGGGTGATTGTGGACAGATTGACGAAGAGTGCTCACTTCCTGGCCATCAGTGAAAGCTCTTCCGCGGAGAAGTTGGCAGAGATGTTCGTGAGAGAGGTGGTATCGCGGCATGGAGTGCCGATCTTGATCGTCTCAGATCGAGATGTACGTTTCACTTCCAGATTCTGGAGGAAGTTTCATGAGGAATTGGGTACGAAACTGCATTTTAGTACTGCATATCACCCACAGACTGATGGGCAGAGTGAGCGGACGATTCAGACGCTCGAGGACATGCTCCGGGCATGTGTGTTGAATTTCGGCGGGAGTTGGGACACATATTTCCCTTGGCGGAGTTTTCTAATAGCAACAACCATCATTCGAGCATTGGCATGCCGCCCTTTGAGCTGTTGTATGGGAGGAGGTGTCGAACCCCTATTTGCTGGGGAGAAGTAGGGCAACGTGTGATGGGCAACACCGAGATTGTGCTTCAGACGAGAGAGCAGATCCAACAGGTCAGGCAGAGGTTGTTGACCGCTCAGAGTCGTCAGAAGAGTTATGCGGACAGACGTCGGTCCGAGATCGAGTTTTAGGTCGGCGACTTCGTGCTCCTGAAGGTCTCTCCTTGGAAAGGAGTGATCCGATTCAGGAAGAGGGGCAAGTTGGGGCCCCGATATATTGGTCCTTTCAGGGTGTTCGCGAGGGTAGGCAGGGTAGCCTATCGTTTGGAGTTGCCAGCAGAGTTGGGTCAGATTCATGACACTTTCCATGTGTTGCAGTTGCGTAAGTGTATAGCCGACGAGTCGGCAGTGGTGCCATTAGAAGATATTCAGGTGGATGCGAACCTGAATTATGCTGAGAGACCGGTGTCGATCAGGGATTGGAAGATCAAGGTTTTGAGGAACAAGGAAGTGCCACTGGTGCAGGTCCAGTGGCAGCATTGAAAAGGGTCATAGTTGATTTGGGAACCGGAGCGTGAGATGCGGGAGCAGCATCTGGAGTTGTTTGCAGAGCGAGACTTCAAGGGCGAAGTCTGATTCTAGTGGGGGAGAATTGTAACACCCAGATTCCTAGGTATGATGTTTTGTTCTTTTATTTTTGGGTGTTTGGGGGAGACTCAGCGAGTTGGCGTCTAGACTCGCCGAGTATGGTCGCGGATTTGTATGCGAGTTCACAGCTGGACTCGGTGAGTCCACGCTGTTTAATGAAACCCTAATTTCCAGGGTTTGAGACTTATTTAAAGGGTCTTAGGACCGTCATTTGCAGCCACCAACCCGTAGAGAGAAACCCTAAAGATATCTAGAGCGTTTGTGAGGAAGGAGAGGCCAATCTTGAACTTTTGTGGGTGTTTTTGCAAGAAGGAAGTGTTCAAAGCAAGAGGAGGCTGAAGGAGGTGCGATTTTGGTGGTTTTTGAGCTCATAGAGATTGTATTGAGCTCATAGAGGTGAGTCTTCTCACTATACGTTACCTAGAGTGGTACTATGCGATGACCAGAGGGTCTTATGTGTTATGTATGAGATTATGTGCTATGTGATATTTGTATGTTGTATGATAATATAGACCGGACCGGAGGGTCAAACGAGCTATGACCGGACCAGAGGGTCCAACGAGCTACGGGACTGGACGGTCCCGCTGAGACACATCGACCGGAGGGTCGTATTATAGCCTCGAGTGGCATATGTGCTGTATGTGGTATTTTGGGGACCTCACTAAGCATTTATGCTTACACTTGTTGTGTTATGTGTTTCAAGTACTAGTGATGAGCGCGGGAAGGCGCCGACATGATTCGTACACACACGCATTGGAGTTTTTGTAGAGATTCTGGGGAGATGTTTTGTGACAATAACATTTGATATAATGTGTTTGACATTATTTTATGAATGAATGAATTTTTTAAAAATGAAAAATTAATTTGAAAATTTACGTTGTTACACAATAACTGAATAAGGCAGTACGATACTCATAAACAATTATCTATTATTCATTCACCAAATCAATTACATTTATATTGTTACAAGTTTCAAACATATCACCTAACTGCTAAAACTAATATTGTCTCTTAGAACTATTTTCCAAGCATGCTGGTAGTGTTTGACTTTTCTCAGAGTTATCACACCCCCAAACCAGAAAGGCGGAAACGTTAGAGGGCGGAGGACGTCATGTCAAGTATCACAACACATGCATTATAGTAATCAAAGTACAACAACCATTGCATTAATAATATATAAGTTTTTAGATGAGTGTACAAACATTTGATATTCAACATCAAAAGTAGATATAGTAAAAGACAAAAGACGCAGCACGGTACTAGGTTGTCTTCGCAAAAGCTCTGGGAGTGTACCTGTCTACTGGATTCCCAGAGAATACAAGTTATTTTGAAAGAGAGGATCAACATTTAAGCTGGTGAGTTCATAAGTATTAGTTTCTTTTATGGTTGCTTTAGTTTTAAGAAAGTGCTTGATTTTGTTCCAGAAAATCCTATATTTTCTGCTTTACAACTGAAAAGTAGTTTTAATCCCATAAAACCGTTCCGTTTAAGTATTATTGTACTTATAACCTAGTATGACATAATTTTAACTCACCATAAAATTATAAGAAGAATGTTTTATATATTGATATGTTTTATTAAATAAAACCTAGTACTTTGTAGATGTACCCCATATAAAACCCGGTACTTTGTAGATGTACCCCATATATAACCTGGTACTTTGTAGATGTACCCTATAATTAAGCTGTTTAATTGAGGTTAAATGCGATATGTTTGTAACCATGCTAATTGACTAGGATAAACACGACGTTTTGGCGTCGAACAGTGTGACATTTGTCACCCATTAGCCTGTCGGCCAAACTGTAGCTAACAGTCGGGATGTGGGATTGTCTGTCACACCCCCAAACCAAGGATGACGGAAACATCCGGGGGTGGAGGACTTCATGTGTAGTATCATAACAACAAGTATAATAGTGCTCAAAGTACAAACAAACACCATAAATATAATTGAAAACGTTACATCATAGCATAGTGTAACAACCCAAAATTTTGACAATATTTTTTTTCATTTTTAATTAATAAACATACTTGCATTAACCATAAATTTCATCATAATTGTTTTCAAATCCACCTTTATTACATTTTGTTTAAAACATCAGAGTGTCCCAAAAGGTAGTAATAAAAGAGAGGTATTGTGCACGCTGCGCCATCACGCCTTGCCCTTGCCCTTGGGCTCGAATTTACCTGAAACACATCCACAAACGGTAAGCTTGAAAGCTTAGTGAGTTCCCCAGGGCACACCCACACATAAGCACAAAGTATCTCATACATGCTAATCGGCCATACAAACATATAAAGCATGCAAACAAACACATAGGGAAGCCCTGGAAACCCTCCAGGGTCTTACTCCGGGTGCCATAAGAACCCCCTCATGGTCTTAGCCCAATGCCTCGGGAACCCCCCGAGGTCTTCGACCTAGGATGCCAAGGAAACCCTCCCAGGTCTTATACCTAAGTGCCTCGGGAACCCCCCGAGGTCATCCATACCAACATGATCACAAAACACATAGTTTCACATAATGGCTAACACATAACACATCTTATATAATGGGTCACCCTTGGTGCCTTAGACCCATGGGTATGGTGAGGAGACTCACCTCCGTTTGTCGAAACCAAAGCTGCTATCCTAATAATCCGGAATCTCGCGGGCTGGATAATAGTATTAAATAATATTAGATCCTTAAATTAATCAAGAGGGAAAGACCCAAGCCCCAACCCTAATCATGCGGCCCAATTAATCTTTCTTTGAAAATGGGCCCAAAGTCCAAGTCCAAAATCACTAATGGGCCTCTTGGCCCAATAAGGCCCTCCCAAAAGTCTATGACCCAAATCCAAAGTTTTGCCCATATTTCATAGAAAACAGTCAACCCAAATACCAAGTTGATGCCCAAAAGTAGCCAGCCCCAAAACAGGAATGACCGAAAACAGGAACGACCCAATCTGTCTTGCGTACGCTTCGTGCAGAAGTCCAACTTCATCTCCCTCTCGCAGACCTTATCCACCATCTCATTTAGGTTCTTGCACCCCGTGAAACTCACAAACTCCTAAATGTCATCTCTCAGCATGGAATGATACCGGGTCCGCCTCATATCCTTGTCAGTAGCATACTGTGGTATCAGTAGAGCCCGCTCCCGAAACTTGGCGGTGATCTCTACCACCGTCTCTGTGGTCTGCTACAAATCGCGGAACTCGCATACCAGCCTCTGCAACTCAACAGGTGGTGCAAACTCCTGATCAAAACGTCGTACGAACTCAGCCCATGACATCTCGGCCAATCCGGCCGGCCCCAATTGGCAAGTAACCTCACCCCACCAATCCCGGGCCCTATCTCTCAGCATTCTCAATATCTGCTATCCAGCACCGATTGACAATGGGGTCCCTGGCCCCGAGAAACTCCGGCACTCCACGCGCCTTGAACTCTTGAAACGAGGGAGTTCGGGCCCCAACCTGGCCCGCTGCAACCTTAGCTCTGAATGATCTGAGTCTCTGCTCCGTAAGATCCATGATACCCTCCTTGACCGTCCCGAAGATGATCGGGGTCGCGTCAAGTATGCCCTTGCTAACCTCGGCTACAATAAGCTCTCGCAGCCTCTCATCAATAGCATCAGTAGTGTCTCCTGCTCCCGCCCCGGATCCAGATCCCGATCCTGATCCCCCTGCTCCAAATCGAGTCACCACCATGCTGAACTGAAAATCCATAAAACATAATGATCAAGATGCCTATAAAAAGAACCCTCCCAACCGGTACTCCTCCTTAGAGTTCTCAGGTACAACATGAGTTTGGGTACAGGTCCTGTGCTTCCAGTAGTACGGGCCCAATACTACCTTCCACACCTACCCGTACCTTTCCCCCGATGTCCCACCTGCTAACTCCAACTCACACCGTCCCTCACACCTCATGCAAAAAAAGAATCAAGCCCTAGACTGCCCTAGCAGTTGTTCTACTAATACCAATTCATCATAACAGGTTGCCTTTATGCATGCAAATTGTACAAAGGATCAAATAGAATTTCGAATAAATATTCTACCCTAAGACCACATCCAAACAAGGAAAAGAAATTAAGGCCAAATCAATCATTCTGAGTCTATAAGCTCCTAGTCGTATACAAATTTAAAAGCATACACATAACAAGTTCCACATATTCACATAACTCTAAAATAGCGTAACATGGCCATCATACAAGGGAATCACTTACTTAGCTCGGCTGATCACGCGTGTTGCACTCTTATCTTTTATTTTCTCAAAATAAGTTTTATTATTATTATTATTTATTTTATTTTTTTAAAAACAATTTTTACCATTTCCTTAGTTTGAGACCCAACACACCCGAGAGTGTGCCCGAATCCCTCAAACCAAGGCTCTGATACCAACTTGTAACAACCCAAATTTTCGACAATATTTTTTTCATTTTTAATTAATAAAAATACTTGCATTAACCATAAATGTCATCACAATTGTTTTCAAATCCACCTTTATTATATTTTGTATAAAACATCAGAGTGTCCCAAAAGGTAGTAACAAAAGAGAGATAGAGTGCACGCCGCGCCATCACGCCTTGCCCTTGCCCTTGGGCTCGAATGTACCTGAAACACATCCACAAAAGGTAAGCTTGAAAGCTTAGTGAGTTCCTCAGGGCACACCCACACATAAGCACAAAGTATCTCATACATGCTAATCGGCCATACAAACATATAAACCATGCAAAAAAACACATAGGGAAGCCCTGGAAACCCTCCAGGGTCTTACTCCGGGTGCCATAGGAACCCCCTTGTGGTCTTAGCCCAATGCCTCGGGAACCCCAGAGGTCTTCGACATAGGACGCCAAGGAATCCCTCCCAGGTCTTATACCTAAGTGCCCCGGGAACCCCAGAGGTCTTCCATACCAACATGATCACAATGCACATAGTTTCACAGAATGGCTAACACGTAACACATCTCATATAATGGGTCGGCCTTGGTGCCTTAGACACATGGGTATGGTGAGGAGACTCACCTCCGTTTGCTGAAACCAAAGCTGCTCTCCTAATAATCCGGAATCTCACGGGTTGGATAATAGTGTTACTAATATTAGATCCTTAACTTAATCAAGAGGGAAAGACCCAAGCCCCAACCCTAATCATGCAGCCCAATTAATCTTTCTTTGAAAATGGGCCCAAAGTCCAAGTCCAAAATCACTAATGGGCCTCTTGGCCCAATAAGGCCCTCCCAAAAGTCCATGACCCAAATCCAAAGATATAGCCCATATTTCATAGAATGCAGTAAGCCCAAATACCAAGTTGAGGCCCAAAAGTCGCCAGCCGCAAAACAGGAACGACCCAATCTGTCTTGCGTACGCTCAGTGTACCTCTTTGGTACGCGCCGTGTACTGGGCTCCCAAAGGCTACGCGTAGCGTACACTGAGTACGCCCGACGTTCGCCCGAGTTAAGCACTTTCCCCATTAATTGCTTAATATCCCATTCTTTTACGTCCAAAAGCTAGATCTGAGTTCTTTAACACGTCCTAAGGCATAAAGTTGCTAACTTTATGTCTTTGCATGTTCCTTATACCTCCAAAACCATCATCAAGACCTTCCCCAGGTCTTTAAGTCATGCTCAAGGTCAAGATTACCACCAAGATCCTATTTTTATGCTTCTAGATGGCTTAAGGACCCCAGATCTGACTTTTTAATCAAAAGGGGATGACCAAGCCAACAAATGAGGTCCAAGGCTCATCAAAGGGACCAACTACAAAAACCCTAGCAAGATCTAAAGAAATAAGAGGAAAGATGCAAGCTTTTTACCACCAAAAGCTCTGAAAGATGATTATGATGCAAGATCCAGAAGCACCCACTTGATCCAAGCTTTCTTCATTAACTCCTCCTCTTGAAATGGGCACTAAAGACCACACATACACACTTATAATGCTCAAGGATGCTCTCTTAAGGTTTCTAGAGGTGTAATAACGTTTAAAGGAAGTGGACGCTCTCTAGGGTTCACTCCAAGGAGCTTAAAGTCGTGTATATAGGCCTCAAGTCTGAGAATTAGGGTTTTGCTTCTCTGGCGCGTACGACCCGCATAGCTCATGGTACGCCCAACGTACCCCCAAACACCTGCGACTAGAAAGGGACGTAGTACGCTAAGTGTACACTTAAGTATGCCCAACGTACTAAAGGACCATTTATGCCAAAAATTTTTATTCAAAGGTTCCAAGACATACCTTTATTTTTCTCGGATGTAACAACTCTCCCCCACTTGAACTAGACTTCGTCCTCGAAGTCTGTGGCTGCGAATAGTTTCGGGTAGTGCTACCGCATTTCCTCCTCTGGCTTCCAAGTCCATTCGGAGCCCCTTCGGTGTTGCCATTTCACCTTTACCAACTTCACCTTCTTCTTCCGTAGACCCTTCATCTTCCGATCTATGATGGCGACTGATCTCTCCACATAGTTCAAGCTTCCATCCACCTGAATGTCATCCAAGGATATAGCCGCAGACTCATCAGCAACACACATTCGAAGCTGAGACACATGGAAGGTGTCGTGAATCTTGCCAAGCTCCTCCGACAGCTCTAGACGGTAAGCCACCTTGCCAACTCAGGTCGTGATCCTGAACGGGCCTTTAAATCGAGGGCCCAACTTGCCCTGCTTCCGAAATCTGATGACCCCTTTCTAGGGAGACACCTTTAGTAATACGAAGTTCCCTACTAGATATTTCGAGTCTGATCGAAGACGATTAGCATAAGTTTTCTGACGACTCTGAGCGACTCGCAATCGCTCCCGCACCTGCTGAATCAATCCAATCGTCTTGAGCACTACTTCCGTGCTCCCCATGACCCGATGTCCAACCTCATCCCAACACACCGGAGTCCTACACCGCTGACCATATAACATTTCGAAAGGGGGCCAATCAATACTGGAATGATACCTATTATTGTACGAAAACTCCGCTAGTGGAAGATACGAATCCCAACTTCCTCCAAAGTCCAACACGCAAGCACGAAGCATATCCTCTAGCGTCTGGATTGTCCTCTCACTCTAGCCATCGGTCTAAGGATGGTATGCCGTGCTGAAATGTAGTCAGGTGCCTAGTTCCTCGTGGAACCTCTTCCAAAACCTACATGTAAATCGGACATCCATATCCGAAACCACTGATATGGGCACCCAGTTCCTAGCCACCACCTCCCGAACATAAATATCTGCCAACTTCTCTGTGGATATGCCCTCAGAAATCGGAATGAAATGGGCACTCTTCATCAATCTATCCATGATAACCCAAATAGCATCCATGCCTCTCACCGTCTTTGGAAGCTTTGTAATGAAATCCATGGTAATCTCCTCCCATTTCCACATAGGAACGTGAAGCGATTGGACCTTCCCATGAGGTCGCTGATGCTCGGCCTTGACCTTCCTGCAGGTCAAGCACCATTCCACGAACCCGACAATCTCCCGATTCATGCAGGGCCACCAATAACTCAGTCTCAAGTCTCTATACATCTTTGTAGCCCCTGGGTGTATAGAGAACTTAGACTTGTGCGCCTCCTCTAACAATCTCTGGCTTACTCCCCCTGACACGGGTACCCACACCCGACCACATTGCGTCAAAAGGCCACGGCTGTCCTTTACAAACAAAGGATATTGCTCCCGAATTCTCTCTATTTTCCAATTTTCCTTCTTTACCCCATCGACTTGAGCCTCCCTGATCATATCAAACAATGACGAAGTCACAGTCATCCTCAAACATAGTCCCTAATCGGGGATCCCGTTGCCTTGCGGCTCAAGGCGTCTGCCACCACGTTGGCCTTCCCCGGATGATATAAAATCTTGCAATCATAATCCTTTAGTACATCTAGCCACCTCCGCTGACGCAAGTTGAGGTTCTACTGGTCCATCAAATACTTCAGACTCTTGTGATCGGTATAGATAGAGAACAACACTCCATACAAATAATGCCTCCATAACCCGAGAGCAAAAACCACTGCTCCCAACTCCAGGTCATGCGTAGGATAATTTGGGTCATGAGGCTTCAACTGTCTCGAGGCGTAGGCAATCACATGCCCCCTTTGCATCAGCACCGCCCCCAAACCCGAGATCGATGCGTCACAATATACCACTAAATCAACCAATCCCTCCGGTAGAACTAAGACCGGAGCCTCACATAACCTCCGCCTCAGGGTCTCAAAGGCTATTTGCTGATCCTCACCCCACTGAAAAGTGACATTTTTCTTGGTTAAGCGGGTCAATGGCACTGCAACCTTGGAAAAGTCCTGGATAAATCTCCGATAATAACCCGTTAGGACCAAGAAACTACGGATTTCTGATGCATTCCTTGGTACTTCCCACCGCATCACCGCCTCTACCTTGGCTGGGTCAACCAAAATTCCCTCTTCATTAATGACATGCGCCGAACTTCCAGCAACCAAAACTCACACTTGGAGAAATTTGCATAAAGTTTCTCCGCCCTCAGAGTCTCTAATACCTCCCTCAGATGCCGCTCATGCTGCTCCTTGGTCTTAGAATAGACCAGGATGTCATCAATAAATACGATCACTAACTGATCCATCATTGGTCTACATACCCGGTTCATGAGATCCATGTACGTTGCGGGGGCATTGGTGAGCCCAAACGGCATCTCCACAAACTCATAATGCCCATATCGGCTCCTAAACGTTGTCTTCGGTATATCCTCATCCTGAATTCTCATCTGGTGATACCCCGACCGAAGATCTATTTTGGAGAACCAAGATGCACCTTGAAGCTAGTCAAACAAATCATCAATCCTAGGTAAAGGGTAACGGTTCTTCACCGTTAGCTTGTTCAGCTCTCTATAATGGATGCACATTCTGTGCGATCCGTCCTTCTTTTTCACAAACAAAATTGGTGCTCCCTACGTAGAGCTACTCGGACGGATGAACCCTCGGTCTAGCAACTCCTGGAGTTTCGTAGATAACTCCTGCATCTCCGGGGGCGCTAATCGTTATGGTGCCTTCGCTATCGGGGCGGCACCCGGCACCAAATCGATGTGGAACTCTACTTGCCTCTCCGGAGGCACTCTTGGTAACTCTTCGGGAAAAACGTCCCGATACTCCTGAACCACCGACATACTATCCATACCTGATACTGTCTCCACCCTTGTATCCGAGACATAAGCCAAAAATCCTGCACAGCCCTGTGGTAGAAACCTCCTAGCCCGTGCCACCGAATAGAGGATCGGTCCTCGCGAGGCCTTTTCCCCATGTATAACTAGCTCTCCCCCACTTGGGGTTCGAACACTGATTGACTGGCACCTGCAATCTATGATGGCCCCGTGAGCTCCTAACCAATCCATGCCAATAATCACCTTCGATCCCCGTAACGGTATCGGGACTAAATCGACGCGGTACCTCTCGTCATGCATATTCAGAACACAGTCTCGATACACCCTTGTAGCACTCACGGTGCGGTCGTCTGCAATTTCCACATCAAGCGGGGAATCCAAAGTCCCCGACGTATCCCAGAATTTCTTGCTAAGCGCAAGAGACACAAATAATCGGGTAGCTCCCGAGTCGAACAAAACGTGGACCGACATACCATTGACCAAAAAGGTCCCTATATCACTAGAATACACAACAAAATAAGCATAACAAAATGAACATGGAGAGAGAAATAAACACGTACCAGTCACAACATCCGGTGGTGCCCGAGCCTCCTCGGTAGTCAGCTGAAAAGCACGACTCTTAGCCGATGGGGCGTCCGCCTTGGCAGATCGGACATCAGTGATCCTCAAAGTAGTGGGCGCATGAACCGCTACCGCTCCTCCTCCTCCCTGCATCCTAGGGAAATCGGCCCGCTTGTGGCCGGTCTGGTTGCAGTGGAAACATATCAGGCCCTTCCTTGGGAAATCCTTGCTCACGTGGCCCGGCTGACCACAGGTATAACATGTCGTGCCTTGTCCCTTACATATCCCTCCATGTGACCTCCCACATGTGGCACACCGGCCCCGGCCCTGCTGGCCCCGACTAGACGAATCCGAGGTCTTAGGCTTTTTAGCCTGTCCTTTTGCTGCCTTGGCCTGCTCTGGCTTCTGCTTCGTTCGGAAGACCAACTTCATCTCCCTCTCGCGGGCCCTATCCACCATCTCATTTAGGGTCTAGCACCTCGTGAAACTAACAAACTCCTGAATGTCATCTCTCAGTATGGAATGATATCGGGTCCGCCTCATAGCCTTGTCAGTAGCATACTGTGGTATCAGTAGAGCCCGCTCCCGAAACTTGGCGGTAATCTCCGCCACCGTCTCGGTGGTCTGCTGCAAATCATGGAACTCCCGTACCAGCCTCTGTACCTCAACAAGTGGTGCAAACTCCTGATCAAAACGACATACGAACTCGGCCCATGACATCTCGGCCACTCCGGCCGGCCCCAGTTGGCAAGTAACCTCGCCCTACCAATCTCGGGCCCTATCTCTCAGCATACATGAAGCAAACCCCACCTTTGCTGCATCCGGGCAAGAACTCGTACGCTGGGCATTCTCAATATCTGCTATCTAGCACAGACTGACAATGGGGTCCCTGGCCCCGATAAACTTCGGCGCTCCACACACCTTGAACTCTCGAAATGAGGGAGTTCGGGCTCCAACCTGGCCTGCTGTAACCTCAGCCCTGAATGATCTGAGACTCTCCTCCGTAAGATCCATGATACCCTCCTTGACCGTCCCGAAGAGGATCTGGGTCGCGTCAAGTATGCCCTTGCTAACCTCGGTTGCAATAAGCTCTCGCAGCCTCTCATCAATAGCATCAGTAGTGTCTCCTGATCCCGCCCCGGATCCAGATCCCGGTCCTGATCCCCCTGCTCCAAATCGAGTCACCACCATGCTGAACTGAAAAGCCAGAAAACATAATGATCAGGATGCCTATAACAAGAACCCTCCCAACCGGTTCTCCTCCTTAGAGTTCTCAGGTACAACATGAGTTTGGGTACAGGTCCTGTGCTTCCAGTAGTACGGGCCCAATACTACCTTCCACACCTACCCGTACCTTTCCCCCGATGTCCCACCTGCTAACTCCAACTCACACCGTCCCTCACACCTCATGCAAAAAAAGAATCAAGCCCTAGACTGCCCTAGCAGTTGTTCTACTAATACCAATTCATCATAACAGGTTGCCTTTATGCATGCAAATTGTACAAAGGATCAAATAGAATTTCGAATAAATATTCTACCCTAAGACCACATCCAAACAAGGAAAAGAAATTAAGGCCAAATCAATCATTCTGAGTCTATAAGCTCCTAGTCGTATACAAATTTAAAAGCATAGACATAACAAGTTCCACATATTCACATAACTCTAAAATAGCGTAACATGGCCATCATACAAGGGAATCACTTACTTAGCTCGGCTGATCACGCGTGTTGCACTCTTATCTTTTATTTTCTCAAAATAAGTTTTATTATTATTATTATTATTATTATTATTATTATTATTATTATTATTATTATTATTATTATTATTATTATTATTATTGAAAACAATTTTTACCATTTCCTTAGTTTGAGACCCGACACACCCGAGAGTGTGCCCGAATCCCTCAAACCAAGGCTCTGATACCAACTTGTAACAACCCGAATTTTCGACAATATTTTTTTTCATTTTTAATTAATAAAAATACTATCATTAACCATAAATTTCATCACAATTGTTTTCAAATCCACCTTTATTACATTTTGTTTAAAACATCAGAGTGTCCCCAAACGTAGTAATAAAAGAGAGATAGAGTGCACGCCGCGCCATCACGCCTTGCCCTTGCCCTTAGGCTCGAATTTACCTGAAACACATCCACAAAAGGTAAGCTTCAAAGCTTAGTGAGTTCCCCATGGCACACCCACACATAAGCACAAAGTATCTCATACATGCTAATCGGCCATACAAACATATAAACCATGCAAACATACACATAGGGAATCCCTGAAAACCCTCCAGGGTCTTACTCTGGGTGCCATCGGAACCCCCTCATGGTCTTAGCCCAATGCCTCGGGGACCCCCGAGGTCTTCGACCTAGGACACCAAGGAAACCCTACCAGGTCTTATACCTAAGTGCCCCGGGAACCCCCCCGAGGTCTTCCATACCAACATGATCACAAAACACATAGTTTCACAGAATGGCTAACACGTAACACATCTCATATAATGGGTCGGCCTTGGTGCCTTAGACCCATGGGTATGGTGAGGAGACTCACCTCCGTTTGCCGAAACCAAAGATGCTCTCCTAATAATCTAGAATCTCGCGGGCTGGATAATTGTATTAAATAATATTAGATCCATAAATTAATCAAGAGGGAATGAGCCAAGACCCAACCATAATCATGTGGCCCAATTAATCTTTCTTTGAAAATGGGCCCAAAGTCCAAGTCCGAAATCACTAATGGGCCTCTTGGCCCAGTAAGGCTCTTCCAAAAGTCCATGACCCAAATCCAAAGATATAGCCCATATTTCACAGAATGCAGTCAGCCCAAATACCAAGTTGAGGCCCAAAAGTCGCCAGCCCCAAAACAGGAACGACCCAATCTGTCTTCCGTACGCTCAGCGTACCTCTTTGGTACGCGCTGCGTACTGGGCTCCCAAAAGTCCATGCATTAGGTTTTTAGATTTGTTGCACACTACGACTATCCCCCGATATATGTAAGTCACTTCTCGGACATATATAGTTGATTCGGCTATATCCATCCCAGACTTGACCACATATCCCAAGGCATACTCGTAATGCACAACTCCTCCTTTTATTTTATGTTCTTTCTAGTTATGACACTACTCGAGCATGTATGCATGCACTTATACTTTTACCAAGAGACTGTTTATTTTCTAAAAGTATAGTCATTTGAAAGTGTTTAACCAGAGACTTTTAGTCCCAAATTCGTTTATAGTTTGTATATATTATGTGGTTCAATATACTTAGTTCACTATAAACATTGCTCTGATACCAATCTATCACACCCCCAAACCAAGGATGACGGAAACGTCCGGGGGTGGAGGACTTTATGTGTAGTATCGTAACAATGAGTATAATAGTGCTCAAAGTACAAACAACCAACATAAATATAATTGAAAAACTTACATCATAGTATAGGTTTACATGTTTCTAAATTAGTTACATTATGTTGACAAAAATACAATGTTTGACGCCTTAGCGTTCCATCCTCAAAAGCTGATGTTTACCTGTTTTACGGATTCCCTGAGAATACAAGTAGTTTTGAAAAAGTGTCAACAATTAAGTTGGTGAGTTCATAAGATTTTAGAATGAAACGTTGAAATCCTTTCTTGTAAAATTAGTGTTTGTTCCAGAAAATCCAATATTTTCTCTCTAAAATGTATGGTAGTCTAAAATGCCAAGACTAATAGTATGCTAGTATTTTTCCATTTAAAATTTAAATCATGCAAGTTTAAATCAGCATAAACTTGCTAGTTAAAATGGAAATCCCATAAATCTTATGTTTGTTAATACCCCATGTGATTTATTATAACCATACTATGACTTAGTTGGCCTTATACACAACGTTCTTCAGGCGTCGGAAAGTTAATGACATTTGTCACCCCAGACCTACTGGTCTAGTTGTTGCATGCAGCTAAGGTGTGGGTTTGTCATACCCAGTATAGATCTATACACAACTATCACGTTCTCCCTACAAGAGATTCTGGTTTTAATTAAAGGACTTTTGTTGCGCTAGTTGGAAGTAACGTGAAGCGAATGTGTCACAAATTTATTCTTTAACAAATTTACGTAATGTGATAATGAAAACCCCTTTTTGTAGAAATGCATTCTTTTGTATTGTATATGTAACATAAACCATACCTATTATAGTTTAACCAAATGTTTGTAATGTGTAGTATTCACTTTCTATGTAAGTAGAATGTATACAGCAAAACGACTCTATGTTTTCCATGCTTCATAATGCATTAATTGTAATGATAAAGAATTCTTACAATTTAGTGAACATTTTTCTGTAACATAAATGTATCCAAACAGAAAACTCATGCAAAATACGAAGATATCAAGGTTTTACACTTTGCTTAAGAAGTTACAAAGTGTTAATAAAGTTGAAATCTATGAACTTGTTTTTACCATTTCTGCACTGATTTAGAAAAATCACAGAAAATTCATACGAGATCGAAAACTAGATCCGTAAATTCTGAGAGTTTATAAAATATGTCTAGTTTGTTCAAAAATTTTATTATGATTTTTAGAAGTCCTTAACTGGTGTGAAAATGTTCATATTCACGGACTAGTCCAAATTCATAGCTACAGTGATAGACAGTTTTGTAAAAATCACCATAAATTGTAGAAAAATCATATGGTCATGTGCAAGTAGTCATTTTAAAGGTATAAACCTGAACTATTTGAAACTAATACATTTTTAAAAACTAAAAAGTTTAAGATGTTCAAAACAGTTCGTGAATGAACATTAAGTTTTCTGTTGAAAGCTGTTGTTTGAGTTTAGTTATGTTGTTGGTGTTTTAACTTGTATCCTCCCCCTAAAACTTGAAGAAAGCATGAAAATGTGGGGGTATGAACTCACCTTTTGTGATTTCATTGGATGGATGTTGAAGAACGAAAGTGTTCAACTCAAGAACACTTAGAAGATTGCTTGAAGATTCGAAGTTCTAACACAAATATGATGAAGTTTGTGTAAGAAATATATGATTGGAGTAGAAAGAGGTGGAATAATCATATGAAGGATGATCTTAATTACCAAAAGTAGATGAAGAACTTGAAAATCATCCTTGAAATCTCGAAATCTTAGAGAGAGAAGTGAGAGAGAATGGAGTTTGTTCTTTGGTGGAGAAGGAGTGAAATGGGAAGAGATATGAGGATTTTCAGTTTTTGTTCAAGAGAAAGGCTGGAATAATGGTGGGAAAAAGGACAATGATTGAATAGGTATGGGGGAATAGCGGCTGGGTATGGCCCTAGAGTGAGTGTGGGAGGTTGCTTGTGTTTTTGTACTATGGATAAGTCAACACTCCACCTAAATAACTTACACACCATATTTTATTCTTAAATAAAGATTTCCATAAAAATATGTTTAGATTATGGAAATATGAGGTCTTATATGTTAAAATATAAGTTTGGGTGAAAATCTCGCGTTAAAATCACGAAAAACGGGCTTAAAACGCGAAAATGGTCAAAAACCGGGAAAAGCAAGCGAATCAGCGAAGATCCGGACGAAGGACCGAAGTTCGGTCCTTTAAACTTAGAACCGAGAGAAGGGTTCAGTTGTGAGGTGAGAACCGAGAGAGAGGTTCGGTCGGATAGATTCGCAGGCGAGGAACTGAACGCAGAAGTAGGGAGGCGAAGGCGAAGGTTCGGTTTGAAAAGGGGGGTCTCGGTTCGCTCGATTCGGTTTCGGCTTATGTGAGGTTAGGCTCTGACAATGCTCGGTTCTGACAGGCTCGGTTCCAAAGGTTTCGGCTCCTTAGGGGGTTTCGACTCCTTAGGGAGGTTCGGTTCCTTGGGGTCTCGCCTCTTTGGAAGGTTCGGTCCTAAGAGGGTTCGGCTCTAAGAGGCTGTTTTTCGCGTTAACTCTCCGTTTTGCATAGTTTTTGGCTAAGTTAAGGGTCGGGATGACTCAGATGACTATAAAAAGTTAAGAGAGATTTTGAAAGAGATTTGGGAGAGATTTCACATACATGGAGAGATTTGGGAGAGGTTTCACATACCTAGAGAGATTTGGGAGAGATTTCACATACTTAGAGAGATTTGGGAGAGATTTCACATACATGGAGAGATTTGGGAGAGGTTTCACATACATGGAGAGATTTGGGATAGATTTCACATACATGGAGAGATTTGGGAGAGAGAGATAGACATGGAGAGATTGAGAGAGACTTTGTTTGTGACCTTTTTGGGTGTTTAGCTTTGCAACGCAAGGTTCGTACACCCCGTTAAGCTTCGTTATGATAGTTAGATTCCCCCGAAGGGTATAGAATAATGTTTTACCGAATAGTTTCATCACTTACCCGTATTAGGGTTTCGAATTTCTGAACAAATAAACTTTCCAAGTGATGACTTCTTATTATAATAGTGAGTTGTACAATAGTAACATAGTGTAAAACCTAGTATACAAGGGTTAGATGAGTTGACCGGTTGACTTTGGTTGAATTTGACTTGATCGGAAATTGACAGTTGTCACATCCCCCCCCCCCCCCCTATTAGAAGGAATTTCGTCCCGAAATTAGCGTTTTGCCTGGGACTTCAAGGAATTAGGAAGAGATGTCGGTATTTTTGTTTCATTTAATCATCACGTTCCCAAGTGAATTCGGGTCCTCGTTTAGTGTTCCAACGGACCTTCACGATAGGAATACGACTTTGCTTTGTTCTTTTGATCTATGATCCATGATTTCAACCAGTTCTTCCTCGAAGTGGAGATTCTCGTTAACTTCGATTTCCTAGAGTGGTATTATGAGGGTCTCGTCGGATAGGCACTTCTTTAAGTTTGATACGTGGAAGGTAAGGTGTACATCATTAAGTTCCTGTGGTAGTCGGAGTTTGTACACCACGGGACCAATCCTGGAAAGGATTTCAAACGGCCCGATGTACCTAGGGTTTAGCTTCCCATGTTTACAAAAACATATCATACCTTTACAAGGAGAGACCTTCAATAGCACATGGTCTCTAACCCGGAACTCCAATGGTTTGCGTGATTTATTGGCGTAACTCTTTTGTCGGTCATGAGATGCTTTCAGTCTTTATCGTATTTGAATGATGTTTTCTGTGGTTTCCCTTATGATTTCAGGACTAGTGAGGGCACTATTTGGTACTTGTCCCTTGGCTAGCTGAGTGTCCCCCACTTCGGTCCAACACATGGGTGATCTACATTTACGACCATATAGAGCTTTGAACGGAGCAACCTTGATGCTGGTATGATAGCTGTTATTGTAAGAGAATTCAATGAGTGGTAAATGAGTATCCCATGCTTTACCAAAATCTATTACACAAGCTCTCAGCATGTCTTCAAGTGTCTGAATGGTTCTTTCGCTCTGTCCATCGGTCTACGGGTGATAGGCTGTACTCATGTGCAGCCTAGTCACTAGAGATTTTTGTAAAGACTGCCAAAATCGTGAAGTGAATCTACTATCTCTGTCAGAGATAATGGATATTGGCACCCCATGCAATCGTACAATCTCTTTAATGTAGGTCTTGGTTAGTTTCTCCATCTTGTCAGTCTCCTTGATCGGCAGAAAGTGCGCGGATTTGGTTAGCCTGTCAACGATTACCCAAATGGTATCCTAAAGTGACAAAGAAGATGGTTTGGTATGCGGAATTAAAGCTTGCACAATTGAACATGGTGATTTGGGTGTTTAAGAGATGTATTGATTGTATATGGTGTTACAAAAAGGATCTAGATCTAGACTACATAAATAACACACACTTACACACTCACTTTTACATCTCTCAAGCACACCTCTACAAGTGGTATGAACCCACTATTTATAGAGGTGTTTACATGTCTCTCTCTCTCACTCTAACAATCAAATGGGTCTAAAGGCTAAAGCACCACATGCAAGTGGGTTTTACAAAAGTCAAACATTTACAAAGTCATGAATGAATAACTTTGCACCCCAACATTCTCCCCCTCAAAGTTAGGAATGAATGACCCACTTCAAATCTTCCAAAATCAAGCACTACGCGGTTCGAGCCTCAAAGGTGACACATGTCGAAACGAACTTCAATCTACAACTCTTCCATGATTCTTCAATTTGGGCTCTAGGATGTGAGACCATACAAACCAAGCAGCAATGAATGATCAAGAGTATTCCAAACTCCAAATAATCACCCAAAAGTTGCGCATAAAAACACACCCCAAAAATCTTCAATAATTCCAAACCCATTTCGAATACATCACTTCCGAACTTCCAATTGCATCATCTCGTAATCTTTAAAACTTCAAGATCACTTCGGTCTTCAAATCCGCGTAATATGAAAAATTCAAGTTCGAATTTCCATATTAAACTTCTCCCCCTTTTTATAATCGAAATTTGATTATAAAACTCCAAAGGAAAAAGAACATGCTCTATTCGGAATTTTTCGTATCAAAACTCCCCCTTAACATGTGGCATAAACATTGTGCTTCAAGCCGGAAAATCCAAAAAATATTGAATTTTTAGCTTCGTTCACGGATCGCCTTTGACAAAATTTCTCAAAAATGGGTAGAAATTGTCAATGTCAAAATTCTGCAGTGACCCGTTGCACCAAAAACAGCCAAATATGCGAAACACACTCCCATTTGCGAAACTGGGTAGAATGTGTAAATTCGCACAAATTGCATGGACCAGATTTGAAAATATTCCAATTTCTCAAAATTTTTACCCCAAATGCGAAACTGGGTAAAATTTGCCATCTTGCGAAGACTGCAAGGATGCAAAATGGAAATTATGCATTTTTGTCATTTTATAACCCTATTTGCGAAGTTGGACCAATTTTGCCATGTTTTTGAAATTTCAGGGACTAATTTCGAAACTTGTGTGTTTTCTTCCCCAATTCATTAACCAGTCAAATTCTTTGCATACAATGAAACATGAATGCGAATCATGGATGAGATGACTTCGCATTTTGACTCCAAAATTGAACAAAACACAGTCTGATATGCGAACCCAATTTTTGATCTGTGTAACCAAATGCGAACTGAATTAACAATTTCCATTGCGAAGCCTTTAAAATTAACCATTTTGAAATCCCAAATGCGAACTCCATTCACACAAATGCGAACCTGATTTTGATTCACACAAATGCGAATCCAGTTTGAACATCAACCACCAAATTGTCTTGCCAAATGCGAACTAATATCACCCTTAATCACCTTCGCATCCTCCTTCATATGATTCCTTTTAATCAAAATCACCAACCCAAAATCAAATAACAGATCCTTCAATCAAAATCGATATCAACCAATTAAGATCGGCCTATCCCAGACTTCAAAACATCGATTCTTTTATGAAGCCTTCATCAATTCATCAAATCGAATATAAACTTTTGAAGTCTTCTGTTATCGTTCAAATCGAGTTCGATTCCAATAAATCAAACTTTGACTTCAAATCCCAGATTCCAAAATATACTTTCAGATTGCAAATAAGAAACATCATACATACTCGAAATCACCTTCAATCATACAAAACGAAATCAAAATCAACGAAGTATCATCAAACATATTGGATGTTAATCAAATGCGTTCAATCCCAATACTCCATAGAAATCAAAATCAAGATACTTTGGATTTAGACTCAAAATTTGAAGTCGACTCAAACAAGAACCATTCAATTCAAACATATCATTCAATCAAAGATTTAGAATCCAATAATCAATCGACTTAACCAAAGTCGATTCCCGATGTGAACAATAATAGATCAATTCGACCCCAAACTGTAATCAAATCCGATTTTGTGATCAAATCTAAGTTCATCGTCCGGTAATCAAACGATATCCAGTTTCAATTTTGATTTTATGAGAGATTTTAACATTGATGATATTAAATGAGAAGATAACGTTGATAGAAGAAAGAATTGAATAAGAATCAGTAACAGTACTTGATTCACGAATTTGGGCTAAGATGAAATATCCATATGTGTGAATTGGGCTTAAATTTTCTTGGATATTGAATTAAAATGAGTTTTGATCTCAAGGAAATAAACAGTATCAAAATACTTTTGAATTGGGCTTGGAAAGGATTAAATGAACAGTGACCATTCGAAACATTTGAATATGAATCAAATAAAATGAGTTAAAATTGTTGATTGGATTCTTGAATTTAATCTGATGAACAATATCTGATTCAAATGAGCAAATAAGAAATTAGATCGGACTTTGATAAAAAAAATTATCGGATCATATCAAATGGGTTTTTCAAAGAAAATTTGATCCAACGAGTCAAACGATCATGAATCAAGAACACAATGCACGAATTCAATGAAAATAAGAGAGATCATAGAGAGAGACTCACCAAAATTATTCAAATTGCGACAAATGTTGCCAAACCGGGAATCGTTCTTCAAAAATCACCTTGATCTTGAAGACCCGCTCTGATACCAATTGAAGTGACAAAGAACATGGTTTGGTATGCGGAATTAAAGCTTGCACAATTGAACATGGTGATTTGGGTGTTTAAGAGATGCATTGATTGTATATGGTGTTACAAAAAGAATCTAGATCTAGACTACATAAATAACACACACTTACACACTCACTTTTACATCTCTCAAGCACACCTCTACAAGTGGTATGAACCCACTATTTATAGAGGTGTTTACATGTCTCTCTCTCTCACTCTAACAATCAAATGGGTCTAAAGGCTAAAGCACCACATGCAAGTGGGTTTTACAAAAGTCAAACATTTACAAAGTCATGAATGAATAACTTTGCACCCCAACATATCCAATCCACTCATCGTCTTGGGTGACTTGGTTATGAAGTCCATAGTTATCCATTCCCACTTCCATTCGGGGACTTCTGGCTGTTGCAGTAAGCATGACGGTTTTTGGCATTCTACTTTCACCTTGGCGCAAGTCAAGCACTTTCCCACGTAAGTAGCAATCTCCGCTTTCATGTTCGGCCACCAGTGTAACTTCTTAAGATCCAGGTACATCTTATCTGAACCTGGATGGACGGAGTATCGAGTTTTGTGTGCTTCATTCATGATGATGTCTCATAAACCACCGAACTTCGGTGTCGAAATTCGGTTCATGAGGTAACGAGCTTCGTCATCTTTTACTTCTAGATTTTTATCCATTCCTCTTAATATGTCACCCATCACATTTTCCGATTTCAAGGCCTCCAGCTGAGCCTCCTTGATTTGTGTGGACAGGTGTGAATGGATTGTCATCGTTAATGACTTTACTTGTCGACCTAAATATTCCTTCCTGCTCAGGGCATCGGTCACCACATTGGCCTTGACCGGATGATAGCGAATCTCATACTTGTAGTCGTTCAGTAATTCTACCCATCGTCTCTGTCTCATGTTGAGATATTTTTGATTGAGGATATGTTGGAGGCTCTTATGATTAGTGTATATAGTGCACCTTGTGCCATAGAGGTAGTGTCTCCAGATCTTTATGGCAAACACTACTGCTCCTAACTCGATATCGTGAGTAGTGTAGTTAACTTCATGCGTTTGAAGTTGTCTTGAGGCATAGGTGATGACCTTTCCCCTTTGCATGAGCACACATCCAAGGCCTTGATTTGAAGCATCGCAATAGACCACAGAATCTTCAATCCCTTCTGGAAGATACAAGATTGGTGCGCTAAACAAGGCTTGCTTCAGTGTTTGGAAGGCAGTTTCTTGTTTAGTTTCCCAACTAAGCACCACACCCTTCTGAGTCAGGGTGGTGAGTGGTTTTGCGATCTTGGAGAAGTTGTGGATGAATCTCCGATAACATCCCGCTAGCCCTAGGAATTGTCGGATTTCCGTTGGTGTTGTTGGTGTAGCCCAATTTTCGATCGCTTTGATTTTTGAGGGATCCACATGTATCCCTTTCTCGCTAACCACATGGCCAAGAAATCCCACTTTCCGGAGACAAAATTCGCACTTTAAAAGTTTAACATAAAGCTTCTCAGTTCTTAGAGTCTCCAATAGTAGTCGCAGATGTTGGCTGTGCTCTTCTTTGCTTCGCGAATAGAACAAGATATCGTCGATGAATACAATTACGAATTTGTCTAATAAGGGTCGACACGCTATGTTCATCAGATCCATGAACACCACAGGTGCGTTTGTTAGTCCGAAGGGCATCACCACAAATTCGTAATGGCCATAGCGCATTTTGATAGATGTCTTGGGAATATCATCCTCTTGAACTCGCAGTTGATGATAACCCGACCACTAGTCTATTTTTGAAAAGCAACTCGCTCCTTGTATTTGGTCGAAGAGGTCGTCGATTCGGTGTAGGGGATATGGATTATTCATGGTGAGTTTGTTTAGTTCCCGATAGTCGATGCACATGCGAAAGGATCCATCCTTCTTCTTCACAAAGAGGACTGGCGCTCCCCTAGGTGAAAAGCTTGGTCTGATAAATCCTTTGCTCAATAGCTCATTCAGTTGACTGGACAGTTCTTGCATTTCTGCCGGCACGAGACGGTATGGAGCTTTGGCTACTGGGGTAGCTCCTGGGACCAAATCGATTCAGAATTCGACTTGTCGTGCAAGTGGTACACCTGGAAGGTCTTCTGGGAACACGTCGGGAAAGTTACAGACCTCCGGGATGTCTTTAATGTCATTCGTTTCTTGTTTCTTATCTACCATGTGCGCTAAAAAGGCGTGGTACTCCTTTCGGAGATACTTTTGAGCCTTGGCGCAAGAAATGATTTGTAGGTTAGCACTGGGTTTATCACCGTAGATGAGAAGGGTTTCGCCATTTGGCAGATTAAGGCGAACGACCCTTTCGTAACATAGAATGTTGGCACGGTTAGAACTTAACCAATCCATACCAATGATGATGTCGAAACTTTTTATTTTGACCGGCATTAGGTCGATTTTGAACGAATGGTTGTCTAGAGCGAGAGTACACCCTGAGTATATATCACTAGTGCGTTCTGCTTTCCCGTTTGCCATTTCTATGATGTATGATTCTTTTAGTGCTTGTGGATTTTGTTTAAGTAAATGTTTGTATTGGTGGCTCATGAAAATCCTCTCTGCCCCACTATCGAAAAGTACACATGCATATGAGTTATTGAGGAGGAACGCACCAGTAACCACTGTGGGATCCTGGACTGCTTACCCGTGTCCTATAGCTAGGACTCTTCCTATACCTCCAGCATTGGCGTTTCGTGCCTTTGGGCGGTCTCGTTTGAAGTGCCCCGTTTCCCCACAGCCGTAGCAGGATCGACCCACTCCGGTGCTGGGGACTTGAGTAATGGGTTGGGCTGGTGCTCTACATAATCGAGTAGTATGTCCCTTCCTGTTGCAGTTGCTGCAATGCATTTCTCGACAAGCACCTGTATGGTGGAAGTTGCACCTATAGCATTTGGGAAGGGTTCCAGCATATTGCTTTGGTGGTGTTGGAGTGGTAGGAGTAGTGGCAGCACGAACATCAATTGTCTGCTGTTTCTTGGCGGAGTCTGGTCCCGACTGTTTCTTTTTGTTGCTCCAGAATTTTCTTTTTTTGTTTCCCCCTCTTGCTTGATCAGAGGCGGCGATCACGGTGCCACAGTTGGCCCTATGATCGATAAGTTGTTGTGCCAATTCCTTGGCACTTTCAAAAGTAGTGGGTCTTGATGCCAACACACTATCCTGAACCTGGGATGATAATCCCCAGAGGTATCGTTCCACTTTCTTTCCTTCTGGAGTGACCATTGCCGGACAAAGGAGTGCTAGGTCATTGAATCGGGCAGTGTAAGTTTCAAGGTCAGTGTCTTTCATCTTAAGATTCCAGAGTTCCTCTTCAATTTTTTGCACCTCGCCCCTCAGGCAATATTCCTTTAGCATCAAAGCTTTAAAATCTACCCAGTTTACGGAGTTAGCCATTGTGGGAGTGACTTAACTCGGCCATTCCACCAAGTGAGAGCTCTACTGATGAAAGTGAATGCCGCATACTTGACTTTGCTCGTTTCGGGGCAAGCACAGATTTCGAAGACTTCTTCGGTTCTCTCGAACCATTGCATTAGAGTGACGACGCCGTCGGTTCCATTGAAAGAATCGGTTTTCCATTCATGAAATCTTTGTAAGAACATTCCCTCACACGCCCCGCACTGTCCCTGTGATTAGAGTGCGTAGCGCCGGATCTAGAACCACCGGCATCGTTCGTACCTATTTGTGACATTGTAGCCGCGACTGCTGCTGTTACGGCAGCTTGAAATATGGCAGGGTCGAATTGCAGAGGTGGTGGTGGAGATGGTGGCGGAGAGGGTGGATCATTGCGATTTGGTCTGGGATTTTTCCATGGCATAATTCTGCCAAAATAGCAAAACCTTGGTAAGTCGTTAATAGTAAAAGTAAGTCAGGTGATATTTGTGCTACATTATTAGTGTTATGCCGCAACTTCTCGATAATTGTAAACAATTCATACATAAGGTCTATATGATTAGAATTATGAATTTAGAAATAGCGACTCAACCGAACACTTGTGTTCTACTTTGTGCTTGATCCACTCCTAAAATTCACTCGACGTACGCCAGTTGCATGTAATTAAGTTTTGATAAACCGTTGACCTAATGAATCTGCCCTAAATCCACAAACAAACAAGGAACAGGTCCTAAGGCGGACTCACCATTTCTAAGTCATCCGTCCTTCAATTACACAAAACCTCGATGTACAACTTAAGAATTTTAGAGTTCTCAATTACAATTGTTTGTATTATCAAGTTATGAATTCTCATGCCAATTAATCAACAAAATAACATGCAAGTGAATTTCATTGATGTAAGTTTAGTACATATTGCTTAACAAAATTTGACCTCATAGGAGGTCTACATTACATCAATGTAGACGAAAATTTTGACAGCATAACGACCCTTCGAATAGTGTAATCACTTAGACGTAGGGTCTAACCTACTTGTAAGAAAAGTAGCACCAACGCATACTCGAAATCCTAGTTTTATAACAAAATGTGAGCAGTGTAAACACTACTCGAGGCGGGTGGCATCTGGTCCACTGTGGCCTCGAGATGAGGTCAAGGCTCACTGAAGCTCCGCAATCCGGCATTCGGTCACGATCACTCTCTCCTCGAGAGCTACGTGTCTCACTTAGTACCCCCTTACCTCTGGTCGAGCGGCGGTAAGGTCCTCGATAAGTTGGTCAACGGGATAGAAGTCCCTTTCCAATTCCCTGGTGCGTGCATAGGTGGCTTCCGTAACTGCATTGAGATTTCGAACTTGATCTGCCATTTCCCTATTTCCGTTTCCCAGATTCGTAATATGCTGGACCATGACGGGGAGGGCTCTGTCAGCCGGTCCCCCGTGGCTGAGGTCGTAGTAACCCCTTTGATCGCCATATGGTGATCGTTGGCGTTGTTGTCGGATCCACCTCTCTATTACTGTTGCCCAATGGGGCTCATGCCCGTTGTAGCCGAAACGGTTCGCATGCACCCTGGCGATGTAAGGAGGGTTGATGACTTCCTCCTCTGGTTCTTCTTCTTCTTCTTCTTTCTCTTCAGATTCTTCTTCTTCTTCGTCCTCCATTTCATCTTCCTCCTCGGGTTCTTCTTCTTCGTCAACCTCTTCAGGGTCTTCTTCAGGATCCTCCTTGATTATTTCCTCGGGTTCTACCTCGAGCCATCCAGCGTCTCCGTCATTAGGGAAGTAAGGGTCTCCAGGTAGATGGAATCCTGTCATGTCGTATGTACAAGAATAAAGTTGTAAGAGATATGAAATGAACCTAAAATGTCGAGTTACGAGGTTACAAAATACTCCCATAGTATTTTTAAATGTTATGTTTGGATTTTTAGTGCATTCGTTAAATGGTGATGTTAGGTTGTTAGATTTGTTGCCCACTACGACTATCCCCCGATATATGCAAGTCACTTCTCGGACATATATAGTTGATCAGGCTATATCCATCCCAGACTTGACCACATATCCCAAGGCATACTCGTAATGCACAACTCCTCCTTTTATTTTATGTTCTTCCTAGTTATGACACTACTCAAGAATGTATGCATGCCCTTATACTTTTACCAAGAGACTGTTTATTTTCTAAAAGTATAGTCATTTGAAAGTGTTTAACCAGAGACTTTTAGTCCCAAATTCATTTATAGTTTGTATATCTTATCTGGTTCGATATACTTAGTTCACTATAAACATTGCTCTGATACCAATCTATCACACCCTCAAACCAAGGATGGCGAAAACGTCCGGGGGTGGAGGACTTTATGTGTAGTATCGTAACAATGAGTATAATAGTGCTCAAAGTACAAACAACCAACATAAATATAATTGAAAAACTTACATCATAGTATAGGTTTACATGTTTCTAAATTAGTTACATTATGTTGACAAAAATACAATGTTTGACTCCTTAGCGTTCCATCCTCAAAAGCTGTTGTTTACCTGTTTTACGTATTCCCTGAGAATACAAGTAGTTTTGAAAAAGTGTCAACAATTAAGTTGGTGAGTTCATAAGATTTTAGAATGAAACGTTGAAATCCTTTCTTGTAAAATTAGTGTTTGTTCCAGAAAATCCCATTATTTCTCTCTAAAATGTATGGTAGTCTAAAATGCCAAGACTAATAGTATGCTAGTATTTTTCCATTTAAAATTTAAATCATGCAAGTTTAAATCAGCATAAACTTGTTAGTTAAAATGGAAATCCCATAAATCTTATGTTTGTTAATACCCCATGTGATTTATTATAACCATACAATGACTTAGTTGGCCTTATACACAACGTTCTTCAGGCGTCGGAAAGTTAATGACATTTGTCACCCCAGACCTGCCAGTCTAGCTGTTGTATGCAGCTAAGGTGTGGGTTTGTCATACCCAGTATAGATCTATACACAACTATCACGTTCTCCATACAAGAGATTCTGGTTATAATTAAATGACTTTTGTTGCGCTACTTGGAAGTAACGTGAAGCGAATGTCTCACAGATTTATTCTTTAACAGATTTACGTAATGTGATAATGAAAACCCCTTTTTGTAGATATGCATTCTTTTGTATTGTATATGTAACATAAACCATACCTATTATAGTTTAACCAAATGTTTGTAGTGTGTAGTATTCACTTTCTATGTAAGTAGAATGTATATAGCAAAACGATTTTATGTTTTCCATGCGTCATAATGCATTAATTGTAATGATAAAGAATTCTTACAATTTATTGAACATTTTTCTGTAACATAAATGTGTCCAAACAGAAAACTCATGCAAAATACGAAGACATCAAGGTTTTACACTTTGCTCAAGAAGTTACAAAGTGTTAATAAAGTTGAAATCTATGAACTTGTTTTTACCATTTCTGCACTGATTTAGAAAAATCACAAAAAATTCATACAAGATCGAAAACTAGATCCGTAAACTTTGAGAGTTTAGAAAATATGTCTAGTTTTTTCAACAATTTTATTATGATTTTTAGTACAAATTCATAGCTACAGTGATAGGCAGTTTTGTAAAAATCACCATAAATTGTAGAAAAATCGTATGGACATGTGCAAGTAGTCATTTTAAAGGCATAAACCTGAACTATTTGCACTTAATACAGTTTTGAAAACTAAAAAGTTTAAGATGTTCAAAAGATTTCGTGAATGAACATTAAGTTTTCTGTTGAAAGCTGTTGTTGGAGTTTAGTTATGTGGGGGTATGAACTCACCTTTTGGGATTTCAGTGGATGGATATTGAAGAACGGAAGTGTTCAACTCAAGAACAATTAGAAGATTGCTTGAAGATTCAAAGTTCTAACACAAATATGATGAAGTTTGTGTAAGAAATCTATGATTGGGAGTAGAAAGAGGTGGAATAATCATATGAAGGATGATTTTACTTACCAAAAGTAGATGAAGAACTTGAAAATCAGCCTTGAAATCTCGAAATCATAGAGAGAGAAGTGAGTGAGAATGGAGTTTGTTCTTTGGTGGAGAAGGAGTGAAATGGGAAGAGAGATGAGGATTTCCAGATTTTGTTCAAGAGTGTGGCTGGAATAATGGTGGGGAAAAGGACAATGATTGACTAGGTATGGGGGAATAGTGGTTGGGTATGGCTCTGGAGTGAGTGTGGGAGGTTGCTTGTGTTTTTGTACAAAGGATAAGTCAACACTCCACCTACATAACTTACCCACCATATTTTATTTTTAAATAAAGATTTCCATAAAAATATGTTTAGATTATGGAAATATGAGGTCTTATATGCTGAAATATAAGTTTGGGTGAGAATCCCGTGTTAAAATCATGAAAAACGGGCTTAAAACGCGAAAATGGTCAAAAACCAGGAAAAGCAAGTGAATTAGCGAAGATCTTGACGAAGGACGGAAGTTCGGCCCTTTAAGCTTAGAACCGAGAGAAGGGTTCGGTTGTGAGGTGAGAACCGAGAGAGAGGTTCGGTCGGACAGATTCGCAGGCGAGGAACCGAACGCAGAAGTAGGGAGGCGAAGGCGAAGGTTCGATCCGAAAAGGGGGGTCTCGGTTCGATCGATTCGGTTTCGGCTTATGCGCGGTTCGGCTCTTACAATGCTCGGTTCTGACAGGCTCGGTTCCAAGGGTTTCGGCTCCTTAGGGGGTTTCGACTCCTTAGGGAGGTTCGGTTCCTTGGGGTCTCGCCTCTTAGGGAGGTTCGGTCCTAAGAGGGTTTGACTCTAGGAGGCTATTTTTCGCGTTAACTCTCCGTTTTGCGTAGTTATTGGCTAAATTAAGGGTCGGGATGACTCGGATGACTATAAAAAGTTGAGAGAGATTTGGGAGAGATTTCACATACATGGAGAGATTTGGGAGAGATTTCACATACTTAGAGAGATTTGGGAGAGGTATCACATACTTAGAGAGATTTGGGAGAGGTTTCACATCCTTGGAAAGATTTGGGAGAGGTTTCACATACTTGGAGAGATTTGGGAGAGATTTACATACATGGAGAGATTTGGGAGAGATTTCACACACATGGAGAGATTTGGGAGAGAGAGATAGACAGAGAGAGATTGAGAGAGACTTTGTTTGTGAACTTTTTGGTTGTTTAGCTTTGCAACGCAAGGTTCGTACACCCCGTTAAGCTTCATTATGATAGTTAGATGCCCCTGAAGGGTATAGAATAATGTTTTATCGAATAGTTTCATCACTTACCCTTATTAGGGTTTAGAATTTCTGAACGAGTAACCTTTCCAAGTGATGACTTCTTATTATAGTAGTGAGTTGTACAATAGTAACATAGTGTAAACCCTAATATACAAGGGTTATGAGTTGACCGGTTGACTTTGGTTGACTTTGACGTGATCGAAAATTGACAATTGTCACATTGTCGGTCCCGCATAGATCTATACACACAATGTCCACTCTCCCTCCAGGAGACTCTGGTTACAAAACACGACACATCAAGTATATTGCTATGTCGTGAAGTAGTATCTCACATTTTGGTTTATCTTGTTTAAGTAAAGATTGAATTTTATCCTTTTCTTAACTAAGTAGTTTAAACCTCGTATAATTATCTAGAAAATAGATTCTTTGTTTGTTTCGTAAATTATACCTATTATAATTTATATGTTCTATCTGATTAGCATGATCTCTCATGAATATACCCACTTTGCTCAGCGTGATACAAATGTAATGATACCGACTGAAGTAACCTTTTATTATCATATATATGTATATACAATACATAATTAAGAAGTAAACGACCTTCGGATAAATAATCCCCCTTAAGTCCACATCCAAACAAGGAAAAGGAAATAAGGCAAATCATCAGTCCTAAGTCCTTTAAATCTTATTTATGTACATATACACATATAAATATGCTTTTGACAAAATATAAGTTTAAAGAGTTTATAAAACATTTAAAAGAGTTTAACGATATTCTAAAAGAGTTTACATGACTTTAAGTCATTTTGGAAGCAATTGGTAATCCTTTATTGTAAAAACAATATTTGAAAACATAAGAAAATCTTTTGCGTAATTAATATCACATGCAATTATTAACACAATTTAATTGTGTTCAACTTGTATCCCCCCTCCCCCCTAAAAAGCATTTAAAACCATTTAAAAATGTAGATTATAGGGGTATGAACTCACCTTATGTGAGTGATTCGATTGAAGTCTGGAATAAAGATGTTATACTCACGAACAAAGTCCCGGGGCACAAACGAGCCCTAAATAGCATATTACGACACATATAGGCATGAATTGAGTGATATAGCTACAAAGTTGTCTATGAAACAACCTAGGAAGCAAGAATAACTCACCAAAGGAGTGTTAGAAGCAAGTTAGGAGGCTGAAAGGGAGTTCACGACCAAACTAAAAGGTTTCATGGCCTCATGAAGGGTTCACGGCCTTATGATGGTTCATGGCCCTTATGAGTGATTCACGGCCCAACCTCATGGAAGAAAACTTGAAGATCTTGTTGTTTGGCAAGTGTTTGAAGATCCTAAGTTGTATTCTAAGGAGATACAAAGAAAAAGGGATGAAAAGAAGTGACAATGGTGTTATTGGTTTACGATACTTGAGAGAGAAAGGGATGTTTGTGGCCAAGAGAAGAAGAAATGAGCATAAAAATTGAACACTTCATATATACAGGGTCTAGTTCACGGCCAAGGGAGGGTTCACGGCCGTGAACATGGTTTGCGGTTGTGAACCTCACTTTATGAGGTTTATGGCCCAAATGCAATACTCCTAACCCATTTCCTTAGTGGTTCACTTCCTAACACACAACCCTGACTTATACTAGGCTTAGAAACCTATAAATTTGACCTTTGGTTAATGTGTTTAACTTTATAGGATAGAAATTCCGGGTTTTGACATCATCCCTCCATTAGATGGAATTTCATCCTGAAATTAAGCCTAAGAGATAAACATGGACGCAGGGAAAAATGTGGATACTTATGTTTCTGATGATCCTCATGCTCCGAAGTGAATTTGGATTGTCGCTATGCACTTAAGCGGACCCTCACTATCGGGATAGGGATTTGATTAGTCCTATTGACTTCACTGTTTAGGATTTCTACGGATTCTTCCACAAGGTTAAGGCTTTCATTTACTTCGATCAATCGAGTGGGATAACAAAAATCCCGTCGGAACAAACACTTTTCAATTTAAAGATGTGAAAGGTAGGGTGTATTTTATTGAATTCTCGAGGTAGTCGGGGTCGATAAGCTATTGGATCAAATCTAGTAAGAAACTCAAATGGTCCTATGTACCTTGGATTTAGTATTTCACGCGTTCCAAAGCGTATCATACCATTCCAAGGTGAGACTTTCATATGACGTGGTCACCAACCTAGAATTCCAAGGGTTTTTCCCCCTATTGAAGTCGTAGCTTTTTTGTCTGACTCTGGAATCTTTACGTCACTCCCGGATTCTTACTCTCTTTTTGTTAGTTTCTCGGATGATTTCTGAACGCTGTCTGGAAACTGGACCTCTAGCTAGTTGCGTGACACCTACTTTAGTCTAGTGCAGATAGAATCTGCACATGCGACCATATGAGGCTTCGAATGGAGCAACTTTAAATGCTAGTATGGTAAAGGACTCGACTAGCTGGTAAATGGGTATCCCTTGCTTTACCAAAGTTGATCACTTATGCTCTCAACATTACTTCTAATGCTTGAATCGTTCTCTCATTTTGTTTGTCGGTTTAAGGATGGTAGGCTATGCTCATGACTAGCCTAGTTCCCAGAAGTTTCTTAAGTGACTTACTGAACTGGGAGATGATTCTACCATCTCGAACGGAGATAATAGATATTGGAAACACCATGCAGTCTAACTAATCTCTCGGACACATGCTCTAGTTAGCTTCTCTATTTTTACAATTTCTTTAAAATTACAGGAAGTGCGCGAACTTGGTTATCTGTCGACGATCACCCAAAATGGTATCAAATCCACTCTGTCCTTCAAAAGCTGCATGAGTGTGCCTGTCTACTGGTTCCCTGAGAATACAAGTTATTTTGAAAGAGACTATCAGCATAAATATTGGCGAGTTCATAAGTGTTTAGTGTCATTTATAGTAATTAAAAACCTCGAATGTTTGTACTAAAAACCTTGAAATGTTTGTAAAGTTTTCCCAGAAAATCCTATATTTCATGTTTATAATGAAAAGTGGCCTTCTACCCTAGGCCTGACTGTTTACATGTCTGTTCTCGTATAAAATGTAATGTTTGCATATATACTTGGAATAGTATGTAAAAATCTAGTAGTACTTTATATCTGCAGAAAAGTATGTTTTTCCCATTTATTACTATCTTTTATTAGGAAAAATAGAATGTTTTAACCTAGCAGTACCACTGCTGAAATATGTAATGGGAAAATGAAGACTCATAGTCATATTTAAATGTACTATACGCTTTGGGGAGTCTTATTGACTTTAAAACCGATTTGCTTAATTAAAGATTTAAAATGTGATGTAGTTGTAACCATGCTGATTGACGGATGAATACACGACGACTTTCCGGCGTCGAAAATAGTAAGTTGACATTTTGTCACCCCTTGGCCTTATCGGCTGGGACTGTAGCTAGCAGTCGGGGTGTGGGAGTGTCTGTCCCGTATAGATCTATACACACAATGCATGCTCCCCCTCCAGGAGGCTCTGATTACAAATGTGATACAACAATGTATTGTTGTATCATGAAGTAGTATTTCACATTCTAATTATCATGTTCTTTCTGTACTTGTATATATATATATATATATATATATATATATATATATATATATATATATATATATATATATATATATGTTCTTTCCTGTTCTTGTATATGTATATGTATATGTTCTCTTCCGTTCTTTGTATATATTCTCTAAACTATACCTATTATAGTTTACTAGTAGGTTTGTTTTGTTCTCGACTTATAAAAAAGAGTTAATTGTTCAAATTGAACAATTGAGTTAAGTATAACTTTTAAAGATAAAATTTTATATTCTTATACATATTTATCATGTATAACTATGAGTTAATTGACAGTCGGACTAGTGTATCCTACCCTAAGCCCACAACCAAACAAGGGACAGGAGTCAAGGTTATCAATAATAGTCCTAATTCCATTAAATCATACTTATACACTAATACGTAAATGAATATTGTTTTGAAAGTAAAAGAGTTTGAAAAAGAGTTTGAAAGTAGTTTAAAAAGTGTTTTACAATAAATTCTAACAATGTTTAAAGGTAGTTTGAAAATGAGTTTGAAACGAGATATTTGACAAGTATATAGATGTTTATACTAACACAAATTTAATTGTGTTCAACTTGTATCACCCCCCCCCCCATCATAAAAGAATTTAAAACACTTAAAAGATTGATTGCAGGAACTCACCTGTAGTGAGTGATTCAAATGTAAGATCGGTATAGGATGCTAAGTGTCAGGTGAAGTCTCGACCACAAACGGATCCCATTAAGAATATAATGACACATATATGTATATAATTAGTGTATATTATAACTAATCATGAAGGGAAACGGCCAAGAGGTGTACGGTCCATGTGTGTTCAGCCATGGAGTGTACGGTCATGGAGTGTACGTTCGTACACTCATGGAAAAACATGAAAAAGATGTGTTTTATTGTCTTATCTTGCACCCAGTTACTGTTCATGATCATATGTTGGGACATAAAGTGAGTTTGAGGCCAAATCATGGGGTAAACAAGGTTTTACGGCCATACTCCCTTGGTGTTTATGCATTTGAAGATGATTTAAGGCCAGGAATCAAGTGTTCATCAAGCCTAACTAGAAGATAGAAGGGATACTTACACTTTTGAGGGTCTCTATGGATTTCACTGCTACCAAGAACTAGTATGTGTTCTTGGTGAAAGGTGAGATTCTTGAAGATCTAGTCAAAAGAGGTAATTTCATGGATGAAATCATAGATTTTCACTAGATAAAGCAATGTATCAATTCAACAATGGAAGGAATACTTTCATTTTTGAAGATCAAGGTGAAAATCTTGATGATAGTTGAGAGAGAATTGAGTTTTCTTGAGCTAGAAGGGTGCAAAGTGAGGGAAAAAGAAAGGTTGGCTTATATATGGACATGAGTTCACGGTCATGATGAGTGTACAGCCGTACACCCATGTGTATGACCATACACTCCTCTTGAAGGAGTGTTTTGCCCGAATGCACTACTTATGACTTAAGATAACTCATTTCTAAACCCAAACCTTGATTGAATTAGGCTTATAACACTCAAACAGACCTTAAACAATGCTAAAAGATAGTAGAACGAGTCTTACGTTGATTGAATTGAATGTTGTACAAGATAGAAATTTTAGGTTGTCACAACAGTGTAAATACCTTAAGAGGACACCTTGATCTTGCCATCCTTCAAGTCCTACAGGTATATAAGGTAGCTTCTTCTCCAATGACCCTTTTGATAGGTTTTGAGCATAACTACAACCGATGTGTTCATGCAACCCTAATTGCTTTGGATCTAAGTTTTTCACTAGTTGAACATGCAAGTTGAATACCAAAGAAAAACACTAATATCTAGTATATAAAATCGAAATTAATAGGGTTTAGAACTTTACCTTACTTGTTATGTTGTAATAACAAGACCACCTTGTAGATCTTTACTCTTGAAACTTAGTGCCTCAAATGTGACACCTCGAATTGCTTACAAATACCCTTTGCAAGAGGATGAGAGGAGAGAGGAGGGAATGTAATTAGAACTAGGTTGCACTAGGGTTTAGAGACAAGTGTAGTCCGAAACTCAAATAGATGGGATCTTTATATAGTTGTAGGCTGCTAGGGTTTGTTGTAGGAAACCCTAATTTTCTGCTTAAGGCTTAAGGAGCCATGGACTCCACATCAAGAGGCCTTGGACGAAAACTTATAGGGCCTCCCTATAATTTTCGTCCACTCCTATGTAAGGAGTCCAGTAGCCCAGTTTCACAACTATCAGTGATTTGCAAAATAGCCCTAGTTCCTTTAATCCCACAATTAATTCCAAATTAATTTCTGATAAAATAGTAATTAAATAACAGGATTTCTAATTAATATATTATTCTCATAATACATTAATAAATCATTTATCAACCTCTCTCTCCAAAAGTCGTCTTGTCAAGTTGCAAGAGTAAAGGCAACCCAAAAGGACCATGCTACTATCAAATCAAGTACACACCAATTATAGTTATGGGCTTAGACACCTAATCCAACAGTCTCCCACTTGGATAAGTCTAACAACTATGATTTCAAGTATTACTTCAAATTTTGACCAATAATCATAGCTCTCAAAAGCCGTTGTCAAACTCTGACCTAGTCAGCTACGAGTCCTAAGATAAAGGATGATATACTCATCAACCATACACACTAATACATTTTATAACATCAATTTGCTAATGTGTTTACACATTATCAATGCACAACCAGCTCACAAACAACAACTCATATATCTCGGTTTAAAGACTATGCGATGTTATCGTCTCATAATTACCCGTGATAATTTACATGAAGAAATTCTATAAGTGTGGGTTTGATTCAATACTCAAATCCCCATTTCAGAAGTACTCATGAACATTGCAGCAGACCATTGTTATGTCTAAAAACTAAGACAATCTACAAGCCAATTCATGACAATCTTAATTCATTACTTACTTCCAAAGTATGATCGACTGTGGACAATTTGAATAATCAAATTATTCGGGAAGTAAAACATGCAAAAGTTAAACACAATAATAAACAATTGTTAAAAGATAGTACACAATACTTCTAAATAAATCTCCATTATTGAATCATCAAATTTCAATTACATTTATATTGTTACAAATTTCTAAATGTCTATCTAATCACTAAAACCAATATCGTCTTTCAGACCAATGCTTTTCGCATGCTGAACATGCTTAATCTTACTCAGACCCTTTGTGAGGGGATCCGTAGGATTCTCTTCAGACGATACCCTCTTGACAACGAGGAGTCCTTCTACCCGGTGTCTGATTAAATGATATTTCCTATTGATATGCGTGGATCTTCCATGATCCCTTGGTTCCTTGGTCAAGGCAACCGCTCCTTCATTATCATAGAAAATCTCCATGGGATCTTTTATGGCTGGTATAACTCCAAGATCTCTAATGAATTTCTTCAACGATGTATCCTCCTTTGACACTTCACTCGTAGCTATATAATCTGACTCACATGTTGAATCAGCCACGGTTTCCTGCTTGGAACTTTTCCAAATCACAGCTCCTCCATTAAGGGTAAACACCCAGCCTGACTAAGAGCAGAAGTTGTCTCTGTCGGTCTGAAAGTTGGCATCATTGTACCCTATAACTCTAAATTCATAGTTGCCATCAAGCACTAGGACCCAGTCCTTAGTCTTTTACATATACTTAAGAATGTTCTTAACCGCTATTTAGTGATGTTTACCCGGGTTCCCTTGATATCGACTGACCATGCTTAAAACAAAAGCCACATCAGGGCGAGTACATGTCATAGCATACATGATTGATCCAACGGTAGAAGCAAGTGGAACTCGACTTATTTCGGCTATCTCGACATCGGTACTCGGACTCTGAGTCTTACTCAGCTTGGTGTTCCTCTGGATAGGTAATTCTCCTTTCTTGGAATTATCCATGCTAAAACGCTTTAGCACTTTATCTAAGTAAGTACTTTGACTAAGTCCAATTAGTCTTCTACTCCTATTTCTCAAAATCCTTATTCCTAGAATATAAGCAGCCTCTCCTAGATCCTTTATAGCGAAACACTTTCCAAGCCTGGATTTAACTTCCAGCAAAGTTGGAATGTCGTTTCCTATGATTAGTGTGTCATCAACATACAATACTAGAAATCTAACTATACTCCCACTAGCTTTGACATATACATAGGATTCATCCTCACTCTTAGAGAAGCCAAACTCTCTGACCTTCTCATCAAAGCAAAGATTCCATCTGTAAGAAGCTTGCTTCAATCCATCGATTGATTTCTCAAGTTTACACACTCTATTGGGGTACTTAGCATCCACAAAACCCTCTGGCCGACTCATGTAAACATCTTCAGCCAATTTTCCATTAAGAAAAGCGATTTTGACATCCATCTGCCATATTTCATAATCATGAAACGCAGCTATGGCTAGCATAACTATAATAGAGTTGATCTTAGCCATCGGTGAGAAGGTCTCATCATAGCCAACCCCTAGGTTTTGAGTAAAGATCTTTGCAACCAGCCATGCCTTGAATGTGTGTACCTTTCCATCCATGTCGGTCTTCTTCTTAAGGATCCATTTGCACCCAACTGTCTTACGACCTGGTACATTGTCAACCAAGTTCCAAACTTGATTGTCATACATGGACTGGATCTCGGTGTCCATCGCCTCTTTCCTTTTAGTAGACTTAGGCCTGTCATGGCTTCTTTGTAGTTAGAAGGCTCATCCAAATTTACCAGCGTACTCTCACTAATAAACGTACCACCATCCGTAGTAATATGTAAACCATAAAACTCTGGTGTCATTCTAAGTTGAGTGGAACATCTACGAGGTAATGACTCGTCAATTGGTTCAACAAGAATTTCTTCCTTGGGTTGAGCACTGGTGTTATAGGTTCCTTCATCGCTTAACTCTTGAATTTCTTCAAGATCAATTATACTCCCTCTTTCCTCTTTGCATATGAGTTCCCTCTCATGGAAAACTCCTCTTCGTGCTACGAAGACCACATTCTCACTAGGTCTCTAGAACAAGTATCCAAAGGACCTATGTGGGTATCCGATGAAAATACATAGCTCACTTCAAGGTTCAAGCTTGTCGTGAGTCTCTCACCTAACGAAAGCTTCACAACCCCAAACCTTGATATGTGACAACAAAGGAACCTTCCCTGTCCACATCTCGTGAGGTGTTTTGGAAAACTTCTTTGTTGGGACTAGATTAAAGATATGGGCAGCAGTCTCCAAGGCATACCCCTAGAACTGTTGGATTTGGTGTCTAAGCCCATAACTATAATAGGTATGTATTTAACCTGATAATAACATGGTCCTTTTAGGTTGCCTTCACCAAAACAATCTGATAGGATGGATATTTGAGAAAGAGGTTATCTGTGATTTATTAATATATTATAAGTATAATATATTAATGGAGAAATCATATTATTTAATTAGTATTGATCAAGAATTAATTTGGAATTAATTTAGTGATCAAAAGAGACTAATTAAATTGACGGGGACTAATTATGTAAATTAGTGATACATATGGTTTGGGCTATTGATTCATAACAGACTAAGTTTATGTGAGATTCCATGAAGAGTTAGTCCATATGAGTTATGGATCATAAGCCTAAGTGTAAGAATTAGGGTTACATGTAACTCTTGGAATTCTACACGATATATATGTAACCCCTTGGCCAAAATCGGACACACAAGTGTTGTAGCAAAAGTATAGCCGATTTAGGGTGTTCCTAGCCTCTCTCTCAAGTCCTCTAATTATTGGTGGTGTTTGTGACTTATTAGAGGCATCACACTTGAGGTGCTAAGCTCTTGAAAGGCCAAATTCAACAAGCTAAAACAAGAGGTAATCTTCTAACTAGTTTTTATGATTCATATATCAAGTTGTATGCTAGATAGGATTCATGCTTTGGAAAAAAGAAATTTGCATGTATAACTAGAGAAAACTTAGATCCAAATCATTAGGGTTTTATGTGAACCATAGGGATGTTATATTGCTCAAAACCCAACAGTATCAAAGCCTAGGGTAGTTTTCTATTATATTGATGCATGGTTATTTTTCAAATTTGAAAAAGTCACATTTCTGGCCTCTGACTGATGAACTCAACGAGTCCAATGATATGACTCGACAAGTTCACTCACAGACTGGCAACTCGATGAGTCTAGTTTGTCACACCCCCAAACCAGAACGGCGGAATCGTTCGAGAGCAGATGACTTCATGTAGTATCGTAACAGTTGAATACATGGTAAAGAAAGTAAAACAACCATCATATATATAATTTAAAAGTTACATTGTTGAATGATACTTGTTTCAAAACAAATTACAATATGATGACAAAATGAGTTTTAAACTAACGCCTTAGCGTCACTTCTACAAAAGCTGAAGTTTACCTGTATTACTGAATCCCTGAGAAATACAAGTAGATTTGAAGAGTAGATCAACATTTAAGTTGGTGAGTTCATAAGTATTTAATGTTAATGTTTGTATAAATCTGAAAGAAATTGTTTGTAGATGTTTGAAAACTCCTAGAAAATCCCATATTTCCTTCTAGTATAAAAGTAGTCTTCTACCAAGACTCAACTGTTTTGAATGTTTGCTTCTAGAAATCCAATGTTTTTCCATAAATGTGTGGTAGTTTAAATGTTCCAAAACCGAAATGCAAAAGTGTTTTTCATGCCTAGAATAGTAGATTTATGTATGTATAAAAACACTAAGGCATTTAATAACCCCGTAAATCCACGTGTTTTTAATACTCCATGTGACTTTTATAACCATGCTATTGACCCAGACTGCCTGTAACAACGTTCTTCAGGCGTTGGAATTGTTATGACGAATGTCACCCCAGACTTGCCGGTCTAACTGTAGCTAACCGTTTAGGTGCAGGATTGTCAATCCCGTATAGATCTATACACAAGTATCACGCTCTCCCTACAAGAAATTATGGTATATAATACAGGACTTTAACTGCATACTTGAAAGTAGGTGAAGTTGAATGTCTCACAAACTTAGTATTAAACAGATTTACGTATGAAAAGTCCATTCGTTCTTGTATATGAAAGTATTTCCTTGATATAGTACTTATAGTATAAAAAATCTCATGAATCTCTAGTAACTATACTTATTATAGTTTGAGTGTGTGATTCGTTTGTATGATGAACCCTAGTGTAGTGTCGACTTTGTATGTAAGGTATACCATTTGTAATAACATTATTGAACATTTATACTCAAAATATAAATAAAGTGTTTGATATTTATATAGCAACATGTTTCACTCCAAAAAGACAAAGTGTTATCATGATATGTTGTATGAGAACGTTTTCGTATGATAGTTATAAATCACATATGATTGATTATAACAAAAAGTATAGCAAAAGATAATGTTATTCACACGAGAATAATCATGTGTTTACTTGTATTCCCCCCCCTCCCCCCCCCCCCCCCCCCCCGCGTAAAAGTGTATAAAAGCATTTACAAAGCATTTGAAAACGTAATTATAGGGGTATGAACTCATCTGATAGATTGATGAAAGTGAGACGAAAACCGAGCATAACTTTGACAGGAGAAAGAGGATTTCTCGGAATTCTCGGGAGCGTAAAACTTCCTTCGGGACTTGGGTATGAAAACCGGGGCTTCGGGATATTTCTTGCATGCAAAACGGAGTAAAAACGCAAGAGAAGGAGACAAAATGAGCAATTATGCCCGGAACCATCGCATCCCTTTTATAGGGGCTGGAAACCCTCGGTACGCGGGGCGTAATCCTATATGGTGGGTGTACTAGACGTCATACATGACGCACTTCGGATGGGAGGTCCGATGGGAGAGCCTGTGGCCGATGTGACGAGGCTCCTATCCTCTAGTACGCGGGGAGTAATACTTTACGCGGGGCATAAATGGATTTTTCCAAATTCTAAATTGCATAACTTTTGCGTACGAGCTCTGTTTTTCGCGTTCTTTATATCCACGTGTAGGTGAGAATGTACTCTACAACTTTTATTTAGACTCCGTCGGCTAATTTGGACTTTATTTTAATTATATTATTTATAACAGGTCGGGACACGAAAAGTCCGTTAAAAATCCGTAACTTCTTCATCCGATGTCCGTTTTCGACAGACTTTTTACCGTTACACTAATATTGTTGAGATCTTCGATTCTCATTTAGGTTGTTTTGGCTAGAAATCGCTCGATCTCTATTTCGAGTTTTTAGTTGTCTACCGCTATACCGAAACTTAGAAAAATCATAACTTCCTCATACGAATTCAGATTTGGGCGGTCTTTTTATGTATGTTCACGGTTTAATGATATCTACGACTTTTATTTAGATACCTAAGGCTAATAAGTATTTTATTGAAATTTATCATTTTACGTTTAACCGTATTGACGGTTTTTGTTGTGAAATCTTAGGTTGGTCATAACTTCTTCGTTATAACTCGGTTTTCAGTGTTCTTTATATTTCTGAAACCCTTGACATGATATCTATCATTTATCAAATCCAATAGATGACTTTTGAACATTCTATTTTTGACAATAATTTCATTATATCAAAAGAGGTTGCAATTCTTGACTTTTTAGGTCATTACATTGATTCGAAATATCGAGTTGTCACATCATCCCCCCCCCCCCCCCCCCGTTAGAGGGAATTTCGTCCTGAAATTAAATGTGAAGTAATTATTTATGGATTAGGGAAAGAGATACGACTATTTTTGTTTCATTTGATCTTCGCGTTCCCAAGTATATTCAGGTCCCCGCTTTACATTCCAACGGACCTTCACAGTGGGTATGCTACTTTGCTTTGTTCTTTTAATTTCCCTATCCATGACCTTAATTGGTTCCTCTACAAAGTGGAGACTCTCGTTGATTTCGATTTCTTCTAGAGGGAATACAAGGGTCTCATCGGAAAAACATTTCTTCAAGTTTGACACGTGAAATGTAGGATGTACATCATTGAGTTCCTGCGGTAGTCGAAGTTTGTATGCTACCAGACCGATCCTTGAAAGGATCTCGAATGGTCCGATATATCTTGGGTTTAGTTTCCTACGTTTTCCGAAACGTATTAACCCCTTCCAGGGCGAGACCTTCAATAGCACTCGGTCCCCAACCTGAAATTCTAAGGGCTTCCGTCTTTTGTCCGCATAACTCTTTTGTCTGTCTCTTGAAGCCTTTAGTCGTTCCCGAATTTTTACAATCTTCTCAGCTGGTTCTCTTATAATTTCCGGGCCTGTGAGAGCATTGTCGGGTACTTGTCCCTTGGCTAGTTGCGTGTCACCCACTTCAGCCCAACACAGTGGTGATCTGCACTTGCGGCCATAGAGGGCTTCGAATGGAGCAACTTTAATGCTGGATTGATAGCTATTGTTGTATGCGAATTTGACTAGTGATAAATGGGTATCCCATGCTTTACCAAAATCGATTACACCAACTCTTAGCATATCTTCCAAGTTCTATATGGTCCTCTCACTTTGACTGTCAGTTTGTGGATGGTAAGCGGTACTCATGTCTAGTCTCGTTCCAAGAGATTTTTATAGCGACTGCCAGAATGGTGAGGTGAACCTACTATCTCTGTTGGAGATGATGGATATCGGTACACCATGTAGTCATACAATCTCTCGGATGTATGTTCGAGCTAGCTTCTTCATCTTGTCGGTTTCCTTTATGGGTAGGAAGTGTGTGGATTTTGTTAATCTATCGGCGATTACCCAGATGGTGTCTAGCCCACCTGTTGTCTTGGGTAATTTGGTTATGAAATCCATGGTTATTTGCTCCCACTTCCACTTGGATATTTCGGGATGTTGTAGTAATCCTGATGGCTTTTGGTACTCTACCTTGACTTTGGCGCAAGTCAGACACTTGCCCACATAAGTAGCAATCTCTGCTTTCATGTTTGGCCACCAATACAATTTCTTGAGGTCCAGATACATCTTGTCCCAACCTGGATGGATGGAGTATCGAGTCTTATGAGCCTCATTCATGACCACGTCTCCGAATCCACCAAACCTCGGTGTCCAGATCCGATCCATGAAGTAACGAACTTCATCGCCCTTGACTTCAAGATTCTTATCCATTCCCCTTAAGGCTTCACCCATCACATTCTCTGTTTTCAAGGCTTCCCTCTGAGCTTCCTTGATTTGTGTGGACAGGTGTGAATGGATCATCATGGTTAAGGATTTCACTCGGCGGCGCGAGTATTCCTTTCGACTAAGAGCGTCAGCCACCACATTCGCTTTTCTTGGAGGATAACGAATTTCACATTCGTAGTCATTCAATAGTTCAACCCATTATCTTTGCCTTATGTTGAGTTCCTTTTGATTTAGGATGTGTTGAAGGCTTTTGTGATCGGTAAAGATTGTGCATTTCGTGCCATAGAGATAGTGTCTCCAGATCTTTAGCGCGAATACAACTACTCCAAGTTTGAGGTCATGTGTAGTGTAGTTAACCTCGTGCGTCTTGAGTTGTCTCGAGGTGTAGGCGATGACCTTTCCCCGCTACATCAAAACACATCCAAGACCTTGATTAGATGCATCACAGTAGACCACGAAGTCTTCTGTTCCTTCTGGCAAGGACAATATAGGTGCGCTGCATAATGCTTGCTTTAGTGTTTGGAATGTAGTGTCTTGTCTTTCTTCCCAATTGAAAGTTACACCCTTCTGCGTCAAGGTGGTAAGTGGTTTAGAAATATTCGAGAATTTTTGTATAAATCTTCGGTAATAGCCAGCAAGGCCCAAGAATTGTCGGATTTCCGTTGGGGTTCTTGGTGCTGACCAGTTCTCCATTGCCTTGATTTTGGAAGGGTCCACGTGTATCCCGTCTTTGCTAACCACGTGACCTAGGAAATCTACTTTCCGAATCCAAAATTCGCACTTTGAGAATTTTGCATATAGTTTCTCTTTTCTTAGTGTTTCCAAGATTTGTCGGAGGTGTTGACCATGTTCCTCTTTACTCTTTGAATAAATGAGTATATCGTCTATGAACACGATCACAAACTTGTCCAGGAATGAATGAAACACTCAGTTCATTAAGTCCATGAACACCGCCGGTGCATTTGTTAATCCAAATGGCATCACTACAAAATCGTTGTGACCATAACGAGTTCGAAAGGTTGTTTTGGGAACATTTCCTTCCAGGACTCGCAGCTAATGATACCAGGATCTCAAATCGGTCTTTGAGAAATAACTCACTCCTTGGAGTTGGTCGAACAATTTTTCAATGCGTGGTAGGGGATATCGGTTTTTGATAGTGAGCTTGTTGAGTTCCCGGTAATCGATGCACATGCGGAAAGATCCATCCTTCTTCTTTACGGATAGGACTGGTGCTCCCCAAGGTGAGAAGCTCGGTCTGATGAATCCTTTGTTGAGTAGTTCGTTTAATTGGCTGGATAATTCTTGCAGCACAGCTGGCGCTAGACGATACGACGACTTAGCTACTGGGGTAGCTCCGGGGATTTAATCGATTCTAAACTCGACTTGTCGTTCTGGTGGGACTCCTAGAAGATCTTCAGGGAAGACATCGGGAAAATCGCAGACCTCTGGAATATCTTTGAGGTCTTTCTCTTCTTTTTCCTTATCTACTACATGGGCTAAGAAGGCATGGTACTCCTTACGCAGGTATTTTTTGGCTTTGATGCTAGAGATGATTTGTAAGTTGGTACCCGGGTTTGTCACCATAAATGACAAGAGTTTTGCCGTTTGGCAGATTTAGGCGAACGTCCCTCTTTCGTGACAAAGTATATCAGCATGGTGTAGGCTTAACCAATCCATACCGATGATGACATCAAAGCTCTTTATAGTGATCGACATTAGATCGATTGGAATTGAATGTTCGTTTAGAGTTAGTGTGCAGCCTATGTACATATCGTTTGTGCTTTCTGTTCTACCGTTTGCCATTTCTACTGTAAATATCTTATTGATTGATTGAGGATTATGTTTTAGTATGTGTTTGAATTTATGACTCACGAAACTCCTCTCCACACCACAATCAAAGAGTATGCATGCATAAGCGCTATTGAGGAGAAACGTACCCGTAACCACCGTGGGATCAACTATTGCTTCGTTATGCCCTATTGCCAGCACCCTTCCTATGCCGCCAACATTCCTTGCCTTAGGGCAGTCCCTCTTGTAGTGTCCAGCCTCACCACACCCATAACACGCCTGACCCACACCGACTCCAGGGACTTGGTTGATTGGTCGTGTCGGTGCCTTACAAAAATGGGCAGTGTGCCCTTTCTTACTGTAGTTGTTGTAGTGCATCTCCCGACAATTTCCGTTGTGATGGAAATTGCATTTGATGCACTTCGGTAGGTTCCCAGCATATTGCTTCGCTGGTGCAGAGGTAACAGGAGCAGCAGTGGGGGTAGTAGCGGCATGGACTGCCACTATTTGTTGCTTCTTGGAAGGTTCCTGTGAAAATTGACTCTTCCTCTTGTTACAAAACTTCTTCTTGTTGTTGTTGTTGGTACTGATGATGTTGTTGTTGTTTTTTATGGTTTGCTCCGGGACAGCAGTTGCGAAGCCTTGACAGATTCCATGGTCAACGAGAGCTTGTGCCAACTGTTTGGCGCTATCGAATGTGATTGGTTTGGACGCTAGTACACTTCCTCGAATCTGAGGTGACAGTCCCCAGATGTATATTTCGATCTTTTTGCTCTCTAGAGCAACCATCCCTAGGTAAAGGATTACCAAATCACTAAACCTATTGGTATAGGTTGTGATGTCCAAGCCTACCATAGTAAGGCCCCAAAGTTCCTGCTCTAGCTTTTGTACTTCGCCCCTTGGACAATAGTCTTGCACTAACATTTGCTTTAGATTCTCCCAGCCCATAGAATTAGCCACTACCAGAGTTAGTGACTTGACATGGCCATTCCACCACGTCAGAGCTCTCTCGGAGAATGTACAAGCAACAAACTTTACCTTGCTCACTTCCAGACATGCACACATCTCGAAAACCGCTTCTGTTTTCTCCATCCATTGTGATAGAGCCATTATTCCTCCGGATCCATTAAAAGATATGGGCTTGCTATTGGTGAAATCCTTGAAGGTGCAATCCCCTGAACGACCTTGACGTTGACCATTCATAGAGCTATTTACTCCCCCTCCGGACCCATTATTACTCATCTGTGCCATTGCTGTTGTCACTACAGCTGTTACAGCAGCTATCAACGCGTCATTATCCATTGATGGAGGTGGTGGTGGTGGACGTGTTGCGTTGTTGACACGGCGTGTAGATCTACGGGGCGGCATCATGCTGCTAAAGAAGTAGAATGAAGAACATAAGATTTTAATGATTGGAAGTTGTGTGTTAATAAATTTGTTATTTTTATCAATTTATAAATTCAACTGACCTACCCAAGGTTTAGAGCTTGACTCATAATAAAAGTGTGTATAGTGGTAGATAAACTTATGAATCTGAATGGTATTCAAAGAATTAACGGACAAAGGAATTTCTTCATATATATTAAACATACGTTGAGTTACATTTTGGAGTTAGGAAATTTTCGACCCTTCTAAGGATCTCCGATACAGAAGTTAAAGAAAAGTAAGACTTTTATCTGTGTTCCTATTCTATAACAAAATTTTGGGATTCGGCAAGTACTACTTGCGACGTAGGTTGCGCTTGGAGCTTGACTCTGTGTCTGATTGCTTTGCTTCCATAAGGCGCTGATTGAAGGAAGCTTGCTGTTACCTTATCTCAGAGAGGGCTGCAATCAGTTGTGCTTGGAATGTGTCGGCACAGAGTTGGGCGTCATCCTGCAACCTGTCCAGTCGACGGATGTCGGAAGTGTGAACTTGTACTTCCATGTTGACTTCACGAATCCGGTTTGCTTGGACCCCGGATTGATAGGACTGGTTGGCTATTTTACTCACCATGACTGGGAGTGCTCAGTCGGCTAAACCTCCATCCCTGACGTCGTAGAAGTCCCGACACATACCGTAGGGATGACGTAATCCTTGCTGTTGGCTCCAATGGTGAAGGTGACTTCCCCAAATGGGAGTTGGTCCCTGAAATTTTCTCCTAAATGTGGGAGGTTGGGCGACTGGTGGGTTGATTTCTTATGGTTCTGAGTCTGTCCCAGAGTCATCCCCTTCCTCCAACTCTATAGGTTCTTCATCCTCTTCGGGGTCCTCCTCTACCCATCCTCCATTGCCCTGATTCGGGTAGTAGGGATCCCCTGGTGGTTGGAATCCAACCATTGTGTCTGCATGAGACTAGAGATATGGGAATTGTCTAGAATTTAAAACATGTAAATCTAAACACGTAAGCTAAACTATTGTATTTACCAAATACTCCTATAGTATTTAAGTTTATATGTTTGATACCAGTGTCATTTTGGTAAGTTTTGACTTGTTGCTCACTACGACCATTCATCGACATACTTTAGTCCGATCTCGGATAAATATAGTTGATCAGGCTATATTCGTCCCAAATACGATTACATATTCTGAGGCCTAGTCGTAGTGTCCAACATGTATTAATACTTCTTGTATAGTTCTAACTATGAAAATGACTCGTTGTATGCATGTATTTGTGCTTTTACGACCCAAATAATTTAAGCTAAATGAAATGTGGTTTAGGTGTAAAAACGTTTTGTCAGAGATTTTTAGACCCTACGCATTTATATTTTGTATATCTTATGTGGTTCAATATACTTAGTTCACTATAAACAATGCTATGATACCAATCTGTCAGACCCCCAAACCAGAAACGGCGGAATCGTTCGAGGGCGGATGACTTCATGTAGTATCGTAACAGTTGAATACATAGTAAAGAAAGTAAAACAACCATCATATATATAATTTAAAAGTTACATTGTTGAATGATACTTGTTTCAAAACAAATTATAATATGATGCCAAAATGAGTTTTAAACTGACGCCTTAGCGTCACTTCTCCAAAAGCTGAAGTTTACCTGTATTACTGAATCCATGAGAAATACAAGTAGATTTGAAAGAGTAGATCAACATTTAAGTTGGTGAGTTCATAAGTATTTAATGTTAATGTTTGTATAAATCTGAATGAAATTGTTTGTAGATGTTTAAAAACTCCTAGAAAATCCGATATTTCCTACTAGTATAAAAGTAGTCTTCTACCAAGACTCGACTGTTTTGAATGTTTGCTTCTAGAAATCCAATGTTTTCCATAAATGTGTGGTAGTTTAAAAGTTCCAAAACCGAAATGCAAAAGTGTTTTTCATGCCTAGAATAGTAGATTTATGTATGTATAAAATCACTAAGGCATTTAATAACCCCGTAAATCCACGTGTTTTTAATACTCCATGTGACTTTTATAACCATGCTATTGACCTAGACTGCCTGTAACAACGTTCTTCAGGCGTTGGAATTGTTATGATGATTGTCTCCCTAGACTTGCCGGTCTAACTGTAGCTAACAGTTTAGGTGCAAGATTGTCAATCTCGTATAGATCTATACACAAGTATCACGCTCTCCCTACAAGAAATTATGGTATATAATACAGGACTTTAACTGCATACTTGAAACTACGTGAAGTTGAATGTCTCACAAACTTAGTATTCAATAGATTTACGTATGAAAAGTCCATTCGTTCTTGTATATGAAAGTATTGCCTTGATATAGTACTTATAGTATATAAAATCTCGTGAATCTTTAGTAACTATACTTATTATAGATTGAATGTGTGATTCGTTTGTATGATAAACCCTAATGTAGTGTCGACTTTGTATGTAAGGTATAACATTTGTAATAACATTATTGAACATTTATACTCAAAATATAAATAAAGTGTTTGATATTTATATAGCAACATGTTTCACTCCAAAAAGACAAAGTGTTATCATGATATGTTGTATGAGAACGTTTTTGTATGATAGTTATAAATCACATATGATTGATTATAACAAAAAGTATAGCAAAAGATTGATGTTATTCACACGAGAATAATCGTGTGTTTACTTGTATTCACCCCCCCCTCCCCCCCCCCCCCCCCCCCCCCGTAAAGTGTATAAAAGCATTTGAAAACGTAATTATAGGGTATGAACTCACCTGATAGATTGATGAAAGTGAGACGAAAACCGAGCAGAACTTTGACAGGAGAAAGCGGATTTCTCGGGATTCTCGGGAGCATAAAACTTCCTTCGGGACTTGGGTATGAAAACCGGGGCTTCAGGACATTTCTTGCATGCAAAATGGAGTAAAAACGCAAGAGAAGGAGAGAAAATGAGCAATTATTCCCGGAACCCTCGCATCCCTTTTATAGGGGCTGGAAACTCTCGATACGCGGGGCGTAATCCTTTACTCTGGGCGTACTAGATGTCATGCATGACGCACTTCGGATGGGTGGTCCGATGGGAGAGCCTGTGGCTGATGGGACGAGGCTCCTATCCTCTGGTACGCGGCGCGTAAATGGATTTTTCCAACTTCTAAATTGCATAACTTTTGCATACGAGCTCCGTTTTTCGTGTTCATTATATCCACACGTAGGTGAGAATGTACTCTACAACTTTCGTTTAGACTCCGTTGGCTAATTTTGACTTTATTTTAATTAGATTATTTTTAACAGGCCGGGACACGAAAAGTCCTTTAAAAATTCGTAACTTCTTCATCCGATGTCCGTTTTCAACAGACTTTTTACCGTTACACTACTATTGTTGAGATCTTCGATTCTCATTTAGGTTGTTTAGGCTAGAAATCACTCCATCTCTATTTCGAGTTTTTATCTATTTACCGCTATACCGAAACTTCGAAAAATCATAACTTCCTCATACGAAGTCAGATTTGGGCGTCCTTTTTATGTGTGTTCACGGTTTAATGATATCTACGACTTTTATTTAGATACCTAAGGCTAATAAGTATTTTATTGAAATTTCTCATTTTATGTTTAACCGTATTGACGGTTTTTGTTGTGAAATCTTAGGTTGGTCATAACTTCTTCGTTATAACTCGGTTTTCAGTTTTCTTTATATTTCTGAAACCCTTGAGATGATATCTATCATTTATGAAATCTAGTAGATGACTTTTGAACATTCTATTTTTGACAATAGTTTCATTATATCAAACGAGGTTATAATTCTTGACTTTTTAGGTCATTACATTGATTCGAAATATCGGGTTGCCACATAGTTCATGCACTCGACGAGTAGGATCTTTTGCTTACAAATTTTCTAGCCTGTTGGCCAGAATTGGATTAGGATCATTACCACAAACTATTTTGCATCATAAAATTCGTTTTTTCTGATATGGTAGTGATTATCCTTATCCAATTAAAGGAAAATTATCAAATTTTAAGATAATAAGTTGATTATTTGTATAATTTGATTTGAATGGCTTGCTATGTTAGTTAAATTAGATCAACTTGGTAAATAATAAATTATATGATAATTTAATTAGTTATATTTGATCTAAATGGTTCTTGAAGAGAGTTTCATAACTTGTCCTCAAGTTATGAAATATGAAAAGTCTCATTCATGAACATTAAACTCATAAGTTATGGAAACCAAAAGTTTTGAAGAGTTACAAAACTTGCCCTCAAGTTTTAGAATTTGCAAAGTCTCACTTTTGAAACATTCAATTCCAAACCTTAGAATTTTAAAATTTTAAAGTTTAACCCTCATACTATTATAATATTAAAAGTTAATACTTATATATATATATATAAGACAAGTCAGTCTTACCGTTAGTAGGCCTCATTCATGAAGCCAGTCTATAAGGGGGATATAAGGAAATTGCCTATAAAATGGCGATTGAATGGGTGTCCACTCTTACCCATTGCTTCCTTGACTGGTGGAGGATCGTTAGCTGAACGGGTAGGATAGGACATTAATTATCATTAAAAGTATAATGATAATTATAAAGTAACTAAATGTTTTATAAAATTCCCAAACTTAGTTACTTTAGAAAAATGTAAAAATGATGCTATTCCATGAAATTTCACTTTGCACCTTGCTGAGTTGTTAGTGGAGCGTGTGTGGTTAATCGACACTCTAAATTGGATTAACAATGGTGGCAAAGGGTAGCTTGATGTTTGTCATAGATCAATGGAGCGTGTGTGGTTAACCGACACATTGATTAGGTGATAAAGAACATTGAGAGTACCAAGTATATTTGCGTGGTTATTCACATCTTGTTTGTGATACTCGGTATCCCAGTGACAAACTTCTAAATAATCAATTTCGTTTTTCATGGTGGAAATTGGAAAATCATCATTTACCTACCTTCAAATGTTTTGCAATTAGATTACGGCATCCCTCTTCTGAATTATAAAATATTATGTTGGGTCCTAGCCTTAATATTTCATTTGGGTTCTATATTAAGGATTCTTATCTAATCTAAACTTTGTCTTTGTTATTCAGATGTCTTCTAACACCACTTCTGGCTCAAAACCTTCTGGCTTTTTTTCCCTCATGAACTTATGTGGGAGGTTCATCCTTAATGGTTCGAATTTCAATGATTGGATTCGGAACATTAGGATGGTCACTCGTTACGAGGACAAGGAATATGTCCTTGATAAAGAACTTAAGGAGATTGATGAAGCAACTGCTACTCCTGAAGAAGTTGTTGAATACAGGACTCATGAGAAGGATGCCACAAAGGTGTCATATATCATGTTGGCCACTATGACAGTTGAACTTCAAAAGTCCTATGAGGACTACTACCCTTTCGAGATGCACCAAGACTTGATTGAAAATATCATCAAAGTGCTCGACAGGAAAGTTATGAAATCATTGCCTCTATGATTACAACAAAAATGAAGGATGGAGAGTCCGTCACAGCTCACTTGCAAAAGATGCAAAGATTTGTAGACTGCTTGCTGAAGTTGAATGTCAACATCGATAGAGAGTTAGCCATTGATATTATTCTATACTTTTTTTCCTCCTTGTTATGATCAGATTTGTATGACTTATCATATGAACAAGGGGGAGGTTACTCTAAGCAAGCTTCAAGTCCTATTGAGAACTGCTGAAAGTAGTTTGAAAGGCAAATCTGTTGTTCCTACTCCTACTGCTGTTGCCCTAGTCCTGACAATTGGACATGGGAAAGGGAAGAAGAGGAAGGCTCCTGCTAAGAGCCACAAGGGAAAGTTCCATGATGGATCCTCTTTTAACAGAACCAAAGGTGGTTCTGCTACTCCCTCTTCAAACCAAAAGGAATCAGAGTGCTTCTAATGTCATGACAAAGGCACTGGAAGCGAAGCTGCCCTATATACTTGCAAGACATCAAGGATGGGAAGATAAAACCCACCCATGTAGGTATTTACACTATTATGTCTTATAACTCATCACATTCTAATTCTTGAGGTCCTTGATATATGTTGTGGTTTTCACATTTGTTCTGATATGCAGGGACTAAAAAGAAGTAGGGGTGTGGAGCACGGGAATATAAACTTAATCATGGGGAATAGGAAAGTGTCGCCTGTCAACAAGATTGAAGTTTATTCTTTATTGCTTAGTAATGGGTTAGAATTAGATTTGAATAATTGTTGATACTCGTTCGATATGGCGAGAAACATTATTTCCTTTCATGGTATGTATAAACAAGTTTTTAGATTTTCATTTGACAATTATTCAAGTCTAAACACAACCCACTACTAAGCATTAAGGAATAAACGTCAATCTTGGTAACAGGTGACAATCTCCTATTGCTAATTATCAAGTTCATCTTCCCAAGCTCCACATTCCTACTTTCTCTTAGTCTCTACAAGTCAGAGAAAATGTGAAAACCACATCCTGTATCACGGACCCAAGAATTAGAATGCGATGACTTTTTAGAAAAAATAGTGTAAATACCTGCTGAGGTAGGCTTGATCTTTCCATCCTTAATGTCCTGTAGGTACGTGGGGCAGCTTCTCTTCTAATGCCCTTTGTCTTGGCAGTAGAAGCACGTTGCTTCTATTGGATCTGAGGAAATAGGAGCATAACCGGATTTTCCTTTGGGTCCACCAGAAGACCCTTCATGAGACTTTCCCTTCCAGATTTGCTTAGAGGGAGCTTTCCGTTTTTTCCCCTTTCCTTGTCGAATAGCTAGGACATAAGCAACAACAGTAGTAGGAGGAGTGGAATCAACAACTTTTCTTTTTAATCCACTTTTTGCGGTTCTAAGCAAGCCTTGAAGTTTACTCAATGTGATTTCCTCTTTTCTCAAATGATAATTCATCTTGAACTGATCATAGCAAGGACGTAAAGAGTGCAAGATTATGTTAATAGCCAACACATTATCAAAGTTCTCATTAAGCTTCAAGAGACAATCCACATAGCATTGCATGTGTTGCAAGTGGGTCGTGATGGACTCTCCATCCTTCATCTTGGTAGTAATGAGTTACCTGACTATCTTATACCTTTCTTTAAGTGCTATTTGATGATACTTCTCCATCAAGTCCTTGCATATCTCGTAAGTCCAATAGTCCTCATAGAACCACTGTAGCTCAGGAGTCATAGTGGCCACCATAATGCAAGATACTTTGGTAGCATCCTTGTAGTGAGCCCTATACTTAACTATTTCTCCAGGATTAGTTTGTGATTCATCTATCTCATTCAGCTCTTTATCGAGGACGTATTCATTTTCGTCAAATTACAAGGCCATTCAGATGTTACGGTACAAATCATTAATGTTGGAACCATCGAATGTTGCCTTGGCACAAATGCTCAAGAGTGGGAAAGTGTTCGATGAGTTGTTGTTGGAGTAACCGGAAGCGTTGTTAGAAGTTGACATCTACAAAATAAGAAGGATAAGTTTTTTTTTATTAGATAAGCAATCCTTAATATAACACCTAAAATGAAATATTAAGGCTAAGACCTAACACAATAATTCACAATTTAGAAGAGGGATGCTGTAATCCAATTGTAATTTATTTGAAGGTAGGTAAATGACGATTTACCAATTCCACCATGAAAACGAAAATTTAAATGAATTAGGTTTTAAATGAAATTCCTATATTTTTTGATATTCATTGAACTATTCAATGGCATGTTTAATCTCGATTATGCCTTTTCTATTTGTGAATGGGATACCGAGGATCACAAACAAGGTGCGAATAACCTTACAAATTAGCTTGGTACTCTTGATGTCATTTACCACCTAGGCAATGTTCCGGTTAACCACACACGTTCCATTGATCAATGATAATTTACGAGCTACCCATTTACACCCTTTATTAGTCCATATTAGTGTGTTGGTTAACCATACACGCTCCACTAACGACTTTTATAAAGTGCAATGTGCAATTTCATGGATTAGCATCAAATTCACATTTTCCTAAAGTAACTAAGACTGGGAATTTTATAAAAACATTTAGTTACTTTATATCTTCATTATACTTATTAATGAGAGATTAATGTTCTATCCTACCGGTTTGGCTAATGACCCTCCACCAATCAAGGAAGCGGTGGGTGAGAGTGGACACCCATTCAACCGCCATTTTATAGGTAGTTTCCTTATACCCCCTTATAGATCAGCTTCGTGAATGAGATATACTAATGGTAAGACTGACCTTTTTCTTATATATATATATATATATATATATATATATATATATATATATATATATATATATATATATATATATATATAACTTTTAATTTTATAACAGTATAAGGGTGTATTTTAAACTTTTAACATACCAGGGTTCTAAAATTTAAGATTTCAAAATTAAACTATTTAATCAAAATTTAAATTATAAAATGACAGGGTGTATTCTTAAAACTTTTCAAAACTACTAGATCAAATTTTAAATAATTAAAGTAACAAATTAATTTAGTCTTTATCTTAAAACTTGACCAAATCATTTATATTGATAAGGATATACATTACATTTTCAAGAAAATTCAATTTTAAGCAGTTACAACGAATTAAGGTAATAATGCTAATCTAATCAAGATTTCAAAATCGAAAAATCAAGCATCTGACAAGTCAACTCGTCAAGTCAGGAAATGAACTCGTTGAGTTTGAAGAACAAATTGACGAATCTGCTCCCTTATCCTTTGGACAATTCACTATTGCATCAAATTCAACTGAAAAACATTCTAGGCTCTGATACCACTGTTGGAGTGATGGGTTTTGAACATAACTACTACTTATGTGTTCATGCAACCTTAATTTCTTTGGATCTGATTTTTTCACTAGTTGAACATGCAAGTGGAATACCAAAGCAAAACACTAATATTTAGTATATAAAATCGAAATTCATAGGGTTTACAAGTTTACCTTATTTGTTGTATTATAATAACAAGAACACCTTGTAGATCTTGAATCTTGAAAGCTTAGTGCCTCAAATGTGACACCTGTAATTGGTTACAAATACCCTTTGCAAGAGGATGAGGAGGAGAGAGGATGGAATGTACTTAGAAATAGGTTCCACTAGGGTTTAGAGGCAAGTGTAGGCCGAAACTCCAATAGATGGGGTCTTTATATAGCTGTAGGCTACTAGGGTTTGCTAAAGGAAACCCTAATTTCCTACTTAAGGCTTAAGGAACCCATGGACTCCACATGAAGAGGCCTTGGATGAAAACTTATAGGGCCTCCCTATAATTTTCGTCCACTCCTATGTAAGGAGTCTAGTAGCCCAGTTTCACAACTATTAGTGATTTGCAAAATAGTCCATGTTCCTTTAATCCCAAAATTAATTACAAATTAATTTCTGATTAAATACTAATTAAATAACATTATTTCTAATTAATATGTTATTCCCATAATACATTAGTAAATCGTTTATCAACCTCTCTCTCTCCAAAAGTCATCTTGTCAAGTTGCAAGAGTTTAGGAAACCCAAAAGGACCATGCTACTATCAAATCAAGTACACACCAATTATAGTTATGGGCTTAGACACTTAATCCAACACCCTTTTCACCATAATGAAATCAAGTAGCTTCTTTTAGATCACTGTTCGCAGGGACATTAAAGTTAGGCTTCGACCTTGACTCACTGTTAGACCCCCCAGCATGGGCCTTCCCTTTCCTGTCGGATTGGGAATGAGCCTTCCTATCTTTCCCTTTGCCTAATTCAATAGCCAGGATAAAAGCATTTGTTTCACTAGAGGCTTTTCGAGGACAAATTTCTTGTCGTTGTATCAAAGAGCCATCTTCAAATTCCTCATCCAATCCATGTAGTTGGGACCAATGAGCTTCTATTTCAACAAAATCGAGAGTAGGGAGAAATTAGAGTTGGAGGAGCTAGCTTGAGTAGTAGCGAGATCACCATTTCCAGATATCTATATAATGACACATAGTTTTAGTTAGTGATATAAATCCTTAATATTATAACCCAAAATAAATATTCAAGGCTAGGATCCAAAATAAAATTCATAATAAATAAGAGGAATTTTATAATCTAATTATGAGTTTATCTAGGTAGGTAACACAAATTTACCAATTTCAATCTAGCATTAAACTATTAGATCATTTGAGACTCATTGAATCTTATCAATGACATGTTTAATCTCATATTATGCTCTTCAAATTTGTGACTGGGATGTCGAGGATCACAAATAAGATGTGAATAACCATGCGAACCCGCTTGACAACTTCGATGACATTTATCATCTCACATTAATGTGTCGGTTAACGACACACGTTCCATGAATAATGATAATTTTTTATTTGTCCATCACTCAACTTTATAGTCCCAAATTAGTGTACCAATTAACCATGCACACTCTACTAATGACATATAAAGAGTGACGTGCATTTTCATGGACTAGCATACACTTCAAATTTTTTGTCCTAAAGTAACTAGAGCTTGGGATTCATTTAAAAGGTTCTAGTACTTTAATAGCATCATACTTTTAATAGCTTATGTCCTATCAAATTCGTTCGGCTAACGAACTTCCACCATACAAAGGCGCGGTGGGTGAGAATGGACACCCAATGATGGTCATTTTATAGGTCGCATCCTTATACCTCCCTAATTGTATGGATTCGTGAATGAGATGTACTAACGATTTGACCAACTTGTCTTATATATAATATATTAAACTTTTAATCATATATAGTATAAGGTGTATTTTAAAACTTTTCAAAATACTAGGGTTTAAAATTAATCTTTCAAATTAAACAATTAATAATAATTAATTTTAAACTAAATAATGATTTAGTCTTTTATCTTAATTAAACAATTAATTAAATAAATTTAAATCATATTATTTACCAAAAAACAATTAATTAAATAATTTAAACACATGAATCTAAAAATTATTTACCAATTAACTAATTAATTAAATAATTCAAAGTTAATCCTAATCTCTTATCCTTCTAATTTTTGAAAAATGGCAGGCTTTATTAGATTTTAAATATTCAAATTTTAAATCGTATTATTTAATAATTAAGAAAACTAGAAAACCCTAGGGATATATATATATATATATATATATATATATATATATATATATATATATATATATATATATAATTTCAAAAATAAGGGCATGGTGGCTAGGGTTCCCAAAAACCCTAGCCAAGTTGAAATTTAAGCCTTTAGGGTTTAATTTCCATAAAACCTAATTTTGATCAAATAGAAAACTAAGGATCTGATACCATTAGTGAGTTTTCTAGGTTATAAAAAAATTCCATGAGGCGGAAAAAAACACTTAAACCCTTAAGTTCACCTGCAACCTAGAAATGATCTATATTTTCTATGTTGATAGCAACTAACTATGAGCATTAAGAAACCTTATGAGAGAGGCTATGATATCGAAATTCATATCAAACTAGGGTTACATAACTTTTGATTATTGTTGCAAATAATCGAAGTAGAATCCTTCTTCAAGACCTTGAAAAGCTAGCACCAAAGGAATGATACCTCTAATGGCTTGTATCCAAAACCCTAGTAGCAAGAATACTTCAGGAGAGAGGAGGCTTGAGCAAAATTTTAGCTCTTTTGAGAGTGTAGGTGGTGGACGAAATAAGTCTCCCAAGGAGTCCTATTTATTGGATGTAGGATAACCCTAGAAACCTTAATCTTGAATTAAATTATAATATTTCAAATTCAAGATAATTATCTACTATTTTTATCATTAGGAAGCTTCTAGAAACCCTATCAAAGCTCCTCCAAAACCGTCCGTGTAGAAAGGTTCTGGAAGCCTTCCTTTGTTCAACTTGTGAACAATAACAACCTAAGTCAATGCACTTTTAATTAATTCAGTTAATCCGGAATTAATTCCAACTAATTTATGATTAATTCCAAATTAATTACTATTATTATTTCCAATTAATATATTAATCATATAATATGTTAATAAATCATTTGTTTCAATTTCTAATTAATTTATTAATCATATAATAAATTAATAAATCGGTCTCTTCCTCCAAAAGTCAATCTATCCGATTACTATTTTAAGGGCAACCCAAAAAGGACTTTACTTCTAATTCAAGAATATACCCTTTAGTTATTGGTTAAGACACCTTAATCTAGCATAACGGGCCTCTCCCTAACTCGCATAACGGGCCCTGCCCAACATACAAAACAGGCAAGTATCACACATGAAACTAGCATCTTCTAAACAAAATCCAGTGGGCTGATATTGGTATCTTCGACCTACGAGTACAGTGAAGAGACTCACCTCAATCCAATGATACAGAAATCACACACTCGAGCTGTTGCTACAATGACTCCTCATACTGAACACAGTCAAACCAACCCTAATTACTATTTAGGGTAATACCCATAGTTAAAGGTCCAAATCATATTATATCATGCTAAAGGTAAAAGACCATTTTACCCTTACCCTACTTGACCCATCTAACTATGGCCCAAAACCATAATGACCCAAGGCCCAAAAATTGCCCAAATGGCCTTTTGATGAGTACACTATGTGTACTACCCTATTACACCCGACCTACCGGGCTTCAACTGGAGGAGAACTCAGGCTGAAACCGTTACGACCGGCGTACCAAGAGGGTATGCCTGGCGTACTCCCTTATGCCCAAAACTCATCATTAAGCTCTTAATGCTTAAGGACGAAATAGTTTACAGATCTAACTCTTGGGAAGGTCTTAACTGATAAAGTTGGAAACTTTAAGCTTTTGCATGACTTAATAGGGCCCAAAACCAAACCCTAGGGTCATAACTTCACTAAAGGACTAATAAATCATGCATGCTTGGACTATAACCTTCAAGATCCGATTTTTATGACTAAATAATTTCATAAATGTTTAGAAATGATGCTCAGAGGTTCTAGAGTAACTCATACTCACATGATCCACATCCATGGGACTAAACATGCCAAACATAACCCAAATCTATATCTAAACTAATGAGCCATAAAGTTTAAAGCTTTATACCTCCAAGGGATGCTAGATGAAAAACCAAGTCTGGATCCACAAGCTCCAAGCTTCCTAACACCTCATCAATAGACTCCTTCTTCTTCAATATGCATAAAAAACACAAAGTAACACTCTAAGAGCTCAAGGATCTCACAAGGTGGCTAGGGTTTCGAATGACTAGAAATGGGAGAGTGGAGGCTGGTTATGAAGAGGCCTTGAGGGTCATTGGATGTTTAAATAGGGTCTTAACCCTAAAAAATTAGGGTTTGGGTTCAGTGACCGTATGACCAACGTACACATGGTACACCATGTGTACGTAGGGTTTGGGTTCAACGACCGTACGCCCAACAATTTTATGATTTAAGCCAGAAATGAAAAATAGACGAAACACAGGTGTTACACTTGATTTTAGATGGATGAATCTATATATAGCACTTATTATTGATTGTATCATGTTGATTTAAATCATGTGGTTAAGTAGTTAGAGGTAAGATGAATAAAAATTCAATATGATTAGTATTAGGCTACACAAAAATGGATGTACGACATTCTAGGCAGCATTGATGGCAAAGTTTAGAACACCACCTCTTTAAATGAAATGCCAAGAAATCGGAGGGATGACACCTGCTTTAGGACACATTCTTCCTCTCTCCTTTTTATTAACTATCTCTATTTTCTTCCATTCCATCAACACCATTATTTGGACAACACCAATGGTAAAATCCTAGATGGACCATGGCACCATCACCAATACCCCATTTAGCCTTAGGATGTACAATTAGTTATGAAGATAATCAGTTATAAAGATGGGTATAATAGCCTTCAAAATTACATATTGTAGTGTAATATAATTTTACTATTATTAATGTTACTGTTATTTGTTCCAACAGTGTATTCTTGTCAACACACTTCTAGCAAATAAATAATCAAATGACTGCTATATTGATTAATCGATCCATTCCAAAATTCCTTTAATTTGTATATTGATAAATATAAAACAATTATAATTTAGAATCCACACATAAATACAGTTCAAATTTTTCGTAATAGCAAATAAAAAAAAAAGATCCCTTTCACTATTTGAATGAACAATTAAAATAATAGTCATACATTTGATGGATTTAATAATCAAATTAATGCCAATTAGTTGGTCAAATGGCACAAGTAATACAAGATACGGGTCATGAGAAAAACATTTGGGCCATGCATCACGATTTGGGCCAATTTAGTGGCATCTTAAGTAAAAAAGGAAATTGGGCGAAATGAGGAACAACCCATGCCCAAACAGGTTTACGGGAAGAAAAAACAAATCTACGTATTCAACCGTTTGCTATTTGCATAAAATTGTATAGTCTAATTGAAAAATTATACACATATATTAAATCCCCTCGCACTTAGAAACAATGCCTTTTCTGTGATTCTCATTTTGACCACATAATTTTATTTTTTCTCAATTTCACCCTGACACTTAAATATGTGACACACATCACTATTAAACCGATTATCATTCTCTTTTGCCTTTGTCTTTCCCTTAGAGGGTGTTTGAGATTGCTTTTGAAAAAGACTTTTGGCTTTTTGGAAAAGCTAAAAGTAAAAAAGATGTATGATAATTTAAGAAGTGATTTTTAGATCAACTTTTTATGACTTTTGGCAAGAACAAAAATGGGCTGTTTCAAAAGTCATAAATTAGTGATTTTTTGTGACTTTTAGGATTTTAGCCTTTAACTTTTCAAAAGATAAACCAAACACATTTTAAAACCATTTTTTGTAAAAAGCCAAAAGTCAAAAAGATTTTTTGTATAAAAGGACTTTTTAGCCTAAAAAACAACCCCACACACCAAATTTCTGATTTCTTCTTCGTCTTTTCTTTGCTTCCAAGAACTTTGTGGTTTGTTAGAATTACATTGGACTATTTGGTTCACATATTTGAATTTTTTGATTGGATTTCACCAAACCCAATTATTATTTGGATTTCAGATTGGTTTTGGTTTATAAAATAAGAACCGAATAATAAAAAAACGAATTATAATTTATTATTTATTTATTTTTAATATATCTATAATTATTTATTAATTTTATAATTTATTGTTTTTCAAAAAACCTCAAAAGATTACACCTAATAAAAAAAATTGATATGCATTTTCTCTCAAAAAAAAAATATCTATCAAATATTAAATTATAATATACCTTCTTAGTAGATGTTTATAAATTTTAAGTTACAACTAAATAATTTGTTTTTGTTTCTTCTGTAAAAATTAGATAATATTATATATAATATTAAAAAAGAGTTCAATAGTATACTTTTGGTTTTTCAGATTTTCACCACCAAATTTTTTATTTTTTAGACTTTTAACACCTTACTTTTATTTTTTTGCATTGACTACATTAATAATAAATTTGCATGTTTTTCGCTAGTTATAATTATATGTCATTCTAAAATGTTATAGGTTTTGAAAACTCAATTATAAAAACTGATCCAACTGAACTGTAATTGCATTGGATCGGATCAGATTTAAATTTAGTTTGGACAATTCGGATCCACATTTTGAAAACCAAAATCAATTTGGATTTATTTAGTTAGATCGGATCAAACCAATCTATCCAAACGAACACCCTTAACTTCCACTGATTTTTCCGTTTAATGAACAATCCTATTCTTGATGCCATTGATTGCAATTGAAGAACAAAAAATGGGGTGTTGTTTATGGAGTCGTTAAACAAGGACGCCAAAAAAAAATCGGGAATAATTTTCGCTTTTGAAATCAATTCTTTTGAAATTCAAAGAAGAAACCCTTTTTTTAGAGTTAATGTCATAAAAACCCTCAAGTTTTTAGAGTTTTTTCGATTTTACCCAAAGTAACATTTTATGTCGGTTTTTACCGTTATATTTTTGAAAAAATGTTTGGTTTTGCCCTTTTACGGGTGATTAAAAGGTTTTTCAGGTTACAGTTATATTAACTTCACATAAAAACCCTTTTAAACTAGTAAAGTTGATGCCATATTACCCATTCAAAGTTAATATCATATTACACATTTACGGGTGATAACCGGTTTTACCCTTTTAATAAATTTTTTATTTAAAAAATATGAATACGAAACAATAATCACACACACTGTTGATATATTTATCATCAGTACATTTTTATTATTATTAGTGACATTAATAGTTTTCATTTAAACTAGTAAAGTTGCCCATTCTTCGTATGGGTCGAGAGGCTTATTCTTTTTAATTGTATTTTGTTAACATAATGTCTTTTTGTGGGAACAAAGATAATTAAGCATTCAAACCGGAACTAAAACCGATACAATTGGATAAAGTAATGTAAGACTACTTTTTTGTCTACAATACGAATATACTTATGTTTGTTGTTCCCAATAGCAATATACTTATATTTTTTTTACCTAAATAACAACATACTTTTATATCTAACCAATGATACTATATGTAATCAATAATCAATAAATAAATAATATAGAACAAAACGTTTCGAAACTGGATATAAATTTACCAGTTGTTCACCATCCATCAACAAAGATTCCAAAACAAAAATTAGATATTAAATATATTTTAGTAGAAAATCTGCCATAAATATTAATCAAGGAAGAATACCATTTCTGTTTAACAACTTGCATATTAGCTTTGGTCTCTACTTGATTGCTTTATTTAATTTTTGAAGCTGTATACGGTCAGACTCGTTGAATGCAGGCTAACGTGTTTTCCAGGAAAATCAACATAAGAGATCAATTTGCTTACTTGATCATATCCTTATAATTTTTAATCTACTTCTTCCACTGACAAAATGAAAGATTGATGAGTCATTTACAGTGGCCTTATCTTCGTTCCACTAAAGCCAATTTCAGCAAGCCCATAACCAAATAATACAATTCCAATGATCACAAACATGGCTAAAAACATAAGAATTCATATCACACCCCTTGTTGCAACATCCCTAGAGAAAACCAAAATTATGTCATTAACTTAACTTTAGAAAGGGTTAATTGTAAGAAATAACAATGTACATTCATTGAAGATATTTATTTTCTAAAGTATAATCTCCTAAGAATGTACTTGAAAGAAATGGAAGTACATTGTTGTTTAGAAAGCAGAGAACAAAAAAGGAATACCAACAACAACATGAGACAAAAAACAATCTTCGTACTATAGTTAAAAGATTTTACCTCCAATTGTAATTGACAAATAAAGGGAAACAAAGCTATTATATTTTTAATTTTTATCATCTTTATTATAATAGGCCGGTGGGTAAGCCAATAAAAGTAATAGTTATATAGCTAAATTAATACAATGGTGAAATTACGTTGTGTATGTTGACCTGTAATATATACACATTTTTAATGAATGTAGTACTTCTTCATGGATTGCATGATAAGGGAGTTCATTTTAAAAAAAATGTTGTAGATAAACGAAAGAAGTGAACCTAGAACCCTTATCCTTGATTTTGGTGTAGTCCTACAAAACCATGATAATTAATTAAAAAATAATAATAATGATAAAATTGATATCATTTTTTTTTTATTTATAAAAATGAGAGACAAAAGCCTAACAGTGATTGGGAATTAAGCAAGGACAATATGTTCTTTGCTATATAGGTAACACCTTGTTCCAAATTTTTACCTTTAGCATTTAAATTTAACATTATATAATTTCTTTTAATAGTAAAGAGTTACTTTAAATATTAGTAAGTCAAAAATGAATAACCTGGAGCCATAAGCACGAAGCTGCAGAGCTTTCTCATTAAGGAAGCAACACCATTAGCATCTTTATTTTTACGTATGCCTACATACACATTTGAAATAATTTAAGGCGTGTTTGTTTTTTATTTGATGGGCTTAATGAGTTAAGCACATAAACTCGACACCTATACATGGTTGTTTCCTTTTGACTTTATCCAGAAAAAATGACTTAATTGGAACCCTTTTACCTATTTGCCCTTCATTTTTCCACCTAATTCTTCTATATGCTAAAATTGATGCATGTTGTTAAAACTAATATATAGTTTGATTTTTTTTAATGTAAGGATAAAATTGTCATTTAGTCTCATTTGGAGAGTTTATTTAGTGTAAAAAAGAAAAACAAACCTTATGTATACAACATTGTATCCACACATACATAATTACCCATTTAGACATTATAAAAAATTAAGGAAAAAAAATAAATGAGGGCAAATTGGTATAATTTTAGGACTTAATAGGGAACTGACCATCTAGCAAGTGAACATCTTGTAAGCAGCTGCTTGCAGAGTCTAAAAGCCAATCTGAATGAGAAATAAAACCTCACAACAAATTGGTATGATAAGCTCGTTGATCAGTTTAAGTAAACCAAAAAAATTAATTTTTTTTACCTATGTTATCTCAGGTATACTGCACAGAATAAGATGGAATACATGTTATTGTAACCTCATTCATAGGCTGCAAAGAAATCCAAAAACGGGAAACAATTAATCAGAATCGACCTATAAAATATAATTTTTTTTTACAAAAAGCATATTTCTCACCAAAAAATTCAACCCTATATTTCAGGATATTACGGTTCCAATAAGAAGAGCATCCAAGAAGAAATACCTAGGACAACTAACTAATATTCGGCCTATAATTGAAAAAAAAGAAGATAAAGTTGGGGAAAATATTGGTACCTTTTGTATAACCAAATGGGGAAGCCTTGAAGAAAATATTATGTTCTCACCACAGGAAAAGTGTGGTGTGGTGAGCTTTGATTGAAGAAAAATTAGTGAATCAAAAGCGTATTATGAAAAAAAAAAATCTAGATTGATAAAAGAACCGACAAGATTTAAGCTTTTTAATCTTTGCTTAAACTGGTTTCCATTTGCATCATTATAAGGATACCTCTATGTTTCTACTTCTTCTTTACTGTTGTTAAAGGGAGAAAAAATAACATATAAATACACACTAATACATACTTCTAGACAAATAAATACACAAATACACACATCTGTACACAAATACATACAAATACAAACAAAAGTACAAACATACAGTCATAAAAATACACAAAGATCCAAACTTACACATAAATCCAAACAAATTCACAAAGATATACACTTACACAGATACAAGCACTTGCATACAAAAACACATACACAGATATAAACACCTACATACAAAGATACACATATATATACATAGACTTACACACATTGATACAAATACACATATAGAAACACATGAAAATATAATGACACACACATATATAGATAGACTTACACACATTTGTCACACTAAGAAGTTTCAATCCAATGAGTGACCTGGTTTCCATCAATTAAACACAAACCTTCAAATCGTCAACTTCTTAGTGTCCATCGATTGAAGACAAAATTTGTCACACCCCAAAACCGGAATGGCGAAAACGTTCGGGGGTGGAGGACGTCATGTTTAGTATCACAAGACATGCATCATAGTAAGCAAGTAATAAACAACCATTTCATTAGAAAGAAAGTGTTTACAAGGTATGTGTTCACAAAACATAGAGTACATAAGCAAATAACAAAACAAGACTTGAAGCTATACTGCTCCATCTTCTAAATTCCCAGCACGAGTACATGTCTAGTAGTTTCCTAAGAATACAAGTTATTTGAAAGAGTTTATCAACAATTAAGCTGGTGAGTTCATAAGATTTTAGGGATGTAAGTAAGTTGTAGAAAGTTGTTATAAAATGTAGTTGAAAAATGTAGTAAGTTGTAAGTTCTGTTTAGAAAAGTTCTCCTGTTCCTCTAGAAAATCCTATATTTCCTTCATTAATGAAAGATAAGTAAAAATGACTCTACAATCCTTTCTATGAGTACTAAATGGATACAAGTTATATAAGACTCAGAGTAAACAAACAATCGATTATGCGTATTTGTCCTAAGGCGGAAAACACACATCCTATTGTTTGTTTGATCATTGTGGTATATAACCCCGGTGTATTCACTTGTTACTCATGGAGTTAATTGTAATAGTTCCATAATATTTAATGAAAAGATTCTTTAAGAAAACCCTTATTTCTTATAATAAAATGGTGACCATAGTGATTACTTCTATAATCACTAAGTTTATACCGGCTATGTACAATCCAATCTTGAGTAGATAGTTAATTGTATGAATCTGCCCTAAGCCCACAACCAAACAAGGAACAGGAAGTAAGGCAGAAAGCGCATATCCAACTACCTATTGGGTATTAATGATATATAACCATGATGTATAAACTAAGGTATTATAGAGTTAATCACCTAAGGTCCTTTAAGTTTATGGTGGTTTAATAAAATGGATTAAACCCTTTACTGGTACATTTCTAGTTTTGTATACCAAAAGTTCTGATTTGAAAGTATGTTTTTACTAGAAAACTGTAACGACCGAAAAATACAACCAATTTTAAATTTTTCAAAAACACCTCGATTCCATAAAATCTTTACAAAAAGGTTTTCAGTACAAAACATTTATCGTGTTCCCAGAATCATAACACTACGAAATCATGAGGAGCGGTACGATCACGCCTTCGCCTTGCCACGATCTCCTAAAGAACCTGAAAAGCATGAAACCACAACTGTAAGCCCGAAAGCTTAGTGAGATATCCCCAAAATACCAATCGCAATACCATACACGCATAACATGCTACAACATATCCAAACACAGAACAGCCATGCTCTCCGGGTCTACTGTGTGATTGGTCCGCCGCACCGGCCAACAGTCCACCTGGTCCACCCTCTGAGTCTATCCACATACATCGAGTCTGCAGTGTGATTGGTCCGCCCGTTCCCGGGCCTTCAATCCACATGGTCCACTCTCTGAGTCTACAGTATGACTGGTCCACCCGCACCGGGCCTTCAGTCTGTCTGGTCCACTCTCCGAGCCTTCGGCACGTCTGGTCCGCCCCTATCGGGACCTACAGCCTATCCGGACCGCTCGCTGGGCCTACGGGACAACCGGTCCGCCCTGGGTATCTTGGCCTACTGCACACAGCAGGACCCGCCTCAACCCATCTCCAGTCCAAACATCCATGTGCACATACATACATATAATCATAAAGCAAATCACAGACCTCAAGCAGCTCTAACAGATCACATAACATATAATCATCCTAACCAGGATACTGACCTAACAGGTCACTAGCATGGCACCTCCCTATCTCTCAAGATACTGATCTCAATCAGGCCTCTAACATACACCATCCTAACCCACAGGATGCAAACATATCACAACACAACAACATAACGATAACATAGCAACAACTACCCGGATCTCAGTCCGATAAGAGCCGGCCTTGGTGCCTTAGACCCCGTTGATATAGTGAGGATAACTCACCTCGAAACTGCCGACTGAACAGATAATACAAGCTACTCCGATCACTGATACGATCTCCACCACTGGTCAACCACCAATGCACTGAACTCAAAACAATAATCAACAATTACTAGAATACCCCTGGAAACCACTGATCCACCCTTGGTCAAAGACAAGGTCAAAGTCAACCCCTGACTGACCCTACTCGCCGAGTCAACCCTCTGACTTGCCGAGTTCCCATACTCAGAACTTCTCTTAATCTGCGACCTAACTTGCCGAGTCACCCCGAGACTCGCCGAGTCCAACAACTCAGAGTCCACTCGCACACAACTCACCGAGTCATCCCTTGACTCACCGATTCTCGACTCAACCAGAGAATATCGGAACTCCTTGACAAGACTCGCCGAGTCCAAGAACAGACTCGCCGAGTCTAAGGCTATCATCAGCCTACTCGCCGAGTTGTATTCCAGGCTATCTTCATCCGACTCGCCGAGTTGTTCTTCCAACTCGTCGAGTCCCAGCTCATCTTCAAGCAACTCGTCGAGTTCACCTATGTGACTCGCCGAGTACCACCGATCTGAATCCATTCAGAAGCATTCCAGGCCATGCAAATGATCCAAAACATAGATCTAGCCTCATACAACCCATCCATCACGTAAAGTGGCAAACTTTACGTGAATCCAAAGAGATCTAGGCCTTTTTCACTTATAACTAGGGTTTGGGACATGCAAGCTTCACTAAACACTCCAACATAGGGACTTTCATGCTCTCTGATTCTTCTCCATTCCAGATCTGAGGTAGCAACCTCAGATCTAACCTCTAGACTTCCAATTACATCCATAGACAAGATCCCACAAACCCCAAAATGAAGAAACAACATACAATCAGTCCAAGAACGAGATATTACCTCCAATGGACGCCCCAACTGCTATAAAATTCGATTCCAAGCAAAGACCCTTGCCCCAAGACTTCAATCTCACAAAATTCCTTCAACAAACTCCTCCAATGCTCCAAATACACTCCAATCTTCTTCAATCGCACTTTCTAGGGTTTCTGGACTTCAAAGGGGAATAAAGAGGCTGGGGGAAGGGTATAATGTTCTTTAAATAGGGCTCAACCCCAAGGGTTAGGGTTTTCTCCACTCAGCGCCTACTCGCCGAGTCCATCTCATCGACTCGCCGAGTTGGCTACTTAACACGTGACCAAGTCGCGACTCTACTCGCCGAGTCCATCCATGGACTCGCCGAGTCACTCTTTCCCAAATAATACTTTTAGCCCTTCAACTCTACTCTGGCTATTCCGGGATGTTACAAAAACTGTGCATTGACTTTGTGTCCTATGACTTGACCCATACCTGGTACCCTTATGATGACTTAATGTATACGAATCATATATATATATCTAAAATGAAATAGATAATAGTCTGGGTGAATCCGTTCCAAGCCCACAGCCAAACAAGGAACATGAAGTGAAGCATAGAGCACACATCCTATTATCTGTCGGATCCTATTGATATATATACCCTTTGATGTATACAATAAGGAATCATAAGGTTAGCATTATGGTCCCTTTCCACTAAACGTAGCCTTCTACCAAGGCATCAAATGTTATGTATGTTTGTAAAATGTAAGTTTTCCCTAGTTTATAACTATCTTAACTCGCAAATAGTTTGCATTTGACTTACAAGTTGTGTATTTTCGCAAATGTGACTATCATTAACCAAAAATATAGTTTTTACATTACACTTTATGTGAGAAGATCACAATATGAATGCAATGGGGAAATAATAAAGTATTGTAGTGTTGTATTATAGTAACTATTGCTGTACTTACTACCTTAAACCAACTGTTATTTAAGGTATAATGTGATATAATTGTAACCATACTTGATCAACCTAGTAAAACACGACGCTCGAAGACGTCGAGATGGTATGACATTCATCACCTGAAGACCTGCAGGTCCGACTGTAGCTAGCAGCAAGGTGTAGGACGGTCAGTCCAGTATAGATCTATACACGAATTCACGCTCTCCCTTCAGAAGACCTTGGTTACAAAACGAACCATGATAGAAATGCCATGCCCCGAAGTAGTGCCTCACATTTATGTTATAGTATGTATGTATTGTATGTATTAGTGTAGTGTATGTTCTCTCTGATTCTCATCACATTATGTTCTATAGTGTATAGTATGTATGTATTGTATGTACTAGTGCAATGTACGTTCTCTCTATCTAGTATGTAGTACGTTCTCTTTGTTTCTCATATAGTATGTTTTGACTCATGTATGAACTGAATCTTTGTATGCTTCATTGTACTAGAAGTAATGAGTAGTATCTTCCTAAACTATACCTATTATAGTTTAGTAATGGTTTACTTGAACTGTTATTGAAAAGACTCATTTTACTACTAAGTTATGCTTGTACTTTAAAAACAGAGTTTTGTTAAACTATAAAGCAACATAAATTAAAAAAAAATTTGAAATGTTTTGATCACATATAAAGGACATAAGCAATCTTTTGAAAGATGTATATAACACACATTTACACAATTATCATTGTGTTCAACTTATATCCCCCCCCCCCCCCCCCCCTAAAAGCATTTAAAACAGTTAAAAGATTCATTACGGGGTATGAAGTCACATGTTATGGGTGATTCAAACGAATATGTGTGTAAGGATGAGAAGTTCCACGAATGAAGTCTCAAGACTTAAAGAGTCCTAAATGACATATAATAGCATATATTGACATAAATATAGTGTTTTAGACGCATTCAAATGCAAGAAAACACCTCACAGGACTAGGAAGCACTTGGAATGAAGGGTTGAATCACATGTGATTGATCATGGAAGAGTTCACGGCCACCAAATGCTGTTTACGGCCAAGGGAGTTTACGGCCGCAAACGCATGGTCAAAGTTGCCAAGATGTTTGGTTTAAGGCCCTACAACATCCATTAAGGGTTCAAGGTCTAGGGCTTGGTCTTAGGAAGAGCTTAAGGTCAATATGTCATACTTATAGGGGTTTACGGCCAAGGGAGATTGCTTGGCCGTAAACTCCTTTCTCGAGGAATGGATGATTTCAAAGCTCTAATCAGGTGTTGTAACTAGATAACAAGTTAAGGATAGAGTAATTATGATATAGAGGCTTGAAAGGGTTGATTTTGGACCAAAACACTAGTGTGTGTTCTTGGTGAAAGTTGAAGATTTGAAGATCTAGTTAAAATGGATGATTTCCATGGATGAAATCATGAGATGATACTAGATGAAGAGATGTATAAACAAATCAAGAGGAAGAACACTTACGTTCTTCATGATCTAGGAGGAAGAACTCGATGATACTTGAGAGAGAATTGGAAGTTCTTGAGGTGGAAATGAAATAATGAAGAAAAGTTAAAGGGTATGAGACTATACAGAGGAGTTTATGGCCAGACTTGAGTTTACAGTGGTAAACTCTTGTGCTTAGGCCGTGAACTCCCTTTTGGTGAGGTTAAGCTTGATTTGTTGTCCCGTGGCTTTAGCAGATACTTCCCAACACTTATTCCTTAAGTGAACTAAGATAAAACTCCTTAGAATGGCCTTTAATAAGGCTAGAACTCATTATAAATGAGTTTGACATTCCGTTGAGTTTACTAACTGAGCTTTTAAAGCAAAAAAAAAAATTCGGGTTGTCACAAAATTTTATACCATCGACTCCTAACTGGGAAAACGAGTCAACACAAACCTTCAAACCATCGATTTCAGATACAAAGTACAAACAATATACCCAAAATAAAAATCCCAACAGATGAGAGATAACTGTCTGCAAGAAGAGTCGGCACCCTAAACCCTTAGGTGAGGACACAACAGAACCTCGAAGAGGCGGTGGAAAAGGTGAAGCCAAAATTCGATTAGAAGAAGAACGAAATAGGGATAATGTTAATTGGGTTCAGTTCAGAGAGAGGGTGATTGAAGACAAACTTTTATACCATGAACTCATAACTGGACAAATGATTCTACACAAAACTTGAAACCATTGATTTCAGATACAAAACATAAACAACATACCGAAAATCAAAATCCAAACAGATGAGATATGACTGTTTGCAAGAAGATTCGACACCCTAAACCCTTAGGTGAGGATGCAGCGGAACCTCAAAGAGGCGATGGAAAAGGTGAAGCCAAAAGTCGATAAGAAGAAGAACGAAATAGGGACAATGTTAATTGGGATCAGTTCAGAGAGACGGTAATAGGAAAGAATGGTGATATTTCATTGGAAGGCAATGACGGTGGGCGACATTGCCTAAAATTTTGATTTTAAGATTTAATCTTGATTAGGATAGTTGTCATAATTCGTTTTTAAAGCCTAAAATCGATTTTTTCTGAAAGATAACATGATTTCCTTATCAAAATTAAAAGATTTCGTTAAATTTGGATAATAATAAGATTATTTTGATTTTAAATTTAACCTAGTATTTTGAAAAGTTTTAAAATACACCCTTTTGGTTTTATAATTTAAATTTGAAATTAAAAGTTTATTTTGGAAATTTAAATGGAAAAACCTAGAAGATATCTTTATGGATTTTATTAATAATTTAATTGAAAGATTAACTAAAAGTCAATTAATAAATCCATAAAATGGTTTAGATTTAATTAAATTAAACGTTTAATTTATTAAAAGATTAAACCTTAGTATTTTAAAAGTTTAAAATACACCCTTATACTATTATCAAATTAAAATTTAATTTATATATGTATAAGAAAAGTTAGGCTTACCGTTAGTAGGCCTTATTCACGAAACTGGTCTATAAGGGTTGCGTAAGGAAGCAACCTATAAAATGACCGCCATTGAGTATCCATTCTTACCCACGACACTATTGACTAGTGAAGGGTCATTAGCCGAACGGGTAGGATATGACACTTAATTCTCATTAAAAGTATAATGAAGTACAAAGTAATTAAACGCTTTTATAAAATTCTAAATCTTAGTTACTTTAGGAAAAATGTGAATTTGATGCTAACCCATGAAATTGCACATTGCACATTGCACATTATTGGTCGTTAGTGGAGCGCATGTGGTTAACCGACACACTAATTTGGGACTAATAATGTTGGCAATGGGTGCATTATCATTGATCAATGGAGTGTGTGTGGTTAACCAACACATTGATTAGATGGTAAATGACATCTAAAGTGTCAAGCTAATTTGCATGGTTATTCACATCTTGTTTGTGATCCTCGGCATCCCAGTCACAAAGTGAGAGCATAATCGAGATTAAACATGCCATTGAAAAGTTCAATGAATCTCAAAAGATCTAGGAATTTCATCTAAAACCTAATTCATTTAAAATTTTGTTATTCATGGTGGAATTGATAAATCGTCATTTACCTACCTTCAAATAATTACAATTGGATTACGACATCTCTCTTCTGAATTGTCAATTATTGTGTTGGGTCCTAGCCTTAATATTTCATTTGGGTGTTATATATTAAGGAGATAAATCAACTAACTTGAATTTTCTCCTTCTTGTAGATGTCTAGTTCTGACAACTATGGTCTTTCTTAATCCTGTGGAAAGGCTTTCCTTTTAAAGATGATCTTCCACACGTCGATCAAAGTGAAAGATCATTCCCTTCTTCAAGCATTGGTGGAACTAGAAATCATACTTCTCTTCCTCCACTCCCTCAAGTGATTCTCCTTGACCCACAATTTCGTCAACTTGAAAAGTTCAAGGTTACTCAAGCCCTATTGGCATGCAAACACCAAGATCTAAAATATGTGTATGCACACGTCCTCAAGATAAAGTCACACACTGATAGATTGGGATGTTGGTGTCATTTTCCCAAGGGAGCTAGCTGTTGACTTGGTTCTTCAATCGCTTCCTGAGTCATATAGTCAATTCGTTAAGACTACTATATGATAGATCACGAAATGACCCTTATATATCTGACATATTTGGTAATTGTTGCTGAAGTAGCAATGCTTTGGCACACTGGTCAAGTAAATTCGTTTGGAAGATCTACCTCAAAATGTTCCATGGATGTTGGTGATGGCAACGGTGATAGTCTAGAAATGGTTTCGACTCCTAAGCGAAGGAGACCAGTCAAGGTCGAAAAGTTTGACCGTAAGAGAAAGGCCAATTCTAAGATAATTTCACGTGTCACTCCTGAAGAGTCCATCTGTCTTTGTTGCCGATTGAAGGGGCATTCGAAACAAAACTGCCTAGACTCCCTAAGAGATCTTAGAGAATGTGAAGTCAAATTGTATGACTCTACTTCAGGTACGTCCAATATCTAACTTTATTAAGTTCTTGTTCATATATTCTTAGTACATGATGTGATAATTTGCATTTTGATGTTTTGCAGAATATAAGAAAATGAAGGAAGCTTAATAGGAAGTAAAGGTTGATTCTGATATGAAGAAATGGATTTCGGTCACATGGTTCAATGATCTGGATTTGGAGCTACTAATTAGGAGTTATGATAGATTGATAGGAATATTTATAAACATAGTTTTCATGTGTATTTGCATTGTAAGGACAAGTTTTCCGGACATTATCAATAAAGTAAAATTTGCTTTTATATTATTTGCTTTATGATTACTTGCAATGGTATTTATGAAAATTGGTGTTTATATTTATAATGTTAGCTTTGTTGGAAATGGATTTGACTCTTACTTATATCGCTTGTGATTGTGTCATAATTCACCAAGTGAGGAAGGATTCTCATCACCCAAGTTTCAATTGGACAGAAACTTGGAGTCATGCGATTTGGATTGCATGATGTATGAGAATCTTGATCTTTGGTTAATTAAGACTAATTCCTTTTTCACATGTATATGCGAGTCAATTGATGGATTAAAGGATCTAGTACACATTGATGTGAACTGGACAAATCCACCACAAATGATGATAAATTATATTCGTCATGATTTACTAATGGTTCAATAAATATGGTTTTACTTATAAGATTAAGTGTAATTTTGATTCTGTGAAAAGTTTCAAAGAATGGGAGAAGGAATAAGAAGAATCCATTGATAGAAAGATAAAAGTTTCTCCAATTTAGTATCATGTTTTATGATCATCCTAAAGATTATGGAACCATGTCACAATTGATCCTCTAAGGACACCTTAGTGCATTTATATGACTAAGAAGAGGATCAAACATTGTTGAAATGGTTAAATCAAGAAGATGAGTCATACTTTGTACCAAAATCAAGCTTTAGAGTCATACTCTAGTTGCTCCAAGTTATACCTTGAGTAACATGTTCTAAGTAGGTTTATAACACCTCATGAAATGTGGAGTAGAAATGTTTTCTCACTCTTGCACATTTCAAATTGGTAGTTGTGATGTTTTGGCTAAAACAAAGACCAACTAACACCAATTATATGAAGTGTTATCTTGATAAGAATCCGTACTAAACTCTTGAATATTTGTTTGTCAAGGAATGTTCCTTGATAGAGAATCTTATATGTCAAGAGGTCAGTGGGAGTCTAAATGGTCTTGAATAGTTTCAAGAATTAATCAAGAATAAATCTTTTAGTTATCACTAGCACACAACCCAAGGTTTACAAACTATCGTGTTGACATGTTCTTGTTTCTGTGCCCATTCCAATTAAGTTGACTATGCATGTGATTTCTATAAGCTCTCATTTGATTGCATAAGGTAAAGCACCTTGATCAGTGAAAGTTCATTGATCTATATGGGTGAGCTGCTCAATAACTTAAGATTAAGATTAAGATTAAGCGAGTTCAGTCCATATGTCTTTGAGTTTGTCATAAACCTTGTCTTATGATAGTGGTTGGAAATGACAAATTCACATGGATAGGAACACATACACCGTAAAATCTAAGTGGCATGAAATTTCTCTTTACTTCATGAAAATGATTATGATGAAACGATTTCACTTGTAGATTTTAAAGAATTGACTAATGTCATTAGAGTTAGCAGTTATGATAATTGTGTTCTCAAATTCGAGTATGATTACGACATCCCTTTTGATAGTTCGAATTGTGAGAAATGGCAAAAAATAGTTTGAACATTCGAGACTTATTGTTATAAGTTTTGAAAGGGTTTAGACACACACATAAGCTGTCTAATGAAAGGTGTATGACCTTGAGAAGTCTGGATAAAGACTAATCAAAACACCATGTATCAGAAATCTGAACTTTGGTAGGAGCATAATTGTTATGCTGGTAAAAACATAATTCTTATGCTAGTGGGAGCGTGATTATTATGTTAACTGTTGCAAGTTAGCAATGCTATTTTATAGGAAACAAAGTTCTAAATATGCAAAGTTACAAAATTTGGAAATTTTTTTGCTATAGTAAGGCTTAAAGAGAGGGCATTAATACTTCATTTCAAATCTAAAAGTTTAGATTGAAGTTTTAATGGAACTTAGTCATGAACATATATGAATATCATGTTGAAGTAATTCAACATAGAAAGATTCGATATATAGAAATATTATAGCAAGAGACTTTAAGGTCTTTATGTAAAACATTGTGTATCGGATCCCATATGATTCAGGTATAGGATCGAATACATATGATATAATATTCGTTCGTTCTGATTTTCCAAATGCCTAAGGAATTAAGAGGGAAAAGGACTAGAACCGGATATGACTAAAGTGGTTAAATAACTGTTAAGGACAATCTGAGGTTTACCAAAGATTGGTTGCTTGTAGACAGTTGAAAGTATAGTATTAATTTGGACGAACCATATTGACTTGTTCAGAATAGAGGTAACTCTTTTTCATAATTGATAGTCATATGGAAATATGGAAATGTTTCCATTATGGGAGTTGGATATTGAGATATATGTGTGAGTTAGAAACTTTAATGCAAGAAGGATGTTCATGGAATGCTCTTTGAATGTGAGACTTCATTTCCATGGAACTATTTTTGTAACAAAACAAAAAATGTTTTGTTATATCATTGGCCTAGTCTTTGTGACTTCGGTGCCTAGACATTATAGAAGGATCATTGCATGCAATTTTAGACTCTAACACATTATTTTAGAGACAAGAATTTGGTATTCTTACACATGTAATAAGGATTTGAAATTGTAAATTAAGCATCAATGGAAATGTGTTCAATTGATCTGTTTCACAAAGGAAGGACCATAGATAAACATAGTATGCATGTTTTGTGCATGGCATAACTAATGTTGTAATTCAAGTATTTAGTTCATTGGTCGAAACATTATATAATGAATAAGGTCTAACTAACATTGTGATTAAATAATAAGTGTTTTATATATATTCAAAAGTTTTGAGACCATATTAGGTTAGATTATTCTTGTGTTTCACTTCGCATGTTTTACTTCCCGAATAACTACGTTATTCAAACATCCATAGTCGATCATACTTTTGTAAGTAAGTAGTGAATTAAGATTGTCATGAATCTGACTATAGATTATCTAAGTGTTTAGACATAGCAAACATTTGTTGCAGTGTTCATGAGTACTCCTGAAATAAGAATTTGAGTATTCGATAAACCCATGGTCAAGAATTACTTCATGGACTTTATCACGCGTAATTTTGAGATGATAATATCTTATATTATTGAAACAGAGACATATGAGTAGTTGTTTACAAATCAGTTGTGCATTGATAATACGTGAACACATCAGTAACTTGATGTTATTAAACATATTGTTGTGTGTGATTTGATGACTAAATAGTACAAGCATATGAGTCAACGTTTATCTGTTCTTTGTACCCTAAATGGGATAAAACTGATATATGTAGGCCTCTTGATCATTTATTGTGATGACACCCAAAGCGCTTGGCTAAGCCTGGACTAATTTGATTTGTTCAATTAGTCAGTCGTCATAAATCAGGAATTGGGAAACAAACCTTGGATAGAGAGAATGATTATAATTCATGTCTCATGTCCATTAGATATCTTGTAGAACAGTAGGATATTTGATCACTTATCTACAGGACACATAACTGACTAGATCAAAGTTTGACAGCGGCTTTTGAGAGCTCTAATTGTTGATCGGATTTTGAAGTCATACTTACAATTATAGTTATTAGATTTATCCAAGTGGGAGACTATTGGATTAGGTGTGTAAGCCCATAACTATAATTGGTATTACTTGATTTGATTGGAGCATGGTCCTTTTGGGTTGCCTTCACTCATGCAACTTGAAAGGATAACTGGTGGAGAGAGAGTAGGATTTATTATTTGAAATAATAAATTGGTACTCAAAATGATTTTATTAATATATTATAAGATTAATATATTATTTGGAAATCATATTATTAATTATTATTTAATCAAAAATTAATTTGGTAGTGATTTTGGGATTAAAGGAACTGATTAATAATGGAAGGGCTGTTTTGCAAATCATTGATAGCTGCAGATCTGGGCTATTGGATTCCTTAAATAGGAGTGGAAAAGATCCTACAGGGAGGACCTATAGATTTCGTCAGGTCTCGTAAGGAGGAGTGTGTGGGCTTCTTAAGCCTTAAACAGGAATTAGGGTTTCATCCAGAAACCCTAGCAGCCCACAACTATATAATAAACCCCTACCTTATGGAATTTTCAGCCTATGCATGTGTTCCTCAATACCCTGGCCGAAACTCTTGTCTCTTCTCTCATCTTGTTGTATTCGGTGTTTGTGACTCCATTAGAGGTGTAACACTTGGGGCACTAAGCTTTCAAAGATGAAGGATCTTCAAGGATTGTTCTTGTTATTGCTACATAACAAGTGAGGTAATATTGTAACCCTAATTTCATATGGATTTTGAAATTGTGTGCTAGATTTAGGGTTATTGCTTTGGTGTTCCATTTGCATGTTCAATTAGTGGAAAACTTAGATCCAAAGCAATTATGGTTTCATGAACACATAAGATTGTAGATATGCTCATAACCCTTCAGTATCATTAGATCATATTCATTTAAAACCAACGTAACTCCTCACTTTCACTTAATTAATAACAATCAATCAAAAGTTTAATGGTACTAATGACATCAATTAACATATATATATATATATATATATATATATATATATATATATATATATATATATATATATATATAGGCTTAGGTTATTCTGTTTTTACTAAGTATTGTGTACATGTGAAATTGATTCTGAACGAATCATTTGGGATAACTTAAGTAAGGGTTTTATATTTATTAACTAATTAAAAATAATCAATTTAATCACAGAAACTTCAGCATAAGGGTATTTTGAACAATTAACTATATTTAAAATAAGAAATATTCGAAAATTTAGAGATAATTAATTCTCCTACTTTTAAAATTCTGATTTTTTAAAGTAATTCAATATTAGTTTTAACGTATTTTTTATAATAACTGAATTTATTCTGTCATAATGACATTTTGTTAGAATGCTATATTTTACAAGAATATTATATTATATCATTCTTCAAACGAAATAACAACATTTTTTGATTGAATGAACTTTCGAAGATTAACAAATTTTATGATACAAGTTAAATTTTTGTCATCACATTCGTAAAAAATAAAAATATTAATATACTATTCTATCATAATGAAACACTCACTAATAACAAAACAAACATAATTTGTAGATTATTCGAACCGAATATTCTACCAGAATATACTATAAGATATAGTGTTATCATTATATTGTAAATTATTTTGCCATTGCTTTCTTTTGTGAAGATCATTGACCATTGTTCATCTTCATTCCACACACCATCATCCAACCTTCAAGCACTTGATCATCATCTTTCTTTCATGCATTCTTTGAGAATAACTTCCTTAAAATCGAGAATTCTATGAGAACAACTGTCATTAAATCGAATATTGAAGAGTAACATTCTATACATTCACCATGAGCATTCTAAATTATGTGCATTATAAAAGAATCAAACTATAAATTCTGATAGAATATGGTAGACAATAAAGAAGTGTAATTTATTCTTAAGTACACAATAAAACCATTATGATAGAATATGATAGATATTGAACCTTTGTATGTAAATTTGATTAGAATAAAACTATAAAATCAGATGCAACCACTCAATTTACTTTTTAATGTTAAATAATCAACTATTGTGTGTGCACACTCAAACATTCATCCATTCGATTTCCTAAACAATTATGGAATGAAAATGATTGAGTGGGAAGAGTCAATTTTAATGATTATCACACATTTTATTCTATACTGAGTTTCTTATATGAAATATAAGGCATGTTCATTCTATGAGAATAAATATTACATAAAATACATGTTACAAGTAATTCTCACTGAATACATGTTATATGAGAAATTATTGTTGGAATAGTGTCTAAGGCTACAACTATATTAGGCAAGTATTTGACCCGGTTGTGCATGGTCCTTTTGGGTTGCCTTCACCATTGCAACTTGACAGGATGATTTATAATGAGAGAAGGAATATTATTAATATATTATAAGAATAATATAAGAAATAATAATATTATTATTTGATTAATATAAGTCATAAATTAATTAGGAATTAATTTGGTGACTTAAAGAGATTAATTGAATAAAGGGGCATAAACTGTCAAATGTGTGATAGTTATACTTTGGGCTATAAATCCTTATGGATAAAGGGGGCCGATTTTAAGGACTTTGGATAGGCCTTGAAATCGTCCAAAGGCTTATCAATTAGGGTATTGGATTGCTTAGGGCCTAAGTTATCCAATTAGGGTTTAAGGGTGAAACCCTAGGAGCCTCACTAGTATAAATAGACCCTAGGGGTCAAGAGAAATCAGCACTTGTGCTTTAGAAAGAAACCCTGGCCGATTTTGATCCCCTCTCCTCTCTCTTAAATCATCCTCTTGCTAGTTGGTGTTTGTAAGCCATTAGAGGAGTGACAATTGTGACTCTAAAGCTCCAAGGACAAGAAGATCAAGCAAGTGATTCAAGGTAAACTTCTAATTCTGATTTCATATTGTTATTATACTCAATTAGCCATTAGAAGTCTTGGATTCAATGTATGTTCAATTAGAGAAACCTAGATCCAAGCATTAGGGTTTTGTATGTGCACATAGGAATGTTCATATGGCTAAAACCCATCAATGGTATCAGAGCCTAGATTGGTTTCTATTGAATTGATGCATCGATTGCTTGGTTGTTGCTTGCAAAAATCGTTTTTTGTCCTCTGCCTGATGAACTCGGCGAGTCCCATGGTGGTACTCGGTGAGTAGACTCAACTCGGCGAGTCCATCGGGGTACTCGGCGAGTATGAGCGTCAGAAAGAGATAACTTCGGGATTTATTGTTGTTTATCTTTGAGATACTTGCCTTTATCATATTAGATCAATATAAATCCGATTTTACGATATATATATATATATATATATATATATATATATATATATATATATATATATATATATATATATGAGTATATTCTTGACCTAATTGAAGATATTTATCAATTAATAAAATATTTATTTCCTTATGTGATACTTGATTAATTATTTTAATTAAATTGGTAAATTGTTTTGCAAGAAATCATTAAATAAATCAAATATGGATAATTATGTGATTAAATGTTAATTTAGATTATTTGTTATTTGATCCCTTATGTTTTAAAAAGTTTAAAACTTGCCCTCAAGTTTTGAAATTTATGTTTTGTGATTAAAAGTTTAATTTAGACAATTTAAATTTCAAACCCTAGAATTTTACAAGTTTAAAATTCAACCCTATACTAATATAATATTACAAGATTGATATGTATATATGTATAATTAAAATTCTAGTCTTACCGTTAGTAGGCCTCATTCACGAAGCCGGTCTATAAGGTGGGTATAAGGTTGCTGACTATAAAATGGCGCTTAATGGGTGAACACTCTCACCCACCGCTTGCTTGATCGGTGGAGGGTCGTTAGCCGAACGGGTAGGATAGGGCAACTCTCTCTCTCCTCATTAATAAGTATAATGAATCTATAAAGTAACTACATGTTTTTCAAAAAATTCCCAATCCTAGTTACTTTAGGAAAAGTGAATTGATGCAATCCCATGAAATTACACTTTGCACCCTTGCTAAGAAGTTAGTGGAGCGTGTGTGGTTTACCGGCACACTAATTGGTTCTAAGCAAAGGTGGCAAAGGGTGATTCATTGTTTATCATAGTTCGATGGAGCGTGTGTGGTTTACCGGCACATCGAATATGTGATTGTTACAATGAAGGCACCATGTGAATTTGCATGGTAATTTACACCCACTTTGTGATCCTTGGTATCCCAGTCACAAACGAGAGGGACATATTGAGATTTAAACATGCCATTGAAAAGTTTCAATGAATCTCATCTAAACCTAGGAATTCTCAATACATTTAGACTTAAAGTTATGTTTTATGGTGGAGAATTAGTGAATCGTCATTCACTTACCTTCAAAATGTTTGCATGTTATATTACGGTATCCCTTTTCTAATATGTAAATATTGTTGTTGGATCCTAGCCCTAATTTTCTTATTGGGTAATAATTAGGGATTCAAATTCTAATCTATCTTTGTCCTTTCTATTTGTAGATGTCGAACGCGAACAACACTGCTGCAAGCTCGTTCACATTGATGAGCCTTTGTCAAATGGTGACTTTCGATGGGACGAACTTTAGCGAATGGATAATGTACATTCGCACAATTGCTCGCTATGAGGACAAGGAGAATGTCCTTGATGAGAAGCTCGAGAAGATCAAACCTGAAATCGCTACTCCGGCTGAAATGGCTGCTTTTGAAACTCACGAGCGTGATGCAACGAAGATACATTGCATCATGATAGTCACCATGAATGCCGAATTCCAAAAGTCCTATGAGGACATGTATCCGTACGAAATGCACCAAGACCTGTTGGAGTAATACCACCAAAACGCGAGGCAAGAGCGTTACGAGATTTTCACTAACATGATTTCCGCTAAAATGGGTCATGGAGAATCTCTTACCGTGCACCTGTAAAAGATGCAAAGGTATGTCGATCGTCTTCGCAAGTTGAATGTTGACTTTGGGGAAGACTTGGCGATCGACATGGTGCTTCACTCTTTGCCTCTGTGTTACAATCAATTTAGGATGACCTACCACATGAACAAGGAAGAGGTCACCCTAAGTAAGCTCCAAGGTCTCCTTAGGGTTGCTGAAAGCAACCTCAAGGACAAGTCTATTGCACCCACTCCCAATCCACCAGCTGCTCGTGTTTTGGCCATTGGGCAAGGAAGAGGCAAGAAGAGGAAGGCTCCGTCTAAGAGTCACCGCAAGGGAAAGTCCCGAGATGGTTCCTCTTCTAGTGGGACCAAAGTTGATCCCGCTAAGCTTAACCCTAACCCAAAGGAGGCAGAGTGCCACCACTGCCACAAAATAGGGCATTAGAAGAGAAGTTGCCCAGAGTACCTGCAAGCTATCAGGGAAGGAAAGATCAAGCCATCTTTCGCAGGTATTTATACAATTAAATCTAACAATTCATCTCATGCTATTTCTTGGGTCCTTGATACTGGTTGTGGTTACCATATTTGTTCTGAATTGCAGGGACTAAGAAGAAATAGGGATGTGGAGCACGGAAGAATAAATCTAATCATGGGGAACAGAAGATCGTCGCCTGTGACCAAGATTGGAGTGTATTCTTTAGTGCTTAGGAATGGTTTGTGTTTAGATTTGAACAATTGTTGCTATTCACAAGAAATGGCAAGAAACATCATTTCATTTCATGGTTTGTTTAGACAAGGTTTTAGATTTTCTTTTAATAATGAGAATGGTTCTATTTATGCTTATCTAAATGGTGTCTTATATTTTGAAGCAATACCATGTAATGGAATTTATGAAACTGTTATGATTGTAGATAACTTAGGAAATGATGTTTTATGCATGGATTCTTCCAATAGTATGGATAGAGCATCCTTTTGGCATTGTCGTCTTGGACATGTCAACAAGAAGCGCATAGCCCAACTCCAAAAGGATGGAGTGTTGGAGTCATTCGACCTTAGGGAAGATGACACATGAGAGTCTTGTTTACTTGGAAAGATGACTAAGTCACCCTTCACAAGTACATGTGAAAGGGGTGAGGGTCTATTGGACCTAATACATACCGATGTATGTGGACCGTCTAGATCAATCACGAAGGATGGGAACCGCTTCTATGTGACTTTTACCGATGACTATAGTAGATATGGGTATATCTACTTAATCAAGCAAAAGTCAGAAACTTTTGAAAAGTTCAAAAAGTTCAAGAATGAAGTGGAGAATCACTTGGGCAGGAAAATCAAGATGCTTCGATCTGATCGAGGAGGAGAGTACCTAAGTCTTGAATTCCACGATTATCTCAAGGAGTGTGGAATAGTTTCACAATTGACGCCACCTAGGACACCACAGTTGAATGGTGTGGCAGAAAGGCGTAATCGAACCTTGTTAGACATGGTTCGCTCTATGATGAGTCGTGCTTCACTATCTATCTCAGTTTGGGGGTATGCCTTAGAGACTGCCGCCCACATCCTTAACCGAGTCCCTACTAAGAAGGTTGCCAAAAACACCTCACGATATGTGGATAGGGAAAGCTCCCACGTTAGCACATATCAAGGTTTGGGGTTGTGAGGCTTTCGTAAGACGAGATACTCACGACAAACTCAAACCTCGAAGTGAGCGATGTATTTTCATCGGCTACCCGCAGAAATCCTTTGGATATCTTTTCTATAGACCGAAGGACAATGTAGTCTTCGTTGCGAGGAGAGGAGTTTTCCGAGAGCGAGAACCCATAAGCCAAGGAGACAGTGGGAGGCAGATCGAGCTTGAAGAGATTCAAGATTCGATAGATGAAGGAACCTCTACCGCTGGCGCTCAACCCGAGGAGGAAACTCTGGTTGAGCCTATTAACCAGTCCTTACCTCTTAGACGTTCCGAAAGAGTTAGTGTTCAACCCCAGTTTTATGGTTTTCATATTACTACCGAAGGGGACACGTATATTAGTGATGGTACACTAATAAATCTAGATGAACCTAATAGCTTTAAGGAAGCCATGGTAGGCCCGGAGTATGCAAAATGGAAAGAGGCAATGGACAGCGAGATCCAGTCCATGTATGACAACCAAGTTTGGAATTTGGTTGATAATGTGCCCGGACGTAAGACCGTTGGGTGCAAATGGATCTTCAAGAAGAAGACCGATGTGGATGGAAATGTACACACATATAAGGCGTGATTGGTTGCGAAGGGCTTTACTCAAACTCCCGGAGTTGACTATGATGAGACCTTCTCACCAGTTGCGAAGATAAAATCTATTAGAGTAATGCTAGCAATTGCCGCATTTCATGATTATGAGATTTGGAAAATGGATGTCAAAACCGCTTTCCTTAACGGGAAGTTGGCTGAGGATGTTTACATGGCTCAGCCAGAGGGTTTTGTTGATCCGAAGCATCCGAATAGAGTGTGTAAGCTTGAGAAGTCCATCTATGGACTTAAGCAAGCGTCTCGTAGATGGAATCTTTGCTTCGATGAGAAAGTCAAAGAGTTTGGATTTGTACGAAGTGAAAATGAATCGTGTGTATATGTCAAAGCCAGTGGGAGCATAGTTAGCTTTCTCGTTTTTTATGTCGATGACATATTGCTCATAGGAAACGACGTCCCGACTCTGCAGGAAGTTAAGTCCTGGCTCGGGAAGTGCTTTGCTATGAAGGACCTCGGAGAGGCTTCTTATATTTTGGGAATAAGGATAGTGAGAGAAAGAAGTAAGAGACTAATAGGACTTAGTCAGAACACTTACTTAGATAAGGTACTAAAACATTTTAGTATGGAAAACTCGAAGAAGGGAGAATTACCGATACAAAGTAATGCCAAGTTGAGTAAGACTCAAAGCCCGAGTACTGAAGCTGAAATAGTAGAAATGAGCCGAGTACCATACGCTTCCGCAGTTGGCTCAATCATGTATGCTATGACTTGTACTCGCCTTGATGTAGCCATTGCTTTAAGCATGGTTAGCAGATATCAAGGGAATCCTGGCAAAGCCCATTAGATTGCGGTTAAGAATATCCTTAAGTACCTTCGGAGGATGAAGGAACGGTTCTTAGTCCTCGGAGGGAGTGATGACTTGAAGGTGTGAGGGTATAGTGACGCCAGCTTTCAAACCGACCGAGACAACTACCATTCGCAGTCGGGCTGGGTCTTTACCCTGAATGGAGGAGCAGTGACTTGGAAAAGTTCCAAGCAGGAAACCGTAGCTGATTCAACATGCGAATCAGAGTACACTGCAGCGAGGGAAGCGTCGAAGGAGGCGATATGGTTAATGAACTTCATCGGTGATCTTGGAGTTGTACCTGCCATAAAGGTGCCCATGGAGATTTTCTGTGATAATGAAGGAGCGGTTGCCTTGACCAAGGAACCGAGAGATCATGGTAGATCTCGACATATCGACAGAAAATATCACTTTATTAGACATCGTGTAGAAGAAGGACAACTCATAGTGAAGAGGATATCATCAGAAGATAACCCAGCAGATCCGCTTACGAAGGGACTGAGTAGGGTTAAGCACTTGCAGTATGCTAGGAGTATTGGGCTGAAGGATGATATTAGTATAGATTAGATAGTAGTAGAAACGTGTAATAGATAAATGTAATTAACATTTGATGATTAAATAAAAGAGTATTATTTATGAGTAATGTTACTGTCTTATGTTAACTGTTTAACTATTGTTTCATTTTGCATGTTTTGACTTCTAGAATAATTGAGTTTATTAAGAATAATCGAATTGTTCAAATTGTCCACAATCGTTCATATGTTGGAAGTAGATGTGAATGAAGATTGTCATGAATTGGTGTGTAGATTGTCTAAATGGTATTAGACATAGCAAAAGTTTGCTGCAACGTTCATGAGTGCTTATGAACTAGTTTTGAGCATTGGAACAAACCCGTGCTTGCTGGAATCACATTATGGAATATGATAAAAAGGTGATCGCAAGACGATAATATCATATAGTCTTAAAACCTAGATATATGGTTTGTTATTTGTTAATTGATTGTACATTGATAATGCGAAACCACATCAGTAACTTGATGTTATAAAACGCATTGTTGTGTATAGTTGATTAATGAATAAGTAAATGCATATAAGTCGAAGTTTATCTGTTACTTTTATCCCAAGAGGGTAAAAGCGATATCTCGGCCGCTCGATGATTTGATTTGACTTATGTGTCAGGCCCGGTCAGAACTGAATTGATGTGTTCGATTAAGTTCTATGTCAAATAAATCGAAGATCGAGAAACCAAATGCTAGACAAATTGGTTCCATATAAATGTCAGCATGATATCTAAACAGAGGATTGTACGATCCCTTATCTAAAGGACATGATTGATTAGATCAGAGTTTGACAGCGTCTTTGAGAGCTACGATTGCTAATCGGAATATACTTGTATATATAGTTACTAGGGGTGTAAACAAGCCGAGTCAAGCGGAACACTATAAAGCTCGAAGCTCGACTCGACAAAAATACTCGAGCTTGAAGCTCGGCTCGAACTCGACTTGAGCCTTGATTTTAAACACGAGCTCGGGCTCGTGAAATACTCGACAGTCTCGAGCTCAGCTCGGCTCGGCTCGACTAATATATGTATATATTTTTTAAAAACACTAAATTAAGTAATAACTATTAAAACATTCCATATTAGGCAAGTATTTGACCCGATTGTGCATGGTCCTTTTGGGTTGCCTTCACCATAGCAACTTGACAGGATGATTTATAATGATAATAATAATAATAATAATAATAATAGAAGTCAAGCAATCATATGGTATATTCAACATCTTTTGCGGATCCGCAACACCTCCAACACCTCATACTCACTCACTCTTGAATGATAATTAATTTGAAATGTTGAACAATACTCTTGTGAACAATGGAGGATTCATACACATTACACTCTTATAGTAATAATAATAATAATAAAAATAATAATAATAATAATAATAATAATAAAAGAAGTCAAGCAATCATATGGTATATTCAACATCTTTTGCGGATCCGCAACACCTCCAACACCTCATACTCACTGTCTCTTGAATGATAATTAATTTGAAATGTTGAACAATACTCTTGTGAACAATGGAGGATTCATACACATTACACTCTTATAGTAGTTGGATCATTAATTCACAACCTAATGTTTCATGGTGATTAATTACACAAAAGGAATAGAATATGATACTGGGAGTAGTAGTTGGTAGAGTACATTGTATTAAGCTACTATACTTTTTTTAATTGACTCTTTTGTTAGAAACAAATTAATCTGGTTGTTAAAGAGTTAATGTCACATTTATATCAGAAGAAAATTCAGGTTTCATTATTTTGGACCTTCAAATAATCAATAAGAAAATCAGTTTAATTGGACACAGGAGCAACACCCATTGGCTCTTTAAGCATATATAAAGTTATTTAAAATCCAATGATAACGAAATAGTATAAAATTAGGGGGATCATTTTGTCATTTTTAGTTAAATGCTAGCATGCAAACACGTGGTAGAAAATATATAATTACTAACAGAAAAGAAACAGAATAATTATACCAAAAATATATTCTCCAAGGCGGCCGCCCGACATGTATTCGTACACCAGCAGCCTTTCATCTTCATGTTGGTAGTAGCCCACCAACGACACCAAATTGGGATGTCGGAGACGTCCCAGAATAACAATCTCCGTGTCAAATTCTTTGATTCCTTGTCCTGCTTCTCCTCTCCGTTCTGGACCAGCCGTTTTACAACAACTTCCTATTGAATAATCCAAGAATTTTTTTAAACGAATATCATTTATTTACTAACAATTAAGATTTATGTACTTGCTTGCCCACATTCCAAAAATCCCTTGTAGACACGCCCAAAACCTCCTTGACCTAAAAATTGCGACAATTGAATTCCTTTGTTGCTGCCTTAAGTTCGGCATAGAAGAATACTCTCCCGCTCATTGCTCCGGCTCCGGCTCCTACTCCGTAGCGACATTCTTTCCCTTATCTATAGTTGCAAATGCCAAAAACAAAGATAAGTTCAATCAATTGTTATTCTCATTGCACAATAATAATAATAATAATAATAATAATAATAATAATAATAATAATAATAATAATAATAATAATAATAATAATAATACTAATACTAATAATAATAATAATAATAATAATATTATTATTATTATTATTATTATTATTATTATTATTTTTCAAATCCATATACAGATAATATTTAAAACGCCATCCCAACAATAATTACCAAGAGCTAAATAATAGAACAATAATACTTTCACATTATAAAAAGAAAAGGGTCCAACATGCTTCCATACCCTGTTTTCCGATTTGACTGGAATATTGCCGGGTTATACTACGAGACTTTTACCATGCATTCCAGCTCCAACCTATTTTGGATAGGTAACTTCACTGTAGTTGCTTTAGCAATACTCAGCAAACCCATGCTCGTTATCCATACATCTAACGAAGGAAACAAAATTAGGTTGTGCTGAGTATTGCTCAAGGATTTACAGTGAAATTACCTATCCAAAATAGGTTACAACTGGAATGCTCGGTAAAAGTCTGGTAGAATAACCCGACAATATTCCGGTCAAAGCGGAAAACAAAGTACGGAAGCATGTTGGACCCTTTTCTATTTATAATGTGAAAGTATTATTGTTTCTATTATTTAGCTCTTGGTAATTATAAAGAAACTTGTTAAAAAATACTTTGCTGTTAAAATAAATTAAAAAATTTATATTAAAGAATGATATTAATCTTATATATGTTAACCAATTTAAATTTAGTATTTCAAATGTTGGAAAATGATAATAATAATAATAATAATAATAATAATAATAATAATAATAATAATAATAATAATAATAATAATAATAATAATATAATAATAATAATAATGATAACAATAATATAATAATAACAATAATAATAATAATAATAATAATAATAATAATAATAGAAGTCCAGCAACCATATTGTATCTTCAACAGCTTTTGCAGATCCGCAGCACCTCCAACACCTCATACTCACTCCCTATTGAATGATAATTAATTTGAAATGTTGAACAATACTCTTGTGAACAATGGAGAATTCATACACATTACACTCTTATAGTAGTTGGATCATTAATTCACAAACTAATGTTCCATAGTGATTAATTATACGAAAGGAATAGAATATGATATTGGGGAGTAGTAGTTGGTAGAGTACATTGTATCTAAGCTACTATACTTTTTTTAAATGACTCTTTTGTTAGAAACAGATTAGGTTGTTAAAGAGTTAAAGTCACATTTATATCAGAAGAAAATTCGGTTTCATTATTTTGGACCTTCAAATAATCAATCAGAAAATCAGTTTAATTGGACACACGAGCACCACCCATTGACACTTTAAGCATATATAAAGTTATTTAAAATCCAATGATAACGAAATAGTATAAAATTAGGGGGATCATTTTGTCATTTTTAGTTAAATGCTAGCATGCAAACACGTGGTAGAAAATATATAATTAGTAACAGAAAAGAAATAGAATAATTATACAAAAAATATGTTCTCCAAGGCGGCCGTCCAACATGTATTCGTACACCAGTAGCCTTTCATCTTCAAGTTGGCAGTAGCTCACCAACGACACCAAATTGGGATGTCGGAGACGTCCCATCATAACAATCTCCGTGTCAAATTCTTTGATTCCTAGTCCTGCTTCTCCTCTCCGTTCAGGACCAGCCGTTTTACAGCAACTTCCTATTGAATAATCCAAGAATTTTTTTAAACAAATATCATTTATTTACTAACAATTAAGATTTATGTACTTACTTGCCCACATTCCAAAAATCCCTTGTAGACACGCCCAAAACCTCCTTGACCTAAAAAATTGCGACAATTGAATTCCTTTGTTGCTGCCTTAAGTTCGGCATAGAAGAATACTCTCCCGCTCATTGCTCCGGCTCCGGCTCCGTACCGATATTCTTTCCCTTATCTACAGCTGCAAATGCCAAAAACAAAGATAAGTTCAATCAATGGTTATTCTCATTGCACAATAATAATAATAATAATAATAATAATATTTTTGAAATCCATAGACAGATAGTATTCAAAACGTCATCCCAACAATAATTACCAAGAGCTAAATAATAGAACAATAATACTTACACATTATAAAAAGTAAAGGGTCCAACATGCTTCCGTACCCTGTTTTCCGCTTTGACCGGAATATTGCCGGGTTATACTACGAGACTTTTACCAAGCATTCCAGCTCCAACCTATTTTGGATAGGTAATTTCACTGTAGTTGTTTCAGCAATACTCAGCAAACCCATACTCGTTATCCATACACCTAACGTTGGAAACAAAATTAGGTTGTGCTGAGTATTGTTCAAGGAACTACAGTGAAATTACCTATCCAAAATAGGTTACAACTGGAATGCTCGGTAAAAGTCAGGTAGTATAACCCGACAATATTCCGGTCAAAGCGGAAAACAAAGTACGGAAGCAGGTTGGACCCTTTTCTTTTTATAATGTGAAAATATTATTGTTTTATTATTTATCTCTTGGTAATTATAAGGAAACTTGTTAAAAAATACTTTGCTGTTAAAATAAATTAAAATTTTTATATTAAAGAATGATATTAATCTTATATCCGGTAACCAATTTAAATTTAGTATTTCAGATGTCGGAAAATGATGATGATAATAATAATAATAATAATAATAATAATAATAATAATAATAATAATAATAATAATAGAAGTCAAGCAATCATATTGTATCTTCAACATCTTTTGCAGATCCGCAGCACCTCCAACACCTCATACTCACTCACTCTTGAATGATAATTAATTTGAAATGTTGAACAATACTCTTGTGAACAATGGACGATTCATACACATTACACTCTTATATTAGTTGGATCATTAATTCACAACCTAATGTTTCAGGGTGATTAATTACACGAAAGGAATAGAATATGATACTGGGGAGTAGTAGTTGGTAGAGTACATTGTATCTAAGCTACTATACTTTTTTTAATTGACTCTTTTGTTAGAATTAAATTAACCTGGTTGTTAAAGAGTTAACGTCACATTTATATCAGAAGAAAATTCAGGTTTCATTATTTTGGACCTTCAAATAATCAATCAGAAAATCAGTTTAATTGGACACACGAGCACCACCCATTGGCTCTTTAAGCATATATAAAATTATTTAAAATCCAATGATAACGAAATACTATAAAATTAGGGGGATCATTTTGTCATTTTTAGTTAAATGCTAGCATGCAAACACGTGGTAGAAAATATATAATTACAAACAGAAAAGAAACAGAATAATTATACCAAAATTATGTTCTCCAAGGCGGCCGCCCGACATGTATTCGTACACCAGCAGCCTTTCATCTTCATGTTGGCAGTAGCCCACCAACGACACCAAATTGGGATGTCGGAGACGTCCCAGCATAACAATCTCCGTGTCAAATTCTTTGATTCCTTGTCCTGCTTCTACTCTCCGTTCTGGACCAGCCGTTTTACAGCAACTTCCTATTGAATAATCCAAGAATTTTTTTAAACGAATATCATTTATTTACTAACAATTAAGATTTATGTACTTACTTGCCTACATTCCAAAAATCCCTTGTAGACACGCCCAAAACCTCCTTGACCTAAAAAATTGCGACAATTGAATTCCTTTGTTGCCGCCTTAAGTTCGGCATAGAAGAATACTCTCCCACTCATTGCTCCGGCTCCGTCTCTGGCTCCGTAGCGACATTCTTTCCCTTATCTATAGCTGCAAATGCCAAAAACAAAGATAAGGTCAATCAATGGTTATTCTCATTGCACAATAATAATAATAATAATAATAATAATAATAATAATAATAATAATAATAATAATAATAATAATAATATTTTTAAAATCCATAAACAAATAATATTCAAAACACCATCTCAACAATAATTACCAAGAGCTAAATAATAGAACAATAATACTTTCACATTATAAAAAGAAAAGGGTCAAACATGCTTCCGTACCCTGTTTTCCGCTTTGACCGGAATATTGTCGGGTTATACTACGAGACTTTTACCAAGCATTCCAGCTCCAACCTATTTTGGATAGGTAACTTCACTGTAGTTGCTTCAGCAATACTCAGCAAACCCATACTCGTTATCCATACACCTAACGTAGGAAACAAAATTAGGTTGTGCTGAGTATTGCTCAAGGAACTACAGTGAAATTACCTATCCAAAATAGGTTGCAACTGGAATGCTCGGTAAAAGTCTGGTAGTATAACCCGACAATATTCCGGTCAAAGCGGAAAACAAAGTACGGAAGCTTATTGAACCCTTTTCTTTTTATAATGTGAAAATATTATTGTTCTATTATTTAGCTCTTGGTAATTATAAGGAAACTTGTTAAAAAATACTTTGCTGTTAAAATAAATTAAAAATTTTATATTAAAGAATGATATTAATTTTATATCCGTTAACCAATTTAAATTTAGTATTTCAAATGTCGGAAAATGATAATAATAATAATAATAATAATAATAATAATAATAACAATAATAATAATAATAATAATAATAATAATAATAATAATAAAATAATAATAATAATAATAATAATAATAATAATAATAATAATAATAATAATAAAAGAAGTCCAGCAACCATATTGTATCTTCAACATCTTTTGCAGATCCACAACACCTCCAACACCTCATACTCACTCTCTCTTGAATGATAATTAATTTGAAATGTTGAACAATACTCTTGTGAACAATGGAGGATTCATATACATTACACTCTTATAGTAGTTGGATCATTAATTCACAAACTAATGTTTCATGGTAATTAATTACACGAAAGGAATAGAATATGATACTGGGGAGTAGTAGTTGGTAGAGTACATTGTATCTAAGCTACTATACTTTTTTTAATTGAGTCTTTTGTTAGAAACAAATTAATCTGGTTTTTAAAGAGTTAAAGTCACATTTATATCAGAAGAAAATTCAGGTTTCATTATTTTAGACCTTCAAATTATCAATAAGAAAATCAGTTTAATTGGACACAGGAGCAACACCCATTGGCTCTTTAAGCATATATAAAGTTATTTAAAATCCAATGATTACGAAATAGTATAAAATTAGGGGGATCATTTTGTCATTTTTAGTTAAATGCTAGCATGCAAACACGTGGTAGAAAATATATAATTACTAACAGAAAAGAAACAGAATAATTATACAAAAAATATATTCTCCAAGGCGGCCGCCCGACATGTATTCGTACACCAGCAGCCTTTCATTTTCATGTTGGTAGTAGCCCACCAACGACACCAAATTGGGATGTCGGAGACGTCCCAGTATAACAATCTCCGTGTCAAATTCTTTAATTCCTTGTCATGCTTCTCCTCTCCGTTCAGGACCAGCCGTTTTACATCAACTTCCTATTGAATAATCCAAGAATTTTTTTTAAACGAATATCTTTTATTTACTAACAATTAAGATTTATGTACTTACTTGCCCACATTCCAAAAATCCCTTGTAGACACGCCCAAAACCTCCTTGACCTTAAAAATTGCGACAATTGAATTCCTTGGTTGCCGCCTTAAGTTTGGCATAGAAGAATACTCTCCCACTCATTGCTCCGGCTCCGGCTCCGGCTCCGGCTCCGTAGCGACATTCTTTCCCTTATCTATAGTTGCAAATGCCAAAAACAAAGATAAGGTCAATCAATGGTTATTCTCATTGCACAACAATAATAATAATAATAATAATAATAATAATAATAATAATAATAATAATAATATTTTTAAAATCCATAGACAGATAATATTCAAAACACCATCTCAACAATAATTACCAAGAGCTAAATAATAGAACAATAATACTTTCACATTATAAAAAGAAAAGGGTCAAACATGCTTCCGTACCCTGTTTTCCGCTTTGACCGGAATATTGTCGGGTTATACTACGAGACTTTTACCAAGCATTCCAGCTCCAACCTATTTTGGATAGGTAACTTCACTGTAGTTGCTTCAGCAATACTCAGCAAACCCATACTCGTTATCCATACACCTAACGTAGGAAACAAAATTAGGTTGTGCTGAGTATTGCTCAAGGAACTACAGTGAAATTACCTATCCAAAATAGGTTGCAACTGGAATGCTCGGTAAAAGTCTGGTAGTATAACCCGACAATATTCCGGTCAAAGCGGAAAACAAAGTGCGGAAGCATATTGAACCCTTTTCTTTTTATAATGTGAAAATATTATTGTTCTATTATTTAGCTCTTGGTAATTATAAGGAAACTTGTTAAAAAATATTTTGCAGTTAAAATAAATTAAAAATTTTATATTAATGAATGATATTAATCTTATATCCGTTAACCAATTTAAATTTAGTATTTCAAATGTCGGAAAATGAATAATAATAATAATAATAATAATAATAATAATAATAATAATAATAATGATAACAATAATAATAATAATAATAATAATAATAATAATAATAATAATAATAATAATAGAAGTCAAGCAATCATATTGTATCTTCAACATCTTTTGCAGATCCGCAGCACCTCCAACACGTCATACTCACTCACTCTTGTATGATAATTAATTTGAAATGTTGAACAATACTCTTGTGAACAATGGAGGATTCATACACATTACACTCTTATAGTAGTTGGATCATTAATTCACAACCTAATGTTTCTTGGTGATTAATTACACGAAAGGAATAGAATATGATACTATGGAGTAGTAGTTGGTAGAGTACATTGTATCTATGCTACTATACTTTTTTTAATTGACTCTTTTGTTAGAAACAGATTAATCTGGTTGTTAAAGAGTTAAAGTCACATTTATATCAGAAGAAAATTCAGGTTTCATTATTTTGGACCTTCAAATAATCAATCAGAAAATCAGTTTAATTGGACACACGAGCACCACCCATTGGCTGTTTAAGCATATATAAAGTTATTTAAAATCCAATGATAACGAAATAGTATAAAATTAGGGGGATCATTTTGTCATTTTTAGTTAAACGCTAGCATGCAAACACGTGGTAGAAAATATATAATTACTAACAGAAAAGAAACAGAATAATTATACCAAAAATATGTTCTCCAAGGCGGCCGCCCGACATGTAATCGTACACCAGCAGCCTTTCATCTTCATGTTGGCAGTAGCCCACCAACGACACCAAATTGGGATGTCGGAGACGTCCCAGCATAACAATCTTCGTGTCAAATTATTTGATTCCTTGTCCTGCTTCTCTTCTCCGTTCAGGACCAGCCGTTTTACAGCAACTTGCTATTGAATAATCCAAGAATTTTTTTAAACGAATATAATTTATTTACTAACAATTAAAATTTATGTACATACTTGCCCACATTTCAAAAATCCCTTGTAGACATGCCCAAAACCTCCTTGACCTAAAAAATTGCGACAATTGAATTCCTTTGTTGCTGCCTTAAGTTCGGCATAGAAGAATACTCTTCCGCTCATTGCTCTGGCTCCGGCTCCGGCTCCGTAATGACATTCTTTCCCTTATCTATAGCTGCAAATGCCAAAAACAAAGATAAGGTCAATCAATGGTTATTCTCATTGCACAATAATAATAATAATAATAATAATAATAATAATAATAATAATAATAATAATAATAATAATAATATTTTTAAAATCTATAGACAGATAATATTCAAAACACCATCTCAACAATAATTACCAAGAGCTAAATAATAGAACAATAATACTTTCACATTATAAAAAGAGAAGGGTCCAACATGCTTCCGTACCCTGTTTTCCGCTTTGACCGGAATATTGTCGGGTTATACTACGAGACTTTTACCTAGCATTCCAGCTCCAACCTATTTTGGATAGGTAACTTCACTGTAGTTGCTTCAGCAATACTCAGCAAACCCATACCCGTTATCCATACACCTAACGTAGGAAACAAAATTAGGTTGTGCTGAGTATTGCTCAAGGAAATACAGTGAAATTACCTATCCAAAATAGGTTGCAACTGGAATGCTCGGTAAAAGTCTGGTAGTAGAACCCGACAATATTCTGGTCAAAGCGGAAAACAAAGTACGGAAGCATGTTGGACCATTTTCTTTTTATAATGTGAAAATATTATTGTTCTATTATTTAGATCTTGGTAATTATAAGGAAACTTGTTAAAAAATACTTTGTTGTTAAAATAAATTAAAAATTTTATATTAAAGAATGATATTAATCTAATATCCGTTAACCAATTTAAATTTAGTAGTTAAAATATCGGAAAATGATAATAATAATATAATAATAATAATAATAATATAATAATAATAATAATAATAATAATAATAGAAGTCCAGCAACCATATTGTATCTTCAACATCTTTTGCAGATCCACAACACCTCCAACACCTCATACTCACTCTCTCTTGAATGATAATTAATTTGAAATGTTGAACAATACTCTTGTAAACAATGGAGGATTCATACACATTACACTCTTATAGTAGTTGGATCATTATTTCACAACCTAATGTTTCATGGTGATTAATTACACGAAAGGAATAGAATATGATACTGGGGAGTAGTAGTTGGTAGAGTACATTGTATCTAAGCTACTATACATTTTTTAATTGACTCTTTTGTTAGAAACAAATTAATCTAGTTGTTAAAGAGTTAAAGTCACATTTATATCAGAAGAAAATTCAGGTTTCATTATTTTGGACCTTCAAATAATCAATCAGAAAATCAGTTTAATTGGACACACAAGGACCACCCATTGGCTCTTTAAGCATATATAAAGTTATTTAAAATCCAATGATAACGAAATAATATAAAATTAGGGGGATCATTTTGTTATTTTTAGTTAAATGCTAGCATTCAAACACGTGGTAGAAAATATCTAATTACTAACAGAAAAGAAACAGAATAATTATACCAAAAATATGTTCTCCAAGACGGCTGCCCGACATGTATTCGTACACCAGCAGCCTTTCATCTTCATGTTGGCAGTAGCCTACCAACGACACCAAATTAGGATGTCGGAGACGTCCCAACATAACAATCTCCGTGTCAAATTCTTTGATTCCTTGTCCTGCTTCTCCTCTCCGTTCTGGACCAACCGTTTTGCAGCAACTTCCTATTGAATAATCCAAGAATTGTTTTTAAACGAATATCATTTATTTACTAACAATTAAGATTTATGTACTTACTTGCCCACATTCCAAAAATCCCTGGTAGACACGCCCAAAACCTCCTTGACCTAAAAATTGCGACAATTGAATTCCTTTGTTGCTACCTTAAGTTCGGCATAGAAGAATACTCTCCCGCTCATTGCTCTGGCTCTGGCTCCGTAGCGACATTCTTTCCCTTATCTATAGCTGCAAATGCCAAAAAGAAAGATAAGTTCAATCAATTGTTATTCTCATTGCACAACAACAACAACAACAACAACAACAGCAACAACAACAACAACAACAACAACAACAACAACAACAACAATAATAATAATAATAATAATAATAATAATAATAATAATAATAATAATAATAATAATAATAATAATATTTTTCAAATCCATAGATAGATAATATTTAAAACGCCATCCCAAAAATAATTACCAAGAGCTAAATAATTGAACAATAATACTTTCACATTATAAAAAGAAAAGGGTCCAACATGCTTCCGTACCTGTTTTTCGCTTTGACTGGAATATTGTCAGGTTATACTACGAGACTTTTACCAAGCATTCCAGCTCCAACCTATTTTGGATAGGTAACTTCACTGTAGTTGCTTCAGCAATACTCAGCAAACCCATACCCGTTATCCATACACCTAACGTAGGAAACAAAATTAGGTTGTGCTGAGTATTGCTCAAGGAAATACAGTGAAATTACCTATCCAAAATAGGTTGCAACTGGAATGCTCGGTAAAAGTCTGGTAGTAGAACCCGACAATATTCTGGTCAAAGCGGAAAACACAGTACGGAAGCATGTTGGACCCTTTTCTTTTTATAATGTGAAAATATTATTGTTCTATTATTTAGATCTTGGTAATTATAAGGAAACTTGTTAAAAATACTTTGCTGTTAAAATAAATTAAAAATTTTATATTAAAGAATGATATTAATCTAATATCCGTTAACCAATTTAAATTTAGTAGTTAAAATATCGGAAAATGATAATAATATAATAATAATAATAATAATAATAATAGTAATAATAATAATAATAATAGAAGTCCAGCAACCATATTGTATCTTCAACATCTTTTGCAGATCCACAACACCTCCAACACCTCATACTCACTCTCTCTTGAATGATAATTAATTTGAAATGTTGAACAATACTCTTGTGAACAATGGAGGATTCATACACATTACACTCTTATAGTAGTTGGATCATTAATTCACAAACTAATGTTTCATGGTAATTAATTACACGAAAGGAATAGAATATGATACTGGGGAGTAGTAGTTGGTAGAGTACATTGTATCTAAGCTACTATACTTTTTTTAATTGACTCTTTTGTTAGAAACAAATTAATCTGGCTTTTAAAGAGTTAAAGTCACATTTATATCAGAAGAAAATTCAGGTTTCATTATTTTGGACCTTCAAATAATCAATAAGAAAATCAGTTTAATTGGACACAGGAGCAACACCCATTGGCTCTTTAAGCATATATAAAGTTATTTAAAATCCAATGACAACGAAATAGTATAAAATTAGGGGGATCATTTTGTCATTTTTAGTTAAATGCTAGTATGCAAACACGTGGTAGAAAATATATAATTACTAACAGAAAAGAAACAAAATAATTATACAAAAAATATGTTCTCCATGGCGGCCGCCCAACATGTATTCGTACACCAGCAGCCTTTCATCTTCATGTTGGCAGTAGCCCACCAACGACACCAAATTGGGATGTCGGAGACGTCCCAGCATAACAATCTCCATGTCAAATTCTTTGATTCCTTGTCCTGCTTCTCCTCTCCGTTCAGGACCAGCCGTTTTATAGTAACTTCCTATTGAATAATCCAAGAATTTTTTTAAACGAATATCATTTATTTACTAACAATTAAGATTTATGTACTTACTTGCCCACATTCAAAAAATCCCTTGTAGACACGCCCAAAACCTCCTTGACCTAAAAAATTGCGACAATTGAATTCCTTGGTTGCCGCCTTAAGTTCGACATAGAAGAATACTCTCCCGCTCATTGCTCCGGCTCCGGCTCCGGCTCCGTAGCGATATTCTTTCCCTTATCTATAACTGCAAATGCCAAAAACAAAGATAAGTTCAATCAATGGTTATTCTCATTGCACAATAATAATAATAATAATAATAATAATAATAATAATAATAATAATAATAATAATACGGAAGCATGTTGGACCCTTTTCTTTTTATATTGTGAAAGTATTATTGTTCTAATATTTAGCTCTTGGTAATTATAAGGAAACTTGTTAAAAAAATACTTTGCTGCTAAAATAAATTAAAAATTTTATATTAAGGAATGATATTAATCTTATATCCGTTAACCAATTTAAATTTAGTATTTCAAATGTCGGAAAATGATAATAATAATAATAATAATAATAATAATAATAATAATAATAATAATAGAAGTCAAGCAATCATATTGTATCTACAACACTTTTTGCAGATCTGCAACACCTCCAACACCTCATACTCACTCACTCTTGAATGATAATTAATTTGATATGTTGAACAATACTCTTGTGAACAATGGAGGATTCATACACATTACACTCTTATAGTAGTTGGATCATTAATTCACAACCTAATGTTTCATGGTGATTAATTACACGAAAGGAATAGAATATGATACTGGGGAGTAGTACTTGGTAGAGTACATTGTATCTAAGCTACTATACTTTTTTTAATTGACTCTTTTGTTAGAAATAGATTAATCTGGTTGTTAAAGAGTTAAAGTCACATTTATATCAGAAGAAAATTCAGGTTTCATTATTTTGGACCTTCAAATAATCAATCAGAAAATCAGTTTAATTGGACACACGAGCACCACCCATTGGCTCTTTAAGCATATATAAAGTTATTTACAGTCCAATGATAACGAAATAGTATAAAATTAGAGGGATCATTTTGTCATTTTCAGTTAAATGCTAGCATGCAAACACGTGGTAGAAAATATATAATTACTAACAGAAAAGAAACAGAATAATTATACAAAAAATATGTTCTCCAAGGCAGCCGCCCCACATGTATTCGTACACCATCAGCCTTTCGTCTTCATGTTGGCAGTAGCCCACCAACGACATCAAATTGGGATGTCGGAGACGTCCCAACATAACAATCTCCGTGTCGAATTCTTTGATTCCTTGTCCTGCTTCTCCTCTCCGTTCAGGACCAGCCGTTTTACAGCAACTTCCTATTGAATAATACAAGAATTTTTTTAAACGAATATAATTTATTTACTAACAATTAAGATTTATGTACATACTTGCCCACATTCCAAAAATCCCTGGTAGACACGCCCAAAACCTCCTTGACCTAAAAAATGTGACAATTGAATTCCTTTGTTGCTGCCTTAAGTTCGGCATAGAAGAATACTCTCCCGCTCATTTATCCGGCTCCGTAGCGACATTCTTTCCCTTATCTATAGCTACAAATGCCAAAAACAAAGATAAGTTCAATCAATTGTTATTCTCATTGCACAATAATAATAATAATAATAATAATAATAATAATAATAATAATATTTTTCAAATCCATAGACAGATAATATTCAAAACGCCATCCCAACAATAATTACCAAGAGCTAAATAATAGAACAATAATACTTTCACAAAAAGAAAAGGGTCCAAAATGCTTCCGTAGCCTGTTTTCTGCTTTGACGGGAATATTGCCGGGTTATAATACGAGACTTTTACCAAGCATTCCCGCTCCAACCTATTTTAGATAGGTAACTTCACTGTAGTTGCTTCAACAATACTCAGCAAACCCATACTCGTTATCCATACACCTAACGTAGGAAACAAAATTAGGTTGTGCTGAGTATTGCTCAAGGAACTACAGTGAAATTACCTATCCAAAATAGGTTGCAACTGGAATGCTCGGTAAAAGTCTGGTAGTATAACCCGACAATATTCCGGTCAAAGTGGAAAACAAAGTACGGAAGCATGTTGGACCCTTTTCTTTTTATAATGTGAAAGTATTATTGTTCTATTATTTAGCTCTTGGTAATTATAAGGAAACTTGTTAAAAAATACTTTGTTGTTAAAATAAATTTAAAATTCTATATTAAAGAATGATATTAATCTTATATCCGTTAACCAATTTAAATTTAGTATTTCAAATGTCGGAAAATGATAAGAATAATAATAATAATAATAATAATAATAATAATGATAACAATAATAATAATAATAATAATAATAATAATAATAATAATAATAATAGAAGTCAAGCAATTATATTGTATCTTCAACATCTTTTGCAGATCCGCAGCACCTCTAAGACCTCATACTCACTCACTCTTGAATGATAATTAATTTGAAATGTTGAACAATACACTTGTTGACAATGGAGGATTCATACACATTACACTCTTATAGTAGTTGGATCATTAGTTCACAACCTAATGTTTCATGGTGATTAATTACACGAAAGGAATAGAATATGATACTTGGGAGTAGTAGTTGGTAGAGTAGATTGTATCTAAGCTACCATTCTTTTTTTAATTGACTCTTTTGTTAGAAACAAATTAATCTGGTTGTTAAAGAGTTAAAGTCACATTTATATCAGAAGAAAATTCAGGTTTCATTATTTTGGACCTTCAAATAATCAATCAGAAAATCAGTTTAATTTGACACACGAGGACCACCCATTGGCTCTTTAAGCATATATAAAGTTATTTAAAATCCAATGATAACGAAATAGTATAAAATTAGGTGGATCATTTTGTCATTTTTAGTTAAATGCTAGCATGCAAACACGTGGTAGAAAATATATAATTACTAACAAAAAAGAAACAGAATAATTATACAAAAAATATGTTCTCCAAGGCGGTCGCCCAACATGTATTCGTACACCAGCAGCCTTTCATCTACATGTTGGTAGTAGCCCACCAACGACACCAAATTGGGATGTCGGAGACGTCCCAGTATAACAATCTCCGTGTCAAATTCTTTGATTCCTTGTCCTGCTTCTCCTCTCCGTTCAGGACCAGCCGTTTTTCAGCAACTTCCTATTCAATAATCTAAGAATTTTTTTAAACGAAATATCATTTATTTACTAACAATTAAGATTTATGTACTTACTTGCCCACATTCCAAAAATCCCTTGTAGACACGCCCAAAACCTCCTTGACCTAAAAAATTGCGACAATTGAATTCCTTTGTTGCTACCTTTAGTTCGGCATAGAAGAATACTCTCCCGCTCATTGCTCCGGCTCCGGCTTCGGCTCCGTAGCGACATTCTTTCCCTTATCTATAGCTGCAAATGCCAAAAACAAAGATAAGTTCAATCAATGGTTTTTCCCATTGCACAATAATAATAATAATAATAATAATAATAATAATAATAATAATAATAATATTTTTCAAATCCATAGACAAATAATATTCAAAACGCCATCCCAACAATAATTACCAAGAGCTAAATAATAGAACAATAATACTTTCACATTATAAAAAGAAAAGGGTCCAACATGCTTCCGTACCCTTTTTTCCGCTTTGACCGGAATATTGCTAGGTTATACTACGAGACTTTTACCAAGCATTCCAGCTCCAACCTATTTTGGATAGGTAACTTCACTGTAGTTGCTTCAGCAATACTCAGCAACCCCATACTCGTTATCCATACACCTAACGTCGGAAACAAAATTAGGTTGTGCTGAGTATTGCTCAAGGAAATACAGTGAAATTACCTATCCAAAATAGGTTGCAACTGGAATGCTCGGTAAAAGTCTGGTAGTATAACCCGACAATATTCCGGTCAAAGCGGAAAACAAAGTACGGAAGCATTTTGGACCCTATTCTTTTTATAATGTGAAAATATTATTGTTCTATTATTTAGCTCTTGGTAATTATAAGGAAACTTGTTAAAAAATACTTTGATGTTAAAATAAATTAAAATTTTTATATTAAAAAATGATATTAATCTTATATCCGTTAACCAATTTAAATTTAGTATTTCAAATGTCGGAAAATGATAATAATAATAATAATAATAATAATAATAATACTAATAATAATAATAATAAGAATAATAATAATAATGATAACAAGAATATAATAATAATAATAATAATAATAATAATAATAATAATAATAATAATAATAGAAGTCAAGCAATCATATTGTATCTTCAACATCTTTTGCAGATCCGCAGCACCTCCAACACCTCATACTCACTCACTATTGAATGATAATTAATTTGAAATGTTGAACAATACTCTTGGGAACAATGGAGGATTCATACACATTACACTCTTATAGTAGTTGGTTCATTAATTGACAACTTAATGTTTCATGGTTATTTATTACACGAAAGGAATAGAATATGATACTGGGAGTAGTAGTTGGTAGAGTACATTGTATCTAAGCTACAATACTTTTTTTAATTGACTCTTTTGTTAGAAACAGATTAATCTGGTTGTTAAAGAGTTAAAGTCACATTCATATCAGAAGAAAATTCAGGTTTCATTATTTTGGACCTTCAAATAATCAATCAGAAAATCAGTTTAATTGGACATACGAGCACCACCCATTGGCTCTTTAAGCATATATCTAGTTATTTAAAGTCCAATGATAACGAAATAGTATAAAATTAGGGGGATCATTTTGTCATTTTTAGTTAAATGCTAGCAGGCAAACACGTGGTAGAAAATATATAATTACTAACAGAAAAGAAATAGAATAATTATACCACAAATATGTTCTCCAAGGTGGCCGCCCGACATGTATTCGCACACCAGCAGCCTTTCATCTTCATGTTGGCAGTAGCCCACCAACGACACCAAATTGGGATGTCGGAGACGTCCCAGCATAACAATCTCCGTGTCAATTTCTTTGATGCCTTGTCCTGCTTCTCCTCTCCGTTCTGGACCAGCCGTTTTACAACAACTTCCTATTGAATAATCCAAGAATTTTTTTAAACGAATATCATTTATTTACTAACAATTAAGATTTATGTACTTACTTGCCTACATTTCAAAAATCCCTTGTAGACACGCCCAAAACCTCCTTGACCTAAAAAATTGCGACAATTGAATTCCTTTGTTGCTGCCTTAAGTTCGGCATAGAAGAATACTCTCCCGCTCATTGCTCCGGCTTCGGCTCCGACTCCAGCTCCGTAGTGACATTCTTTCCCTTATCTATAGCTGCAAATGCCAAAAACAAAGATAAGTTCAATCAATTGTTATTCTCTTTGCACAATAATAATAATAATAATAATAACAATAATAATAATAATAATAATAATAATAATAATATTTTTCAAATCCATAGACAGATAATATTTAAAACGTCATCCCAACAATAATTACCAAGAGCTAAATAATAGAACAATAATACTTTCACATTATAAAAAGAAAAGGGTCCAACATGCTTCCGTACCCTGTTTTCCGCTTTGACTAGAATATTGCCGGGTTACACTATGAGACTTTTACCAAGCATTCCAGCTCCAACCCATTTTGGATAGGTAACTTCACTGTAATTGCTTCAGCAATACTCACAAACCCATAGTCGTTATCCATACATCTAACGTAGGAAACAAAATAAGGTTGTGCTGAGTATTGCTCAATGAACTACAGTGAAATTACCTATCCAAAATAGGTTGCAACTGGAATGCTCGGTAAAAGTCTGGTAGTATAACCCGACAATATTCTAGTCAAAGCGGAAAACAAAGTACGGAAGCATGTTGGACCCTTTTTTTTATAATGTGAAAGTTTTATTGTTCTATTATTTAGCTCTTGGTAATTGTAAAGAAACTTGTTAAAAAAACACTTTGCTGTTAAAATAAATTAAAAAATTTATATTAAAGAATGATATTAATCTTATATCTGTTAACCAATTTAAATTTAGTATTTCAAATGTTGGAAAATGATAATAATAATTATAATAATAATAATAATCATAATAATAATAATAATAATAATAATAACAACGATAACAATAATAATAATAACATAATAATAATAATAATAATAATAATAATAATAATAATAATAATAACAGAAGTCCAGCAATCATATTGTATCTTCAACATCTTTTGCAGATCCGCAGCACCTCCAACACCTCATACTCACTCCCTCTTGAATGATAATTAATTTGAAATGTTGAACAATATTCTTGTGAACATTGGAGGATTCATATACATTACACTTTTATAGTAGTTGGATCATTAATTCACAACCTAATGTTTCATGGCGATTAATTACACGAATGGAGTAGAATATGATACTGGGGAGTAGTAGTTGGTAGAGTACATTGTATCTAAGCTACTATAATTTTTTTAATTGACTCTTTTGTTAGAAATAGATTAATCTGGTTGTTAAAGAGTTAAAGTCACATTTATATCTGAAGAAAATTCAGGTTTCATTATTTTGGACCTTCAAATAATCAATCAGAAAATCAGTTTAATTGGACACACGAGCACCACCCATTGGCTCTTTTTAAGAATATATAAAGTTATTTAAAATCCAATGGTAACGAAATAATATAAAATTAGGGGGATCATTTTGTCATTTTTAGTTAAATGCTAGCATGCAAACACGTGGTAGAAAATATATAATTAGTAACAGAAAAGAAACAGAATAATTATACAAAAAATATGTTCTCCAAGGCGGCCGCCCAACATGTATTCGTACACCAGCAGCCTTTCATCTTCATGTTTGCAGTAGCCCACCAACGACACCAAATTGGGATGTCGGAGACGTCCCAGCATAACAATCTCCGTGTCAAATTCTTTGATTCCTTGTCCTGCTTCTCCTCTCCGTTCAGGACCAGCCGTTTTACAACAATTTCCTATTGAATAATCCAAGAATTTTTTTTTAAACGAATATCATTTATTTACTAACAATTAAGATTTATGTACTTACTTGCCCACATTCCAAAAATCCCTTGTAGACACGCCCAAAACCTCCTTGACCTAAAAAATTGCGACAATTGAATTCCTTGGTTGCTGCCTTAAGTTCGGCATAGAAGAATACTCTCCCACTCATTGCTTCGGCTCCGGCTCCGGCTCCGTAGCGACATTCTTTCCCTTATCTATAGTTGCAAATGCCAAAAACAAAGATAAGTTCAGTTAATGGTTATTCTCATTGCACAATAATAATAATAATAATAATAATAATAATAATAATAATAATAATAATAATAATAATAATAATTTTCAAATCCATAGACAGATGTATGTGGACCTCTTACATACCAATGTATGTGGACCGTTTAGATCAACCACAAAGGATGGGAACCGCTTCTATGTGACATTTATCGATGACTATAGTAGATATGGGTATATCTACTTAATCAAGCAAAAGTCAGAAACGTTTGAAAAGTTCAAAGAGTTCAAGAATGAAGTGGAGAATCAATTGGGCAGGAAAATCAAGATGCTTCGATCCGATCGAGGAGGAGAGTACCTAAGTCTTGAGTTCCACGACTATCTCAAGGAGTGTGGAATAGTTTCACAATTGACGCCACCTAGGACACCAAGTTGAATGGTGTGGCAGAAAAGCGTAATCGAACCTTGTTAGACATGGTTCGCTCTATGATGAGTCGTGCTTCACTATCTATCTCATTTTGGGGGTATGGCTTAGAGACTGCCGCCCACATCCTTAACCGAGTCCCTACTAAGAAGGTTGCCAAAAACACCTCACGAGACCTGGACATGGAAAGCTCCCACGTTAGCACATATCAAGGTTTGGGGTTGTGAGACTTTCGTAAGACGAGATACTCACGACAAACTCGAACCTCGAAGTGAGCGATGTATTTTCATCGGCTACCCGCAGAAATCCTTTGGATATCTTTTCTATAGACCGAAGGACAATGTAGTCTTCGTTGCGAGGAGAGGAGTTTTCCGAGAGCGAGAACCCATAAGCCAAGGAGACAGTGGGAGGCAGATCGAGCTTGAAGAGATTCAAGATTCGATAGATGAAGGAACCTCTACCGCTGGCGCTCAACCCGAGGAGGAAACTCTGGTTGAGCCTATTAACCAGTCCTTACCTCTTAGACGTTCCGAAAGAGTTAGTGTTCAACCCCAGTTTTATGGTTTTCATATTACTACCGAAGGGGACACGTATATTAGTGATGGTACACTAATAAATCTAGATGAACCTAATAGCTTTAAGGAAGCCATGGTAGGCCCGGAGTATGCAAAATGGAAAGAGGCAATGGACAGCGAGATCCAGTCCATGTATGACAACCAAGTTTGGAATTTGGTTGATAATGTGCCCGGACGTAAGACCGTTGGGTGCAAATGGATCTTCAAGAAGAAGACCGATGTGGATGGAAATGTACACACATATAAGGCGCGATTGGTTGCGAAGGGCTTTACTCAAACTCCCGGAGTTGACTATGATGAGACCTTCTCACCAGTTGCGAAGATAAAATCTATTAGAGTAATGCTAGCAATTGCCGCATTTCATGATTATGAGATTTGGAAAATGGATGTCAAAACCGCTTTCCTTAACGGGAAGTTGGCTGAGGATGTTTACATGGCTCAGCCAGAGGGTTTTGTTGATCCGAAGCATCCGAATAGAGTGTGTAAGCTTGAGAAGTCCATCTATGGACTTAAGCAAGCGTCTCGCAGATGGAATCTTTGCTTCGATGAGAAAGTCAAAGAGTTTGGATTTATACGAAGCGAAGATGAATCATGTGTATATGTCAAAGCCAGTGGGAGCATATTTAGCTTTCTCGTTTTGTATGTCGATGACATACTGCTAATAGGAAACGACATCCCGACTCTGCAGGAGGTTAAGTCCTGGCTCGGGAAGTGCTTCGCTATGAAGGACCTCGGAGAGGCTTACTATATTTTGGGAATAAGGATAGTGAGAGAAAGAAGTAAGAGACTAATAGGACTTAGTCAGAACACTTACTTAGATAAAGTACTAAAACGTTTTAGTATGGAAAACTCGAAGAAGGGAGAATTACCGATACAAAGAATGCCAAGTTAAGTAAGACTCAAAGTCTGAGTACCGAAGCTGAAATAGCAGAAATGAGCCGAGTACCATATGCTTCCGCAGTTGGCTCAATCATGTATGTTGTAACTTGTACTCGTCCTGATGTAGCCTTTGCTTTGAGCATGGTTAGTAGATATCAGGGGAACCCTGGCAGAGCCCATTGGATTGCGGTCAAGAATATCCTGAAGTACCTTCAGAGGACGAAGGAATGGTTCTTAGTTCTCGGAGGGAGTGATGACTTAAAGGTGCGAGGGTACAATGACGCCAGCTTTCAAACCGACAGAGACAACTACCGTTCGCAGTCAGGCTGGGTCTTTACCTTTAATGGAGGAGCAGTGACTTGGAAGAGTTCCAAGCAGGAAACCGTAGCTGATTCAACGTGCGAATCAGAGTACATTGTAGCGAGCGAAGCATCGAAGGAGGCAATATGGTTGAAGAACTTCATCGGTGATCTTGGAGTTGTACCTACCATAAAGGAGCCCATGGAGATTTTCTATGATAATGAAGGAGCGGTTGCCTTGACCAAGGAACCGAGGGATCATGGTAGATCTAGACATATCGACAGAAAATATCATTTTATTAGACATCGTGTAGAAGAAGGACAACTCGTGGTGAAGAGGATATCATCAGAAGATAACCCAGCAAATCTGCTTACGAAGGGACTAAATAGGGTTAGGCACTTGCAGCATGCTAGGAGTATTGGGCTGAAGGATGATATTAGTATAGATTAGATAGTGTTAGAAACGTGTAATAGATAAATGTAATTAACATTTGATGATTAAATAAAAGAGTATTATTTATGAGTAATGTTACTGTCTTATGTTAATCATTTAACTATTGTTTCATTTTGCATGTTTTGACTTCCACAATAATTGAGTTTATTAAGAATAATCGAATTATTCAAATAGTCCACAATCATTCATATTTTGGAAGTAGGTATGAATGAAGATTGTCATGAATTGGTATGTAGATTGTCTAAATGGTATTAGACATAGCAAAGGGTTGCTGCAGCGTTCATGAGTGCTTATGAACTAGTTTTGAGCATTGGAACAAACCCGCGCTTGCTGGAATCACCTTATGGAATATGATAAAAGGGTGATCGCAAGACGATAATATCATATGTTCTTAAAATCTAGATATATGGTTTGTTATTTGTTAGTTGGTTGTATATTGATAATGCGAAACCGCCTCAGTAACTTGATGTTATAAAACGCATTGTTGTGTATGATTGATTAATGAATAAGTAAATGCATATAAGTCGAAGTTTATCTGTTACTTTTATCCTAAGAGGCTAAAAGTGATATCTCGGCCGCTCGATGATTTGATTTGACTTATGTGCTGGGCCCGGTCAGAACTGAATTGATGTGTTCGATTAAGTTCTATGTCGAATAAATCTAAGATCGAGAAACCAAATGCTAGAGAAATTGGTTCCATAGAAATGTCTGCATGATATTTGAACAGAGGACTGTACGATCCCTTATCTAAAGGACAATATTGATTAGATCAGAGTTTGACAGCGCCTTTGAGAGCTACGATTGCTAATCGGAATATACTTGTATATATATAGTTACTAGACTTATCCAAGTGGGAGACTATTGGAATAGTGTCTAAGGCTACAACTATATTAGGCAAGTATTTGACCCAGTTGTGCATGGTCCTTTTGGGTTGCCTTCACCATAGCAACTTGACAGGATGATTTATAATGAGAGAAGGAATATTATTGTAAGTCCCTAATTTGCCTGTGTATCAGTCAGATCCGTTTGATGGTGCGAAATCCCAATCAAACGGTTGATTTCAGATCAAATAGAAGAAAAGGAGAAGAAGAATATGATGAATCTCTGTATGAATTGATTAGAATTAAAGTTCCTTACACAAAAGATTCACACACATATGTTTCTCTCTATGGCCGTAAACTCCTTAGGGTTCATCAATCTCTACTCCTCACCTTAACACCTGTATTTATACAAGGGAATATGGGCCGGAAACACATGGGCCGTAAATGAGTTTATGGCCGTAAGGTATAAATACAATTGCCCAGAAAAGTAAAGTATAAACCATATTTTGACCCAACAATCTCCCCCTTGGTTTATAGCTTTCTTTTCTTAATGACCCAACAAGCTCCCCCTAAAAAGTAGCTGGCTCTTCTTGTTGATCTTCAATGAGAGCTTGGCTTCAGCTTTAACCTTCGATTTCTTCACAGCATCAGGATGAACATATGAATCTTCAATAATTGACTTCATCTTGAGCAGTTGGGCATTTCTTTAGAATTTGGCATTGATCGCACATTGGGTGAGGAGGCTTGACGTACTGATTCTTGAAAGATAACGCTTTCAGCTTGAGGATCTTCAGAGAGAACTTCAAAGAGAACAAATCTTCTGGATCACTTCAGCAGGTACAAAGATAGCAGCAGACTGATTGAGGAGGCTTCAATGCAATCCGTCACATAATCTTCAACACCTTGCTTCTGGGGTTGAAGGATTGAATGTTGAAAGAATAATCTTCATTTCTTGCTCCTTCGAATGCGAATTCATTGATGCTCACGGACGAAGCTTTTGGCTCAGAAATCTTCAACGCAAACTCCATGAGTCTTATCTATACATGAAATCACTTTTCAAGACAAAACAAAACTAAAAGAAAACTTAGCACACAAATTAAAACAGAAAGAAAAAATATTTTTGTATTTTTGATTTTTCTGAAAAATAAATAGAACAAAAATAACACTATTTTTGGATTTTTAATTTTTCTGATTTTTCTTTGATTTTTAAATTATTTTTTTTATTTTCATTATTTTTAATTTTTAGTTCTCCCCTAATATTTAAATTAGAAGAAACTATGACAAATTTAACAAAAATAAAATGATATCTAACTTTAAGAATGATTTGGGATCAAAGTTTTTAGACAACCTTTATCCACTTGTCGGTACCTTTCGTATTCACATCTTTGTCTGGTCGATTGTCGGTATTGTGGTCCACTTAAACACGAAAAAATGTGACTGATTTAGGACATACTATTTGATACAAGACAGGGTGAACTTAAAATCCTAAAATTTATATTTGATCCTAATTCCTTAGATACTATATCTTAAGGTCCATTCATCTGACGACGACCAGGGATATTGTTGTCCACCTAAATCGAGCAGCGAGATCTATAGACAATCTGTATGTGTTAAATTTTAAGTGTACTAGAACGTGTTTCCCGCTTCCTGATATGCCCCAGCCATCAAGAACTTCCAGAGTACACCTTACACCGGGTGAGCAAACAACTATTCAGAGAGAGAAAAGATTCAGAATTCTATTGCTAACTACTTCAGAGAGGTTGAGAAGAAGAAGGTTGCATATGCTGTGTACCAGGTCGGATTAGAAGTCGTGCAAAGGAGACAACATATGGCTAACATATAAGAAGTATTTCACACATTTATATATAGCCTGAAGAGAAATAGAGTTGCATATGTTGTGTACCATGTCGGATTGGAAGTCACGCAAAGGAGACAACATATGACTAACAGACGGAAAGAAAGAAAATGATATTCTACAGACCTAATTTATCTGAATTTACCAGTCGCCCCATCCAACCGGAATTAAGGACGGAATCCGCACATCGAGGAAAAGTTAAACCACGGTTCCAAGTACGGGTTCAATTAATGTGACAAGTAGATTCCCATATATATCTCCCTGCTCAACCTATCCGATCGTCGTATTGTCAGGCTGAACGTATCTAACTAGTTCAAGATTTGTCAAGTCTATAAATTTCCTAAGTTCAACTCTGCCTAGTTAAGCTCATTTAGAATCTTTCGTGCCTACCGACGCATCAAACCAGAGCATAGACCCATCAACTTTGGGTACGTTACGCAGACTTAGGTTACCTGTTATCACTTGATAATATCACTTCCCAAAACATCTCCCTCAAGCACATTTCATAACCAACATATTTTTTTTTATTTTCTTATGTTTTTGGATTTTTTAAAAATTTTCTAATTTTTGTTTTGTTTTTATTTCTCCCCCTAAATTTGTGCATAGGAGAGAAACGAAAGTAAATGCGCAAATTTAAATTATCCTAAAACAAAAATTAGTCTTTAAAGCGAATCAGGTTAAGAAAAAACTTAGGAGTATAGAGAAGAAAACGCAAACCGTAATTCACCGATTGGATCTGCATCCAGAAGGTATGAGAACAGCACACATAATCTCAGAACAGATCCGAAAATTCTTCATATCATTAAGCACTAACCCCATGTGATCCCTTCTTTTCTTCCTTTCCCGCAAAAGGACACATGCTCTCAAACAATGTTCTGAGTGTTGTATAGTTGAGAGATGTCCCCAATCATATGCTAGGAGCAGCCACTACCAACAAACCAAAGTTTGATGATATGCCTCCATAGCTGCTCCAGCACAGAGCGGGATCAGTTGGTCTTTGGAACCCAGTCCATTTTGAAACTGGGTCGACCTTTGTCATCCTTGCACATTACTCTCTCCCATGACATATCCTGCTTATCACAAACAGAAGATGTAGAAACGTTAGAAGCATTAGGAGATTTGGGAGTTTTCACCTTTTGTACCCATTGGTAGTTGGGTTTAACCCATTTCTTTTTCGATCCGATGGGTGCCTCGGCACTTGATTTGGAACTTGAAGCCGACTGCCGAGATGACTTTGACCTAACCAGTCTTGGCTTCACAGGAGCATCTCTTGAACTAGACTTTTGGGCCTGCATTCCCTTCTTGCCCTTGAGATTTGGATTCTTGGCCTTGGGAGTTGGATGTTTGGCCTTGTGCGCATTCCAGTCATCATGGTCTGAACGTGACCTGGAGGGGTTTCTTTTGAAGTATCTCCCACTTGGCGCGTTCCATCCTTGTGCGTAGTAGGGAACATACGCGCGATTAGGACAATTTCTGGCAATGTGTCCAGGTGTTCCACTGTAAAAACATGTCCATTTCTTCACTGGGGAGTTGTCTCTTCCTGCCCCTGGTGGCATATCTTTGCCTTGACTCTTGTTGTTTCCATATGCACACTTACGACAGGCACTTTGTTGTGCTGGAATTGGAGGTCTATATTTCTCAACGGCAGGTTTGTTAGAAGCAGCCGAGTTTGAAGCAACAGATTTAGAGTTCAAGGAGTCATTTGTTTGTTCAGAAGAACTCTCCTTGTTCTCATCCTCTGCTACTTTACCTGCACATGTAACAGAAACATCAATATTTTCAACATTAATAACTCCTCCTGACACAAATCCAGCTGGTTTTCCGTATTTAAGATGTGCCTCCCTGTCAATTTCTTCTTGTTTCATAGGGATGGATGTGTAGTTATGATTATAAGGAGGAGGTACACTATCATACCCTAGACCCTTGTTTTGATTTTCTTTGAATTTTAACTGGGTTTCATATAAGGACTCGACTGTCTGACTTGACGCAGTATAATTTTTGTAACTGACATCAGTTTTTCCACACTTGATTTTTAAAGCGTCAAGTTCTTCAGTTACAGCAACAAGTTGTCTCTTAACATAATCATAATTTTCACACTTGTTGCTATACTCTTCCTGAAGTTTCCTAAAGTCCTTGGTTTTTTATTCTAACTCAGCCTTCAGGGATTTCTGTCCTTTCCTGAGTTGATATCCTTCATATCCCAGGTCTTCAACTTCTCTTTTAAATATATCAATTAGATCCCGAAGAAATTTAATCGTGGCTTCACAAGCTGGAGTACATGTAACTTCAGTGACCGGAATGTTTTCAGAACTCATTGTTTCTCTACACTTCAAAGCATCAAGTTCTTGAATAACATCAGCAAGACTAAGATGATTGAGATCTTTTGTCTTCTTGATGATGTCCACGTTCATATCCCACGATTTCAGAAGTGAATTTAGCAGCTTTTTGTTTATCTCTGATTTAGTCAAGAAGATCCCGGCTATATTCATCTCAATAGTGAGTGTGGTAAATCGCTGCAACTGAGCTTCGAGGGTTTCTCCAGGGATATAATCGAACATGTTGAAATTTTGTCTTAAAATCTCCTGACGATTCTCTTTCATGTTTTAACTCCATCGTAGACCTTAAAATCAATTAAAAAAAACAACTAGAAGCTAAAATAAAGCTTAAAAGTCAAAATTAAAAAAAAATTAAAATAAAAAATTAAACTCAAAAGTCAAACATGAAAAAAATCAACCGTGAAAAAGTCAAACTTGAAAGTCAAACCGAAAAGCTAAATTTGAAAATTTAAAAATTAAACGAAAGAGTCAAAGTTTAAAATCAAAGGTCAAACCTGAAAATCAAAATCAAAATTTGAAATAAAAAGTCAAAAAGAAAAAAATAAAAACAATTTTATTATTATTATTATTATTATTATTATTATTATTATTATTATTATTATTATTATTATTATTATTATTATTTTTATTGTTATTATTATTTTAATTTTGGATGAAAAATGAATTTTAAAATAAAAGGAAATTGATTTTTGGGTTAAAAGTGTCAAAATTCGAAATTTGGTGCGAAAAAGACGGGTTATATTTTAATTTTCGAAGGAATGTAACAAGTTATCAGCTAGATGGTTAAGGCGCTGGACTTCTATGGGGGAGACCCGAGTTCGAATCCCGGCACCCCCTTAAATCGTTGCGCGCCTTTATTTTTATTGAAGTGCTGTGCGGCTTGCTTAGCCGGCTTCCCTAGCCGAGCCGTTGTTCAAGCCACGCTCCACCGCTTCGATCCACAAGCCGCTGCCGAGCCGAGATCTCCGGAAACCCTAGCCGCAAACACGAATCCACCGCCGGCCATGAACAGTTTCTGGCCGTGAACTGTTTCCGGCAGTAAGCTCCGGCCGAAAACCCTTCAAGATTACGTGAAAACAACGATTTTTCGACTTTGAAGCTCCAAAACTCGATCAAAAACCTCTTTTTATGAAAAACACAAAGAACAAACCCCCCCTTATTTTTGCGAGATCTATCCAAAAACGCATAAATATTTCGAAAATAAGATCAAATAATGCTCCAAATAGAGTTTACGGCCCAAGAACTTGGAGTTTACGGCCGTAAGCTTGGACCGTAAACACCAATTATTCAGATTCCAGACGAAACAATAATCCTTTTGACTGATACAACTTGGCTCTGCTACCAATTGTAAGTCCCTAATTTGCCTGTGTATCAGTCAGATCCGTTTGATGGTGCGGAATCCCAATCAAACGGTTGATTTCAGATCAAATAGAAGAAAAGGAGAAGAAGAATATGATGAATCTCTGTATGAATTGATTAGAATTAAAGTTCCTTACACAAAAGATTCACACACATACGTTTCTCTCTCTCTGGCCGTAAACTCCTTAGGGTTCATCAATCTCTACTCCTCACCCTAACACCTCTATTTATACAAGGGAATATGGGCCGGAAACACATGGGCTGTAAACGAGTTTATGGCCGTAAGGTGTTTACGGCCGTAAACTCAGCCGTAAACTAGACCATAAATTCATAAATATTACAGAAAAATACAATTGCCCAGAAAAGTAAAGTATAAACAATATTTTGACCCAACAATTATTAATATATTATAAGAATAATATAAGGAATAATAATATTATTATTTGATTAATATAAGTCATAAATTAATTAGGAATTAATTTGGTGACTTAAAGAGATTAATTGAATAAAGGGGTATATGATAGTTATACTTTGGGCTATAAATCCCTTATAGATAAAGGGGGCCGATTTTAAGGACTTTGGATAGGCCTTGAAATCGTCCAAAGGCTTATCAATTAGGGTATTGGATTGCTTTAGGAGCCTCACTAGTATAAATAGGCCCTAGGGGTCAAGAGAAATCGGCACTTGTGCTTTAGAAAGAAACCCTGGCCGATTTTGATCCCCTCTCCTCTCTCTTAAATCATCCTCTTTCTAGTTGGTGTTTGTAAGCCATTAGAGGAGTGACAATTGTGACTCTAAAGCTCCAAGGACAAGAAGATCAAGCAAGTGATTCAAGGTAAACTTCTAATTCTGATTTCATATTGTTATTATACTCTATTAGCCATTAGAAGTCTTGGATTCAATGTATGTTCAATTAGAGAAACCTAGATCCAAGCATTAGGGCTTTGTATGTGCACATAGGAATGTTCATATGGCTAAAACCCATCAATTACATTCTCGTAGAATCTGGCATAATACATAGAATATGGAAGAATACATATAATACATAGATTATGGCAGAATACATAGAATATAACATAATCCATGTCTAAGATTACTAGAAACTATGTTTTAAATATGGAATTAGTCAATTACCGAGAATTTGGCTTGAAACATCTCTTATATATTCTATCGAACACCTTCTATACATTATCTAATTTTCCTAAGTTTACCTTTAAATACAATGTCAAACATCTTCAACAAGTTGTATTAAACACCAAACACCTTCACAACACTAGAAATTGCACCGAAAGCAGGTGAAAGATTCATGAAATCATGCGAAAAGGATAAAGAAAAACACAATTTCAGTAAAAAAAAAGTAGGAAGGTCATCAATTTAGAAGTCAAAATACATTCGATTGAAGAAATAGAAATCAACTGTACAATCAGAAAATCTAGGTTAAAAACATTGAAAATGGGTGGTTTGATGACGATGGTGGGCGTATCGATTCAATCTTTCATCAAAAACTAAAAAAATTGAGAATAAAAAACCTTCTGTATACTAAAAATCAAACCTTCTTTCAGACATTAAATCACCAGGGAGATATAGGCGTGACGATGGTGGCTGGAGACGATCAGTGGCTGCGTTCGACGGTGGTGGCGGAGTCGATCAATGATCTGGGTGAAAACCGAAGAGAATGGAAAATGGGTGAAGGGATCGGCGACAATTGTGATTTTCAAGCGTATGACTTTTTTTTTATAGGGTTGACTTTGATATCCCATAATTAAAGGGATAATAAATATATTAATTATCTACTATAATTAAATATGTCAATGTTACTATAATACCTTTGAATGATTTATTCTTTCCTGAATTCTTATTGGTGCATACAAGCACACAATAGTTGTCAAAAACATCTGAACCTCTCTCTCTCTATGTGTGTGTTTGTATATATATATATATATATATATATATATATATATATATATATATATAGATAGATAGATAGATAGATAGATATTGTGTTGGTAGAGTTTTGAGACTTAAAAGTGATTGTGTGGTAGATTAAAGACTTCAAACAAAAAGATTGAGGTTGGGTAAATAATATGAAGGGATATGATGTCAAAATATATGTTAGACAGATACAATTATAATCCGGAAATTTGAGTAAACTAAACACATTTTGTTGTATTATTTTTTTAAAAAAATAACTCACTTAAATAATTGTTTTTTGCAAAATAACCATTTTCTTCAGAATGGGTCGTTCCAGAATGAACTCAAACTCGTTTTTTGATGTGCCGACCCATCAGGTGTCCTTTGTAATGGCCATTTTGAAGTATCGTACGTATCCTAGAACCATTTTTAGTAAAAAGTAACTTCTATATAATCTGATCCGACCCAACCCAGTACTGTGGTCCCCATATAAATATGTTTTAGAGTTACTTTATTCGACTTTACTTATTCCGGATACAATTTGGAACCTACATTTCGGAGACGTTTCAAACCCAGTAAATCACAAATGTCTTCTTCTTCTTCTAAGAGCGTTCCACAGTTTCACTATTTATATGTGAGTTTATAATTATGTCTTTATTGCAGATTTTATGTTAACATCAATATAATTTATGCAATTATATAGGTTTTATATTTTTCTGTGATGTTTAGTGGTCTAAAAGCAATTATATGATTATATTTACTTATATATGTATGCCACATCAAAAAAAAATTAGAAATATACTCACTGTGACTAATTCGGTACGAATTTCAGAATCTGTAAAACACATCCGAAATACGAAGAACAACTCTAGAATACGACAACCATTTATGGAATATGGATCCACAATATGGATTCAGATTGTTATTATCCGAAATTGTGTTCTGAAATCCATATTCTGAATTCCGGAATTGTGATCCTAAATAGTGGTCCAGTATCGTGTATTCCGGAATGCCCTCCAGAATGTACATGCAAAATTGCCTGAGTTAATGCTTCTTTTGAATGTAGCATAACAGAACATATGAAGCGGTTGTGACTATAACTTGCAGGCCTGAACTAGGGTGGTAAATCATGGCTTGTTTAAAAAACCAACTAGTTTGTGCAACCGTGTTTAGGCAATCAGGTTTTGGTGGTTATGTCAACATGTCAGTCAGTGTGAAATATCACCCTTTACTCTATCACTAAATTTTGTGCAAGGAATACACTATAAATGATACAGTTGGCCTACAAGAGCTTCTATTTCTAGTACATGACTATTGGATTTGCTTTGATAGGAAAGCATTGTTATTGGTTACCAGCTTACGGTTCAAGGAGTATTTCCCCTAAGTTCTAGTTTTGCACTGTTCAGAGAACCTGTGTTTCCATTTGTGTTGCTTTCACGTTCGGTGAGAATGGCTGACTGTAATATCCTAATGAAATAACATTGCGAAATTCAGAACAACAAACATGAATCAAACGATAATGGAAAGAGCACAAGGTGTAAATAATTCTATTATGACCAACTGATGTCCGGAAGTTAATCTCAGATGTACAAATATGACATATAAGAACTCTCTCTCGCTCTCTCTCTCTCTCTCAAATACGTAAGACTACATTACTATATATAGTTCCCTTAATATACTCAAAATGTACAATATGACTAAGCTATCATAGTACAATCTAAAAATGTACACTAAAATGCATAGATATATTGAAGGTACATAACCTTCGATATAGAGTATAACCCATGGCATTTTATAGAGAAGCTAAGTCTTATATACGACCTTCTATAGAGAAGCTTCTCCATCAACATTCTCTATCACCTTCTATATCATCTTCACTATCAACCATTAATAAAGAAGCTTATACATAATCCTTCTCGATCATAAATGCCACATCATCAGATTCGATATTTCTTGACTTGAAATTCTCCCCCTAAATATTGAATCCGATAAGGAACATGCTTTTCTCCTGTGGCATTCTCCCCCTAAAAGTTTGAGAATCATCAGCCTTTGGGGACTTCAAAAAGAGAGAAAAAAATCTGAAAAATGTCTTCCAAAACTCCCCTTGAAGAAACAACTCTCACCGCTTGAATTTTTGAGATAAGCATGGCAAGAATCAGTGAATGTTTTAAAGTTCCCAAAGAAGGAAACTTTCTCAGATTTAAAACTTTGACCCACTGAATGGTTCGACATGAATGTCAAAAACGAAGACAATCAAAGATCTGAATGGGAATAGTAACCTCTGAATGATGTAGAGTTGAACTTTAACCACTCTTCTCCAAGAAAACTTCGACCTTTATATCAGTCTCGAAGAATGAAGAGCAAATTCGATAGTATCTTCAACCTTTAAACTTCTTTAAGCGAACTTCAACATTAAATCGTTCGAGCAAACTTCGACCATATAAATCTCCAAGATAGTAGAATATGGTCGAAACATTGAAGCTTGAATAGGGAAATATCAAAATGTAAACAAAATTTGATACTTAAATTTTTTTTTAGCAAACTTCGACATTTAAGATCAATCAGAAAACTTCGACACTCAAGATCTTGGAACAAAATTCGACACTCAAGTCTTTAAGAACAAACTTCGATACTCAAGATCTTTTAGCAAACTTTGACGCTCAATTCTCCAAGAACAAACTTTGATACTCAAGATCTATGAGAAAACTTCGACACTCAAGTCTCCATGAACAAACTAAAACACAATTTCTTTTCTAGTTTTTCTGAGGATTCAAAAAAAAAGACAAACAAAACAAAAATCTGATTGAGTTTTTAAGGTTTTCCTGAGGTTTTAAAGAACAAAGATCAAAGATTAAAATATTTTTGTGTTTTTTTGATTTTCTAGAGTTTCAGACCAAAAGAAAAGATAAGTAACAAAATAAGATGGAGTGAGTGTTCTTTGAGAACACTTTGATATGAGAGAGGTTAGAAAGATACATATATGTCAAAAGTAGCATTTTAGCTAGGAAATTATATTCTCATGTAAACATTCATCTAGTGTAATAACTTTTACTCTAAATGGATATCATACTCTATGCTCATCCAAATACATCTCATATGTTCAATTAAGGGTTGGAAACCCTAGAAATCCCGGTTCTAGTTTAATATGAGTTAGGAATCTCTTATTGGGCCCAACGGGCCTAAAATTTATTTTTGAGCTTCATAAATTCGAACAATTCAAGTAAAGGCTCAAATCTCCTCAATATCCTTCTTCCTAGCCCAAATCTCGGCCCAACCCACATTATGCATATAAACAAAAAAAAAATGAAGGACTTATTTGGCTTTGAAACCTAATGTTTGCATGGTGGGTATCGATGCAAACATCACTTCAAATTTTCTCTTCCCCATCTTCTTATTACCCTCGGTCGAAACCCCCACTATACCACCTCCATTTTTCGTCCAAACACTCTCAAGAACTTCTCCTCCTTCCTCCCAATTTTTCAAGATTTATGGGTATTTCCAAGAAGGTTTTTCACCAAGATCATCATCTTTGGTAAGTTCTCACTAGGATCTAAGGTTTAGCTTCTTGATTTCCTCAAAAATCTCTTCTTAAACCATAATATTTCATGATTCATAAATCTTTGCTTCATAGAGTTCAAAAATCCTTCTCAAGAAGCTTCCTAGGGCCGATATCTACTCATTTTACCACAAAGAACCGAAAACATCAAAGGAAGGTGAGTTTATACCCCTTGTTTTTCGGTTTTACTTTGTTTTTGGGGGAGAATACAAGTTGCTATGTGTTAGAACTATGTATTTGTGCATGTTTATGTGCGTTTTCTAAGTGTATGTTGGGATTGTGAAAAGAACTTCATTGATCTAAACAATATTTGGAAACTACAACACTTTAGACAACTTACCATAAGGGTAAATGTGCTAAACATGTGAAGATTCATAAGAAAGAAAAGAAAGTCTTGAAAAAGGGCCATTTTTGACAAATAACCAAAAAGATGATAATTTCTTGGCATTTAGGGTTTTACAAGGACTAAAGGAGTCATTTTTATAAAAGAAACGGGTTTTTACAATATTTTTGGTGATTGAGGGGCCAAAAACGTAATTTTTTTGCAAAATGGACCTTAAAAATGAGCATTTCGGTTTTAGTGGGCCAAAGTTGTAAAATTTTTGATTTTCATGGATTATATTACTATTTTAAACAATCTTGAGGCTAAAATGTAAAACTTACGGTTGTATGGGTTGAAAATGCCACATTATTTGGATGTGGGCCAAAAATGCAAATTTTTCCAAAACTTGGACCGAAAATGCCATTTTTATCAAAAATGGGCTGAAAATGTAAATCTAGGTAAAAATGGACCGAAAATAATATTTTATATATATTTGGACCAAAAATGTTAATTTTTATAGAAATGGGCCGAAAATAATATTTTACATATATTTGGGCCAAAAATGTCAATTTCTATAAAAATGGACCAAAAATAATATTTAATATATATTTGGGGCCATAAAAGTAAATTTTGTGATATTGGGCCTAATATATCCATTACATGTCCATTTGGGCCTTTGTGGCTCACTTACATGTTTGTTGGGTCTAATATGATTACCACATGTTGATTTGGGCCTTTGTGACCTATTAACATGCTTAATGGGCCCAATCTATATATCACACGCTTAGTGGGCCATAGCTGCTCCCTTACATGTCTGTTGGGCCTTATACATTCATATACCTATTTTCTGGGCTTTGCGAATCTTAACTATATATACGAAAATATTGTATATAGCGTAAATCAATACTCGTGTGAAAACAATAAATGATCTAGTGAGTCTTGTCAGTTGACACCTCTAGACTGTATGATCGTAGCGTGTAGTTATAACCAAAATCTCCTGGAGGGAGAGCGAGAGTTTGTGTATACTTCTATACGGGGTGACTCCCCACACCTGAGTTGTTTGCTACAGCTAGAATATGTCAGTCTAGGGTGACAAACCTTATCGTAAATCGAACCGACGCCTAAGAACGCCACGACAGACAAACTTGTCAAAAATCTACCATGGTTAAAACGGCTCACTTAGAAATCCTCTCCAACATGATTTTATATAATACTTGTATAAATCTTGTGGATACAGAAACATAAATATACTGTTATTCGGTCTTAGGGTTGAGACCACAACACTTTATAAATAGAAAATATTGGATTTTCTTGGGTAATACCGATTAAACAATATCTTTTACGTATTACAAAAAATACAAGATTTTTATTTGGATTACATTTTTATATATTTCAAATACAGAGAACACACATGCATTAATACTTGATTTTGATACATCACGTTCAAACCATTTTCAGAAAATAGCGGATTTTCTGGTGTTTACAAACAATTCAAAACTTTTCATTCAAATATGCTTATGAACTGACCAACATTATATATGTTGACGTTTTTCAAAATAACTTGTATTCTCAGGGAATCGTTAAGAAGAAAGGTCAGCAGAAAATGGTGAAATATGTTATATTTTGTTATCATCATACATTAAATATTTTGAACATGTAATTTATGATGTTGTACTTGATGTAAACAATGTTGGTTGTATTTGATATGTATGATGATGGTGTTGTCTTGTTTCAATTATTTACATTGTGATGATATTACAAGATGAAGTCACGCGTAAACCCCCAGACGTTTCCGCCGTCTGGTTCGGGGGTATGACAGATTGGTATCAGAGCATTGTTTATAGTGAACTGACATATCTAATCATACTTGATATGCAACTATAAATACAATGGGATTAAAACACTCTGAATAAAATGCATACTAAGGTATAGATTAAAACAATAACACTAAAAGTCTGTTGAGGAAATGGAACACCGTGATTAAACCCGGGCAATTATGTAGTCATATTGGGGATAAATATAGTCTGATCAACTATATTTATTAAAAATATGACCAACATGTGTTGGAGGTAATCATGGCGGGAAATTGACCTAGAAACATACCTCGTATCCAAAACTTCTCAGGAATTCAAACACAAGTAATTAAAATACTATAGGAGTATTTTGGAAATACTATATGCATACATTATTTTTTTTACAACGTCTTACACCTCTCGTGCAGACTCTATGGCTGGATTTCATCAGCTTGGAGATCTCTATTTCCCCAATAAGGGAAATGGTGGACGGTTAGAACCCGAGGAAGAACCATAAGAAGAGCATGAAGAGGAGCCCGTAGAAGGACCGGTAGAACTGATAGCCGACTCGGACGAGGAGGAGGCAGAGGGCAGTGACATAGATGACTCGGATATGGGGTCCAAAGTCATCAGTCCTCCGTACATGGCAGGGTACCCCCATACCGGATGGGCCCCAATGGACCTACGCCCCCATGGGTACACGACATCTGGAGATGGAGTCGCCAGCAAGGGGTGCGGCTCCCTTTTGGTATAAACCGGGACTACTATGACCTGATTCACGGTGGACCCACCGATCGAGCCTTGCCTGTGATAGTGAGGAGGACTCACGACATCGACGGGCAGGCACATGTGACCGCTGGCAAAATGGTAGCCATGAGAGCCGCAATGGAGCGCATGGAGATGATAACACACGAGGTAGTCATGGACTACCAGATGCATTACGAAGCTTTGGAAGCTCGACTTCAGGACGCCGAGCGCCACCTAGCTAGACTTCAGGGCACATCCACCTCATCGTCAGCACCGCCAGATCCACCTCGTCGCGGCTAGAACCTGTTCATGTACTATCGTTATGATTTTCTTTTTATGTTTTACTCTATGTACTATCGACCATATGTTTAAGTGATTACACTACTCATAGGGTCGTCATGCTGTCGGATCATATGTTTCCCCATGTACTGTATGCCTTTTGGCAAATTTTCATGTATTAATAACGATTATTACCAATGGAAATGCTCTATGTTTATCGTGATGTTATCTGCTATGCGTTTTATTTCCTTGTTTTATGTTGATACATGGAATCACTTAGAAGCACAAATTGGTTCGCTGAGTCTGTGACATTCTAAACTGGGAATGCGATGTGTACTCAACATCTTTCTGTTCTTTGGTAAAAAGACGCCACAAATACCCAACCGTGGGAACAACATGACACCGACGCCAATAGAAAAAAACTCAGTCGCATTCCAAGCAGCAGTGTCCGCTGCGGTCACTGCAACACTTGCACAGATTCGCAACGGAAACAACAGAGAATGCAACAGACAGGGGATCGGGAACACAAATCAAGGAAAAAACCACGAAACCAAAAGAACCTGCTCCTATAAGGACTTCACCAACGCCAAACCTCGAACCTTCAACGGGACGGGAGGTGTAATAACCCTGAAATGATGGATAGAGAAGGTGGAATCAGTGGTTGAAATCTGCGGATGTCTGGATGGGTGCAAGGTCAAGTTTGCGGCCTGCACATTCGTTGATCAAGCTCTCTCTTGGTGGAAAGGTCACGTAGAGGCATGACACCCCCGGTGGCAAATGCGATGCCATGGGATGAGCTTAAGGAAATGTTGTTACCTGAATACTGTCCCAGGGGAGAAATCAAGAAAATGGAACAGGAGTTGTGGAACCTCACGGTTCAAAACTCCAACAACGATGCATATATATATCAAAGTTTAGTGAGCTGTCTCTCTTATGTCCCGGAATGATCACATCTGAAGGGAAGAATATCAAGAGATTCATTTGGGGATTAACCACGCCAATCCAAGGGAATGTAATTGTAGCAAACCCTAAGACGTATGATAGTGCAAAGAGGATGACCAAGAAATTGTACAATCATGGAAACAAAAGGGTGCCAAAACAGGAGAAGCGGAAGTTAAGAAAGAAGGTGAGAACAAGAAGGGGAAGAACAACAAATGGAAGGGAAAAAGAATTCAAAATCATCAAAGAAGCAACAAACTGTGACTATCCATGCTGCTACTCAAGCTACCACAACACTACATGCTCAAGCCTCATCCACACCTAATAACCCAAAGCAATACTCAGGGACCCTACCCCAAGTGCAACAAATGCAATTTCCACCATCATGGAGAATGTAGAGAGATGTACTGCACAAGCTGCAACCAATAGGGTCACACTGCAAGGTACTACAGCACATATCTGCAACAAAACCAACAGTCAAACAACAACAACAACAACAACAACAACAATAGCAATGCTGGGGTCAGTTACACCTACTATGGGTGTGTAGAAACCGGCCATTTCCGGTGCAACTGCCCCAACGCAAACAATTAGGGGCAGGAGCAGCAGGAAGAGTGTTGACAATGGGCCAGGGCGAAGTAGTGCAGGACCCAGCAGTTGTTACTGGTACTTTCCTACTTAACAAATCGTACGCATGCATCTTATTTGATAGTGGGGCGGAGCGAAGTTCCGTTAGTAATAAATTCAAACACTTACTAAATCAACAACCCCTGAAGCTCAACGAAACCTTCACGATGGAAATGGCTAATGGGAAAACGGAAACAACCAAAGATATCTATGTAGGGTGCACATTAACATTAAACAATCACTCATTTCAAATAGACTTGATGCCCATAAATATTAGGAGTTTTGATGTGATAATCGGCATGGATTGGATAAGCCCCCACCATGCTGATATTATGTGTTGCGAGAAGGCCGTTCGTCTTCACCTCCCCAATCATGGAACCCTAATAATCTGTGGCGATAAACCTGGCGCCAACCTTCACCTTATCTCATGCATCAAGGCACAAAAGTGCCTACACACGAAGAACTATGCATTCCTCACTCATGTGGTGGATAAGACCAAAGAAGAAGTAAACATTCAGGACATTCTAGTGGCATGTGACTTCCCAGATATATTTCCAGAAGATCTTCCAGGAATACCCCCAGAAAGACAGGTCGAATTTCGAATCGACCTAATACTAGGAGCCACACCAATTGCCAAATCACCCTACATGTTAGCTCCCACCGAAATGTAGGAGTTATCTTGCCAACTAAGCGAGCTGCTGAGCAAAGGATTCATCCAAGCAAGCTTCTCACTGTAGGGAGCTCCGGTCTTGTTTGTCGAGAAAAAGGACGGATCCTTTAGAATGTGCATCAATTATAGAGAATTAAACAAGCTCACCATCAAAAATCGGTACCCACTTCCACGAATCGACGATCTATTTGACCAGCTTCAGGGAGTTAGTTATTTCTCAAAAATAGATATGAGATTTTGTTATCATCAACTTCGAGTTTGGGAAGAGGATATTCCCAAAACTGTTTTTCGAACACGATACGGTCATTACGAATTTGTTGTGATGCCCTGCGGTCTAACAAATGCCCCCGCTGCATTTATGGACCTCATGAATCGAATCTGTCGCCCATTCCTTGATAAATTCGTGATTGTATTCATCGAAGATATTCACTTTTATTCTCGAAACAAAGAAGAGCATGGTCAACATCTCCGTCAAATCTTGGAAAATCTAAAAGCTGAAAGACTTTATGCAAAGCTTTCCAAATGCGAATTCTGGATCCGCAGTGTAAACTTTTTGGGTCATGTAGTCAGCAATGAAGGGATTCACATAGATCCTTCCAAGATAAAGGCTATTAAAGGTTAGGCTATCCCGAGAACCCCAACAGAAATTTGTAAGTTCTTGGGTCTCGCAGGCTACTACCGGAGGTTTATCCAGAATTTCTCTAAGATAGCCAAACCCCTTACCACATTGACACAAAAGGGTGTGTCTTTCGACTGGACAAAAAAGTAAGAAACCACCTTCCAAGCCCTAAAGCGAGCCCTTTGTAGTGCACCAGTGCTATCCTTACCATAAGGAACTGAAGATTTTGTGGTCTATTGCAATGCTTTGAATCAAGGGTTAGGCTGTGTCCTCATGCATCGCAGAAGGGTGATACCTTATGCATCCAAGCAACTAAATACGCACGAAGTAAATTACACTACTCATGATCTCGAGCTGGGAGCGGTGGTCTTCACCCTAAAGATTTGGAGGCACCACTTCTATGGTACAAAGTGCACCATTTTCACCGACCACAAAAGCCTCCAGCACATTCTGAATTAGAAAGAATTAAGCATGAGGTAGCGAAGATGGGTTGAGCTGCTAAATGATTACGAGTGCGAGATCAAGTACCACCCGGGTAAGGCTAACATGGTAGCCGATGCCTTGAGTAGAAAAGAATACTCAGGTCGCCGGGTGAAAACCTTAACCATAACAATCCAATCCAACCTAACCTCGCAAATCAAGGAATCCCAAACAGACACATTGAATCCGGAGAACGTCTTAAATGAAACACTGCGTGGGATGGACAAGAACTTTGAAGTCAAAGAGGACGGAGCTAACTATTTCATGAACCAAATCTAGGTCCCTAAACATGGAAAATTCAGAGAGATGATCATGAACGAGGCCCACAAGACGCGATATTCCATCCATCCGGGTTCTGATAAGATGTACTTGGATATAAGGCAACATTAATGGTGGCCAAATATGAAGGAAGAGATTGCCACTTATATAGGCAAGTGTCTTACTTGCACCAAGGTGAAAGTGGAATACCAAAAGCCCTCGGGACTATTGCAACAGCCGACAATACCCGAGTGCAAATGCGAAAGGATTACTATGGAATTTGTGACCAGATTACCAAATACAGCAGACAGATTGGATGATATCTGGGTAATCTTCGATAGGTTAACAAAATCTGCTCATTTCCTGCCAATAAAAGAAACTTACAAGATAGAAAGGTTGACGCGAATCTACATCAAGGAAATCGTAAGACTTCATGGAGTGCCAATATCTATTATCTCGGATCGAGATTACAGGTTTACCTCACGGTTTTCGCATTCACTTCAGAAGGCAATTGGAACACAATTGGACAAGAGCACCACTTATCACCCTCAAACTGATGTCCAAAGTAAACGAACCATACATACACTTGAGGACATGCTACAAGCCTATGTGATTGACTTTGGAAAATCACGGGATACCCACTTGCGCTTGGTTGAATTCTCATACACAATAGTTATCACATGAGCATCAAGGTTGCTCCTTTTGAGGCTCTTTATGGTCGTAAATGCAGATCGCCTCTATGCTGGGCTAAGGTGGGTGACACCCAACTAGCGAAAGGATAATCACCAGACAACACTCTCACAGGGCCAGATATCATTCGGAAAATGACCGAAAAGATAATCCAAATCAAAGCCCGACTTCAAGCATCACGAGACCGACAGAAGAGCTATACAGACAAACGATGAAAACCTCTGGAATTCTAAGTCGGAGAGCGGGTACTTTTGAAAGTCTCTCCCTGGAAAGGAATGATTCGCTTTGGGAAATGGGGAAAACTAAACCCGCAATACATCGGACCATTCGAGATTCTCGCCCGAATTAGTTTGGTAGCTTATAAGCTGCAGCTACCTTCAGAGCTCAGTAATGGACACCCCGTGTTCCACGTCTTGAATTTGAAAAAGTTCTTATCAGATGAAACTCTTGTCATTCCTTTGGAAGAGATCGAGATAAACGAGAATCTCATGTTCGTCGACGAACCATTCAAGATATTGGATAAGGAAGCGAAGCGTACGAAGCTGAGCCGCATTCTGATTGTGAAGGTTTGTTGGAACGCTAAGCGTGGACTGGAATTCACATGGGAAAGTGACGACCAGATGAACCAGAAGTACCCTCACCTATTCTCTCATTCTTGAACCTATCTTTCGAAAGAATTTCCAAACAAACTTCCCTCTAACGGGGGGATGATGTCACAACTAGCATTTTAGCTAGGAAATTCTATTCTCATGTAGACATTCATCTAGTGTAATAACATTTACTCTAAATGGATATCATACTCTATGCTCATTCAAATACATCTCATATGTTCAATTAAGGGTTGGAAACCCTAGAAATCTCGGTTCTAGTTTTAATATGAGTTAGGATTCTCTTATTGGGCCCAATGGGCCAAAACTTTATTTTTGGGCTTCATGAATTCGACCAATTCAATTAAAGGCTCAAATCTCCTCAATTACCTTCTTCCTAGCCCAAATCGCGGCCCAACCCACATTATGCATATAAACAAAAAAAATGAAGGATTTATTTGGCTTTGACACCTCATGTTTGCATGGTAGGTATCCAAGCAAACATCACTTCAATTTTTCTCTTCCCCCTCTTCTTATTACCCAAGGCTGAAACCCCTACCATACCACCTCCATTTTTCTTCCAAACACTCTCAAACAATCTCAAGAACTTCTCCTCCTTCCTTCCAATTTTTCGAGATTTGTGGGTATTTCCAAGAAGGTTTTTCACCAAAATCATCATCTTTGGTAAGTTCTTACTTGGATCTATGGTTTAGCTTCTTGATCTCTTCAAAAATCTCTTCTTAAACCATAATATTTCATGATTTATGCATCTTTGCTTCATAGAGTTCGAAAATCCTTCTCAAGAAGCTTCCTACGGCTAAGATCTACTCATTTTACCACCAAGAACCAAAAACATCAAACCAAGGTGAGTTCATACCCCTTGTTTTTCAGTTTTACTTTGTTTTTGGGGGAGAATACAAGTTGCTATGTGTTAGAACTATGTATTTGTGCATGTTTATGTGTATTTTCTAAGTGTATGTTGGGATTGTGTAAAGCACTTCATAGATCTAGACAATATTTGGAAACTACAACACTTTAGACAACTTACCATAAGGATAAATGTGCTACACATGTGAAGATTCATAAGAAACTAAAACAAAGTCTCGAAAAAGGGTCATTTTTGACAAATAACCAAAAAGATGAGTCTTTGTTGGCATTTACGGTTTTACAAGGACTAAAGGAGTCATTTTTATAAAAGAAATGCGTTTTTATGATATTTTTGTGATTAAGGGGCCAAAAACGTAAATTTTTGCAAAATGGGCTTTTCGGTTTTAGTGGGCCAAAGTTGTAAAAATTCCGATTTTCATGAATTAAATTGCTATTTTATACAAGTTTGAGGCTAAAATGTAAAACTTACGACTGTATGGGTTGAAAATGGCACATTATTTGGATGTGGGCCAAAAATGCAAATTTTTCCAAAACTTGGACCGAAAATGCCATTTTTATCAAAAATGGGCTGAAAATGTAAATCTAGGTAAAAATGGGCCAAAAATAATATTTTATATATATTTGGACCAAAAATGTCAATTTTTATAAAAATGGGCCACAAATAATATTTTACATTTATTTGGGCCAGAAATGTAAATTTCTATAAAAATGGGCCAAAAGTAATATTTAATATATATTTGGGGACATAAATGAAAATTCCATGATATTGGGCCTAATATATCCATTACATGTCCATTTCGGCCTTTGTGGCATGCTTTCATGTTTGTTGGGCCTAATATGATTACCACATGTTAATTTGGGCCTTTGTGACCTATTAACATGCTTAATGGGCCCAATCTATACATCTCAATCTAAGTGGGCCATAGCTGCTCCCTTACATGTCTGTTGGGCCTTATACATTAATATACCTATTTTCTGGGCTTTGAGAATCTTAACTATATATACGAAAACATTGTGCATAGCGTAAATCAATACTCGTGTGAAAACAATAAATGATCTAGTGAGACTTGTCGGTAGACACCTCTAGTCTATATGATCGTAGCCTGTAGTTATAACTAGAGTTTCCTGGATATAGAGCGAGAGTTTGTGTATAGATCTATACGGGGCGACTCGCCACACCTGAGCTGTTCGCTACAACTAGACTATGCTAGTCTAGGGTGACAAACCTTACCATAAATCGAACCGGCACTTAAGAACGCCACGACAGGTGAACTCGTCAAAAATCCAGCACGGTTAAAACGACTCACTTAGAAATCCTCTCCAACATGATTTTATAGAATACCTGTAAAATCTTGTGGATACAGAACATACATATACTGGTATTCGGTCTTAGGGTTGAGACCACAACACTTTTATAAACAGAAAATATCGGATTTTCTTGGGTAATACCGATTAAACAATATCTTTTACGTACTACAGAAAATACAAGGTTTTTATCTAGATTACATTTTTATACATTTCAAATATAGAGAACACACATGCATTAATACTTGATTTTGATACATCACGTTCAAACCATTTTCAGAAAATATCGGATTTTTCGGTGTTTACAAACAATTCAAATCTTTCATTCCAATATGCTTATGAACTGACCAACATTATATATGTTGACGTTTTTCAGAGTAACTTGTATTCTCAGGTAATCTTTATAAAGAAGAAAGGTCAGCAGAAAATGTTGAAATTTTTATATTTTGTTATCATCATACATTAAATATTTTGAGCATGTAATTTATGATGTTGTACTTGATGTATATAATGCTGGTTGTATTTGATATGTATGAGGATGGTGTTGTCTTGTTTCACTTATTTACATTGTGATGATATTATAAGATGAAGTCATGCGCAAGCCCCCGGATGTTTCCGCCGTTTGGTTCGGGGGTGTGACAATATATGAAAGAGGTTGAGGTTTTAAGGGTAGATGATGGAATCAGTGTCGAAGGATTTGATACCAGGTCAAAAACTTTGATATTATGTCGAAGACTTTGATAGCATGATGAGGACTTCAATATCAAGTCCATATCACCCTAGATTTTGAACATTTTTCATCAAAGCAATATTTGATATTAAACATGCCTTCGTTTTGACATACATATCTTCCCAAACACCTTGACTGATATTTTGCATCTATCTCTGACGTCGAAGACTTTGACAAACTTACACCAAAAGCCTTTGATGTACACAACTTTCAAAACATGCCTTTTGATGTGCACAACACATAAACCCATTTATAGCTGGAGACACACTTCCCAAAACTCACTTATAGCTGGAAACCGCTTTTTTTGAAACATGATATTCAAAACATGTATAAGTACATGATAGTTGTACATATGCAACTTTTTCTACAACACGATTTTCAAAATACGTTTCTTCAGAGAAATAACAGCATTAATTGTCTCCGAAAAGCATGTCATCATTAGTGTTTCTGATTCTTTTTATGATATGTTGGTAGTCAAGAGATATGCCTGGTTTACCACACTCTTTCTCATTGTTTAACCATACTCTAACCAAGACATATAAGATACATCAATTTATCATAGTTGTACAAGAATAATATCTTTCTCAGATTTTTGTCTTCATTTCCACAAATGTCTCCTTGTCTCTTGATGGAATCCCAAGTCAAAGAACTATGAGTTGACGATATCATTCCTTTTCTGATTTATCAAATAGATAGCTAAAATAACCAATCATGTCACTGTTGCTGCTATATTCTCGAGGGATAAATCACTTTCTCATATTGATGAGCTAGAAGTTAACGACTAGCTTTTATGCAACACTAGAACCAATCAGATATGTCACATCACTATTGTTGTCTTCTTTTAGAGTGTTGTCACTATTGAATTTCACTGATGTAATGTGTCACACCCCCAAACCAAGGATGGCGGAAACGTCCGGGGGTGGAGGACTTCATGTGTAGTATCATAACAACAATGGCAATAGTGATGAAAGTAAACACAAGCAACATATATATAATTGAAAGAGTTACATCATTGTATGAATTACATGTTTCAAAATCAATTACAATATGTTGACAAAATATGATAAGTTTGACGCCTCAACGTCCCATCCTCAAAAGTACTTTGTTACCTATTTAGCGATTTCCTGAGAATACAAATAGTTTGAAAAAGTGTCAACACAATGGTTGGTGAGTTCATAAGTTTTTGTATATAATTATGAAATAGCTTGTCTCGTAATTGCATAGTTGTTCTAGAAAAATTCGATATTTTCCTTAAAATGAATACTGTAGCCTTGTACCCAAAGACTGAAACGTATGAGTAATTTTCCTTATTTACAGAAAATAACGTGAGTTTATTTCGATATAAACGCGTATGATATTAGTGAAATTCTCGTAAATTCTTAAGTTTGTTAATACTTTCCGTGAGTTATTATAACCATACTTGACATAGACGGCCTCGTAATGCGACGTTCTTCAGGCGTCGCCGTTAAATGACACTTGTCACCACAGACCTGCCGGTCTAGCTGTTGCAAGCAGCTCTGGTGTGGGTTTGTCAAACCCAATATAGATCTATACACAACTATCACGTTCTCCCTACAAGAGACTCTGGTTACAATTTATAGGACTTTTCGACTTTGTTACTTTGGAAGTAACCCGAAGGGAATGACTCACAAATTTATTCATTAACAGATTTATGTGAACTAAACTGAAAACCTTTGGTAAATAAGTTTGAGAAGTAAATGATACATAAACTATACCTATTATAGTTTATCCAAAACGTTTGTAATGTATAAGAACTCTTTTATGAAAATGCATTAGTGTTATAATCCATAAATCATGCTTATTATGCCTTGATATCCGAGTTCTAAATGAATGAATAATCTTATCATGAATGACTAAGTTTCAGTTTATGATGATAAACTAACAAGGAAACACATTAAATATTTACAACTTATTGTTATACACTTTGCTCAACATAATACAAAGTGTTATGAAATTTATATGCTGTTAACAAATTTTCAACTTTTCTACACTGTTTTTGAAAAGTCACAGAAAAATCATACAAGGTTGAAAACTAAATCCGTAAATTCTGAGAGTTCCCAAAATGTGTCTAGTTTACTCATAATTTTTATCATGATTTTTAATGACCTCCAACTAGGGTGAAAAAGTCCATAATCACAGACTGGTCCGGATTGGTGTTTGAAATGATAGGCAGTTTTGTAAAAATCACCATAAATTGTAGGAAAATCATATGGAGATGTGCAAGTAGTCATTTTAAATCTAAGAAGTGGAACTACATGCACCTAAAACAGTTTTGAAAACTAATATGTTTAAGTTGTCCAAAACAGTTCGTGAATGGAGTTGAATTTTTCTGATGAAGGCTGTTAGAAAAGTTTAGTTATGTTCTTGGTGTTTTAACTTGTATCCCCCCCCCCCCCTAAAAACTTGAGAAAACATGAAAATATAGGGGTATGAACTCACCTTGAGTGATTTCAGTAGGTAAGTGTTGAAGAAGAGAAGTGTTCAACCCAAGAACACTTGAAGAATCACTTGAAGATTCGAAGATCTAACAAGAATGTGATGATGTTTGTGTAAACAATCTTTGATTTTGAGTAGGAGGATGTGTAATAATCATAAGAAAGATGATGATACTTACTAATTGTAGGAGAAGAGTCTTGGAGTATGCCTTGAAATTCTCGAATTAGAGAGAAAAATATGAGAGAGTTTGGAGTGTGATTCTTGGTAAAAATGAGAGAATGATTAAAGTGTGAGGAGAGAGGATGGATGTTCCAGCCCTAAGAACGTGGGAATAGTTGAAAATAGTGAGAAAGGACCTATGAAGTGACTAGGGATGGGCTGGTGGTGAATAGTGACATGGAGTGGGTATGGGAGTGGTTGCTTGTGTCATAGAAGTAAGTAAAGTCAACACTCTACCTTTGTACTTCACCCACTCTCTTTTGGATAAGGTTTTATCCTTAAAAAATGTGATTAATTAATAGTTAAGGGTCCTTATATGTTAAAATACAGTTTTGGGTGAAAATCCCATTTTAAAACAATTAAAAACGGGCCTAAAATGCGAATTTAGTCAAAAACCGGGAGAAAAAGCATTCCCAGCGAGACCTCTCGGTCCTAGGCCGAGGTTCGGTCCTTGCTGGTGCCGAGTTGGAAACGAAAGGTGCGAACCAGAAGCGAGAAGCGAAGGGCGAGGGGTTAGTCCGAAGGCTCGGTGCGAAGCAAGACAGAAACGAACTAGACCGAGGGAACCTTGACCCGAAATGGACCGAATGTTCGGGTTCGGGTGAGGCATGCGAGGTTCGGTTCCAGGAGTGAGGTTCGGTTCGGTTCTTTGAGTGAGGTTCGGTTCGGTTCTTTGAGTGAGGTTCGGTTCAGCAGCCTTCGACTCAGGAGGGTTCGGTTCTTAAGAGGACTTTCGGTTCCTAAGAGGGGTTTCGGTTCCTAAGAGGGGTTTTTTGCTTAGACTTCCGTTTTTGGGTTGTTTTCGCCAAATTCGAGAGTCGGGATGCCCCGAGTGATTATAGAAAGTTGGGAGAGATTTCGAGAGAGATTTGAGAGAGATTCCACATACTCAGAGAGATTTGGGAGAGATTTGACATACTTGGAGAGATTTCACATACAGAGAGATATTTGGGAGAGATTTCATATTCTTAGAGAGATTTGGGAGAGATTTGACATACTTGGAGAGATTTCACATATAGAGAGACATTTGGGAGAGATTTCACATTCTTGGAGAGATTTCTCATACAAAGAGATATTTGGGAGAGATTTCACATACTTAGAGAGATTTGGGAGAGATTTGACATTCTTGGAGAGATTTCACATACAGAGAGATATTTGGGAGAGATTTCACATTCTTGGAGAGATTTCTCATACAAAGAGATATTTGGGAGAGATTTCACATACTTAGAGAGATTCGGGAGAGATTTGACATTCTTGGAGAGATTTCTCATACAAAGAGATATTTGGGAGAGATTTCACATACTTAGAGAGATTTGGGAGAGATTTGACATTCTTGGAGAGATTTCACATACAGAGAGATATTTGGGAGAGATTTCACATTCTTGGAGAGATTTCTCATACAAAGAGATATTTGGGAGAGATTTCACATACTTAGAGAGATTTGGGAGAGATTTGACATTCTTGGAGAGATTTCACATACAGAGAGATATTTGGGAGAGATTCTCGATAGGAAGAGATAGAGTGAAAACGATTGAGAGCGGTTTCGTGTGTGATGAATGTGAGTGTCCGGCTTCGCAATGCAAGGTCCGTAAACCCCGTTATGCCATGTTTTAGGATCTTACACACTCCCTATGAGTATGCAACATTGTTTTATTGTTCTTGTTCATTGTTTAGCACTAAGGTTAAAGAATTTTAACCACACGAACTTTCCAAGTGATGTTTTCTCATTAAGATAGTGAGTTATACAGAAATTTACATAATACAAACCCTCTTATACAATGTTTAATAGAGTTGACAGGTTTGACTCGTTGACTTTGTCCGGCTTAGACTTGACCCGGATTTGACTATTGTCACATAATGAAATTTTGATAGTTATACACTTCATTTCTTTAGATCCGATAAAGTAACGAATGAAAAAGAAGTTTATGTCACTTTTCTATTTTCCATTGTGTCATGATGCAAGAACTTATTCCCTTAAAAATGTTGGATATTTGTATTTTATTATCTGAGTGTTTGATATTGGGCCCATCAACTTCCTTTTTGACATTTCAAATAATCCATAACCATATCAAATATATCAACTTCCTTACATAAAAAGATCGCCGAAAACAGAGTTGAAACAAAGAAGTTATGAATGTTTGAAGTTGGAGTAGAATTGGATGAAAACTCGTCGTCATGAGGTGAGAAGCATGTTGTTACGATGTGAGAGCTTTCACGAGGTGACAAGCATGTTTTCAAGACGTGAGAGCTGTCATGATGTGACAAACAGGCTGTCACGAGGTGAGCGTTGTGCAGCGCAAGCCTAAGCATTTTAGGGTTTTCAACATATTTAAAGGTAAGGATTGATGCTTTAGGGTGTTTTCTTGGCCTTCATCACATCTAGAAATCCATGGGAGGAACCCTAGCCTCCTTATTTATGATTTGAACTCCTTCCTTCTCTTATCTCTCCTCTTCTGGATGCTCTTGGTAATATTTTGATGAAGCTTGAACATCAAGAAGGTTCTTTTGGCTGCAAGGAATGTTGTTTTAAGTTTGGTTCTATCAAAGTCACTACATTTCTAGATTATTTTGACTATAAATTTCATATCTTACTTTTTGGCTCTTTAGATCTCTTCATTTGTGGTTTTGGCACTTTTGGTCCATTTTATGGGCGATATTGGAGTTAAGTGAGCGCAAACATCTTTTGATCAGTTAGTAATTCTTCTTAGACATCGTGGAATAGGAATGTTATGATCTTTTTCCTTTCTTTTTAGCCTTGCAAGTTATCTTCATCCTTTAGGTCACTGTTGGATTAATGTCTAAGTCCATAACTATATTTGGTATGTACTTGAGCATGGTCCTTTTAGGTTGCCTTCACCAAAGCAACTTGACAGTTTGATTTATAAAGAAAGAGGATATTATGGTATATTAATATATTATAAGAATAATATATTAACGGAGAAATCATATTAATTAATTAATGTTAGTTAAATAATTAATTAAGAATTAATTATTGTGACTAAAAGAGATTAATTAATTAAAGGGGACTGATATTGCAATTATAAGATAATTGGTTTTGGGTTGTGAATCCATAAGAATATTGGCATGGACAAATTTAGGGTGGAGTCCATCTTGAAATTATCCAAGGGGGCCTTATTCTGGAAGGTTCTTTGGACTGTTCAAGGCCTAAGCTATCCAATTAGAGTTTTGACTGAAACCCTAGCAGCACAAGTATATAAGACCCCTATGGCTAGCAAAATCGGCCACTTGATCCGTTGGAAGCTTGGAGCCGAATTCTAGCCTCTCATCCTCTATCCTAAACATCATCCTTTTGCCTTGGTGATTGTAATCCATTAGAGGCATTACATTTGAGGTGCTTGGTTCTCGTAAGCTGTGAATATTCAAGTCTTATACTACAATCAAGAGGTAATATTTTTAATTGGTTGTTTATATAGATCTCAAGTTTTGTAGTATGCTAGAGTAGGGTATTCAAGTCTTGGATGAATTGCAGGTACAATAGAGAAACCTAGATCCAAGATTTAGGGTTTTTGCATGGGCACATAGGAATTCTCTTTTGTGTAAAACCCATCAGTGGTATCAGAGTCTTGATTGGTTTGGATTGTATTTGATGCCTTATATGTTTTTCTTGCATGAAATTGGATTAGGTCAAAATTAGATAATCACCAAAATTAATTGTTAATTGTTTATTTGAATTTTGATCTAGATAGTTTTGAAATGTTTCAAAATGTGCCCTCAAGTTTTGGAATTTAAATTTTGAATTAAAAGTTTAATTTTTTAAATAGTTAAATTCCAAACCCTAGAATTTTACAAGTTTAAAATTCACCCTATACTATTATAATATTATAAGAATAATTATTATATATGTATAAGATAGATACTAGTCTTAACGTTAGTAGGCCTCATTCACGAAACCGATCTATAAGGGCGGTATAAGGTTATGGCCTATAAAATGGCCGTTTAATGGGTGTCCACTCTCACCCACCGCTTACTTGATTGGTGGATGTTCGTTAGCCAAACGGGTAGGATAGGGCAACTCATTCCTCATTAAAAGTATAATAATTAATAAAGTAACTAAATGTTTTCATAAAATTCCCAATCTTAGTTACTTTACGAAAAAATGTGAATTTGATGCTATTCCATGGAATTACACTTTGTACCCTTGCTAAGACGTTAGTGGAGCGTGTGTGGTTAACCGACACACTAATTTGGATCTACGCATAGGTGGAAAAGGGTGACTCGTTGTTTTTCATAGATCAATGGAGCGTTTGTGGCTAACCGACACATTGATTAGGTAACTGTAACATTGAGGGCACCAAGTACATTCACATGGTTATTCACACATTGTTTGTGATCCTCGGTATCCTAGTTACAAACTTAAAGGGCATATTGAGATTTAAACATGCCATTGAAAAGTTCAATGAATCTGAAAAAGATCTAGGAGTTTTCAATACATTTAAAACTTAATCGTTTCTGTTTTTCATGGTGGAAATTAGTGAATCGTCATTCACTTACCTTCAACTTATTTGTTGTTTAGATTACGACATCCCTCTTTTAAATTGCAAATAATGTTGTTGGATCCTAGCCCTAATTTCTCATTTGGATGGTTAATTGGGGATTCTTATCTAATCAACTTTGTCTATTTTCATTTTCAGATGTCGAACTCGAATAACAACAATGCTTCAGGCTCAACCTCATCCGGCTCGTTCTCACTCATGAACTTGTGTGGGAGGGTGATCTTAGATGGGGCCAATTTTAATGATTGGATCCGCAACATCCGAATGGTTACCCGCTACGAGGACAAGGAGTATGTCCTCGATAAGGAGCTGAAGCAGGTGAACGTTAACACTACTACTCCCGAGGAGATTGCTACCTTTGAGGCCACGCGCGAGATGCTACGAAAGTCCATTGCATCAAGGTCAAGATAATGACTGCATAACTCCAGAAGTCCTATGAGAACTACTATCTATATGAGATGCACCATGATTTGTTGGACCGGTACCACCAAAGTGCCAGGCAGGAGAGGTACGAGATCATCACTTTGATGATCACGACCAAGATGAAGGACGGGGAGTCTGTCATTGCTCATCTGCAGAAGATGTAGACGTATGTCGACCGCCTGCTAAAGTTAAATGTTAACTTTGATGAAGAGTTGGCGATTAATATCATTATTCATTTGCTGCCACCCTACTTCAACCAGTTTCACATGACCTACCCAATGAACAAAGAGAAGGTCAGCTTGAGCAAGCTTCAAGGCTTGTTGAGGACTACTAAGAGAAATCTCAAGGATAAATCCATTGCATCAACACCCGCTACAGCTGCCCCAATCTTGGCTATTGGGAAGGGGAAGGGTAAGAAGAGGAAGGCTCTTTCCAAGAGCCACCATAAGGGAAAGTCCCATGATGACACCTCTTCTAGTGGAACTAAGACTGGTCTCGCTGCACCCACCTCTAACCCAAAGGATGCATAGTGCTACTACTGCCATGAGAAAGGGAATTGAAAACGAAGCTACCCGAAGTATCTGCAAGACATCAAGGTTTCTCTATTGTACATGCAATTCATCCAAGACTTGAAAACCCTCAAGTTATGGGAAGATCAAGCCATCCTTCATAGGTATTTATACTATTCAATCTAATTATTCATCACATACTATTTCTTGGGTTCTTGATACAAGGTGTGGTTTTCTTATTTGTTCTGATTTGCAGGGCCTAAGAAGAAATAGGGATGTAGAGCATGGGAAGATAAACTTGATCATGGGGAACAGAAGATCGTCACATGTCACCAAGATTGGAGTTTACTTTTTAGTGCTTAGTAATGGATTAGGACTAGATTTGCATAATTGTTACTATTCTCCTAAAATGGAAAGAAACATTATTTCTTTTCATGGTTTGTATAGACAATGATTTAGATATTCATTTGATAATGAAAAGGGTTCTATTAATGCTAATCTTAATGGTGTTTTATATTTTGAAGCATTGCCTTGTAATGGAAAATATGAAACTTTGATGGTTATAGGCAACTTAGGAAATGATGTGTTACATATCGATTCTTCCAATAGTTTGGACAAAGAATGTTTGTGGCATTGTTGTCTTGGACATGTCAACAAGAAACGCATAGCCCAAATCCAAAAGTATGGAGTGTTAGAGTCATTCGACCTTAGGGACGATGATGTGTGCGAGTCTTGTTTGCTTGGAAAGATGGCCAACTCACCCTTCACTGGTACTTGTGAAAGGGGTAAGGGTTTATTGGATCTCATACACACCGATGTGTGTGGGCCCTTTTGATCCACCACAAGGGATGCGAGCCACTTCTATGTGACTTTCTCCGACAATTATAGCAGATATGGTTATATCTACTTAATCAAGCACAAGTTAGAACCCTTTGAAAAGTTCAAAGAGTTAAACAGGAAGTAGAGAATCAGTTGGGCAGGAAAATCAAGATGCTTTGATCCGATCGAGGTGGAGAGTACCTAAGTCTTGAATTCCACGACTACCTCAAGGAATGCGAAATCGTTTCGCAATTGACGCCGCCTAGGACACCTCAGTTGGATGGTGTAGCTAAGAGGCATAATCGAACCTTGCTAGACATGGTTCATTCCATGATGAGTCGTGCTTCACTACCTATCTCATTATGGTGGTATGCCTTAGAGACTGTCGCCCATATCCTTAACTTAGTCCCTACAAAGAGGGTTGCCAAAACACTTCACGAGATGTGGACAGGGAAAGCTCCCTTGTTGGCACATATCAAGGTTTGGGGTTGCAAGGCTTCCGTAAGATGAGAGACTCAAGACAAGCTCGAACCTTGTAATGATCGGTGTATTTTTATCGGCTATCCGCATAAGTCCTTTGGATATCTCTTCTATAGACTGAGTGATAATGTTGTCTTCATTGCGAGGAGTGGCATCTTCTGAGAGTCGGAACTCATAAGCCAAGGGGACAGTGGGAGGCAAATCGATCTTAAAGAGCTTCAAGAATCGAACGATGAAGGAACCTCTAACACTGGCGCTCAACTTGAGGAGGGAACTCCTGTTGAACCGGTTGACTAGTCCTTACCTCTTAGACGTTCCAGTAGAGTTAGTTTTCTAACTGTGTTATATGGTTTTCATACAACAAGTGAGGGTGATATGTTTATTAGTGATAGTACACTAATAAATTTGGATGAACCTAATAGCTACAAGGAAGCCATGGCAAGCCCGGAGACTGCAAAATGGAAAGAGGCTATGGACAGCAAGACTCAGTCCATGTATGACAACCAAGTATGGAATTTGGTTGACGATGTGTCAGGTCTTACGACCGGTCGGGTGCAAGTGGATCTTCAAGAAGAAGACCGACATGGATGGGAAGGTGCACACTTATAAGGCACAATTGGTTGCGAAGGGGTTTACTCAAACTCCTGGAGTTGACTATGATGAGACCTTCTCACCTGTTACGAAGATAAATTCTATTAGGGTGATGCTAGCCATAGCTGCGTTTCATAATTATGAAATATGGCAGATGGACGTTAAAACCACTTTCCTCAATGGGAAGTTGGCTGAGGATGTTTACATGAGTCAGCCAAAGGGTTTTGTCGATGAGAAGCATCCTAATAGAGTGTGTAATATGGTTGATCATGTATGCTATGAATTGAACTCGACCTAATGTGGCCTTCGCTTTGAGCATGGTCAGCAGATATCAGGGGAACCCTAGCAGAGCACATTGGACCACAGTCAAGAATATTCTTAAGTACCTTCGGAGGACCAAGGAATGGTTTCTAGTAGTCGGTGGGAGTGATGACTTAAAGGTGCGAGGGTATAGTAACGCCAGTTTTCAGACCGACCGAAACAACTATCGTTCTCAGTCGGGCTGGGTCTTTACTCTGAATGGAGGAGCAGTGACTTGGAAAAGTTCCAAGTAGGAGACTGTAGCTGATTCAACGTGCGAATTAGAGTACATAGCGTCTAGCGAAGCGTCAAAGGAGGCAATATGGTTGAAGAACATCGTCAGAGACCTTGGAGTTGGGCCATCCAGAAAGGAGCCTATGGAGATTTTTTGCGATAATGAGGGAGCAGTTGCCTTGACCAAGGAACCGAGGGATCATGGTAGATCTCGACATATCGACACAAAATATCATTTTATTCGACATCGGGTGCAAAAGGGACTCCTCGTAGTGAAGATGGTATCGTCAGAGGATAACCCAATGGATCCCCTCACGAAGGGACTATGTAGGGTTAAGCACTTGCAGCACGCTAGGAGCATTGGGCTGAAAGACGATATTAGTTTAGATTAGATAGATTCGAAACGTGTAATAGATAAATTGTAATTGACATTTGATGATTAAATAAAGTAGTATTATTTATGAATAAGGTTACTGTCTTATGTTAATTATTTACCTATTGTTTCATTTTGCATGTTTTGACTTCCTAAATAATAAGATTATTTGAACAGTCCACAGTCACTCATACTTTGGAAGTAGGTATGAAAGAAGATTTTCATGAATTGGTTTGTAGATTGTCTAAAGTGTATTAGACATAGCAAAAGTTTGCTACAAAGTTCATGAGTGCTTATGAATAAGATTTGAGCATTGGAATAAACCCACGTTTGCTGGTATCACTTCATGGAACTTATCACGAGTGATCGCAAGACAATAATATCATATGGTCTTAAAACCTAGATATATGGTTTATTGTTTGCAAGTTGGTTGTGCATTGATAATGCGTAAACGCATCATTAACTTGATGTTATAAAATGCATTATTGTGCATGATTTGGTGAGTGAATGGTAAATGCATATAAGTTGAACTTTATCAGTTCCTTTTATCCTAAGAGGGTAAAAGAGATATCTAGGCCCCTCGATGATTTGGTTTGACTTTTATGTCAGGCCTGGTCAGAACTGAGTTGATGTGTTCAACAAAGTTCTATGTTAGACAAATCAGAGATCGAGAAACAAACTACTGGATAATAAGTATGACTTTGTTCCATCTGATTGTCCGCACGATATCTAGAATGGAGGACTACACGATCCCTTATCTAATAGAGAAGTTACTGATCAGAGTTGACAGCAGCTTATGAGAGCTACGATTGCTAATCGAATCTTGAAGTCGTACTTGCAAATTTAGTTATTAGACTTATCCAAGTGGGAGACTGTTGGATTAGTGTCTAAGTCCATAACTATATTTGGTATGTACTTGACCCGGTTGAGCATAGTCCTTTTAGGTTGCCTTCACCAAAGTAACTTGATAGGATGATTTATAAAGAAAGAGGATATTATGGTTTATTAATATATTATAAGAATAATATATTATAAGAATAATATATTAAAGGAGAAATCATATTGATTAATTAATGTTAGTTAAATAATTAATTAAGAATTAATTATTGTGACTAAAAGAGATTAATTAATTAAAGGGGATTGGAATTGCAATTATAAGATAATTGGTTTTGGGCTGTGAATCCATAAGAATATAGGCATGGACGAATTTAGGGTGGAGTCTATAACGCCCGTAGATTCGGGCTAGTCAATTTAAAGACAATAAGCATCAAAAATGACTTTTAATAGAAGATTATTTAGAATAAATAATCTTAACCAAGTTATAGTATATGTCACAAGGGTTCCGTACATATAAAGAACGCCGAAATCCGAGTTATAACGAAGAAGTTATAACCCGTCGAAGTTTTACGGCAAAATCGGCACGACACCGGGAATCGTAAAAAGTGAACTTACGATAAAATACTTTCTAGCCTTAGCAATCTAAAAAATAGTCGTAGTATATTTAAAACCGAGAGTGTGCATAAAAAGAACGTCCAAATCTGACTTCGTATGAGGAAGTTATGATTTTTCTAAGATCTAGCATAGCAGTGCACAACCCGAAATTCGAATTTTAGATCGGTCGATTTTTAGCCAAAATAATCTAAATAAGAAATGAATATATCGTTAGTAGAATTTAAACAATAAAAAGATAGTCGAAAACGGAGCTCGTATGCAAAAGATATGGACGAAGCTTAGTCCCTAATCTTCGAGCGTGGCAAATTCGATATAGTTTTGTAAATCCGAGATAGAATAATAATTAGCCGACGGGGTCTAATGGAAAGTTGTAGTACGCATAAATACCAATGTGTGGATATCAATAACGTCGAGAATAGATCTCGTATGTTAAAGATATGGACGGAACTTAGTCTCTACTCTTCAAGTGCGGTGAATTTGAATACAGTTTTGTAAATCTGAGATAGAGTGAGAATTAACCGACGGGGTCTAAATGAAAGTTGTAGTACTCATAAATACCAACGCGTGGATATAAAGAACATAGAAAAATAATCTCATATGTGGAAGATACAGACGAAACTTAGGTCTTACTCTACGATAAAACCCTATAAATAAGAGATGAACTCTTCATATTTTCTTCACACCATAAGCCTTTTTTTCTCTCTCTAACTTCTCTCTAGATTCCCTAAACCCCCCTAAAGCCTAGGAAGCTCCCTAGAGCTAGAAGAAAGCCCCGGAGCACACGAAGGCTCCAAGAAAAAGAGTTTTTTTGGCTCAGAAGCTCTACTCCAACGGAGCCCGATTTTTAATAAAACCTGTTGTAAGTGAAATAAGCCTACCATATTTTAAATATAGCTTATATTTAAATATAATATCGTTATTATAAACCTATAAATAAGATTTATCAGTGATTCAAAGTCGTTATAATGATTGATCTACTTACAGGAATGATGTCTATGCTATGATTTAGTGAGGTGTTAAAAGTGGGATTTCCAAATAGTATACTTTGTATACCAAACGGACCCTACCTCCAATATGATCTTACCTGGTTGTTGCTTACCTGATAGATCATTAAAGTAGACTTTGAGTTAATGATTAATCTAGACTAATAATTAGTCGCAATAAAGATTAGACTAAAACTTAGCGCTACTAATGCTAGGTTTTGTCGAAGGAAAATAGAATCGTTAAAAGCGAAGTGTTGCCCGAGTTTGGAATCATCACTTTAACAAGTGAGTGCATACTTACTTTCATCTTACACATAGATATGAAGTATTTAATATAAAATACATGGTATGTGTGCATATAACCTGTATACTTGCTATCTATGTTGGATCAACAATTTTATACATGTTTTAAATAATTTAAACTGTATATGTATTTTATATTTATGAATATGTTGGGTAAAACATGGGTAGATGAACGATGAGATGAAAGATAATATGAGTGAACATTGGCAGCTATAGACTTAGTGCCTAATAAATAACATCGGCAACTATGGACTTAGTGCCTATTGAATAAACGCTAGTAGCTATGGACTTAGTACCGGTTAGATAAACGTTGGTAGCTATGGACTTAGTACCTATTGGATAAACGTTGGTAGCTATGGACTTAGTACCTATTAGAGAAACGTTGGTAGCTATGGACTTAGTACCTATTGGATAAACGCTGGTAGCTATGGACTTAGTACCTATTAGATAAACATTGGTAGCTATGGACTTAGTACCTATTAGATAAACGTTGGTAGCTATGGACTTAGTACCTATTAGATAAACGTTGGTAGCTATGGACTTAGTACCTATTAGATAAACGTTGGTAGCTATGGACTTAGTACCTATTAGATAAACACTAGTAGCTATGGATTTAGTACCCGATGAATGAACTTTAGCAACTATGGAATTAGTGCTTTACGAACGAGCATTGGCAGCTATGGACTTAGTGCCTGTCGTATAAACCCTAGAAGCAATGGACTTCGGATTGAAGAAATGTAGGATAAATGATTCTTAGGGTTGACCCTTAAGAATAAAGAAGATATGGGGATGGGTAATTGGGTTAATTGTTTGATGATTAAACATAATAATTATATTATTGTGGGTTGAAGACCCTATGTACTCACCAGGTTTCCCAACCTGACCCGCTCAGTTTATTTATATCATAGGTGTTGATATGAAGTCACATTACAATGAGAGATTAAGGAGATATAAATCACTAGTGATAATGAATGTAAGTTCTGTTTATGCTTATGTTTCTGTATTGACGACGAAATTCCAAATGTTTTAAAATTAATAAAAGTACTTTTCTTCGGAAATGCTTGATAACGTATTTATTGAAGGGTTTTGAGCATTCTAACACTTCCTAAGTGTACATGCAACCCTAGAAAACCTTGCATCTTTGTTTGTCTAAGTACATGTAAAATATGATTTCCAAGGTTCATAAACCTATCTAGCATACATGGGGAACTTTAAATATAAAAGAAGGCTAGAATTACATACCTTGTAGTTGATTTGATTCATTGGAAACCCTGTGAGCCTAGCACCCCAATTGCGATGCCTCAAATGTCTCACACAACACCAAGTACACTTCTAAAATTGGCTCGCCCTCACTTGTTCTTCTAGTGGTCGATTTTGGTGTGTATCATATTCTTTATATAGCGTGTTTCATCTAGGGTTAGACCATGTAAATCCTAATGTGACATGACTCTTCATTTCCATGACCCATAGGTTTCTAACTCCCACGGAGCATCCATGGAGCATCTTTTGAACCTTACCCCAACTTGATAATCCATGGAGCATTAAGCCCATTATACAAGTATGAGTGATTTATATAATCAACCCATATATTTAATTAGTCTCCTTTTGATCACTTAATTAATTCTAGATTAATTCTTGATCAATACTAATTAAATAAGACTATTATTAATATATTATAACTTATAACATATTAATAAACCACAAGTGTTAATTCTCTCATTTTAGTCTATCCAAATGCATGATGCTATGCAACCCAAATGGACCATGCCAAACTGGGTCAAGTACATACTAGAAATAGTTATGGACTTAGACACCTTATCCAACAATCTCCTACTTAGATAAGTCGGATAACTATATCGGTAAGTATGACTTCAGGAACCGATCAGCAATCATAGCTCTTTCAAGGTCTCGCGGAACTGAGAAGATGATGATACGCCATTTAAGATAAGTGATCATATAATCCTCTGTTTTAGATATCAACCGAACAAATACATGGAACAATTTCTTTCTTATTATCCGACAGTTTGTTTCTCGATTTCCGATTTGTTTGACAAAGAACTTAATCGAACACATCAATTTAGTTCTGACCGGGCCCGGTACATAGTTCAAAACAAAATCATCGAGGGGCCCAGATATCGCTTCTAATCCAAGAAGGAACAGATAAACTTCGACTCATATGCTTGTTCTACTACTTGTTAAATCACACACAAAAGTACGTTTTATAACATCGAGTTACCAATGCGTTTTCGTACAATCAATGCATAACCAACTCATAGGTAACAAGCCATATCTCTAGGTTTGAAGACTTATATGATATTACTGTCTCACGATCACTCGAGATAAATTCCACGAAGTGACACCAGCGAGCATGGGTTGAATCCAATACTCAGAACTTATGAGCACTCATAAGTGTTGAGGCCATGTCCAACATCTGAGACCTCTACAACCAACTCATGACAGTCTTAATTCATATCTACTTCCAACATATGAACGACTGTGGAAAATTTGAATACTATGTAATAGACAACATGAATATTCTTGAAGTTAAAACATGCAAAAGAAATTATAGTAAACGGTTGACAAAAGATAGCAACAATTTACTCATAAATAAACACAACTTTTGTTCATCATCAAATGTCAATTACATTTTACAAATTTCTGAGCTATCTAACTAAAACTAATATCATCCTTCAACCCTATGCGCCTCGCATGATGGAGATGCTTAACCCTACCCAGTCCCTTCGTGAGGGGATCTGTTGGCTTCTCATCCGATGATACCCTCTTTGCCACGAGGAGTCCTCCTTCTATTCGATGTCTGATGAAATGGTATTTTCTGATGTGTCTGGATCTTCCATGATCCCTTGGTTCTTTTGCTAAGGCGACTGCACTTTCACTAGCACATAAAATTTCCATTGGCTCCTTTATAGCTGGTACAACTCCAAGGTCTCCAATGAAGTTCTTCAGCCATATCACCTCCTTTGCTGCCTCGCTTGCTGCTATATAATATAATTCGCAAGTTGAATCAGCCACTGTCTCTTGCTTGGAACTTTTCCAAGTAATTGCTCCTCTGTTTAAGGTAAAGACCCAGCCTAACTGAGAGTGAAAATTATCCATATCAGTCTGAAAGCTAGCATCACTATACCCAACCCTCAAGTCATCACTCCCACCGAGGGTAAGGACCCAGTCCTTAGTCCTTCGCAGTTACTTGAGGATATTATTTATTACAGTCTAGTGAGCCTTGCCATGGTTCCCCTGATATCTACTAACCATGCTCAAGGAAAAGGCTACATCAGGTCGAGTACAAGTCATACCATACATGATCGAGCCTACAACCGAAGCATAAGGTACTCGACTCATTTCTCCTATCTCAGCCTCAGTACTCGGGCTTTGAGTCTTACTCAACCTGGCATTATACTGGATAGGTAACTCCCCTTTCTTGTTGTCACAACTAGCATTTTAGCTAGAAAATTCGATATATAAACATCATCCATTGTAAAAGCATGTACTCTAAGTGAATACAATACTCTATCCTCGTTCAAAATACACCTCATATGTTCAACTAAGGGTTAGAAACCTTAGTAAACCCGGTCCAAGTTCCTTATGAACTAAAAATTCTCCCATTGGGCCTAGAAGCCCTAATAGGGCTCTAAATAGACCACATTCATAAAACTTTAGCATTTTGGGCCATGTGGGCCTAAAATAATCCATCTTACCTCTAATGAGCGTTGTTGGGCCATAAAAGATTTCATTTGCCCCAATGGGCCGAAAATTTATTTTTGGGCTTCATAAATTCGAGTATGGGCCCAAGATGATTTCTTTCCTCTCTCTTTAGCCCAAATCGGCCCATGTTTAAAAAAAAGAGAAGAAAAGAGATAAGAATGGTGAAGGAAATAAAAACAAAATTGGAAATTATGGGAAATTTGTGAGGATGCCACCTTCTTATTACATGGTGGACATCCATGCAATGTCACCTCACTTCTCTCCTCTCTCTCTCTCTCTTCTTAATCTCGGCCTAAGGCCATTCTCCCTCACCAAAAATCATTCATGTTTCCTTTCACTCCCAAAAACCTCAAGAACTCTTCCATTTTCTCCATAAACCCGTGAGTGGGTGTGTGTGCACAAGAAAGTTCATCAAACTCACATACTAGGTAAGTTACTTCACCCTCAAGTTGTATAAATTCATCTATGATTGAATCCTCCTAGAAACATCACAAATCTCTTGATTATACTACTAGAAACATCATAGTTTTGAGGATCCTCTCAAGAAGCAAGCTAGGCCGAAATCTCTTCAATTCTTCATCCAAAAACCGAAATCTTCAAACAAGGTGAGCTTCATACTCCCTATTTTTCTGTTTTATAAGTTTTGTGGGGGGGGGATACAAGTGAAAGTGTAGATCTATATGTGATTTGTATGTCTTGTATGATTTCTATGCTTATATGTGTGTTTTTGTGTGTTTATGATGTTGGATCTAGTCATAAGCCCCTAAAAATCGAGATATACCTTATGTGAAATGATACTAGCACAAAATATATTTCTACATACAAAGTGTTCCAAGAAAAATAGCTAAGTGGCTTAATAACATCTTCTTTGGGCTAAAAACTCAATTTTTGGACATAAAATGTTAAAAATATAAAGTTAAAGGGCCCAAAATGGCATATCACGAATTCTGATGGATGAGAAGAGTCAAAACAGTTTCAATAAAGTATTTGCTGGAAATGTACTCTTTTGGAGGGTTAAAAATATAAATTTCAAGCTTAATGGGCTAAAAATGACATTTTTGGCCCAATAGGTCCCAATATGCGAAATTTTCTGTTTTGAAGGACCAAAACTGTATTTTTCTGCAAAACAGTGGACTACTAGTGGCCCAAGTCCTTTTTCTAAGGTTTAAAATGCTTTTCAAAATTTAAAAGGACCAAAGTTGCAAAAAATTTCCAATTTGGGCCAAAATTGTAAAAACGGCGAAAAAGAGGGGTTATAACCGAGAAAACTGTATTTTTAGGGACTCAAACTGTTTTCAACTAAAAATATGCTGAAAAATATAAATTTCAATAAGTTTTGGTGTTAAAATACCAAGAAAAAGAGTTTAAGGACTAAACCGGAAATTTATTTATTCAAAGGGTTGAAAAAGTAAATTTACAAAGTAAAGAGGGGCTGTAAACAGAAAATTTTCAATGTTAATTCAATACATCCGTTGTGATCAAATATTGACACTGTGACTACCGACGAATTACAATACACAACCACATCAAAAATCGTTATCAAACGAATTGATTCGGTCTCGAATCAATAACAAATCCGAAACTACTAACACGACGACAACTCGATTCATACACGGAAAATTGGGAATTCAATACACACGCGAGAGTGCACCGACGTCGATACACCATCTTTGGGCCCAAAAGTGTAAAATCGTGTTTGTTGGGCCTAGCTAGCCCAATGACCTGATCTTTAGGCCCGAAGACATCAACCTTACGAGTTGTTGGGTCTTACATGATCCAACACAACGTAAAAGGGCTTTCAATGGCAAACGTGCTGCTGGTCCCCAAGGGTCCTTCGGTACAACTAGCAAAGTCGAGATTTCTCCAATGCGAGTTGGGCTAAGGGCCCTTCGCATTCACTATAGCCTTGAACGACGTAGGGAATTACCGGGGGCTTCGCACCTTCTTTTTCACCTCGGTCGTGGGGCTACATGAGTCCGGGGGGTTGGGTTATGTGAATAAGTGCGAGCGACGCCTAAGGGATCATTTGTACGGTTGTCAACTGGTCGTTTTCATTAACGTACGTTACAACATTTCACAACCCACTGTTTATCCAATGCCTCCGGAGCTCAACGAATACACCTGTCGTAACGAAATAACAACACATGAACTAATTTAAAGCAAAGTATTAGGAAAACGTCGGGTTTTCAACTATTACACCTACGAACTACATAACGAGTTTTACAAATCGTACGCTTACATCTATAGAAAACAAACAAGCATACTTATGGATCTTCACACCTTTTTGACTATACTATTTTCAGAAAATATCGGATTTTCTGGTGGTTTTCAAACAATACAAAACATTGGATTTTAAACACTACTTATGAACTCACCAACATTTCATATGTTGACGTTTTTCAAAATACTTGTATTCTCAGGTAACAGATAAAGTGATGGAAGAATTGTACTCTATGATGTTTTGCTGTGTGTTAATTAGTATCGAACAATCTACTTTTGAGAATGTAATGTTTTGAGACAATGTAATGGATGTAAACACTATCAGTTGTAATATTCAAATGTTGGTGATGAATGATGTTATGATTCATGTATATTCATTGTGATGGTATTCAATTGAGTCACAACAGCCCCCGGACGTTTCCGCCGTCTGGTTCGGGGGTGTGACAGGTTTGTATCAGAGCTCTGTTTATAGTGAACTAGCATATCTAACCATACATTGATATGCAACTATAAACCAAAAGAGGGACTAACATAACTCTGAACAAAACAAGTAAAACATAACAATAAAACACCCTTGCTTGTATTAGGAACGAGAACTTAACACCGAACCAAACAAGATAATGCTAGTATCTCGGTTAATTCAGGACTGTTCTTAGTTGTATCAAGGGGCGGATGTAGCCTGATCAACTACATTCCCTCCAAGGTACAACCATCACATGTCGTGAAGAAATCGTGATAGCTAGGAACCTAAAATCATACCCCTTAATCTCCAAAAAGGGAACCTCAACTGAATCCATGCAATAATTGTAGAATTATAGGAGTAATTGGTATGCTATTTGTTTCTAGTATTCATAGCCCTTTGCGCAATACGCTATAGACGAGTATCATTAGCCAGGAAACCTTATCTCCCTAGTCAAGGAATAGTAGGGTGGCTCGACCCAGAGGAAGAACCCCAGGAGGAACACGAAGTAGAACTCGCAGGCGAACCCGCCGAGTCAGTAAGTGGACCTCAAAGAGGAAGAGCCAGAGGGCAATGATGATGATGACTCGGATGTAGAATCCGATGACCTCAATCCTTCATGTAAAGCCATAGTACCGACATATCGTGTGGGCCCCGGTGGCCCTATGCCCCCTTAGGCACACGATATTTGGAGATAGAGTCGCCAGCAGGGGATACGACCACACCAGGGTAGGAACCGAGGTCTCTCTGACCATTAGCCATAGAGGATCAGCTGACCGGGCCCTCCCAGTCGTGGTCCAGGGCACCTGAGGTAGGGATAGCCAAGCTCAGGACACCCCTAACCGAACAAAACAAATGTGGTTTGCTATTGAGAAAGATGAGAGGCAAACATAGGAGGTGAATGGAGACTCTCGAGCGAGACTGTTAGATTGGAAGTACGATTACAAGCTACCGAACAACAAGTAGCTCGTCTCCGAGGTGCATCCACTTCATCAGCACCACCACCAGACACTTCCCGCCACAATTAGGATCAGCCTTTTCTTTTTCCCCTACTATCCGACATGACTCCCTTTCGTGTACTGAGATGGTACTTACCCGTGAAATAATTATGTGCCATATTGATTTCATATTACTGCAAAGACTCAATTATATGCACAAGCGAACCCTCGAAACCACTAGATACTTAAGGATCTCGAAACTAAAACAACCCATATAATCTAAGGATAGACGTAACAATCGTGCCAAATCTGTGATTACCTACTACCGCAAATACATCATAGGGATGTAGATGGAGGCAGTAAGAATTATACAACAAGATGCAAAATTTATAGAGTACAACCAGGAATGACGATCATTACTTACGATCTGGATTATCAACGTGCATCAGGAAAATGCCATCCTGTAAGAATAACAAGCGCACCCGCGAGACACCACTCCTGCAGATGGACTCTGCTACATTTCAAGCTGCTGTAATGGCAGCAGTAACCGCTGCTATGGGACATATCAATGCAAACAACCCTAATGGAGGCGGGAATAGCATTGACAACTCCAGCCAAAGGAACAAACATGGAAACCAACAAGTGACAACCTGTCAAGGAACTCCGAACCCCAAGCTTAAGAGCAGGAAGCTGAGGCCGGGAGGTAAGAGAAAGGGACAACACACTCAAGGGTTCTCAAGGGAGCAACGTGTTGTTGCTGTTCATGCGACCATGACCCCTATTACACCAGCAACCAGGAGACCATATGCTGGAAACCTTCCAAAATTCAACCAGTGCAAATTCCATCATAATGGAGCCTGCAGGGAGATGCATTGTAACAAATGCAACCGAAAGAATCACATCTCCAAATTTTGTAGAACTTATCCATGCCAGAATCGTCAGCCAAATGAAAACGACAACAATCGCAACAACCCTAACAACAACACCAATGATGAGACCAGTCGCACCTGCTATAGGTGTGGAGGAACTGGTCACATCAGGCGCAATTGCCCCAGGGATAACAATCGAGGAGCAGAAGGATCAGAAATGGTCCTGACCTTGGGTCAAGGCGAAGCAATCCAAAACCCAACGGTTGTTACTGGTACGTTCCCACTTGACAACTCTTTCGCTTACCTCTTATTCAATGGTAAATCCGAGCGAAATTTCGATTAGTAACATATTCAAACACTTACTAAAACCACATCCCCAAAGCTAAGCTAAGCCTTTTCAATGGACATGGCCAATGGGGAAAACTGATTTAACCTAGGGTACTTATGTGGAGTACACCTTAACACTAAACAACCATTCATTACAAATAGATTTCATGCCAGTAAATATTAGGAGTTTTAACGTGATAATCGTCATGGTTGGGTTAAGCCCCCACCGTGCTGATAATATGTGTTGCGAGAAGGCCGTTTGCCTTCACCTTCCTAATCACGAAAACTCTAATAATCCATGGTGATAAACCTGGCGCCAATCCTTTTCCTATCTCGTGCATCAAGGAACAGAAGTGCCTGCACCAGAAGAACTACGTTTTCCTCACTCATGTTGTGGACAAGACCAAAGAAGAGGTAAGCATACAAGGTATTCCAGTAACATGTGATTTTTTTCAAATGTGTTCCCCAAAGAACTTTCGGGAATATCCCAGAGAGACAGGTCGAATTTCGAATCAACCTCATATCGGAAACCACATCAATTGCCAATTCACCCTATAGGGTGACTCCCGCCGAAAATTCACAAGTGATCCGGTCAACTGAGTAGAATTGTTGCGCAAAGGACTCATCAGACCAAGCTCCTCATCCCGAAGAGCTCCGATCTTGTTCTTCAAGGAGACAAATTCTTCGGAAGCTCCAAGGAGCTAGTTACTTCTCTAAAAATAGATCTAAGAACCGGTTATCATCAACTTCGAGCCCGAGAAGAGGACATTCCAAAAACTGCCTTCCGAACTTGTCACGATCATTTCAAATTCATTGTGATACCCTTCGGTCTAACGAATGCTCCCACGGTATTCATGAACCTTACGAACCAAGTTTCCTAACCATTCCTAGTTAGCCCTTTCACTATTTTCATCGATAACATACGTATCTGCTCACAAAGCGAGAACGAAACACTATCATCATCTACGACCAACCTTGAAAGCATCAAAGCTGGGAATGTCGCGACGAAAGCACTGCATGGATGGATAAAACTCTCGAAGTCGAAAGACGAAGCTTTTTGTTATAAGAGTTGAGTTGGGCGTTATCTGGGTGATCGTCGATAGGTTAACCCAATCTGCCCATTTCCTGCCAATACAGAAATCAAACAAGATGGAAGGATTAGCTTGGATCTATATCTAGGAGATCGTGAGACTCCATGAAATATCGGTATCTACTATCTCGGATCGAGATAACGAGATTACTTCAAGACTTTCACAGTCACTTCAGAGGGCTATGGGAACATAGATAGATATGAGCGTTTCTTACCACCTTCAAACCAATAGCCAAGGCAAACGAACCATTCAACCACTCGAATTCATGCTACAAGTTTAGTTGTTTGAGTCAACAAGTCAGGGTATGCCCAGTTTCCCTTGATTGAATTCTCTCGCAATGACAATTATCGCACGAACATCAAGATTGCTCCTTTCGAAACTCTTTATAGTCATAAATGCATATCACTCACCAGTACTCTCATGAGAGCAGAAACCATTTGCGAAACAACAAAGAAGATAATCCAAATCAAATCTTGACTTCAAGCATCGCGAGACCGACAGAAGAGCTATTCCGATAAGCGACGTAAGCCATTAGGATGTCAAGTCGGGGATCGCGTGCTATTAAAGGAATCTCCTGGGAAAGGAATGATTCGCTTTAGGAACCAAGAAAACTAAACCCACGATACATCGGACTGTTCGAGATTCTTGCTTGGATTGGTCCAAAGACATATAGACTGTAGCTGCCTGTAGAGCTCAGCAATGTGAACCCTGTGTTTTGTGTCTTGAATCTGAAAAGATACATATCAGATGAGACTCTTATCATTCCTTTACGAGAAATCGGAGTAAGCGAGAATCTCATGTTCGTCAAAGAACCAGTCAAGGTATTGGATAGGGAAGTAGAACATACAAAACAAAGCCCCATTATGAATGCGAAGATTCCATGGAATGCTAAGCGTGGACCGAAATTCACATGGGAAACATGAAGATCAGATGAAGTGTCTATTCTCTCATTCACGAACCTATCCTTAGAAAGAATTTCGGGACGAAATTCCCTCTAACGGGGGGATGATGTCACAACTAACATTTTAGCTAGGAAATTCTATATATAAACAACATCCATTGTAAAAGCATGTACTCTAAGTGAATACAATACTCTATCCTCGTTCAAAATACACCTCATATGTTCAACTAAGGGTTGGAAACCTTAGTAAACCCGGTCCAAGTTCCTTATGAACTAAAAATTCTCCCATTGGTCCTAGAAGCCCTAATTGGGCTCTAAATAGAGCACATTCATAAAACTTTAGCATTTTGGGCCATGTGGGCCTAAAATAATCCATCTTACCTCTAATGAGCCTTGTTGGGCCATAAAAGATTTCATTTGCCCCAATGGGCCGAAAATTTATTTTTGGGCTTCATAAATTCGAGTATGGGCCCAAGATGATTTCTTTCCTCTCTCTTTAGCCCAAATCGGCCCATGTTTAAAAAAAAGAAAGAGAATAAAAGAGATAAGAATGGTGAAGGAAATAAAAACAAAATTGGAAATTATGGGAAATTTGTGAGGATGCCACCTTCTTATTGCATGGTAGACATCCATGCAATGTCACCTCACTTCTCTCCTCTTTCTCTCTCTCTCTCTCTCTCTCTCTTCTTAATCACGGCCTAAGGCCATTCTCCCTCACCAAAAATCATTCATGTTTCCTTTCACTCCCAAAAACCTCAAGAACTCTTCCATTTTCTCCATAAACCCATGAGTGGGTGTGTGTGCACAAGAAAGTTCATCAAACTCACATACTAGGTAAGTTACTTCACCCTCAAGTTGTATAAATTCATCTATGATTGAATCCTCCTAGAAACATCACAAATCTCTTGATTATACTACTAGAAACATCATAGTTTTGAGGATCCTCTCAAGAAGCAAGCTAGGCCGAAATCTCTTCAATTCTTCATCCAAAAACCGAAATCTTCAAACAAGGTGAGCTTCATACTCCCTATTTTTCTGTTTTATAAGTTTTGTGGGGGGGGGGGGGGGGGGAATACAAGTGAAAGTGTAGATCTATATGTGATTTGTATGTCTTGTATGATTTCTATGCTTATATGTGTGTTTTTGTGTGTTTATGATGTTGGATCTAGTCATAAGCCCCTAAAAATCGAGATATACCTTAAAGAAAGCATTAATTGAACCAACTTCATTATCAATAGAAAATGTAAAATCTTGTTTATACAATGCATGAAAGGAAATAATATTTCTTGCCATTGTTGGCGAATAACAACATTTATTCAAATATAAACTAAACCCACTACTTAGCAATAAAGTATAAACTCCAATCTTGGTGACAGGTGAAGCTTTCCTATTCCCCATGTTCAAGTTTATCTTTCCTTGCTCCACATTCTTACTTCTTCTTAGTCCCTGCAAATCAGCAGAAATATGAATACCGCAACCGTATCAAGGACCCAAGAGTTAGAACCGGATGAGTTATTAGATAAGATAGTGTAAATACCTGCATGGGTGGGTTTTACTTTCCCATCCTTGACATCTTGTTGGTACTTTGGGCAGTTCCGCTTCCAGTGCGATTTTTCATGGCAATAGAAGCATTCAGCCTCTTTTGGGTCAGCAGAAGGAGTGACGAAACCTTTCATGGTTCCAGTTGAAGAGAAGCCTTCAAGGGTCTTACCCTTGGTACCCTTCGAGGGTCTCTTCCTCTTCTTACCCTTCCCTTTCCTGATTGCCAAGACAGGGGCAGAGTTTGGAGTAGGAGTAGAGTTGGTAACAACCGACTTACCTTAAGACTAGTTTCAGTGGTCTTAAGGAGTCCTTGAAGTTTGTTGAGTGTGATGTCTTCCTTATTCATGTGGTATGTCATGCGGAAATGATCATAACATGAAGGTAAGGAGCGCAAAATGATATCTATTGCAAGCTCCTCGGGGAAGTTCACATTAAGCTTTAGCAAACGGTCCACATACCTTTGCATTTTCTACATGTGGCCCGTCACGGATTCTCCATCCTTCATCCTGGTTGTTATCATGGAGGAGATGATTTCATACCTCTCTTGATGAGCACTTTGATGGTATCGTTCCATCAAGTCTTGGTGCATTTCAAAAGGGTAGAAGTCCTCATAGGACTTTTGGAGTTCAGCTGTCATGGTGGCCATCAAGATACTTGCCACTTTGGTGGCATCTCTCCCATGATTCCGGAAGTCAGCGATCTCCTGAGGAGTAGCAGTGGACTCATCGATTTCCTTCAGCTCCTTATCGAGGACATATTCCTTGTCCTCATAGCGAATCACCATTTTGATGTTCCGGATCCAATCCATAAAGTTGGAACCATCGAAGATGAATCTCCTACATAGGTTCATGAGGGAAAAGGAGCCGGTAGGGTTTGAGCCAGAAGCAGAGTTGTTGGAAGACATCTGAAAGAAAGAGAACAAGATTAGTTTAGATATAAAGAGAGTCCTTAATAAAACATCCAAATGTGATATTAAGGCTAGGACCCAATCACAATATATTATACTTAGAAGAGATATGCCGTAATATAAGTAATAACATATTTGAAAGGTAGGTGAATGACGATTCACCAATTTCCACCAAAAACGAAATATTAAACTATTAGGTTTTAATTGGTCTTTTTTTGAAATTCATAGATTCTTTTGAGATTCAATGAACTTTTTAAAGGCATGTTTCAATCTCAAGTGTACCCTCGAAGTTTTGTGACTGGGATACCGAGGATCACAAAACGAGGTGTGAAGTAACCATGCAAATTACTTGGTACCCTTAATATTTATCACTCAATCGATGTGCCGGTTAATCACACGCGCTCCACCGACCTATAATAAACCTTAAGTCACCCTTTACCTACCTTGTTAAGTCCAAGTTAGTGTGCCAGTTAACCACACACGCTCCACTAACGACTTAATCAAAGTGTAAAGTGCAATTTCATGGATTAGCACCTTATTCACATTTTTCCTAAAGTAACTAAGATTGGGAGTTTAATAAAACATTAGTTACTTTATAATTATCATTATACTTTTAATGATAATATATAAGTCATTGTCCTACCTGCTCGGCTAACGACCCTCCACCGATCAAGGAAGCAGTGGGTGAAAGTGGACACCCATTAAGACGCCATTTTATAGGCAACAACCTTATACCCCCTTTACAGACCGGCTTCGTGAATGAGGCATACTAACTGTAAAATGACTTGATCTTATATATATATATATATATATATATATATATATATATATATATATATATGCTATTAACATATAATATTATAAAGTATAAGGGTTGATTTTTAACTTTTAAAAATCTACGGGTTGGAACTAAAGTTTATTATTCCAAAACTTGAGGGCAAGTTTTGTAACTTTTCAAAACCTTTCACATTATGGTTTTTAATGGTTTTTAACACAAAGAGACTTTTGGTTATCCATAACTTGAGGACAAGTTATGGACTCCATTAAAAAAAATAAAGATCATGGATTAAACAATTAAACAAGTAATTCCTATGATCTATCAAAAAACTCATAAGAACATGAATATTCATATCAAAGTTTCAAGAACATATGAAAACATATAATCATGAAAAAATGATATTAGCCATTGTAAATGGATTAGAACAATCATTACATCATCTAAAACAAGTTTTACAACACCAAAACAGTTTAAAGTAATGTTTCTAGTCCATTTCCAACAGCAAAAATTGAAAAACCGCAATCTGGATGACCAACTCGTCGAGTGCATAAACTGACTCGCCGAGTTGGTTGCATTTTCACTTGGACTCATCGAGACCACCCATGGACTCGGCGAGTCCCCTGTGCAGATAGCTCAAAATTCGATTTTTCTCACTATTTTGCATCAAGTATTAGCAAGCAAGCCGAGGCTCTGATACCACTGAAGGGTTTTGAGCATTCTAACACTTCCTAAGTGTACATGCAACCCTAGAAAACCTTCGATCTATGTTTGTCTAAATACATGCATAATATGATTTCCAAGGTTCATAAACCTATCTAGCATACATGGGGAACTTTAAATGTAAAAGATGACTAGAATTACATACCTTGTAGTTGATTTGATTCCTTGGAAACCTTGTGAGCCTAGCAACCCAAGTGTGATGCCTCAAATGTCTCACACAACACCAAGTACACTTCTAAAATCGGCTAGCCCTCATTTGTTCTTCTAGTGGCCGATTTTGGTGTGTATCATATTCTTTATATAGTGTGTTACATCTAGTGTTACACCATGTAAACCCTAATGTGACATGACTCTTCATTTCCATGACCCATGGGTTTGTAACTCCCATGGAGCATCTTATGAACCTTAGCCCAACTTGATAATCCATGAAGCATTAAGCCCACTATACAAGTATGAGTGATTTACATAATCAACCCATATATTTAATTAGTCACCTTTTGATCACTTAATTAATTCTAGATTAATTTTTGATCAATACTAGTTAAATAAGACTATTATTAATATATTATAACTTATAACATATTAATAAACCATCGGTGTTAATTCTCTTATTTTAGTCTATCCAAATGCATGATGCCATGCAACCCAAATGGACAATGCCAAACTGGGCCAAGTACATACCAAAAATAGTTATGGACTTAGACACTTTATCCAACATTTATCATGTTTTACTAAGAACAAAATTCCGCTACATTTTTGTTAAAAGAGGTACTCTGGTTTTTATAAAGCATAAACAAAATCGGTCTTTTCTGGCCACGAAAATGGGGATGTCACAGAGTCCATCTTGAATCGTCCAAGGGGGCCTTATTCTAGAAGGTTTTTTGGACTGTTTAAGGCCTAAGCTATCCAATTAGGGTTTTAACTGAGACCCTAGCAGCACAAGTATATAACGAACCCTAGGGCTAGCAAAATTGGTCACTTGATCCCTTGGTGATTCTAAGCCATTAGAGGCATTGCATTTGAGGTGCTTGGTTCTCGTATGCTTTGAAGATTCAAGTTTCATACTACAATCAAGTGGTAATATTTTTAATTTTTTATTTATATAGATCTCAATTTTTGTAGTATGCTAGATTAGGGTATTCAAGTCTTGGAGGAATTGCATTTACAATAGAGAAACCTAGATCTAAGCTTTAGGGTTTTTGCATATGCACATAGGAATGCTCTTTTGTGTAAAACCCATCAATTTTTGTGTATTAAAGTTTAGATCTTGAAAGTTTGAGACATTATCATGGTTAAATTTGGAAACTTTATCCATCTAAACATCATGTTGATTTAGATCTGAGGGTTAAAGACTTAGACTTAATGGATTAACTTGATAAAGATGCATTTTTGGCCCCTGTTGAGACTTAAAGACTAGATCTTGGTTTTTTGGACCATCCTAATGGATAAAATTGGAAACTTTATCCATTATGAAGCTATTTAGGAACTATATATATATGAGGTTATGGGCCTTGGTTTGAAGAGATTAAACACTTAATGAAGATTTGGATTTCTGAACAAAAATCATAAAGTGACATGGGATGTGTCACGGCGTCAAGGTGCCTAGAATCACGATTATTTTCTCTTTTCATCCTCACGACATGAGCAAGGAATGGTTATGCCGTGACGTTAACTTTGACTAAGTTGACCATTGACCGTGTGGACCTTCGACCATTGACTTTTGACTAGTTTGACCTTGGATCAAACTTGGAGGAAATTAGGTGTTAATTGAGGATTTCTTTGTTCTGGGTGTTGGTCGTTTCTAGGGATTGATCATTCCAAGGAGTTATAGCACTGATGTGCTTCTCCAGTTCCATGAGTTGATTTTCCTAAATGTACTAGTAGGTTGAAGGTACCAATACCGACCCACTAGAGTGTGTTATGTATCATTATGTATGTGATGTTGATATATTGTAGCGGTCTGTTAGATTGGTAGGTAAGAATGATTACCTACAATTTCTAGTTATTGATTATTGTTTTCATATGTCGACATAGTGCAATGGGGTTGAGGTTTTATTGCTCCATGCTGTAAGCTAACAAACCCAGAGCAATCCGGTCTGATGAATGTGGGCTTAGACTAATCTAGTCCAGTTACTGTGGACCCAAGGGTAATCTAGTCCGATGACTATAGACCCAGTGTGCATGTTTATATATATATATATATATATATATATATATATATATATATATATATATATATATATATATATATATATATATATTGTCGTGTGTGGTATTTTGAGGTAACTTACTAATCTTTGGCTTACAGTTGTTGATTTCAATGTTTTCAGGTACTTCTGATGACCAGGGTAAGGCGAACGCACGGTCATATATATCCTCCTATTGTTTTATGTTGTGAAATATTGACTTTATACTTCGATTTTTGGGATATGATGTGAAAACAATGATTGTTATCTATGGTTTATTGTGGAAATGTTTTTATAAAAATGAAAATTTTATCATGTTTTTTAGGCTGTTACAGATACTAATCCTGTTAGATGAGATTTGTTTTTCATCAAGAGATCATTGTTTTACTCTGCAACAAGTAGACATGCATTCAATTTAGAATATTTTGTGAATTTTTGCAACCAATATTGTTGCATCAAGGTAATGTTTGTTGCATGAAATGTGGAGTAAGTTTTTTCCAACATATCTTCATCAATAACTTCTTGTCTGCAATACTTGAGTTATGAACATATTCTAACAAAGTTGGGTTACATTTATTTACTTTCTTGAATTCTTGAAACCTTAGTGTGCTCCATTTATCTCTAGCATTTGAAAGTATAACTTCCTTTTGATGATCAATTCGTTCTTTCAAAAGATTTCAGTGAATGTTTCGATCAATAATATCATGATATTCAACTCTTAACATTTCATCAATATAGTTATGAAGGAAAACTTGTGATTTCACTTATTCTTGTGCTAATAAATCATTAAATTCATATATAGCATTTGAGATCCCGTGGACTCAAGATGCATTTTTACATCTATATTCCATGGCACATAGTTTTTCCCACTAACTTCAAGTGCTGCAAACTCGAGCTTTGCAATGTTCAACATATTGTAATTTTAAATTTTAAGTAAAATAACAAGATGAAAATTAAAATCCATATATTTTAATATGTATTGTACAAAATAGAAGCGAGAGAAGAATCATCCCATACAAGACTAAGAAAGGATAAAATACATCTGGTGTGAGATTGAAAATTAGGAAGCCAACTAATATAGTCATTATAGTTGCGAGAATCACAACTTGATGAATTATTTTGACCATGATAACCTTAAAAATTGAGAGAATTTACTCCTTTTGTGGTAGAAAGAAATATGATACTTATATTATTTATAGTAGAAAATATATCTTTTGCTTTTTCCGTTTATAACGATTGCATATATATAGTTGTTGTTGTTGTTGTGTGTCTATATATATATATATATATATATATATATATATATATATATATATATATATATATATATATATATATATATATATATATATATATATATATATATATATATCTTTTATAAATCATTTAATACGACTTACAATTAATACATAATTTTATTTGGTATAATTTTACTAATTATAAACAGAATTAAATATTAGTAAATATTTAAATGAAATTATGAAGAATATCTAAATTATAAATAAACATTGGTATGTATAAATACACATTAGTATACATAAACAAAAATTAGTTGCATAACTTAAATTATAGTATGCATAAATAAAAGTTAGTCGCATAATATAAATGTTAGAGTATCTCCAATAGTAAACTTATATTATAGCTCAAAAATATTGTCACGTCTCTATTTTATTTGTGTTAACCTTTAATTAAATTGTTTCTTTAATGATTTAACTTTTTTATGACCTTTTTTTAATTTAACTATTTTATCATTATTTATCTAAAGCCCTCTTGTTTAAGTAATCATTTTTTAAACATCACATTTTAATATAAACATTCATTCACTAAAAAACGATTTACATACTACTATAATTTATATTTATATATTATATATTTGTTTATCTTTAAAGTTTAGATAAATAAATATATAAAAGTAAATCAAACGGATAAAATGAAATATTACTAAAAGGAAAAGAGTTGATTGTTCAAGCCTTTAAACTATATTGATCACTTAATATATAATTGAGTGGTTAAAAAACATAAGCAAAAAATGTATACACTCCAATGGTGTTTAGTTATTTTGACCACTTAACTAAATAGTAATAAACTATAAACAACTTCCCATTGGAGATGTTCTTAGTACACATAAATAAAAGTTAGAATACATAAATAATGGTTGACAAAATAAATAAATACCATTAGTCGTTAATAACGAATAATTTTATTTAATACATTATTATTTTTAATATAATGATTGTCTTATAATGAATACTTTTTTATTAAGTAATACATACCTTGAGTATGATATATGGGATTTCCACTTGATTAAAGTTTTCGTGCTGATAACGTGTTAGAAATTCAACGTAAATAAAACTAAAATTAACAAAACTAAACTAAAACATTATAAAATAAAAGAAGGAGATTTGAGAGAATTCTTGAACACTTAGAAGATTGTATTCAAGATGATGTGATTTTCTTTTTACATTTGATGAATATTTATACTACATACCATAAAATTCATAGATCATCAAAATAGTAACTTAATAGGTGAAGAAAATTATTCAACGGGTGAAAATTATTCATCCACATATTTTGTCTAACTTATTAATTTGATGAATTTTATAACACACACACATACACATACACATACACACACACGCACACACACACACACACACACACACACACACACACACATATATATATATATATATATATATATATATATATATATATATATATATATATAAGAGGTTAGGTTATTGTGTTCTAGGTATCTATTGTGCGGACAAATAGACCAATGAGAATTTATGAAAAACAAATATTGACCAATCTTTTAATTAGAATTTACATAATTATATTAACATTAATTACTCAAAAATTGAGTAATCTAAACATTTTTGGGGGTGGGGGGGAGGGTTTAAAATAACCCCCTTTATTTTTAAATGACCTCTTATTCCGGAATGGTGCATTCTGGAACATATTTCAGACCCATTTACGGGTGGGATGACCCATTATCGTGCGTCCAGAAGTGTGATTTTGGACTATCCGTCCATGTTTCGGATCGGGAATCTTAAATTCAAATTCTGGAATATGATTTTCAAAAAGTTCAAACCCTCACCTTCATTCCAGATCTTGCTCTGACTTTCCAATTCGATTGTGACACGCGAGCCTAACCCTGATTCTGATCTCCGACATGTAACTCTGATATGGAAGAAGACCACTACAACCCCGCTATTTTACGGGTACATTCCTCACTTAAAAAACCTAATTTTCTTGTTTGTATAACGTGCTTATTCATCTATAATTGTTTTTATGGAATGCGTAGAACTCCTCCAAAATGAACTGAAAATGTTCTGGAGTGTAAATTAAAGATGTCATTGTTGTAGGACCAACTAAAAAGTAGTTTAGTTGTTTGATTTTTGTTAATTTACATTGAAATGTGTTGTTTTGGATCTTAAAATTTAATTTCGGAAGCCTCCAGAATGCGAAGAACTGTTCCGGAATCCAGAACACGAGGAACTGTCCTAAAACTGTTATGACTGGTCAGTTTACTTTTTGACATGAAGTGATAACAACTTTTTTATTTGTGGAGATCTATAGTGTTTTTGATGCATCCATTAAACTCTCTTTTAAACACAAAATTGGCAGGAAATTCTTGTGGCATTCAGAGATAAACCCGAATGTGAGACTATGTTATGGATTACATGTTTTGGAAGGTGGTTAAACATTCCTAATGTAGATGGGGATCCTTTGCTTCTATATTATGTCCTTTGATACAAATTTATCACGGGCCCTCGAAGCCATGTAGAGGAAATGATTTTTGAGATTGGGGGTTATGAGCTGTCTTTATGGAAGAAAGAATTTTGTCTCATCACCGGCTTCTGGTTTGGTGACTATTTTCCTATTTCTGCATTTGGCACCGCCTTCCGTTCTTGTGGCTTTCCTATGGTCCTAAGGAATGTATCGGTCAAATTAGATGATGTTATAACCGTGTTTAAACATTCACTTAATGAGTTTTCGAATGATGATGCAGTCCGTGTATGTATTTTATATATGTTAGAGAAGGGTTTCAATGGACAGTTGCCTAAACAACATGTTACAAAAGAGTATTTCGCTTTTCTATCCAACCTTGATGAATTCAACCGGTATAATGTCGACTATTTTATAATGAATGATTATAATTACTTATCGTTACTAATGTTTTTTAGAAATTTAATTGTTAATTAATTTTTTATGTGGCAGATATCTATGAGGGATGATAATTTGGGATCAATTGTACGAACAGCTTGTTACTTAATTCAATAAGGTTGACAAACATATACATCCAGGCAGACCGAAAGTAAAACAACCTCAAAAAATGACCTACACCCTAAACGAGTTTTTATATGCTTTTAAGGTAAGTATATGATGAATTTTTTTTTTTTTTTTTTTGGTTTCTAACATTCTAACAATTTATTTGTTTTGTTGACATTTAGATATGGATTCTTGAGACTTTTCTGGTGAGCAGTTTGTTTGGTACCTAACAATAGAATATGATCACTCGGGCTGTTGCATGGTCAAAACTAAGGCCTTTAAAAAAGACTCACTACAACTAGTTTTTATAAATCCATGACGTATGATTAATTAATTATTTTTTTATAATTTATGTTTATTTTTAATTTTATAATTTTGTTAGTGGGATAACAGACTCTTACAGAAGTTAGAGCCGACTGAAGCTGAAAGGCGTGCTGAATGGTGGATAGTTAGCTCAACGTTGATTGATCGTCCTAATTTTCCCGACACTAAAGTTTATAAGGCACCTTCACTAACACCGTCACGTAAAAACTCCCCTACCAATGAGCCTCGACAAAAGAAGGCATAGATAGATGTTTCATCTCACCTGTCACCACCACTTCCTCCGACTGCTGATCCATCAAATGATAAGGACAAAATAATTATTGACTTGCAAAATGAGGACCATCAGTTGAAAAATGAGCTCAGTGAATGTCGCTAGCAGTTGCGGTCACATGATGAGCATTTAGCAGAGCATGAAGCTACTTTAGCTAAGCTTTTAAAAGTTATCGATAACAATCCCGAAGATGATTTATTTTACTGCAGAGTATAATGACAATGACTTTTGGGACCATGATTACGGGTCAGTCATATCCAAAAATCTGCTGCATGATGGCCCTGAGCAACCATCTCTATTTATTCATTTGACAGATGTAAAAGAGATTCTTTAGGTCAATACAAAATGCCTCCACCAACACTTCGACGTTCTATGCACCAAAAGTTATGTCCATATAGTATAAGTCCCCACGGATAGAAACGAAGAGGAAATTTGTTGTACGAAAACAGCCAACACCGTTGGACAATCTCTTAGAACATGCCATACACACTCTTTATAAACAACGAGATGGTTCCGTGTTTTTCACTTATTGCTTTTTGACCACTATTCCGACGATTGAATTTCGGACGCGCTTAAATGTGGATAGTTACTCGAGGTGGTTGCAATGTGATTTAAGTTACATTATTATCCTGCTTATTTACATACTACGCTTCTACTAACAATACTTACTTAACTGCAAATATTTTTAATTAGAAGTACATCATGTTGTGGATCTCATTGCTGGTAGAGCATAGACATGATGACGCTTGGTGGAGGTTGTACCGACAACTTTCAACATTGATACATTTGACTGGAGCGACATGGATGACATACTTGTTTACCCAACTTGGATAGACTGTGATACGGTATAATTGTGTTTGGATTACATTACCTGAGTATGTATGTACTATAATGTTATTTGATGCTTAATTATTTCTAACATTTTTTATAGCCTTACATCCCGATCAATATACCAATTTTACTCTGGAAGAGCGTCTGCTTTTTAGGAACCGAGGATTGGTTTATCGGAATGCAAGCCTACATCCACACACCGCTAGTGGGTATCAACTACTGGGGTATCGAACCAAGTGATTCAATCCCACTTGAGAGTTTCAACATGATCCTTAAAAAGGCGCCACAAGTACCACAACAGATTGATAGTAGAGAGGATTGTGGGGTGTTTTCTGTGTTGATTCCTAGAAACATTGATCACCGGGAAGTCTTATTCTATAGATGGTCAAAGCGGTCCATGGGCTATGTCATATCGTAAATGACTGCGGAAATATTTTGGAGTACAAGGAATAAGATGATTTGAACATTATAATATTACTTCAAACAAATCCCTTTAGTTTATAAATTTATTTGGTTTTTGTTGATTTTAAGATTACCAATTGCATTTTAGATATTATATAAACAAAACTTCTACAAAAAAAACACATATTTACACAAAAAACAAAAAAAATATAGAAAAAGATCCAGAGCTATGGTCCGGAATCATACTCCAGCGTGGAGGTCGAGGTCTGTCCGAAATGAGGTATACATTTTCTAAAGGGAAATTGAGTAACCTAACCCTTAAAAAAACCAATTAAATGTATTCCGAAATCATTGTATGAAATCCTACTCAAATAATTCTAAAGACCTCTCCGGAACCATGTGTTCAGGAGAATGTGATTACTTTACAAAAAACGATTTGGTCATTTTTGTCACGGAGGTCATTTATTGGGGTTAGATTACTCAATATCCATTACCTATTAAATCAATTTCTAAAAATAACTTCTAAATGGGTGTTTTAGTCTTTTAGTGGATATTTATAAATGGAAACAATTGGATTTGTAGGGATTCTGCCGAAAATCAAGTTTTATGCCAACATGATAAATTACAACAAAAATGTAAACACCATATAAAAGATCAAAGACAACGAGAGCTTAAACTTTAATAGGGCTAGAAAAGGTCTATTACCCCATTTTAGAACCAACAAAAGTTGATAAAAATAAAGCAATCAAACCCACTTAACATTACATCCTTTGATTGACATTGATTCTAAAATTTAGTAACTCAAATGGATAATTAGACAGTTTTCCACCTAAATTTCCAAAATTTTGAATACTTTTGTAGGTATATGTACATTCTATGCTAACAATACCGGGGGGAAAAGAAAGAACGCACTAACAAGGTAAAGACTGATAATGTGGGTGAGCAACTATATGGATTTTAAAAGTCCTATGTCAAATTTGTGAATTATGATATGTCGATGAGCTAATATATAGTAGATAATTTTGAAACTTACATACCTTTAATCAATCTCTATTCTACAACTCCTTCCAAATTTTCAATTTGAGCAGACAAATCAACTAAGTTTTACTTGTTGTTCTTTACATATACATCCACGCACAGAGACAAGCTATACATTATGTGATACCAAAACTGAAACAGTAGAAGGAAAAGAGTGAGGAAAATGAAAAATGAAGATGGTTGATAAAAAGAGTTTCAACAATTTCTATGTTTCGGTCAATTTGACAGATTATTGTACAAAAGTACGACAAAAACCGTAGATATCGAGATAATCAGAAATCAAGTGCAGGTATCGAAATTGCATTAAAATACCTATATAAGATGTATAATTTTGTTGCTTATTTGGCTGAGATTTTGATAGATTATGCTTTGATTTAAAGGAACTAATTTTGCTGCTGCAATTTGGATAAAGTATGCTTTGATTTGGTTGCGATTTGGATCAAAGGGAGTTTAGGAATCGATAACATTATCCCTTGTTTGCATGAAATGTTGTGAGTAAGAACACGTTGCTATTGATGCAAAATGATGGAATCACAAAAGCTTATTGATGATCGATTGTTGATGAATACGCCTATGGTTAGGTTAATGAGGTAAAGACGTGAATACCACTCAGTCCTTATATAATGGAATTAAATTAAAGATAATGTTAGTTTCCTAATTTATAGGTATTTTTATTAGAAAATATTTAATTTCATTTGCCAATTTACTATAATGCACTTATTTATTTAATTTATTGATTAATTTTTTTTTTCTAAATTCCTATTGGTCCATTAATCTAGCGGATAGTGACATAAAAAATTTGAACACACACACACACATACACACACACACACACACACACACATATATATATATATATATATATATATATATATATATATATATATATATATATATATATATATATATATATATATATATATATATATATATATATATATATATGGTCCGGTTCCGATGAAGACTCATAAAATGTTGGGGACTACGAGGATAATTCTCCACTACTGATTTCGTCAATGAGACAAATGTCATACCTAATACTTGGATTACATTACATAAGTATGTATGTACTATAATGTTATTTGATGTTTAATTATTTCTAACATTTTTTATAGCCTTACATGCCAATCAATATACAAATTTCTCATTGGAAGAGCGTCTGATTTTCAGAAACCGAGGATTGGTTTATCGGTATGTAAGCCCACATATACAGACTGCTAGTGAGTATCAACTACTAGGGTATCGAACCAAGTGATTAAATCCCACTTGAGAGTTTCAACATGATCCTTTAAAAGGCGCCACAAGTACCACGACAGATTGATAGTAGAGAGGATTGTGGGGTGTTTTTTGTGTTGATTCCTAGCAACATTGATCACCGGGAAGTCTTATTCTATAGATGGTCAAAAGTGTCCATGGGCTATGTCATATCGTAAATGACTGCGGAAATATTTTGGAGTTCAAGGAATAAGATGATTTGAACATTGTAATATCACTTCAAACAAATCCCTTTAGTTTATAAATTTATTTGGTTTTTGTTGATTTTAAGATTATCAGTTGCATTTTAGATATTATATAAACAAAACTTCTAGAAAAAAAAAAACACACATTTACACAAAAAACAATAAAAAATATAGAAAAACGATCTAGATCTAGGGTCCGGAATCATACTCTAGTGTGGAGGTCTGTCCGAAATGAGGTATAGATTTTCTAAAGGGAAATTGAGTAACCTAACACTTAAAAAAACCAAGTAAAATATATTCCGAAACCATTGTCTAGAATCGTATTCGAAATTCTAAAGACCTCTCCGGAACCATGTGTTTCGGAGAATGTGATTATTTTACAAAAAAAACTTTGGTCATTTTTGTCAAAGAGGTCATTTATAGGGGTTAGATTACTTAATATCCATTAACTATTAAATCAGTTTCTAAAAATAACTTCTAAAAAGTTGTTTTACTCTTTTAGGGGATAGTCATAAAAGGAAACAATCGGATTTGTAGGGATTCTGCCGAAAATCAAATTTTATGCCAACATGACAAACTACAACAAAAATGTAAACTCCATATAAAAGATCAAAGACAACGAGAGCTTAAACTTTAAGAGGGCTAGAAAAAGGTCTCTTACCCTATTTTAGAACCCACAAAAGTTGATAAAAAATAAAGCAATCAAACCCGCTTAACATTACATCCTTTGATTCACATCAATTCTAAAATTTAGTAACTCAAATATTGGATAATTAGACAGTTTTCCACCTAAATTTCCAAAATTTTGAATACTTTTGAAGGTATATGTACATTCTATGCTAACAATACCGGGGGGAAAAGAAAGAACGCACTAACAACATAAAGACTGATAATGTGGGTGAGCAACTATGTGGATTTTAAAAGTCCTATGTCAAATTTGTGAATTATGATATGTCGATGAGATAATAGCTGATAATTTTGAAACTTACATACCTTTAATCAATCTCTATTCTACAACTCCTTCCAAATTTTCAATTTGAGCAGACAAATCAACTAAGTTTTAACTTGTTGTTCTTTACATATACATCCACGCACAAAGACAAAGCTATACATTATGTAATACCAAAACTGAAAGAGTAGAAGGAAAAGAGTGAGGAAAATGAAAAATGATGATGGGTTGATAAAAAGAGTTTCAATAATTTCTATGTTTCGGTCAATTTGACAAATTATTGTACCAAAGTACGACAAAAACCCTAGATATCGAGATAATCAGAAATCAAGTGCAGGTATATCAAAATTGCATTAAAATACCTATATAAGATGTATAATTATGTTCCTTATTTGGCTGCGATTTTGATAGATTATGCTTTGATTTAAAGGAACTAATTTTGCTGCTGTGATTTGGATAAAGTATGCTCTGATTTGGTTACGAGTTGGATCAATGGGAGTTTAGGAATCGATAACACTATCCCTTGTTTGCATGAACTGTTGTGAGTAAGAACACGTTGCTATCGATGCAAAATGATGGAATCACAAAAGCTTCTTGATGATCGATTGTTGATGAATACGCGTAAGGTTAGGTTAATGAGGTACAGACGTGAATACCATTCAGTCCTTATATAATGGATCTAAATTAAAGATAATGTTAGTTTCCTAATTTATAGGTATTTTTATTAGAAAATATTTAATTTGATTTACCAATTTACTATAATACACTTATTTATTTAATTTATTGATTAATTTTTTTTCTAAATTCATATTGGTCCATTAATCTAGCGGATAGTTACATAAAACATTTGAACACACACACACACACACACACACACACACACACACACACACACACACACACATATATATATATATATATATGGTCCGGTTCCGATAAAGACTCTTAAAATGTTGGGGACTACGAGGATAATTCCCCACTACCGATTTCGTCAATGACACAAATGTCAAACCTAATAGTTGGGTTTTTGAACGTTCAAATGCGATGATAATTAATACGAACTCAAGGATTTAATCACGTGCGACGAACGTCCATGTAACGTCATTTATGAGGTTTTTGTTTTTGTTTTATTTTTAATTTTTTCAAAATTTGTTTTAAACATGTATATACTCGGTTTTTAGGTTTTTATTTATTTATTATTATTATTTTCTAATTTCTTTTAGTACTTTTTTCATTTTTTAAAATTTTTTTTATGTCTTTACCACATACTTGAAGATTTTAGTAGTTTGTTTTTTTTCTTTTTCATTTTATTTTTTATTTTTTAGTTTAAATTTTTTAAACAACATATTGGTTCAAGTTTTTAACTTATAGCAACTATAAAAGTTTAAGTTTATGCATGATTATATATTTTGTATCATTTAATTTGAATCATAAATAATACAATAAACATTATAAAATATTCGACGCTAAATATTTTTAACTTATAACAATTTATGGATTATAAACAAATTGAAACAAAAGTTTTTTTGTTTTTTTTTTTTTTTTTTTTTTTTTGTAAATCATAAATATTTTGAATCATTACATTTTGGATTATATTATGTTCAACATTTAAAAAAACACTAATGTTTCTTAAAATGAAAAATAAACACTTCAAAAACTTTTTGAAAAGTTATTTTTTATAAAGTCACTAGTATAATGAGTAGAAGTATGCCTTAAATTTTCATTATTTTTGGAGAATTTTTTTTTTGGTTTTTTTAATAAAAAAAGTAAAAAAAAATAAATAATTTTGTTATTCAAATTTTCATGACTATGCTCATTTTCTAGGTAATTAAATTTTTAAAACTTTAGCTTCTTTAGATTTTTTTTGTTTTAAAAAAAAATTAAAAAACTTGTGGAAAAAAAGAAAGCGGATGAAAAGAAAAAACCCACTATTGTACACAAGTGGCATATATATATATATATATATATATATATATATATATGGAAATTTTCAGAAAAGTCCCAATATTTACGGAAAAGTTACACTTTAGTCCCAAGATTTTTTTTTGAACGAAAAATTCCAGAACACCGGCAAAAATTTGCAGTTTGACCCTTTTTGACCGGTTGAAACCGGTACCAAATTAATTTGGAACTATTTCGTAAACTAATCCAAAATATTGGGATTTTTCTACAAACAAAAATTATTAGGACTTTTTTGTAAATGTAAGTCCAAATTAAGGATCTTACCAGAGATCAATAGCAAACACAAAACACATAAAGCAATAATAGAAGCAAAAAGAGAATAAACCAAGCTTGCACACGTTTTATATCAATAAACGTCTAGTACAATTTGATGGAAAACCGTGAACACTAAAGACATCAACAACCAACCACATCTGACTAACCCTCTATATATATAGGGACCACGACCGAGAAGAGTCTACGGCCGTAAGGTGTTTACAGCCGTAAACTCATTACAACCGTAAACTAACCACAAAACACACTACTAACATACTCCCTACTATTAAAGTGTAAAGCCTAGACTAAACCACTAACTTGGGCCTTTCAATCTCCCCCTTGGTTTGGACTAGCTCAAAGTTAACCTTTAGTGACTACCATGACGTCCTCTTGCCCCATTACTCCATTCCACATCCGTTTGTTAAGAATCTTAACAACCATAGTTGTATACACCTTCGTAGCATCTTCAAAAGCATCCTCTGCAACCAAAATCTGAATGTTGTTTAGGTGATGAATGTCCCATTGTCGAAATTGTAACAAATCTCTCCGGTCGTAGAGTCGAATGCACCCATTCTTGAGCTTGATGACCGCAGCGGAAGTAACTTCATCAAAGACCCAACACTCCATAGAACTTAGAGATCCATCTTGATAATGTTGAAGAATAGGGAACTGTTTGACCTGCTTGGTTGCGGGCCACATCACGACTTGCAAAGGCTTATCAGTTTCATAATCAAGGACATCAGGATGCTCTTCTATGATAGACTCAGCAGTTTTAATGGCTGGAAACCCTTTCTTGACTTGATCTGCAAGGAAATGCTTAAACTGAGTCGCCTAAGGATTGTTTGTTAAATTGAAAAAAGGAGCTCGAGATAATTCAGTCAAATCGACTCGAGTCCATGAACTGAAGTCATGACTGTCCCTATAAAGTTCAGAATTGCCACTTTTCCTTAACACTATCCACATGTTGAGAGGAGCATGAAATCCCCACGAAGAAATCCCTGACCTATCACCGAAAGTGTCTCTGAATCGAACAACTTCAAGATCAGTCATTATAATCGCAGGTTCATCCCAAGAAGCATTCTGATTAGAGTTTCTTTTGAACATCAATTGTCCTTTCTTAGTGGCTTCCTCTTGAGCATCGTGAATGGTTGCTGAAACATGTGGAGCTTGAGGAGGCTCATCTTCAGCAAGATTAACAGCTCCTGATGTTTGACCTGTTGGCAGAGAGACTGGGAAAGCTTGAACATGTAGATTAATCATATATTCATCAGCTGACGTTTGGTATTTATCCCCAAAGTCTTCTTCAAGTTGCCTTTTCAGCTCAAAATAGCTTGAAGTCAATAAATTGAAGTGATCTTGGAGATCGGAAATCTGTTTTGACTTTAGCTCTTTATCCTTAGTAAGATCAGCTACTTGCACACCATGGTTTGATTTATCAGACTGAAGCTCGGACATTTGAACACTAAGCTTTGAATTTTTAGCTCGAAGTTCTGACACTTGAATATCAAGCTCAATGTTTTCTGACTCAGCACCGATATCTCCTTTTGTAGCCCTGAGATGGTTAGGTTGTCTCCTCCAGAACCACCATCTCCTATAGAAACACGCTTACCACGAGGAGAAGGCGTTAAAAATTGCTCCTCAGCCAAATGCATAGCTAATCTCACAGAAGCTTCATCATGATCTAAACGAGGAGGAGTAAAGCCTGGTGGAATAGAGGAACCACCAACCTCAAAAGTAGTGTCTGGACCGATAGAAAACAGTTTGGTTGTGGTGAGACTGGTAGTAGTAGTAGTAGTAGTAGTAGGTGGTGGTACTGGGAGGCTGCTAACAAGTCTTACAATTACTTTACCCTGCCTCAGATCCTTTCTTTGTCTTTTCAATGGGGGTTGATCAGATCGTGTCATTGCAAAATCACTCACAAACGGCTCTGAGGTAGGAGGAACAGAAAAAGGAGGGGAACATCCCATAATCGTCTCCATTGGAATGGAAACACTTGCCATTTGACCTGAAGTAGGGGTTGCAGTTTCAAAAACTTCATTTGACTCCCTTGTCTCAGTAGTTGGAAGAACAACATCATCGACACTGTTAAAGATAGTGTCAAGATTCTCATTTGACACCAAGTTAGCACTGCTAGCTAGAGAAGCTGTAATGTCATCATGATCAAAACCAGAGAGATCAAGATCATCAAAGGAATCATTGTTGTTGCCATCAACATTTTCTGTAAACTCCGTGTGCATTCCTGAATCATTGCCTTGAGCAAGATTAGACATTTCGCCATGTTCCTCAGCCACATGTGCGTCAGGAGTAGGAGTATCTTCCTTCTCAGTACTTTCATCCTCAGATACATCAATAACAATGTTGTTTGGAGTTGACTTCTCAGAAGATGCAGGACCAGAGGAGGTATGTTCAGATGAACCATAAGATTATGTAGACTCATTTAGCTCAGTGAACTTTCCAAACTTTTCGAGGGGATATTTTCCTTGAAAGATAAACTTTCCTTTTCGATTCTGTTTGATGAGTCCTACAGTGTGTGGACCCAATGATTTCATATCCAAAACATCACCTTCCTTTCTATTAGGGTGCAAAGTCATACTTGGATGAGGCTTTACCCACTTGTGTGTGTAATGAGTTGCCTTTCCTTTATAAGGAAGTGAGTGGCACTCATTTTATGTAAGTGAATCCATTTGGAATGTTAGACTAGAGAGAGAAACTTTGTACAAACCCATTTGTATATTCTTTCTAGATCTAATATGACCTTACACAGATTTATTTACTCCTTGTGTTCTTGATTTTACGTGATGATTCACTAGATCTTTTCTTATTCCGCACATGCCATCAGAATCAACACCACTACAATTGGTATCAGAGCGGGCGTTCTTGATTTGATCAAGAATTGATCCTTGATGGCTATCTTGATTTGGTGATTCTTCATGTTCTTATTGATCTTCGTGATTAGAGAGTGTTTTGTGTTCTAGAAATCGAATTTTTCCTTGATTTGATCCATAATTCGATTTTCTCTCTCTAGAATACTTGTTTGTTTCACTTTCTCTCTCTAGATATCTCCTTGATTTACACTTTCTCTCTCTAGAATACCCAAGTTCATATCATTTGATTCGAAAGAAAAGAAGCAATTATGGAGAAATGGATGATACATAGTGAAGATGTTCAAAGTGAATGCTCATTTGAATATCTTCTTTATAGCTTAACTGTTGGATTGAAAAGTGAATATGATATTGTTGTAAATGGAGAAAAGAATGAAGTTGGAGAATTAATTAGTTGTCCAATTTTTCGAACCAAACATTTGTTTGATTGTTTGGTTACAACATATCAAAAGAGACAAAGAAATAGAAGAGATGGAGAAGTCATAAAAGGAATTTCGTGTGCTAAATGCAAATATGGAAGCAATAAACTTGAATATATGCAGATTTTCGTGAAGCTCGGGATACTGTTCTTGATGATGATGATGTTCAACAAAAAGGAGTTCAAGTTGATGTTCAAGATGAAAAAGTTTTTTTGCTCAATTGGAGTTCAAACTGATGATATTTTGTGTTCTTGTGATTCATTTGAAGAAATGATTCCTTATCGGAAGCCGGTGATCCAAGAAAATCACAAGTATCAAACTCCAAAAGATTTGATTCAAACTCACAAAGTTGAAGTTCTTGAAAGTGGGTTTATTCATGGAGTCAAGTCTTCAAGATGCAAAAAGATGAGAAAGAAAAAGAAGAAGAAGATCAATCGCAAAAACAAGCGGGTTTACTCACAAAAATCGTCAAATGTTGTGAAGCCGAAATCCATGAAGCAAATTTGGGTTCCAAAGCAACAATCTCTAAAGTTTACATTGAATTTGAAGTCAAAACCCAAAAGTGTTGGTGGTTCTTTTGAAGATGTTCTTGGATCGTTGAAGAACATGAAGAACGAGTTGTACATCTCGCATGGTGGGTGGTACAATGTTCGATTTGGAGATTTTATCATTCCGACAAAAGAACCAAGATCTTCCAAATTTGATTCGTTCATTGAAAATGGAACTCGATTCGTCAAAAAGGTATCACAAATTCTCAAATGCATTCCAAAACGTCCATGATATCAATTCGTATTTTACGTTTTTCATTTTTGATCGATTTGACTCATTGGATCTAATCCGTTTCAAACCTCTTTGTTGATCCAATTAATTTTTGTTTAGATCGAACCTCAAAAATCAAATTCAAAATCAAAATTTGCTTTTCTTTCACTGTTCATCTGCTTTGGAAGCCCAACCCAAACAAGATTTGTTTAATCATTTATTGATCCGTCTCTTTAATCTCAAATGGATTTTTGATACTGTTCATGAGCTCATACTCATTCGGATCTTTTACTCATTCCTCTTATTCTTCCGTATTCTATGTTTGAAGTCGATTGGTTCTCAAGATTAGTATCCAAATCGAGCCAAGCAAAATCAAATCGTTTTTATTTTCCTTATTCTTGACCGATTTCACCATGTGAATCAATATGGAATCAAATTTGGAGATGCTCATCTGAAATCGATAGATAATATTCAAAGCTTGGTTCGTCTGTGACATTGAAATCGAAAGGTTAATATTGCAATCGATTTTAAAATGGTGATAGGTGTTTAGTTCAAATTGAATGAATCAAATAGCTTTGGAGTCGATTTCGACTGTTGATTCAACTCGTTCTCATCTGATTTAAAAAGTCAAAGAATATGAAACAAAAGTCAAAATCGACACCAATTTGAGAATCAGTTTGATTTTTTGAAGTCGATAGCAGATGTGTTGCTTCAAAATCGGAAGGTCATGTATTGGAGTCAATGTCAAAGGTATGAAGTTACGAGTCTGATGCTTTTGATTTCGTTGATTTGGTTAAAGTCGATGGTTTGTGTACTGAATATATCGATATTGATGTTGGTATGTTGATCGACTTACTTGGATTTGATGTTGGAATCAATAATCGTGATTTTGAAGTCGATGGTGGATGATTGAAAATGAAATTGAGTTTGTTGTTGATGGTCGAATTGTCAAGAATGGTTGATGTCGATTTTGATTTGGTTGACTGTTTCTAGGAAGCGAAGTTCGTGAGATTGAATTCAAGTTTGGTTTATTGATTTGGTTCGAGTTCGCAAGATTGATTTGTGCGAGTTCGTTTGGTGTCGATTGAAGTAATGAACGAACATATTGATTTGTCCATTCGCATCTGGGTCTCAATATCAATTTCGCATATGAGGTTGTATTGATTGGGGTTAAAGATGCGAAGGCTTTGCTTCTATGATGTTGATTGGGTTTGGAATTGAAGGCTTGTGTTGATGAACGAACCTTGGATTGTGAATGAAATGCGAATGACGACAATTTGACTGTCTGTCAAACAAGATTCGCAATCTGTGATGTTTTGGAGATGTTCGCATACATGGTCAAAATGGTTCGCATATAAGATAGTGATTTTATTCGTTCGCATCTATGGTTCAGCGTGCGAAGAATTTGATATGCGAAGCGTTAATGAAGAAGAAAACAAATATTTTCGAATTGGGTCCCTGATCTTTTCACGAAATGACAGTTTATACCCAACTTCGCAAATGGGTAATAAAAGCTGAGAAATTGCAGAATTTTCAGTTTTGGTCCCTGCAGTTTGTGCGAATTTACATTTTCTACCCAGTTTTGCAAATAGGGGAGAATTTCGCATATTTGGCTGTTTTTCGCGCAATGGGTCCCTGCATGTTTCAGAAAGTGACAATTTCTACCCGGATTTTGAAAAATCTTGCAACTTTCACCCAAAAAATCAAAAATTTTCATAAATTGGAAATTTTTTATGGCTTTTTCGTGATTGTTTTTCCGTGCAAGATTTTTGGTGATTCATTTTTGGTACACATCAAGGGGGAGTATAGTGAAGACTATTCCTCGGGCGCTTCTCATCCTTAGTGGGTTTTATAATCATTTTTTGATTATAAAATGGGGGAGAATGATGGGTATTCGAAGCTTCTCGGGTTTGTCGAATATTCGTTTGCGGATTTGAAGACCGGTGTTAATTCGAGGGGGAGTTTTGGTCTTGATCGCGCTAGCTCGTTGGAGACTAAAGTCGGGGCATCCAATCCTAACTTTGAGGGGGAGAATGTTAGGGTGCAAAGTCATGCTTCGATGAGGCTTTACCCACTTGTGTGTGTAATGAGTTGCCTTTCCTTTATAACGAAGTGAGTGGCACTCATTTTATGTAAGTGAATCCATTTGGAGTGTTAGAATAGAGAGAGAAACTTTGTACAAACCCATTTGTATATTCTTTCTCGATCTAATATGAGCTTACACAGATTTATTTACTCCTTGTGTTCTTGATTTTACATGATGATTCACTAGATCTTTTCTTATTCCGCACATGCCATCATAATCAACACCACTACACTTTCGCACATCCGGAAATTGAGTCTCGATGAACAACTAAATGAATCTAGGATACAACAAGAAGGTATCCTGAGTTGAGGCTCGAATGTTGACAACAAACTCATCCAAAATAAATCTCGAGAAGTTGAACTTTATTCTTGCGGCGAGAGAAACAATGGCACCGGTATTCCTTAGAGAAATCTCATCTGCTCCCGATCTCCTCCCTGAAATACAGCTAACAAATACATATGCTAACAATCTCTAGTACGGATGTAAAAGTTTCTTCAATGTTGGAGGTGAAGTGCCTTCATAACTTATTCTCCTCAGAATTCGTTGAGTGTCTTCAATTCCAATCTCCGTGGGGTAATTAGGTTGATCATCAATCAGCAGCGTCTCTCTGACAAAGCTTTCATTAATCACTATTTCACGACCTTGAACTGTAGCTTTAACAATAAAGTGACCGACATCACTCATATCCATGCTTGCAGTCGCCCAAAATTCTTTGATTAAGTTCTGATAGACAACAGGATTTGCTGTAATAGCAGACGCCAAACAACACTCCTGAAGTCTGTGAATCATTGATCGGAGATCCGAATGAACAGCTGGAGGATCTGCAAGGACAATAGACAGATTTTGCATATCCGCAAATTTCAAGTTCGCCATTTTCCTGCACTCAACCACACTAAGTAAGACACGAGCACATGCCAACGAATAGCAAAAATATTTTTAATTTTAACTTTGATCCAAAAAAATAATATTAAGTATTTTATTTAAAAACTTGGGTCAAAAATAAAAAAAAATATTCATTTAAATTAAATCCAATTTAGCAGTCAACACGAGTTCACGGTAAACAACAGTTCACGGCCCAAGAACAGTTTACGGTCGAAGAACTGTGTTTACGGCCGATGAACACGAAACTCGATCAAACCATGAAAAATGCATTTAATCAAGAGTGTACGGTCCCAAAATAACACAATGATCAATCGAGGTTTGCGACCGCAAGCAATTCGCGGTCAAAAAAACATTTACGGCTCAAGAACAGGGTTTACGGCCCAAGCTTGCGGCCGTAAATTCCGTCGCACTCCTTTTTCTTGATTTCTGCTCAAATGGCATGGTGAATCACACAATAAACTATGTATTTATGATCTAGAACTCATTACCTACGAGATAACAGATTGGATTTGCAAAATTTGACGAAATTTTTTTTTGAGGAAAGAGACAGTATATTGGGGTTTGCGGCCAAAATCTTGAGAATGAAGGAGATTCTGACGGTAAACTCTTTTTTATACCCTTTTTACCATTTACCTGATAACTTCACAGTATTGTGCAAAGTCCAACACAGCCAAAAATTTTAAACCAATTCTTTTTGAGGATATTTACTAAGGTAAAAGAATAAAAATAAAAAATAAAAAATACAAAATAAAAATATTCAATAAATTAAACTGAAAATAATAATAAAAATAAAATGAAAAAAATAATAAAATAAAAACTTATTAATTTTAACAACTAAAAATTGAAATAAAATTAATTAAAAATAAAATAAAATAAAAATAAAAAATAAAAATAAAAATGAAAATAGAACGAGATAATCTACATAATCTAAAAAATTTAACCACTGAGACTTAACTTGTGACGCTGGGATCAAAGTTGTTGGACGATCTTATTTCGCTTGTCGGTACCCTTATCTTCACATCTTCGTCTAATCGATCGTTAGTATTGTGGTCCACTTAAACACGAAAATTTGTATCAATTTTGGATAGTTTACCAATGACATGACATATGCATATACCTAATTGTAATTTTTATTTACCATCATGATTGGCCCTAATTCTTAAATAAATTTTGGACAGTTTACCAAGACCGTTTAACTAACTACAACCAGGGATATTGTTGTCCACCTAAATTAAGCAGCGAGGTCTACAGACAATCTGTATGTGTTCAATTTTAAGTGTACTAGAACGTGTTTCCCGCTTCCTGATATGCCCCAGCCTTCAAGAACTTCCAGAGTACTCCTTACACCGGGTGAGCAGACAATCATTTAGAGAGAAAAGATAGATTCAGTGTTCTATTACTTATTGTTTCAGAGGGGTTGAGAAGTAGAAGGTTGCATATGTTGTGTACCAGGTCGGATTGGAAGTCATGCAAAGGAGACAACATATTGCTAATAGATGAGAGGAATTTCATATATATAGCCTGCAGAGAAATAGAGTTGCATATGTTGTGTACCAGGTCGGATTGGATGTCACGCAAAGGAAACAACATATGACTAACAGACAGAAAGAAAGAAAACGATTTTCTACAGACCTAATTTATCGAAATTTACCAGTCGCCCCATCCAACCGGAATTAAGGACATAATCCACACCTCGAGGAAAAGTGAAACCACAGTTCTAGATACGGGTTATTTAATGTGACTAGTAGATTCCTATGTATATCTCCCTGCTCAACCTATCCAAGCGTCGTGAAATCAGGTTAAACGGATCTAACTAGGTCAAAGTTTGTCAAGTCCTTAAATTCATTAGGTTCAACTCTCCCTAGTCAAGTTCCTTTAAAATCCTTCGTGCCTACCAGCGCATCGAACACAAGGCGTAGACAATTCAACTTAGGTACGTTACGTAGATTCAGATTGCCCGTTATCACCTGCTAATTTCATTTCCCGTCACAACACCTAAAAAATAGCAATATTTTTGATTTTCTGAGTTTTTATTGTTTTTGGATTTTTTATTATTTCTCCCTCTAAATTTGTGCATGGGTGAGAATAGAAGTAAAAAAAATTGCGTAAATTTAAACTATCCTAAGAAAATTAAAAATAAAAAAATAAAAAATTGAAAATTTAGTTGAAGAAAAGAAGAAAATAAAAAAAAATAAAAAAACTTAATCCTCAAAATGAATCATTTTCAGAAAGCTTACAAGCACATCGAAGCGAGCTTTGTTAAATGGCTTTGTGAACAAATTCGCCACATTATTATCAGTGTGGACCTGTTCTAGCCGGATTAGCGGACGTTCGTAACAGTCTCTGATGAAATTAATTTTAATGTCGATGTGCTTGGTCTTGGAGTGTTGGACTGGGTTTTTGGCAATTTGGATAACAGCTTCATTATCACAGTAAATAGTGGTTTCTAGATAATTCTAACCATAGTCCAACAGCTGATGTTGGATCCAGATAACTTGAGAGCAACAAGCCGATGCAGCAACATATTCCGCCTCCGCTGTGGAAGTTGAGACAGTGTGTTGCTTCTTGTATTGCCACGAAACTAGTCTGTCACCTAGGTATTGACATCCTCCTGAGGTTGATTTCCTGTCACGCTCATAGCCTCCATAATTACTGTCAGCAAAAGCATAAAGATCAAATTTAGAATTCTTTGGATACCAAAGACCCAATTTTGGGCTTCCCTTGATATACCGAAAAATTCTTTTGACAGCAATAAGATGTGAAAGTTTAGGATTACCCTGATAACGTGCGCATTGACACACTGCAAACATGATATCCGGTCGGCTTGCAGTAAGATACATCAGCGATCCAATCATCAATCGATAGTGAGTCTGATCTACGGATTCACCTTCAGGATCTGGAGTTAGAAGAGGTCGTTCTGCCATTGGTTTTGAAGCAGACTTAGCATCACGAAACTCGAACTTCTCAAGAGTATCCTCCACATACTTGGCTTGATGTAGCAGGATTCTAGTTGAATTATGTTTGTCCTGAAGCCCCAAAAACATGGTCATTTCTCCCAACAAACTCATTTTGAACCGTTTCTTCATTACACCTTCGAATTCTTTGCAAAGATGCGGACTAGTTGACCCAAAGATGATATCGTCAACATAGATTTGCACAAGAATTTGATCATCTCCAACATGCTTGATAAACAAAGTCTGATCAATGGTGCCACGTGAATAACCATGCTCGAGCAAATGCTTTGTTAGAGTTGCGTACCACGCTCGAGGAGCTTAATATAACCCGTACAATGCCTTGTCCAACTTGTAGACATGATTAGGAAATTTTGAATCAACGAACCCAAGAGGTTGATCAACGTAGATTTCTTCCTTCACCTTGCCATACAAGAAGGCAGTCTTGACGTCCATTTGATACACAGTAAAGTTCATGTAAGAAGCATATGCTAGAAAGATACGGATAGCCTCCAAGCGAGCTACTGGAGCATAGACTTCAGTGTAGTCAAGACCCTCGACTTGTCGAAACCCACAAACCACCAATCGAGCTTTATTTCGCACAATAACCCCTGAATCGTCCTGCTTATTGCGATAAACCCATCTTGTGTTAAGTGACTTCTTGCCCTTTGGTAACTCAACTAACTTCCAAACACCGAGTTTTTCAAATTGATGCAGTTCCTCATGCATTGCATCTACCCAGCTGGGCTCATTCAGAGCCATTTCAACATTCTTAGGCTCTATTTGAGAAATGAAGCACGAGTAAAGACAATTATTCACATCTCCACTCTGACTTTGCGTTTTAACACCGTCACCCAGCTGACCAATGATGTTATCGATCGGATGATCACGTTGTACTCTTGAGGGTATCTCTTAGCTGATATCATTAAGAGAGACAGGAAGAGTCTGAATGTTGATACCTCTTTCATTTGATGATGAATCCGCTCCAGAAGGCTCTGCCACAAACTCATTATAAATAAATTCAGGAAAGAGTAGTTCCATAAAGGTTGATGTGGTTACAGAAGCGTCATTTAGCGTGAACTTTCTCTCGATAGGTGTAGATAGTGTGGCTTCAGCATCAGGAGTATCATTTTGGACTGGAGATTTAGGACTATCAAGATGCACAGATGGCTCCTTCTCTGGTGAAGCAGCAAACTCTCCCTCCGGTATAGCAGAGGACTCCCCCTCATATGTAGTAGAAGACTCCCCTCAGATGAAACCGTAGACTTCCCTTTGAATGAAGAAGGGGATTCAGATGGAGATCTGTGGACAACTTCTTCGTCTTCGTCTTCATAAATCTTCTTCAAACCAGAAACAGATCCAGATGAGCCACTCGAAGAAACATTTATTGATTTGAATAGGGATGAGTAATCAAACAGCCAATCTGGACCCACTCTAGCGTCCGTCTTGTTTTCTTCCAACCAACGCACGTCATAAGATTCCACAATTTGCTTTGTCTTCTTGTTGTAGACTCTATAGGCAGTGCGAGCAACATACCCTACGAAGTAACAATCATCAGCCTTTGCATTAAACTTTGGGTTGGAATCTAAGTGAAGAAGAGTACAAGGGTAGCCAAACACACGGAAATGACTGACTGATGGCTTGTGACCATAGAGAAGCTCATACGGGCTCTTCATCTGAGCTTTGTTGATCAACACTCGATTCTGAACATAACAGGCAGTGTTTATCGCCTTGGCCCAAAAGAAAACCGGTAACTTTGAATCACACAACATCGTTCTTGCAACATCCTTTAACGTTCTGTTCCTTCTTTCAGCAACACCATTTTGTTGGGGTGTGTGAGCAGAACTGAATTGACGCAGGAACCCTTTTCCGCGCAAAAATGATCGAGTACATTGTTCTTGAACTCTGTTCCATTTTCGGTACGAAGCGCCTTCACTTGATTGTTAGTTTGGTTTTCAACTAATACAATAAACTTCTTGATCAAATCAACAACTCCAACTTTGTTGGATAGAAAGAAAACCCATGTAAACTGAGAGAAATCATCGATCACAACCAGGCAATAAGAATTTTTGTTGATGCTAAGAACATTTACTGGTCCAAATAGATCCATATGAAGCAATTGAAGCAGTTGGTTAATTAAGTTGACCTGTTTTGGCAGGTATGGTTTTCTATGATGCTTTCCTTGGGCACATGACACACATTTTTCAAACGTAACAAAGTCCTTGACAAGCAATCCACGGACCATCTCATTCTTCGCAAGACGATTCAAGTTCTTGGCATTAGCATGACCTAGTCTTCTGTGCCACATCATTGCAGTTTGTTCGTAGATCTTGGAGAAAAGGCACGTAACTTGTTCCGGAAGATTGCTATTCATATCGATGATATAGGCATTCCCATCCCTTTTAGATTTTACAAGAATCCACTCCTCTGGGATGACAAAACCTGGCTTAAGAATCATGCATTCCTTATCAGAGAAATGCATAGAATAGCCCTTGTCACAAATATGAGAAACACTTAACTAACTATGCTTCAGCTCGGGAGCCAAATTAACATTCTCGAAACTTAAAACCCCGTTCGAGATAGTTCCTCGTTGAGTGATATTACCACCTTCTTCGCCCGCAAAAGAGATGTATCCCCCATTAAATGATTGAATGTTGTGCAGTTGGGCGATATCTCCTGTCATATGTCGGGAACATCCGTGGTCGACGAACTAGGGTCTAACGACATTTCCCCGCAACTTTCCTTGCAAAATATGCAGGTTTAATTAGATTTGGGAACCCAGGTCATTATTTTCTTGGGTGATCCCGATGCCTTTTCAGATTGATAATTTTTGGAATTTTTGGAGGACACGGAGAGTGAATTGGAAACTTGTTTGGGCAGCCATTGATAATTGGGTTTTCTAATTGTCCTGGATGTTTTTGAGATTGAATGAGTATCAGTTTGCTTAGGGCATGTGGGTTTTCTACCATATTTGGTTGAAGACTCACTGCTGCCCCTTGACGAAACCAATCTTGGCTTGGCCATGTTCGGTTTTGGCAAACTGCCTGGGACTTTGTGATAAAAAAACATTTTTATGTTTTTGAGAAATGGCTCATTTTCTACTTCGACCATCTTTCTTTTTACCATTCCGGGAACGATTTCTAGAGGACTTTCTAGTTAAAGACCTTCCTCTGGATTCGTTCTCTCCTCTTGGAAATTCGAAATGTACAAACATACGATTTTGACAATTTCTAGCTATATGACCACCAACACCACAATTGAAACAAATATGTTTGTTACTGTTATAACTTGTGCTACATTGATCATATTTGTTTTCCATACTATCACCCCTGCTTCTCTCACAAGAGCATGAACAGGAATTAGGTTGTGAGGCAAGCGAGGGTACATTAGATGGAGAAGTTTGTGAAGTAGATGGTTTCTCAAAATCATTATCACACACATCAAAATTATCAACCAAATTGTTCAAATCAGACTTTTTCAAACCATTCAAAACAGTATCAGAAGTAATAGAAACACCACCACAAAAAACATTGTCTTTTGAAACATAAGAAAACATTTTGTCTTTATTTAAAACTAAAACTTCAGGTTTAGACTCGATTTTATTTTCAGAAACATATCCTTCAACTTCGTGCTTTGACTGATTCAAGGATTGATCTGCAGGAGAAGTAGAAATGTTAGTACTTTCAACATTAATAAATCCTCCTGAAATAAAACCAGATGACTTGCCATAAACCATAAATGGTTCATTGGTAATCTCTTCTTTGGACAAAGGCTTGGGCAGATATGAATGATTGAAGGGAGGGGGCACATGGTTATACCCTAGACCTTTTGATTGATTCTTCTTAAATTGCATGTTGTGGTCTATCATATTTGCAACTACCTAACTTGAAAAATCATATTTTCTAACATCAAGCTTGGCGGTTTCAAATTTTCCTTTCAAAGATTCAATTTCAGCCACTAGTTCAGCGTTCTGTTTCACTACATAATCATAATTTTCACATTTATTACTATAGTCTTCCTGAAGTCTCCTAAAGTCCTTAATTTTTTATTCCAATTGAGCTTTGAGTGGTTTTTGACCTTTTCTAAGTTGATACCCTTCATATCTAAGGTCTTCTACGTCCCTTATTAATTTGTCATTAAGTTCACGAAGAATCTTAAGATTTTCTACTTCACTGCCTAATGTCTCAATTTTCTCATCCAGAGTTTTAACATAATCAATATAGGCTTGAGAGCATGATGGAAGACTTACCTTGGCTGAATTAGGTTCATGAGAAGAGGATACCATCAATGCAAACTGCAGCTCCATCATCTTATCTTCAGTTGCCACAATCTCTGCCGGGGCATCATCACAAACTTGTGCCAGGTGGGCAGTTTCACGTCCAGACAGGTTCAGGGCTTGCATCTGATCCTCCTAGTCAAATGACTGAGCAACCATAGCCTTCTCGTTGTTTATTTGATTACCACTTCGATTGTTTCCAACTGTAACCACTGTCCTTTCATTATTTAGTCTTTTGTCTGGCTGTGGACAATCATGAGCAAAATGCCCTGGCTCGTGGCAGTTGAAACATCGTAGCTTTCCCTTACTGAACCCAACCTTCTTGTCAGCACTCATCCCCAGTTATTCTTTCCAGTCTTTTTGGCAAATTGTTTCGCCCTAAAGACTGCCATGGCAATTTTCCATGTAATATCCATCTCCTCAACATCTTCAGGGTGAATCTGATCAAGATCGGCAAATGACAGTTGAGGTGGGAGATCCCCGGCTACAAGTGCATTGTAGCAATTGACAAGCCCCGAAGCAAGAGCAAGAGTCTCATCGCCCTCATTTCCCCTTGAAGAAGAAGCTCCAGTTGAGGATGAAGCAGCTTGAGCAACCATAAATGATTGATTCTGTGAGAGGGGCATGGCTGAAGTAGAGGAAGCCGATGGAGTTTGAAAAGTTTGAATCTAAGCTTGCGAAGGAGGTTGATTAAAAGATGAACCTGCAGAGGGAAGAGAAAGATAAAAAGATGAAAGAGAATTGTTAGAGGAGATGCCAAGATTCGCAGCTGAATATGAGTTCACATGGTTAATTTCTCGCTGCTTGTCATCAATATCACACGCCTTGATGACTGCCATCACTTTAGCGAGATAGAGGCGGCTGAGATCCTTAGTTTTCTTAATGACAGCTACATTCATGTCCCAAGATTTTGGAAGAGCATTCAGTAACTTCTTGTTTACTTATGACTTTGTGTAGAAAATCCCAGCCACAGTCATTTCTGTATTGAGAGTTGTGAACCGCTGTAGCTGTGTTTCAAGGGTCTCTCCAGGAACATAATTAAACATATTAAAACGTTGTCGCAGCATGTCCTGGCGACTCTCTCGCATATCTTCGTTCCCTTCATAAACCTCAATCAGGGCTTCCCACAAAGCTTTAGCCGATGTATACTCTCTGAACCCTTGAGCAATGTCTGGTGACAAGGCCATGGTCAAGATGGCCAACGCCTTTTCCTGCTCCTCCACACTCTTAAAGTCTTCATCAGTGTAATTTTCTATTTTCTTATCAACCACTTGCCCCGCAACTGTAATGGTTACTCTGACTGGATTCTTGATGACGCATTTCCACAACTTGAAATCTTTCATTTTTATGTACTTCTCTATTCTGTACTTCCACTCGGGAAACCCATCAGCAGACATTAACCTTGGAATTCGCGTGGTGGTGCCCACAATAGCATCAAGTTCTTGAAAATGAGGTTGATTTTGAGATTCCTTTTTTATTGTGAAATAAATTAATTAAGATTAAAATAAAAATTAATTTGTTGTTAAAATGAGATTACTGCCCAATTTAGGTTTGCGGTCGTAAACCCGAAGTTTGCGGTCGAGATGGAATATGGTCCAAAATTTACAGTTCAATAATGCGGTTGAAGATTAACGGTCCAAAACTTTCCGGTTAAAGTATACTGCCCAAAAACTTTGATGGGATTGCGGCCGTAAACAGAGATTACGACCGTAAGCTTAAGCCATAATCAACAAGTTTTTCAGTTTCTCGATGAAACCAAAAACCCTTTTTGCAGAAAACGCTAATGCAGTCTCAAGCCAATAATAACTCACTCCAAAATCGATTGTAGAATGCTTTGACACTGGTTTAGCTCTGATTAAGGATCTTACGAGAGATCAATAGCAAACACAAAACAGACAAAGCAATAATAGAAGCAAAAAGAGAATAAACCAAGCTTGCACATGTTTTATATCAATAAACGTCTAGTACAACTTGATGGAAAACCGTGAACACTAAAGGCATCAACAACCAACCACGTCTGACTAACCCTCTATATATATAGTGACCACGATCGAGAAGAGTTTACGGCCGTAAGGTGTTTACGGCCGTAAACTCATTACAACCGTAAACTAACCACAAAACACACTACTAACATACTCCCTACTATTATAGTGTAAAGCCTAGACCAAACCACTAACTTGGGCCTTTCAGTAAACAAAAATATTATGACTTTTCTATAAACAGAACCTTTATTATTATTATTATTATTATTATTATTATTATTATTATTATTATTATTATTATTATTATTATTAAAAATATAAATAAGAATACTATTTTTTGAACTTGTTATTATTAATATTGTTAGTAATACATATAAATGCATTAAATGAAAAAAATAATATTAATGACATTGTTTAAGGGTGGAGGTGGAGGAGATGGTGATGTTTTTAGCATTGAAATCGTGAATGTCTGCTTGTATACTTTTACTTTGTATATGGTCATTTCATCTATGTTATTATTTTTTTCAATTCATAATATTAATACTTAACAATTTGAAAGAAGTTGCATATTAATAGTTTAAGGTAGTAGGGTTTTTCTCACTTTGTATATAAAATTGTTTAAGGTAGAAGATTTACTTTCCAAATCCAACAAATCCATTACAAACATCTGCGTAGGTAACCCATATCAAAATTCAAAAGTATTAATTACAATATTTTGTTTAATAAAGAGTAATAGGAATAATTCAAAAGTATTAATCCAAAAAACATGTCCTGTTACTTTTTATTCAACAAGATATTGTAATTAATATTTTTGAATTTTGATATGGGAAACCTATGTTGATGTTTGTAGTGGATCTGTTGGATTTGAAAAATAATCCTTCTACCTTAAGCAATTTTATATACACAGTGAGAAATCCTTCTAGCTTAAACTATTTATAAACAATTTTACAAATATGCAACTTTTTTTAAATTGTTAAGTATTATTATTCTGAATTGAAAATAATAACAACAAATGTGAAATGACCATATACAAAGTAAAAATATACAAGCAAACATTCATGATTTCAATGCTAAAAGCATCAACATCTCATCCACCTCCACCCTTAAACAATGTCATGAAAATTATTTTTTTTCATTTAAATGCATTTATATGTATTAGTAACAATATTAATAATAACAAGTTCAAAAAATAGTATTCTTATTTATATTTTAATAATAATAATAATAATAATAATAATAATAATAAGGGTTCTGTTTGTAGAAAAGTCCTAATATTTTTGTTTATAGAAAAGTCCTAATATTTTTTGTTTACAGAAAAGTTCTAATATTTTGGATTATTTTACGAAATAGTCTCAAATTAATTTGGTACCGGTTTCAACCGGTCAAACAAGGACAAACTGTAAAATTTTTGCCGTTTTTCGAGACTTTTTCATTCAAAAAAAAAATCTTGAGACTAAAGTGTAACTTTTCCGTAAATATTAGGACTTTTATGAAGATTTCCCTATATATATATATATATATATATATATATATATAATATATATATATATATATATATATATATATATATATATATATATATATATATATATATATATACAGAGAGAGAGAGAGAGAGAGTGGAAAAAAGTTTTTTTTTTAATTTTTTAATTTTTCCTTTTCTATTTTAGCCCCCAAACTTTTATCCTTCGCCGAAAATTATTAATGTCTTGTACTTAATTACTAAAACACAATATTATCTTGCAAAATATGGACGAAAAATAAAATGTAATCCTCATATGACAATGATTCATCCTCATAGTGCTTATTTAGTTTTGGGTCCTCATCCGATCTAACTTTTATATATATATATATATATATATATATATATATATATATATATATATATATATATATATATATAAAAGTTAGATCGGATGAGGACCATATATATATATATATATATATATATATATATATATATATATATATAAAAGTTAGATCGGATGAGGACCCAAAACTAAATAAGCACTATGAGGATGAATCATTGTCATATGAGGATTACATTTTATTTTTCGTCCATATTTTGCAAGATAATATTGTGTTTTAGTAATTAAGTACAAGACATTAATAATTTTCGGCGAAGGATAAAAGTTTGGGGGCTAAAATAGAAAAGGAAAAATTAAAAAATTAAAAAAAAACTTTTTTTCACTCTCTCTCTCTCTCTCTATATATATATATATATATATATATATATATATATATATATATATATATATATATATATATATATATATACTTCTTCATTCTCAAAATTATTATACACAAACAAAAAACATGCAAATTAAAGAAACATTAATTATCACAAACTTTATTAAATTGTACATTTTTGCTGTATTTTAATTTCATGATAGTTTAACTAATGATAAGGAGAATTTTAGTAAAAGTGAGATTTATTTTCAGAAGTAGACTATTATTTTAGGACAAATCAAAATGAAAACATGAACTAACTATTAATATGTGATGAAGGTATATATATATATATATATATATATATATATATATATATATATATATATATATGTATATATATATATATATATATATATATATATATATATATATATATATATATATATATATATGAAAAAGTTCAATAGACAACCATTATTAATCAAAGAACCAAAGAATCAATCAAAAGAATTTGAATTTAAAGCGATCAGCGGCAAAAAGAAAGGTTGTAAACTTTTATAATGGACGCACATGTACATGATTATAACAAAACTCACTTCTTTTTTTTCCATTTAAAATTTCTTTTAGACCAATTTTTTTATCGAAAAAAAATACGAATATACCGTTCATGATTTTTCGTCCTCTTTTCATAGAAATCGATGATGATATATAAAAAACGAATTTTTTTTTTCGAAAAAAACTCACTTAATTTTCTTAGTCAATATTTAAGTTTATTTTTATCAAAAAAAAAAACTAATTATACCAAAAATATTAATTTTTTGTTCTTTATTAATAATATCAACACCGACTAAAAAAAAAACCTCGTACAGTGTAGATTCACACTGTGAATCTAAATTTTAAATATTTCAATTTTGGGAAATGTCACAGTAGCCCAACCAACTTACTGGTTTTGGTTTAAATGATCCCTAAAGTTTATTTTTTGCTTTTTAGGGTCATAAAGTGCGTGCTGACCGGTTTAAATGGTCCCTTTCACCATTGAAAATCGGTTGCTTATGCCACCTCTACATTTGAAGCGGATGTGTCACCCACATCAACATCGTAATTTCAGGTTTCCTTAATGACTATGATTTTTTCACTAAAAAAAGAAATAAAACTAAAATCATCCATCTTGTTCTTCTTCAACAGAGTTTTTTTTATTGCTCACCATTCACAGAATCCAACCACCCATCGGGACTCTACAGGTGCACTCTATCGCTATACATTTTGATTTTTTTAGGTTTTTTTGGCAGTGCATCTCATCGACTCTACCATTGCAAGTGATTGTCCATTGATTGTTCAAGGTCCGATCAGATCTCTGAAAAACAAATCTCAGTGGTGGCTATGAAGATGGAGTCTTTGGGGATCAAACTAGAGAATCGATTCAACGAGTATCAACTTCTTAACCTCTTACATTGAATCAATGAAATGGGTATTGACTCTTAAGCGAGCTCAACGAGTCCTTCCATTCCGGAGATTCCAACCATTCCGACAACTACGGTTTCTTCTCTGATGGAACCTGATGCATCAGTCGATGTACTTTCCTTCATTATCATTGTATCGTCATGTGGATCCCCATTATTAATAGCAACGTCTTCTGAAGGTGTGTGGTTAGTATAGAATTTTTGATAATGGAGATGATGTTTGTTAGTGGCTAGATTGTCTTCTAAGGGCGTAAGTTTGTTGATTGATTAGGTGGCGAAGGTGCAGATGGGGAGATGGATGTTGAAGTTTGGTAAGGGCGGTTGAAATCGATGAAGTGATTTCTGGTCACTGTGGCAACATAGTCTTTTGGTAGGGTAAGGATATTTATAGGGATGTGTCCTAATGAACTTGAATCCTATTTGAAATTGGTAGGGTTCATGTAATCTAGTAGTGAAGGAGAAAGTGAAAAAGAGATGAGGGAGCGTCATCGCCTTTAGAACAATGGTCTGGTTCTGAACGATCCACCGACTTCTTTACTTTTGTACTTATATGGATCTAAACTGAAATAAAGAAGGCGATGAAGATGAAACATAGCAGGCGGTGAGTGGTCAACAAAGGGAAGGTTTCAATTGGGGTCGGTGGACCTCTGATTAGCAGATTCAGATGAAGCCTTCGATTTAGGTGAATTCAATACCGGTGAATGCATGTTTTAGATTCTGGCTTCATGATACGGATTCACTGAAATAGGAGGAATTTAGATGTGGTTGTCGATGAGGTTTCATCTCGGAGAAAGGGAGTGGAAGGGGTAGCCGACGTGAGGAAAAGAAATGGTGTTGGCTATTGTTTTTATACCCTCTTAACGATCGTTCTTCTTCATGTTGATGATAAGAGAGAGAGAGAGAGAGAGAGAGAGAGAGAGAGAGAGATAGAGAGTGTGAGTGAGTGAGTGAGAGTTTGAATTCCCTTTTTTTTATTACTCCAAAAGTAAAAATGCCATTTAATCCAAATTTAACCGGTGAAACCGGGAAAAATGAAATTCAGTACCGTTTTTAATAAGTCAATTCTAAGTTTAAGGACCTATACTACCAAGAAAATATGTAAGGGACATTTTAAAACAAAACCGGAAAGTAGGTTGGACCACAGTGACATTTACCCTTCAATTTTTAACATTCACAATATGAAAAATCTCGAACAGTTCAGATTCACATTGTGAATCTGAATTACTATTATGCACACTGTGAACCTCAGAAGATTCTCAAAAAAAAAAAAAAAAACCTCGATCAGTGTAGATTCACACTATGAATGTAAACTATAAATATTTCAAAATTTAACATTCACAATTTGAAAAAGCTCCGATCAGTTCAGATTCACACTGTGAATCTGACTTATTATTATGCACACTGTGAATCTGAGGAGGTTCACAATATAAATCTGAACAAGTTTACAATATGAATTTGAACTGAAATATCGTGTTTTTTTTAACATGAATATGAATATATGTTTAAAAAATACAAAAAATATGAATTTTGATATATTTATTAATTTTTTTTTCTGTAAAAAAGTACACCTTAACTTTTTTACATCAAAGAAAATAAAGTGAGTTTTTTCGAAAAAAAAGTTCATTTTTATATATCATCATTGATCTCTATGGAAAGAGGACGAAAAATCGTAAACAACTGTATATTCAGTTTTTTTTTTTTCGATAAAAAATATGGTCTAAAAAAAATTTAAACGAAAAAAAGTGGTAGGTTTTTTTGTAAATGGTGTATTTTTTGGTATAATCCGGTGTGTGTGCATCCAATGTAAAATTGTACTTCTATTACTTGGCCGTTGATCGTTATGATTTCCGATGCTCACGATTGGTTCATTGATTCGTTGGTTATATATATATATATATATATATATATATATATATATATATATATATATATATATATATATATATATATATATATATATATAGGGTTAGGTTATTTTGTTTTCACTATCTATTGTGTGCCTCCAATCATTTTAGTTATTTTAAGAAAGTAATTAATGCATATTACATGTTGAAGATATAATAGGTATTAATTACATCTTCAGCATTTAATATGCATTAATTACTTTCTTAAAATAACTAAAATGATTGGTCCAGAATCAATCATACGGGCACACAATAGATAGTGAAAATATTTGAACCTAACTATATATATATATATATATATATATATATATATATATATATATATATATATATATATATATATATATATATATAATACAACTTTTTATTATTATTTTACACATGATTAATAATATATTTGGAATGATTAATAATATATTTGGACCTGTAGTGACTGTCATCTTGTCATGCTAATGAACTCTAATTTTTTTATATATAGGGACGATTGATAGTATGTTTGGATCTATCGTGATTCGTGAATAATAATATATGCAGGGACGAGTAAACTTAGAAGGTAAGAGGTCACATGAACTATCTTATTTTTGTAAACCTTATAATAGAAAATATAGGAAAGTTTTAAGAACCAACTTGAAATTTTTTTAGAACCTATTGGATGATCAATTTTTAGAATTTTGTTAATTGATGCATTTTCATATTGGTAATAGAGTAAATGCTATGCGATTTGAGTTACTTTAAGCAATCAAGCTTTCTAGCACCACTCATATATTGTTGCGTGGAGTTAACGAGTTCGATGGTAAATAGAAAAACATATTTTCTGGCATAGACGCAAACGCAATGCACATATGTAAACATAAAATATGTTTTTTTGTTTTCTAAGAAAACGTAAATTTATAGCGCATACCCCATAACATGATATGCATTGAATGGTGACAATCACTGAATCAAAGTTTATTTTTACAAAAGTTGGGTTACATAAAAATATATTATACATACCAGGTGTAACACCTATGTGTTACACGAGTTACTAAAAATAAAAATTTAATATGAATATATAAACATTAATTATTGTCCAACTTACTATTATAGTTTGTCTCAAAATTATTGTCTACTACCAAAAGTAGATATACATTTTTACCATATTACCCCTAACATTTAATAAAGTAAACTTGAATAATTACAAACACATATTTCTCATTGGTTTTAGAAAGGGGCAAGAGGGTCATTTTACTCAAGTATATAACATATTGTAAATTAAAATTGTATCGTCTTTTATTCTAAAAGAAAACTCAATGTTCGTATTGTATTTTTGTTTAAAATGGTTCTCACGAATTTGTTAATCATTTGTGGATGATTGAAGCACTCCTATTGTGTTTTGTTGCAAACAAAGACCATTGTTCGTATTGCATTTTGTTTAATATGATTATCGTGAATTTAGTAACCATTCGCATGATAAAACCATTGAACTATTGTTTGTACTGTATCTTGTTGGAAACTATTCTCACGAACTCAGTAATCATTCTCAGAGAAGTAAAATGTACTATGTTTTGTTCAAAATGAATAACCATTGTTAATGTTTTGTTCTGTGTAAACATTATTAGACTAAATTTATTTGTATGTCTCTTTGTATTTTTTGTGTAGGTTATATGCAATTATTGTATGTCTCTTTGTATTCATTGTGAGGGTTATATGTAATTATCTCCTAACTCCATGTCTTTTGATATGGAGATTTATTTAGACATGGTATCTAGAGCAAATCGCTCACTTCCTCTCCCTCATTAAACTTTTGATTCCTCCTCTCCTCTTCTCTTCTTTTCGGTTTTCTTCTTCCCCTCTCACTGGAATTCCATCACCACCGTCGCCTCATCATGCCAATATCCAACCCCAATGATGCCACCGTTCCCATGAACACCATCATTCACACCATCACAATCCGCCTCTCCTCCACTAATTACCTTCTATGGATGAATCAAATGACATCACTCCTCTCCTATCAACAACTTCTTGGCCATGTTGACTGCTCTTCTAATGCCCCGCCATCATCTATTACGATTGATAACAAGACCACCGTGAACCCGGAGTTTGCGGAGCGGCAAGCCGCAGACCAATGCGCCCTCATTTTGCTTCAAGCATCTCTCACCGAAGAGACATTTTCTGAGGTGGTGGGTCTCTCCACCGCCCGTGCTGTTTGGACGGCTCTCAAGTCCTCCTACGGAAACTCTTTTATGGAGCGGGTGTTTAGAATCTTCGTGATCAACTCTGTCTCCTTTCTAAAGGTACCACTTATGTTCAAATTATGGTCGTCGTTTTAAGGCTATTTGAGATCAACTAGTAGCCATTGGTCACACGGTTGATGAATCGGACAAGTGCCATTGGTTTTTATGTGGTCTTAGTGGCTCTTTTGAATCCTTTTCTGTGGCGATCCGTGCGTCCCGTGATGCTCACGTTTTCCGTGATTTGCTTGCCCAAGCAGAGGGGCATGAAATGTTTCTTACCTCGCTTCATGGTTCGTCGCCGCCTCCTGTTGCTATCACTGCCGAAACTCTTCCCAGGTGCAACTCATCGGCTGTTGGGCGAGGTCGTGGGGCTTCTCCTGGTGGCGGCGCTCGTGGTAGGCGTGGCCATGGGCGTCATTCCCCTCATTGGCAACTATGTTGTACCAATGGCCATTATGTAAATCAGTGCCCGCAATTGTCCTTGTTTGCCTCTTCGCCCCCCGTGAATGACACCGACTTGGTGAAACCTTTTCTAGCTAAATGTAATGTCAATAATACTCCCGCAAGCTCGGTCCAAACGGTGGGCAACACGGGCGGTCGCCCATGGCCCATGTCTCTAAGGGGCCCAAATTTTTAGAATATATGGTATATATATAGTGAGAGAAAAATAATCAAGTTATTTAAAAATGCTAGGAAAAATATTTTTCTTTAAATTAGTTCTTTTTGTAATGTTGTGGCCATATTTATTCTTTTTAATATTAATAGTGAACTTTATAACGGTTTATCTATTTTTTAACTTTAGGGGTCCATTTTTTTCTTTTCGCCCTGAGCCCTCTATATCTTTGGACCGGCCATGTACTCTCGGCCCGAAGTGGTATGTTGATTCTGGTGCCTCGAATCATATGGTGTCTTCCTCGGGATCAGTTTCTCAACCCGCACCGTTCAATGGTGATGGCTCGGTTCAATTTGGTAATGGTAATACTCTTCCTATTTTATCTACTAGACATTCTTCTCTTGCTAATGGACTTCGGTTATGGGATGGTTAGTGGTTCCCCGTCTCTCGAAAAATTTACTCTCCACTAGTCGGTTATCTTATGATAATGACGTGGATGTTCTTTTCTCCAAATATTATTGTGAAATTCAGGATCGGGAAACGAAGGAGGCTCTAGCTCGCGGATGATGTTGTGACAACCTGAAATTTATTCCGTCGCTGTAACCCATTTCCGTTAATAAATTGTATTTTATTGAAATTTCCGTTAACAATTGGGTTAGACAAATCAATTAATGTTTTTAGTTTATTTTATCAGGGTAGAAATGAAATAAATAAAAACACGTGAAACAATTCATTTGGAAAAGTTTTAGTTTACGATCATTTAATCGGGTACGACCATAAACTCCACTTAACGTTGGTATTGGGTGGATCCCCACCTGGCCACAAACTCAAACCATATATAAGGGTTGAGTTGTCACCATTGGAGCTTTTCCCACTCCTTAAGCTCTCTCTCTCTCTCTAGAACTCGGGTTTTGATCGAAAAACACCTCGTTCAAGCTCCAAAATTATAAGTAATCCTTCCTAGCTTGTTGTGTAGCTTAGTATCCATGCAAATTCGTGATTAAATCACCTAAATACCTCAAAATCATGTGTTTACGGTTGAGGAACACCCTCAAAACTATAAACACCCATAAGTGGGTTTTTGAAGCCCCAAAACCCTTCTAGTGCTTAGCTATGACTTAGGGACTTACATGAATGAGCTTAGAACCTCAAAAAGTTGTCATAAGAAGGGTAAACATGAGTTTACGGCCCATGAAAATTGATGGACCGTAAACCCCTATTCATAGACCGTAAACACCTTTTTAAGGTGTTAAATTGCCCTTAAACACCTCCTATGACTTGGATTAATGTCTAGAACCAACCACCATCGAAGTAAGGACCTTAAACATCAAAGAAACCAAGCCCTTATAGAGTTTACGACCGTAAACCCCCAAGGAATTGGACCTTTGGCCGTAAACTCCCTAAAGGGGTCAAATGGTGCCCTAATTTCCCTCTATGGCTTGTGTAAATGACTAGCAACTTGTATGCTTAACCTAGAACCACCAAAGCATGAAATGATGAGGCTAATATGACTTTACGGCTGTAAACTCTATGTTTACAGCCGTGAACTCCCCTAAGATCCATATGGAGCCCTAGACACTTCCTAAGCCCTTGAATCAACCTTAGAACCTTCCCTTGTGCAATATAAGACCATTGAACACCCAAAAATACACCACCCATGAGTTTACGGCCGTAAACTCATGGGGGATATGGTCTTTGGGCCGTAAACGCCCCTAAGGGTTTACTCTTGAAGAGTAAACTCCTTATCGAGGTCATACACTCCTTAGATGCAACCCGTATCCCTTCCAACACTTGAGATAAGGTGTTTTCGCACATCGAAGTGTATTAACTTACTTAATTACTGGTTCATTGACTAATTAGATACAATTATGTATCACTTCATGTTACATAGGAACCTCGCGTGTGTTTAAGCCCTAAATCGACACCTAGAGTCCTACACAACACATCCTCGTCTGGTGAGTTATACACCTTAATTACCCTTTCAAATGTTTTTAAATGCTTTTACCGGGGGGGCGGGGGGGGGGGGGGGGGGGGGGGAATACAAGTTGAATCCAACAATTTATAGTATCAATCACATGTGATTTGCAACTTACAATCATAAAAGATTTCTATACTTTTAACCGTTTTTCCATCAAAACTGCTTTCAATATTATCAAACTCATTTTCATGTTAATTTGTTATAAAAACTATTTTCAAACTCTTTTCAAAACTTCTTACGTTTCTAAAATATATCCACACCAATATATTTATATAAGTAAGACTTGAAGGACTTAGGACTGATAGTTCGCATTATTTCCTGTTCTTGTTTGATTGGGGTCTTAGGGCATATTGTTATCTGTCCGACCGTCGTTGAATTCTTAGTTATATATTGCATATATTTGTGTTGGATATGAATATCTTCAATCAGTTCAATACTTTGGGTTATCCAAGAATGACTGCAACATGCTAGTTAACTACAATAGGTATAGTTAAGGTTGACCACTCCTCATTACAATTACTATGATACTTACCACGATTAGTACTATTATGAGTCTCTACATGTTAAGTACTATACAAGAAGAATACTATATATTATAAAAAAGAACACTAAATACATTATACCGAGAAGCACCCTATACAATAATACAAGAAAACATACTAAAACAGAATGTGATACACTATTCCTCTATACGACACTTTACTGCGCCTTCACCGTGTAACCTTAGTCTCCTGGAGGGAGAGCGGGCTCTACGTGTATAGATCTATACAGGGCGGGCACTCTCACATCCCGACTGCTAGCTACAGTCTAAGCCGACTAGGCTCAGGGATGATAACCTGCTACCACACTATGTATGACCTGGAGGGTCATGATACATTCGATCGCCTATCCGCATGGTTACATAAAGATTCACATTCGGATCCCTAAATTAACAAATTATGAATTAAAGGTAAAGTAGACTTCCCGAGGTGTATTAAATACATATCACTACCTAGAGTCTGCGGTTATCTACCATTCAGTCGGCAGTAACACTGCTGGAATAATACATAATTTTCCCATTTACTTTGTTCAAATGAAGTCCAAACTATATTTTTATAATTGAGAGTCAAATTGGGAAATCTTATACATATTCAAAGGATCAAACCTACAAATAACCAAGTCTTGGCAGAAGACTACTTTTATTAGAAAATACAGGATTTTCTAGAGATTCACACTATTTTCAACTTGATAACAACTTTCATGTTACAAAATTGTAAACACTTTTATACAAGCAATGACACTAAATTCTTATGAACTGACCAGCTTTATGCTGATACTCATTTTCAAAATAACTTGTATTCTCAGGTCGTCAGTAGACAGGTACAGATGCAGCTTTTGAGAAGACGGAGCACATACAAGACTCCTCTTTATTTTTTATTATACTTTTTGGTGTCTAACAAACTGTACAGAACACGCTTGTATTACAATTACTATATTAATGCAATGGATGTTGTTGCTTGTTTTTACTGTTATGCATTGTTATGATATTGTATATGACGTCCTCCACCCCAGAACGTATTCCGCCGTTCTCGGTTTTGGGGTGTGACAGATGTGATCATAGGCTCTACATTCTTCCTAATAAACCGGTGGCGCGTGCTTTCTTTGTTCGGAATGGATCGAAGGCCTCTTTTGAATTATGGCATTCGTGTTTGGGACATGTGTCGTTTGTTATAGTTTCTTTGTTAAATAAACTTGGACCTATTTTGGTGTCTTCTATTTTACCTAAACCGATTGTATGTTCGCCGTGCCAACTAGTGAAATCACACCGCTTACCCTTTTATAATAATAATAAGCGTGCCACTTGTGTTTTAGATTTGGTGCATTGTGACCTTTGGGGCCTATCTCCGGTTATTTCGGTTGATTCTTATCGCTATTATGTGACGTTTGTTGACGATTATTCCTGGTTCACATGGCTTTATCTGCTTAAGTCCAAATCGGACTTTTATATGTAGTTTGAGATTTTTTTACATTTGATGAAATGCAATTTTCCACTAAAATTAAAACCTTTCACAGTGATGGGGGTACCAAATTTTTGAACAAAAATGTTAAAATTCTTTTGCAAAAAATGGGATTTTTCACCAAATATCATGTCCGTATACCCTACAACAAAATGGGCGGGTTAAACGAAAACATCGTCATATTCTGGAAACCGGGCTCGCTATGATGTTTCACGGGTACATTCCTGCGTCTTATTGGGTGCATGCTTTTAGCTCCACCGTGTTTATTATTAATCGGTTACGTACTAAGGTTCTTGACATGAAGTTATCATTTGAGGTGTTGTTTCAACGGGTGCCTTCATATGACACTTTTCGTTCTTTTGGATGTCGCGTGTATCCTTATTTGTGTGATTATGAAGCTCATAAACTCTCTCCTCGGAGTATACCATACGTTTTCATTGGTTATCATCTGCAATATAAATGCTATCAATGTCTTGACTCGGTTTCCTCACACATCTTTATTACTCTACATGCCCGGTTTGATGAGACTTATTTTCCCTTTGGTGGGTCGTTCGGTGCGACTCCCATGGCCTTTTTGCCTTTACATGAGTTTTTTTGGAGATGTTTCAAGTATCCCGATGCCCTCCTCCCCGCATATGGTTCCTCCAAGGTTGGCTGCCCTGTCTCCGCCCACTACTCCATATGCAGTTTTCCCGGAGCCCGTTTCTGTCGCACCTGAGGTCACCGAGCCTCCCTCAGCAGCCATCGATCTCATCCCTGATGCCGATGCCGAACCGGCCCCACCAGGTCAAGCTCTTCTTATTTCGACAACTCTTTTGGGCCCGACTCAGACACCGACCCCACTAACGAGTCTGCTTCAGCCCCTCTCGAGCCCAAAGTGCCCCCACTGCCCCCCATGAGCACTCGTACTAAGGCGGGGATTTTTAAGCCACTTTATAGGGTTGATCTTATGCACCTCCAGTCCTATGGTCTGTTATTAGCTGCGCTCTTTTCTCCGTATTCGGTTTCTCATGTCACTGCCTTGCGTGACTCTAAATGGTGTAATGCTATGCGCACCGAAATACATGCGTTGCACCACAATAATACTTGGACGTTGGTTCCTCATCCACCTCACTCTAATATTGTTGGTTGTAGGTGGCTTTTTTTGTGCTAAGTATTGGGCAGATGGCTCTATTGAGGTGGCACAAGGATCGTCTTGTTGCCAAGGTTTTAGTCAGGTGCCGGGTATTGATTTTTCGCATACTTCTAGTCCTGTTGTCAAAGCTGCCACGCTCTGTGTTGTTCTTTCTCTCGCTATTGTTAATGGGTGGCAACTGTATCAACTTGATGTTAATAATGCCTTTTTACATGGCAAGTTCGGTGATACAGTTTATATGCAGCAACCCCCGGGGTTCGTTGATACTCGGTTTCCTAATCATGTTTTCAAGCTCAACAAAGCTATCTATGGGTTGAAGCAAGCTCTGCGTGCGTGGTTTCATTGGTTGAGCTCTTTTCTAGTTACTAATGGATTCTCTTGTAGTCAGGCTGACCTATCTTTATTTGTTTTTCACCAGGATCGCTGCATTCTTTACTTGTTGGTGTATGTGAATGACCTTATCTTCACTGGATCTAGTACCTCTGTTATGTCTAGCTTTATTGCCAAGCTTAATGCTGAGTTGTGTATTTAAGATCTTGGGCGCTTAAGCTATTTCCTTGGCCTCGAGGCGACGTCGCTCCCACACGGTGTCTTCCTCAGCCAGGCCAAATATGCTCATGACATTGTTTCTCTTGCAGGTCTACTTGATGCTAAGCCCATGATGACTCCCCTTGCCACCAATGCATCTCTTGCTAGTGATGGTCTCCTTTATGAGGACCCCACACGCTATCGCTCTTTGGTCGGAGCACTTAAGTATCTGAAGATTACTCGATCGTAAAATGCCTATGCTGTGAATCAGATCAGCCAGTATCTTGCTGCTCCGACTGTCGCTCACTTTCAAGCTGTGAAGCGTCTTATTCGTTATGTGAAGGGAACACTCACTTTTGGTCTCACTTTTTCTCGGCCCAAGTCCACCTCTATTGTAGGCTACTTTGATGCAGATTGGGATCGTTGTTTTGATACCCAATTTTGCACTTATGGCTACTCAATATTCATGGGGGTAATCTTATATCTTGGAGTGCTGAGAAACAGCTGACCGTTTCTCACTCCAGCTGTGAATCTGAATATCAGGCCATGGCGAACACTGCCGCTGAGATTATTTGGCTTACTCATCTTCTTCTTGAGCTTCAAGCTTTGCCTTCCGGTCGAACAACCCTCCTTTGTGATAACCAGAGTGCGCTCTTCCTCACCCATAATCTTGTTGCTCACAAACACGCTAAACACATTGACCTTGATTATCATTTTGTTCGTGAGCTCGTTGTATCTAGAAAACATATTACTATGTTCGTTCCAACAAAGCTTCAGGTTGCGGATATCTTCACCAAAAGCCTGCCTCGTCAGCAGTTTGAACAGTTTCGTCGAATGTTGCACCTTGGTCCACCACTTGTCGCTTGAGGGGGAATATTAGACTACATTTATTTATATGTGTAACACCGTAAATTTTCAAACAATTTTTTTCATTTTGAAATCATATAATTCTCGTAACACATTTCACAAAAATCTCATTAATATAAGTTGCAAAACACAACTCAATAATTGTTTGATTAATACTCCGGGATCCTCAAAATATAACTCCTTCTCTAGTGTGAACAATCAAACCGGTGCCTTCCCGCGATCCTGAGAAAACCAGAAACACATATCACATAACATGGTAAGGATGAAGCTTAGTGAGTTCCCCAATATGCCACATACAACATGTAAGCCACTCGAGGCTATAACTCTGTAAGACCCTCTGGTCTATGTGTCTCACTGGGACCCTCTAGTCTAATGGCTCGTTGGACCCTCTGGTCCGGTCTGGTTGGGACCCTCCTGTCCCATGGCTCGTTGGACCCTACAGTGCGGTCTGGTTGGGACCCACCGGTCTCACAGCTCGTTGGACCCCCGGTCCGGTCTAAGTGAGGACCCTCCGGTCCGGTCTAAGTATCACATAATATAGAACACAACATATATCACACTGAAAATGCATATCTCAAGCAAGCACATAAGACCCTCTGGTCACACATAATTACCACTCTAGGTAAAGTATAGTGAGAAGACTCACCTTGAATGATGAACATCCCCTATAAACATTGCTGCTACACACCGACCTCTAACTCTGTGCCAAACCCACAATTATCCCAATTAGGAACTAAGTCCCAACTCTCACTCATTAGGTCTAAAGTTAGTCTACTAACCAACCCATCAATGACCTAAAACCCATTGGGACCACCAAGGCCTAGTAATAAATGGGCTCTCCTAGGCCCAAATCTCTCACATCTAATGGCAAAGCCCAACTCAAGGGCCCAAAGCACACACACACACACACACACACACATATATATATATATATATATATATATATATATATATATATATATATATATATATATAATCTTCTGGTCCAAGAGTCTATTTCAACAAGTCCAAACTCCAAGCCCAACACTCAAGGCCCAAAATGAGACTTAGCCCAAAAGTGCACAATGAGGTTACGCGGGGCGTTTCTCTCTTGGTACGCTCAACGTACTCATGAATCCATATTGGCCATCGGGGACACTGGGGCAGTACACGAAGTGTATAGGAATTACGCTCAACGTACTCCCCAGATTCACTCTTTCTACTCGTTTGGTCTTAAACAGTTAAGACATTACCTAAAACCCCAGATCTAGACTCCTTAATGGCACTTACTCCATAAAGTCAGTGACTTTAAGCCTTTGTATGACTGGAAAGGTCACAGACACCCAAAACACTCACTTCCTTATCTCAAAAACCTCCTATCTCATGCATGGATTGATTCCAGCATCCAAGATTGAATTTTTATGACATAACACCACTAAATATACTGAAAGGGACATATATTAGGCTCTAGAGTTAAAAAAAAAACTCATAAAGCATCAAGCTTTGGGACCAAAAACCCTAAAATGGAACCAAAACAAAAACTAGCACAACAATAAGCAAGTTGAAAACTTGATACCTCTGGAAGATGCTCCAACAAGAGAAGAACATAAATCCAAAACCTAGGTGCTCAAGCTATTCTCTTTCAAAGGTCCTTCTTCTTCAGAAGCCAAACATAACAAGTGATCACCCCACTAGATCCACATGAGAAACCCCCAATATTCAATCTTTATGCTTTCTGGAGCTAGATCAACATGATTAGGGCTTGGATCCACAAGCTCCAAGCCAATCAATGCTTCCTCAAGGAACTCCTTCTTCCATAATATGCACCAAAAAACTCACTAAATCACCAAAATGCTCAAGAATCACTCAAATGGAGGCTTAGGGTCGATTTCTAGAGTTTAGAGGGATGGAGGCTGAAGATATTAGGGTTAGGTTATGAGATAAGGAGCTTAAATAGGGTCCAAGACCCTAAAATAGGGTTCAGGTCTAATTGGCGTACGCCCAACGTATATATGGTATGCCCAACGTACTCTGAAGAACATTCGCGAGCACCCCTGGTCAGTACGCCCAACGTACTCCAAAGTATGCCCAACGTACTTCCTTCATCACTAGTACGCCCGATGTACGCTTTGTGTATGCACAACATACTCGACTAAGCCTGAAACGACAAAACTTCTAAAGACCATAACTTCTTTGTTATAAATCCATTTCCGACGATCTTTATATCCACCAAAAGGTAACAAGAAGCCCTACACTTCTATCAAATTTATTCCTCCTGAAGCCCACTCGAACTCAGATCCAAAATTCTTGAAAAGCTAGCACCAACGCCTTTAACAATACATTTGGGCTCTAAAGCACAAACCGAACTATTTTATCACACAACCTACCTTACCCATATCCCAAAAAGGGCCTGAACATTTCTCCTTCAAAGCCTCAAAACCTTCTCATACTCAGATTAAGGCCCACAGGCCTTAAATGATAAAACAATCTGGAACAGGATGTTACAATTCTCCCCCACTTAAATTAGATTTCGCCCTCGAAATCGTTCTTTTTCTTTGCATAGATCGAACAAATAACCCGAGAAGCACAACCGAAAATATCTTAACATTTAATGATCCTTCTCCCAAGACATCCGAAATCAAATAGAAATTCCCAAGCCGAAGAACGACGGACCCCTTTTTCAGTGGAGGTACCTACTCTAACTCTCCAGAACTAGAAACTATAGTGGTATGTCTCCCCGATAGACCGCCCATGCAGAATATCACCCATCGCTCATCGAATAACAGACTCGGATAAAACACTCCCAACTCTGAGTACCAGGTCAGCTCCCGACCCAACGGTTGAACCTCCAAGGGCTATCCCTTGCACACTTAATAAAATGACTTTACAACCCTCCTGTTCACAATAGCTATCTCAGCTCATCGCGACACACAAGTCACGTAGTTCGCTTTACCTTAAGCGAATACTACAACTTATCTGAAATCGTCTCACCTTCGACCTCTGTCGTCTACCAACCACTGATTCCATGCGTTTCGCGATTCTTCCCATACTGACGAACTAAATCACTCTGGTCTAATACATATAATGGAGAACAATACTTCTAAAAATAAACCCAACTACGGATCTGAAACCTCATCTTGCCTACTAAACACACGAACGAATCCATACTCAAGCTCGAGAGTCGGATTCAACAATAGAATTAGAACCACTATGTTCTAATCTGGTACTCAACTCATGACCCAATATTCGCAATCCATGCGTACACCACTTCTCCAATTCCCTCCGGTTGTGATAACCACGACTCAAATCAGAATATAACAACCACTATAAAACACCCTTTAGGATTTCTATTGTATTTCATGCCTTTATATAATATAACCACTATAAGAAAATATAAACAAAGGACCCCTATACTATGAGAATACATAAACAATACAAATAGACAAATATATGTTTTTCACTCCTCATTAGTTTGAGCGGAAGGTTCATATATGCTTAAAATGTTTCTAAAATTAAGAATTAGCTGTGTGGGAAGTCATTTGGTAAAAATGTCAACAACCTGGTGAGCAGATGGAACATGTAAAACATGATCCTGACCAATCGAAACACATTCCCTAACAACGTATAAGTGTATTTCCTATTATTTGTTTCTTTGGTGATAAACCAGATTAGACGCTAGGTATATAGCACTCACATTGTCACATAACACAATAATAGTTTTATTTAAGGAGAAAGAGAGTTTAAGAAGAAGATTATGAAGCTATGCAGCTCTAATAAAAACATTTGCTATTGCATATACTCCACTTTGACACTAGACCTAGACATGACGTGTTAAGGTTTGGAGGACCAAGAGATGGGATTATCAAAAAGATAGTCTTAAAACCTAGAGGTAGATCGGTGTGTTCGAGGATACCCATCCCAGTCAGCATCAGAATACGAAACCAAACGATCAACATGAGACAGATGAGGAAAAAGTTCATGATTAAGAGTTCCCTTGAGATAACATAGGATACATTTTGGAGCAAAAAAATATGGTTCACGAGGGTCATGCATGAAGAGACAAACTTGTTGAACAACATAAGAAATATCTGGATGGTTGAATTTCAGATATTGTAAGGCTCCAACAAGACTTTCATGAAGAGTTAGGTCGTTAGCCGATTTACCAAAAGGGGGAGAGTTTTGGTCTGGTGTCCGTCAGAGTGCTACTAAGATTACAAGAGGACAAATTGGCCTATGATAGAATCTCCTTAGCAAACACAATCAAGGAAATGAATATACCATGAATGACACAAGTAGAAGTAATGTCAATAAAGAAAGATGGAGGGCCTAGATTCGTCATATAGAGCTTTGAAGATAGACAAGTAATGACTTGCTGAATCAAATAAGAATTGAAGGCCATGAAAATTATTTCATTAACATATAAGAGAATATATATGGGGTCTAAATGATTATGGTACCAGGCATGAGGAGATTGTTTGAGACCATAGAAACGTGCGAGAAATATATTCATGATGATTATGGTCAGCATACCCAGGAGTTTGTTTCATGTAAACCTCTTTGGTAGGATTGTGATGCAAGAAAGCATTCTTAACATCAAGTTGAGGATGGGCCATCGATGAGAATATAGAAATGTTAAGAACAATACAGATGGATGCGGGTTTGAAAACCAGGCTAAATGTGTTGTAAAAGTTCAATCCAGTGATTGAGATCAACCCTACGCAAGAAGACGTCCTTTGTACTGATCGAGTTTTCCGTGAGAGTTAAACTTGTAGTCATATAGCCAATGACAACCAAGTATGTTAGCAGAACACATCACATTATCCATGGAAAGTTTATAATTAGGATCACATAGGTCTTGAGGCGTGGATATGGGAATAGGAGAGACGTCAGTGGTGGCAGAGAGGATCATAAGATTGTAGGGTTTTAAGGAACTTTTTCTAGCACGACTAACCACAGGATGACCAGTAGTCCTAGGAGGTGAGGAGAAGAAGAGTCACTCGAAGGAAAAGATCCTGCAGAAGTCGAACCTAAAGCACTAAAAGGAGGGGATTGGGGAGGGGTAGAGACATTAGTAGATGTAGTGATGGTTAAGGAGGGAGAAATGAGAGAATGATTGATTTCATGGGGAGACACACGAGAATCATAATCAGAGGAAGATGGATGAGTGTGAAAATAAGAATATGGGAAATGATATTCATCTAAGACAACATGTCAGGAGATAATTGCACGCAGAGTGATGAGATCAAGAAACTTATGACCTTTGTGATCAGGATTAGGGACTAAATATATACATACCGAAGATCGAGGAATGAGTTGATATGGGGTGTTTGAGGTAATGTTTGGGTAGCAAAGGCACTTAAAATACCAAGGGGATCATAAGTAGGAAAGAAAACAAATAAAACTTCAACTGGTGTTGTGTATGTTAAAGTCCTAGTCGGAGCAAATTCAGGGTGTGAACGGAAGTGAGTAGAGATTCAAGCTAAAATTTAATGGGTAAGTACACTTGAAAGAGGAAATTGTGCATGCCATTATTAATTGCGTGAATGGATCGTGCGACATTGCCATTTTCTTGATATGTATATGGACAAGAGAAGCGAATAATAATTCCATTAGATTGAAGATAAAAGAGGAGATGATGGTTGTTAAATTCATGTCTATTATCACACTGAAGAGACTGAATGTCAGTTTTAAATTGTTTTTTAACATAAATATGAAAATTGCAAAAAAAACAAAGTAAACTTTGGATTTAGCACGTAGTGGAAACACCCACAAGAAATGAGAAAATTCATTAAGAAATAAGATGTAATATTTAAAACCACTCGTGCTTGTAACATGGTCATGCCATAAGTCAAAGTGAATAAGTTCAAACACACGAGAAGTTTTAGTAGTGGATAAAGAAAAAGCTAAATGAAAATGTTTTTTTAGTTTGACAAGCATGACAAATTGGTAATTTATTTGACGACCTAGAAACAAAATTACAAGAATGCAAAAAATTTAAAACAGATGAGTCGGGATGACCAAGACACTAGTGCCATGTGGGAAGAGTCGTGGGAACAAGGGTTTGAGCAGATAGCGAGGAGTCGAAGGCTGAATAAATGGGTAAAGATAACCAATATGTTTGCAATGCTAAAGAAGCTTTCCCAAATTAAGACCCTTTATAGAAAATCAAAGGGGTCAAATGTTATGGAGACAAAGTTATCATGAGTTAATATACAAAAATAAACAAAATTTTTGACCATACGATTTGAAACGAGAATATTATTTAAGACAAAATTGGATTGAGCAGAAGGGAGAGAGAAATGACCAATGTAAGTAACGGTAATAATAATACCGTTAACAACCATAATAGGCTTAGAATTACATAGTGCAAGGGAAGACATTATACCATGTTTAAAAGACATGTTAGAGCTCCACCCAGGTCCATGTAAATTTGGTTGTCTGGAAGCGGTTGAACCGACATGGCTTGGAAAGCAAAAGCTAAATCCATTGGTTTCTACAGAGCTTGAAGGACCATTGCATGTCCACAAAAAAGGAGTTTGATTGTTGCGGAGAAAATCGGAAGATAGGGATTGGGAAAAAGGAGACTGGTGCATGTCCTATAAATCCTTGATAGTGCAATCATTTGAAATTATTTGTAATAGATTCGGATGATAAGGGGAATATAACCAAGAGTTGACCTGGGAATCTGGATTCCTAATCTTCATCATCTTTACTAGTAGGTTTTGATTTGCCATTAATATGACCAAGAACCTTAGCACCCTTGCAAATATCCTGGAAAATCAGGTACCATAACTTGTACTTGGACCTCCTCATGGTTAGCTTGAAGGCGAATTGATCGTAAACATTTGTAAGCCCATATACTAGTTGTTGAGTAGTGGGAACGAAAAATGAGGAGGTAGTAGGAATGGACATAATTTCTGAAAATAAAAACGCAAGTGAGAAAAAATTGAGACAAATATTATAGCACTTATCGTAGGCAGACAAATTGTAGCAAAGAATACGATACTATAAACCCTTGATGGAGACCGATTGGAACGGAGAGGGGTGTATAGGAGGGAGGCGAGATGTATGTGAGGATCGACACAACTAAAAAAACAAGTCAGAGTGACTTGCAGCTGAAGAAACGAAAGCGCGATGGTTGCATGGAGGAGATCAACGGCTGACCGGAAGGCGACATCGATAAAAAAAAAAGAAGAGGAGAGATCGTATGTGTTAGAAGGGGTGAGGAGATATGTAGCTTGATACCATGTTTGATAGTGAAAATAGTCATTAGGGTTTCTGTTCTATTCAATGTCTTTATATAATACAAACAATATAAAACTTATACACAAAGGACCGTTGTATTATGAGAATATATACATAATACAAATAAACAAATAAATGTTCTAACGTTAACTCTTTGCTAATGTTGGTTCCTATTGTTTTATAAAATCATTATGTTGTTTAAAAATAAAATCGCTCTTGTGGTTAATACATCATAAATCGCGAAAGTTGCAACATAGACAAACTTACAAAGAACTATATGTCATATTTTGTTGGTACATAGCTTCCGCATCACATTACCTATGGGCTGAAATCGCTAACACTCAAATTTCTCATATTGTTTCCATTTCTCATGTTAAAATATCGATTAAGCAAGTTCCATCGAAACTAAATAGCTATAGTATTAGCAACGGAAATTCATTACTAATGACAATGCGTACAAAGATAACAGCCATGTTATTAATTAATGGACACCAATGATGTTTAAATAGCAATGCATCTTGGCAACAAATTAGTAGCAGTTCTTTTGTCATGGTTAACTAATGGAATTTTTTTTATAGTGGCGAAACATCAGTCAGAAAATCTGTCACTATACTCTGACAAATTTTATTTTATTTTATTATCAGACAATTTTGAGGACTTAATGGCAAAAGCTGCATAGCTAACCGTATAATACTCTTTTGTCAAACGGATATTATCCGCCGATAACTTATCGCCTGAAAGAAAATTACAACAAGTTATAACCGGATTCGTGGATGCAAGTTTCTATTTAGGGCATATAATGCAGTTGGGAAACAAGGTTAATTCGATGGTAAAATGGGGACTAGGATTTAATAAGTATGCCATAAGTATGCCATGGAGTGGAGTCATGCCATCCACAATATAAAAAATTTATAAGAGTTTAATGAATCAATACATCATTATTTTACTTATTATATAACTTTACATTAATTTTTCTAAAATGTATTAAACTCAATAGAGTTCAACGAAATATATATTTAATAGTTAAAGTGTTTACGTTTTCATGTTGAAGTGTTTAATCGTCATGAATGCTATATCCATTGAACAACAACAACATCCCATAATGATAGAGTTTAATCCATTGAATGTCAATTAGACATGCGACATCATTCAATTCTTCCATTGAACTATCTATTGTGGATACTCTATAAGAATGATGATTATGAATAAATAGACGTTAATTTAATGAGTTTTGTGTATTAAAAAGAAGTTGTATATCATGTATTTAATGGTGGATGTAGAATATATTATTAGTGTCTTACAAATAAATCATAAGAGTAAACTCATGTAATTCCAATTATGAAAATTGGAAGTATACAAATATTACATACAAACTAAAAAAGAAATGGAAATATGCGCGTGACCAATAAAAATGAATTTTAAAAAAACAATGAAATTTGTTGACTAAGAGTTTTAATCACCGTTCATCCCCGTCCCATTCAGGCTTCATTTTAGGACCGGTAGGTCCATCCTCGCTGGAAAATTCCGTCGGAATAATATCCAGCAAACTCCCGATCGCCGATCCCACAATTCCTGTCAATGAGTTCTCCAATTTTTCGATCTCAGTCCCAATCTCATACGTTATTTTTGGACCCCATTTCCTCGCGTAGTTCACCCATGGTGGCTCGATTACGTCAGTCGTGTACTCAGCTGCCATTATCAAATACTTGTCTTTTACGTCCAAAAACTTATCGCTTTTTGCAGCATCATTTCTGATCCCAATCACATCAGTTCCTTGCATTACAACCCCGGGAGTAGGGTACGTTGCATGGCCATTCAACGAAGGATAAGCTGCAAATCTATTACTCATATCCAAGAACTCGAGTGATGGGGTATCGACCCATGTTCCTCCACTATGTTGAGCAAAATAAACACGATACAAAACTCCATCGAAGTTGCTAATCCGAAGGGTCACATGCTCCCAATCTCCTATATGCTCACCGATCCTTCCTAGAGGAATATCAACTAAACCAAGCTTCGCAGTGGAAGGACCATTAAAAGGGTAGAAAAGCCAAATCGCTAGATCAGTAAACGTGGCTCCGAGCATTGGTTTGACATGAATATAAGCCTCACCGTTTTGCAAATCACCTTTCTTGACTCTTTCTCTCTCGGTTTCATCAACAGGGAGGTCGAGCCAGTATGTGCCATCGTTTGAACCACCTTGCGGAAGATTAGAGCCGGTGGGTTCGACCAGAATTGGGTTTGATTCCTCTCTGGTGTGGTACAATTGAACCCCATTGGTGAAATACCATGTTGTTGAAGCAGGCAAGTAGGTTTCTTTAGGGTGAAAAAAGAATCTTGGAGAGTATTCTTGAACAAGGGCATTAATTTGTGCTACATTTGGCAAAAAAGATGTTGACTTTTCGAAGTTATTGTTTTTCAAGCAACAAAGAGACAATAAACTCGAATCGTCTCCATCTTTCATAATTATGAATGTACCTACCGAAACCCCTTGCGCTTGTCTCCCTCTAACTTTTGGCCTTAATCCATACACACTAACATCATCCGAACCCCATAACAATGCATCGGTTTCAGGTTCTTCAGTTAGATCAGCACGAACACAACGGATTTTATCTAAGGAGGGTTTTTCCGGTGAGGTAGTAATAGCATACCCAACTGACTTGTAACCCTCCGGTGGTGTTGGTAGCCAAATGTAACATGAATCCTTACTACTCCAAACGAGAGTATAGTCGACCGGATTAACAAGGGTTCCGCCGGAGACATCTTTTCCGGCGAGAATCCAACCAAAAAGTGGGGTGTCATTGGATTGACAGTAGCAACCAAGCAAGAAGAACCCATCTGGAATTGGTGATGGCTCAAAGACTGTGATATCAGTGTCATTAGATCCAATCTGAGAAGTGGACCATATTCTCTTGAAAGATGTTACTTGACAAACTTCTAATCCTCCAAGATCAATTGTACCACTTGCAAAACTTTCACCTGATATATATAAATAATGTACCCGAAAGTTTATTGAATGGAGAAAATTATACGAACCCACGATGGGGTACTTGAAATTAAAGACATCGTTAAACTTCGTGTTTATACGTAATTTAGTAAGATATCTAAATATTAATCAACTACATCATAATTTAACACAAGACTTAAGTTTTTTGGACCAAAAACTATAGATGAAAAATAAGGAACACTACCTTGTGGCCAAGAAGGCAATGGAGAAGGAAGCATGAAGCTCGTTTCAACAGGAAAAGCTTGGGTAGACCCTAAGTTCCCCATTTTTGGGAGTATTGGTTGTGATCAGTTCTAAGCCATAGAGTTACTATATATAGGTGTAAAACACACACACACAAGGTTCTAAACTTCATTAATTTTAATTTAAATATTAGAAGTCCGAATCTTTTTTTTTTTCTAACATTAAAAAGGTTTAGTCCCGTCGATCAAACTCAAACGGCCACATGGAACAACCCATGTCTATTGAATAACAGGTAAATTTAGTATTCAGTAATCATTTGGAATGAGAATCATTTTTAATTATTTCCAATAAATTGTTGAATTATTTTTGTGGTAGAAACCTACTAATGATTTTTGAATTTTTGTGGTCGGGATATTGGTAGATGGATATAGTTATAGACTTATAGTCCTCCGTCCACTCCACCAAATAATATTGTAGTAATAAGAATATGAGAAATGTTAGTTATTGGCTTCGTTTCTTGAATCGAAAAATTATGTTTGAACCGAATGATCTGCAAGACAAAACGTTGGAAACGAACACAGAGGTTGAGGCTCGAATTGGACTCAATTCCTGTAACACAACAAGAAATGACACCTTTAGGGACGACAAAAAGCGTCGCAAATAGTCAAGCAAGTCGCCCCTAAAGGTATTAGGGACGACATGTCGTCCCAATTGGGTCGCCGCAAATACCTCATAGCTAATACTCAAAAGTCGTCCCTAAAGGCGTCGTCCCTAATACCTGACGTCGCTAATACCATTTGTCGTCTCTAATAATATTCCGGCAACCGGCCAGTATGATTCCGGCCAAATATTCCGGCGGGTTGTGTCGTCACTAATGCTGAAGATCGTCCCTAAGGGTGTCGCCACTAATGCTTGTTTTTTTTAGATAAAATTTATATTTTATATTAGTTTATATTATAAAAATACAGAAGTTATAAAATTATAAAACTTATAATTTAAAAATCTGCATTACATAAAACATCAAATAACATAGAGAAAGTATATCACATTAACATCATCTAAATCCATAATAACATCATCAATATCATAAAACAATATATATTAATCATTGTCCCCATCATCGTTTTCCTCGTCGTTGTTGGTCGCATTGTCAACTTGCTTGCTAAATGAGCGGATAATATCTCCAAGTGCAGTCACAAACATCGGGTTTTGGAGAAAAGCGTTAACATCCACATCCTACAAAGTAAGAATATAAGTTAAAATATATCATACTATAAGAACAAATTATTATTACTTAACAATTAAGTCACAAACACATGAAGTCCTTAAAAATTTAACAAACTACCAAATTCATAACAATTTAACAAACTAACAAGCTACCAAACTATCAAACAACAAAATTCACAACAAATTAATAAGTACCTGTGTTGGTTGTGGTGTTTGTGACTGCCACTGCCACTGCCACTGCCACTGGGTGGGAGCACTTGTAACCGCTACGGAAGGCTTAGGCCTGATGTCTCTCACATGTCCCCTTCGAGCACCTAACACCTTCTCAAATAAGGCTATCCAATCAATGGAGTTCGGATCACCACCGGAGTCGGCTATGTGCTGGGTTTGTAAAACAACCTCAGCAACTAAAGCATTCTGCATTTCACGAAGATTGTCAATATACTTCAAAACAAACACAAAAAAAAACAATATTCTACTTCATTTTTAAGTAATAATAACTTACATATTGTTCTTCAACTAATGGGTCAACGAATTCCCCTTGTTTATTAACATGTGCACGATGAAATACTTCAAGTTTATTCAAATTCTGTTTAACATTAAAAAAATTTGTTATACTAAAATAAACATTACAAAATATGTTATAACCAAATAAACATTAATATAACTTACATTTTTGAAAGAAGCACTACCGTAGCTGCACGTCTCTCCACGATTTTTAACTACTTGCTTCTTTCGGCATTCTTTGTATACATTGGATCGTTTACAATGTGTATCAGTTAAGAAGTGGTCAATAGTAGCACTCCAACGCGCTGAATCCATACCCACAGGGGGTCGAGCCCTTGCTACCTCCGCACCCTCTAGCATATCTATAAATTTACCTTTTGCAATATTTTTGCAGCCTCTATACCGCTGACATATCCGATGGTTCAGTGATGCCCATAAAATTCTAGCATCGGGATCATTTGAAATGGCTTGAAAATCAAAATATGTCTACAAAAAATATAGAAGTTAAAAATAAATCAAAATTAAACATGTTAAATATAACTTTATAAATAATTACCGAAAGATATGTAAACATGCCATTTCGATCGGCTTCAGGAACTTCTTTCCAGGTGTTCTTATCCAAAGCTATGTCGTGCCAGATATAACTTCCAACCTCCCGAATGAAGCATTCATATACATCCCCAATCGGCACAAAAGTATTCCTGTCAAATATTATTTTTAGAGGTTGTCTGCCGTTTGCTTCATATAGCCGATGCATTTTCTTGTTTACTGCCATGCCTCTTCGTCTGGGAGGTACAGCTGCAAAAAATATTAATAAATTTAAATATAGTTTTTGATATATATACAATATGAAATACAATGAACTAAAATAAATCTTAATTACCATCAATCTGGTGAACACCAAAATCTCCACCGAACGGATGTGGTGGCTCGTCACCACCATCACCTCCATGGCCCATCATAGCAGCCATGAGATGAACCAATGCAACCTAAAAAAGTGACATGAGTGTAGTGACAGATCTAGAAATAAAATATAGGGTATGCAATGTTTACACAAATTATTACTATCAAGATATTTAGGTCAAAAGTCGACAAAAACATATCATAAATTAAGAAACGTCATAATATAGTTAACAATGTAAAAAATGATGAAAAAATATAATATTCTTAAAAGTCAAAATGAAAAATCACAATCGGCAATTACTATATATAAAATTTTGATTAATTTGACAATCCAAAACATAAAAAACAAAATAACTATCCTACAAAATAACCGGTTATATACAATTAACAAACCTAGGTAGAAAAAAAATTCAATTATAAAAAAATTGTATTATAATTTATAGATAATACAAATAATTACATTACAAATATTGAGTAATATTATTAATGAAATCATAGAAGTTAATAAAATTAACAAAAGATAAAAAACACATAACTAAACACATTCTTAAAGCCAAATACACATACTCACGATATATAACTTTTGATTATACTAAATTAAAATATAATCAAACACATTTTCAAATACACATATATACACACTTATATCAAATTCATGCACATATATATCAAATTCATATATACATATATACACACATATATCAAATTAATACACATATATATCAAATTCATACATAAATAGAGTATATTAATGCACATGTGGTTGTAGAACTAGAACTGAAAATAGTGGAGATGGCGGTAGTGGAGGTTGGGAATTCACAGGAGACAGGCAGTAGTGTCGGTGATTGGTGGTTGTAATGGGGAAATCTCCTTAAGACCACCAAAAGCAGTAAAATTAGCAAAAAAAGAAAGAGAAATGGAAACAAAAACAAAAAACGGTGGAAATCAAAAAGGAAAACAAACCTTTGTTGGTGGAGAAATACGTCAGAAACTCAGAATGTCGCCGGTGGAGCAGGTACGCCGATGAGGAGCTGGAAATCACTCCGGTTGAAGAAGTGGGGTGCACCGGTGGTTAATAGTCGATGGAAGATGCAAAACGAGTCTCCAGTCGCCGGAAAAGCATTGAAATCGCCGGAAGAACGAGAGAGAAATGGAGTGGAGGTGATACCTGGTCTGCGATCTGCTACCTGGAGGGGAACAAAAGGGCCACCCTTTAGGGGCGACACCTTTAACGACGCTGAATTAACCATTAGCGGCGACATGTTGGAGGGAAAACACGCGCCAATTTTTTCGTTAACCCCATCCGTCGGATCAAGATGTAATCGTAGGGCCATAACTTGATTCAGAGGCATTCACATGGATCGCTGGTACCACCCTTTAGAGACGACACTATTAGCGGCGACAGTGTCCTTTAGCGACGACAAAAAGGCGAATTGCCGGATGTCGTCCCTAAAGGTACTTGTCGTCCCTAATGGTGGCGCCCCTAAAAGTTATATTTCTTGTTGTGTGTAAACAGATTCGCCGTCTTGTTCCAAGGGTACAACAACTGTAACAGTGTATACTGCCGGATATGGCTACTTGCCTGAAAAGGTCGCCATAAATAGTTGTAGAGAGAAGGAGAAAGAAGATGAGTATTTGCATCTGTGTATCGAATGAGGTAGCAGTGGTCCGTTTTTATGCTGGTTTGTGATGGCAAGAAATCAATTCATTATTAAAGAAATGATTGTGCCAATTAATGTTATTAATTGCATAACTAACGCGCACTAAATGCAAGAGTTACCAAAAATTCAAACCAGGACCCAAACTGTAAAGTTTAGCAAAAACAAAGGTTGTGCGTGCCCGAGTTTTTGGAGCTGCATTTGTGTCCGCAGAAAGCGGCCATACGCAAGTTCGGTGAATTTGGCCTACAAAATCCAAGATTCGTACCCCCTGCGTAGGTAGGATTTGGAGTAAAACAATAGACACAAACTTATATGTATATCATTCATTCATGCTTATAAACTCACTTGATTATGGTATTCCTACTAATGTGAGATTTATTCTCACACCCACCTCTTTTGCTAACTTCTATCCCAAATACCCAACTTTGAGTATCGATATCTTATTCACATATACTCCACTAGTTTATAACCCGTAAGAACCACGGTTAGAAAATTAATTAAACTTTCTAAGTAAAAACTCAAAACTATTAATTAATAATTTTAAATAACTTATTAATTAAAAGACATTTTTTTAGTTATATATAAAAATATAATCGTTGATTCAAATAAATACGTAAAATATATCATCTTATAATTTGTATAAGTTTTATTTTATTATAATTTGTATAAATTTTATTTTATTTTTATTCTAATATTATTAATTTAATGTAAATAAAATGTGATTTAAATTTTGAAATTTGAAATTTGAAATGAAGAATTAATACATTGATAAGTGTCATAATATTAATTACAAGTATCAATAGATTGACAAGTGTCATGATATTTATTACAATGCCTAACATAATGACACATGACAAAAAAAATTACTATTTTATTAGTATAGAGAGATTTTGGACATACGATACATCATTTCATAGCTTTCGTGGAGTAGAACACCAACCCATTTAGAGTTAATTATATATACAACATATGTATATATATATATATATATATATATATATATATATATATATATATATATACACACACACACACACACTAGTGGTGGACCCGCGCAAAGCGGCGACGAATAATATTTTTAGACAATATGTTTCTTTTACAAAAATATTATGTTCCAAAGATAGTACATTTCTAAGACAATAAGATCCGACTTTGACATAATTTGTGACATGATACATCAAATAATCGAGAAAAAGAAGCGGTTCAAGACGACAGAAAATATGAAATGCTTTAGTCATTCAAACAAAAATAATAGAATTATATATGAATACACAAAATATGAAACTGTGTAATAGCGCATGACTGGTTATACATTATTAATTGTGCAACACTTGTTTATAAACCACATTTGTTGTATAGACTCCGTCACCTTTTGAAAATTTTCGTTAAGCTTCTTGTTTGAATCTTAGAGTAGCTTTCGGGCGAAGATTAATACATTATGTTTTTAGGTTAAAAGTAAAATATGTTTTTATATATTTGGTAAAATAAAATTACGCTTTCAGTTAACAAAATATATGTTATATTCAAATAAGGTGTCCTAAATCTGACAAATCTTGTCATATATCAACAAATAACACATTGCAAAGGTCGGCGATTTGTTGCGCGCGTTTTGACTATTACTTTAATTTCATGGTGAGAAATTGTTTTTTCTTACGATGATTTGTTATAAACATGTCATATTTTAAATAACGGGAAATACGTCGACCGGGTTAATATGAAAGGGATGTTGTTTGAGGTTAAAAATTGAAGTTAGGTTGTTTTTTATTAAAAAAAATACATTGTTGTTTTGGGGTAAATCAAAATATGTCAATGTTTTTCGGTAAAAAAATATATAAATATGATTAAGTTTATGTTACACGTTCTAACCAATTTGATGTTAATCTAAAATTATATATTAAGTTACGTTTTGGAAAACATAATGGCTTGTATGACTCGATAAGTTATTAAAATTTCAAAATTATTAATGATTAAATAAAAAGTTGGTTGCGATTAAAAACATAAAACACTAAATTATCATGTGTTAACTTCCTCAATTATAGCAGTTGGGCTGACATACAAAAAAAAAAAAATACAAAAGTTACTATTATTTTCTAATTTAGCCATTACTCTTGACAAAACACAAAAAATCATTATATTTTTCATCATGATTTAGCTTTCATTAATAAGCATCAAATGATTTTTTATTTATTGAACACATTAAAACTCTTCAAGGATTCATTGGGTGATTTTATTCGTTATCGATTCAAAATATTAAAATAACTTGAATTTTTAATCGTCAACAAGAAAATTAAAATAAATAAATACAATATTGTATATGTTTTAATTAAAAATATGCCACAATTTATATAACAATAATAACGATAAAAAATAATATTTAATGAAACATGATCATATAAAAATCTGATAATGTTAATAATAATAATAATAATAATAATAATAATAATAATAATATCACAAAACCTATAAGAAAATGTATAACATTTCCACAAAGTGTTTGTAGATAGTTATAACATAAAACTCTTCAAAATATGTATTTTAATGCCATCATAATGTACTTTTTGATTATTTTTAATAGATTAACCCAAGTAGTAAAGTTTTGGTTTTTCGGTTCATGCTTTATGTCAAGCATGGTTAAAAGATCAATGAGTTTATATATTAATGTTTATACCTAGTTTGATTTTTATAAAAAAAATAAAAAAAATAATGTATGCAATGTTATAAAAGAGTATTAAAATGGACATGATGCATCAAAGTCATTTGTGTGGATCATTCTTTAGCTGTAATTTTAGGTCATAGACATTCCTTAGCTGCAATAGGAAAAACTGAAACGGCATAAGGAAATGTATTTTATAAAAAGTAAATTTGTAAACTAATGATGTGGACGGTCACTCGTTTTCTAAATTATGTAATAAATTAGTAACTATGATTCACGCAATTCAATACTATAATTCATTCCATTAATTTGAGATAAATTTAACAATAAAGGATCCATATATGTATGAGCATGCTTCATTTGACACCCATATAGTGAGTAAACCAAAGTAAGCAACTACACTTCTCTCAAATCCGATGCATGTATTTGCATTAGCCATATAGGTATAGTTCCCAAACTACTCCTTCCTACTGAACATCATAAAAACTAAATGTTCTTTTCTTGCAATTTTTTTTTAAATAAACCAATTAAACATTGGCTACAGCCTGACAAACCAAAGTTTCCTCATTACCAAAGACTTCTTTAAGTACTCAAACAAATCTGATGCAACCCAACTTTCTACATAATACACACAATGACACAATACAGTCACATACACACATATATAGTTTCACATACAGTAACATACACATACACAATCTCACTCACATAGTTATATACATATCACTGTCACGACCATTTTGGCATAGAATTGGGTAATAGTTAGGAGGAAAGAGTTACTTTTGAAGAGTACCACAATGGTCATGGCTAAAAAGATATAAATTATTGCAAATTACAACAAAAACCATTGAATGGCCGCTTTAAAAACCCATTCCAGTTTTTTTATTTTTTTAATCGGGTAGATGTTTTGAGTACCATGCTAGATTAGGAAGTAATGAAACCCATTATTTGACATTAACTTATAAGAAAAGAAATTCGTTTAGAATATATACCTTCATTGTAGCCACAATGTTTATTAGCCCCACCATTTGGCTTTTCATCCGGTTAGCTCTGATTCAGTTGTTGAAACAACTATCTATAAAAACGTAGCAGAACATAACATCAGGTGGCAAATCGGTAATTTTCCCTTATCAAATTGTTATAACAAAACCATCAAGTAGCAAAGGATCATGTAAGAATATGTGATTATCAATGTAGATTGATGTAATTAACCCATCAAGTGGAAAAACACTGTTAAAACGTAAAATAGCATCAGATGCTATAGCGGATGCCTTTGGTAGTGAAATATAATACACTCATTGATGGGTATTATAAAAATATGGAGTTTATAAAATGTATAAACCTGATGCCCAAATTAAGAAAATGGTAACCAATCAAATTACCTATAATGCCCCTCATTGATCAGTTTTGTAAAAATGAACATGCCTCTACTGCACTTGTCCCATTGATCTCATACTCAACAGGGTATTCCACTTCTCCTCCCTTGCCTATAATATACACACAGAAAATGAAAATTCCGATTTAGAAAAAATAGAAGTGCAATGTAGAAATGAAATTAAAATTCTAACTAAATCAATCAACTAAAGTTCATTTCTATCTCTTGCTCCTTCTATGAAAATGTAGTTGGAAATGGTTAGATTTAGATATTAATTGTTCTCAATATAGCCTCTCAATAAGGAATTGATACCCTGCACAATAAGATGATTTAAAATTAATTTTGAGAAACAAAATACATACCTGTTGTTTTCTAAGAAAGAAATAGCATTAATTTGGTAATATAAGCCCTTCCTATTGCAAGTATTCTAATGCTAAGGAGAAATATGCAAACCACAAAATCTTGTCTTTAAGTATCAATAAAAGCTAAACAACCATATATAACAGAAGTGGTATGGAAAATCCACACACAAAAAAACTTTATTAGAGGACAACCTTATATGCTGAAAAAACCACAATGGTGTAGCCAATCTCATCACCTTTTTCATCACTCTTGGATCCTAATATTTTTTTTAACATAGTGGATTTATAATGGAACCATCTTATAGTCTGAGACTTTGAGTAACAATAACACAAAACTTGCCTTGAGAAAACAGGGTATAAGGTAAGAGAGACACGAACATTTTTTACTGGGAAATTCTAAAAAAGAATAGAAGTTTCGGCTACCTATGTGTCCTTAAAATTACGTTATGGAGCATCAATCAGAATCCATTATGGAAGAAACTATATCAACAAAATCAAACAAACATATTGAAGATGAGAAAAAGAAAACGTGAACTTACTTGACAATAATTAGAAGATATTCATAAAAAACGAACAATCACAAGCCATGAACGGTTTAAGAAACCTTAAACAAGTTTGGCGATAACCTACAAACAAACACGAAGAACAAACGGAAGCCATGAGAGGATTTCTTCAATACTTCAAGTTGAGAAAGTCTAACTTGACATCGATCAAAACAAAAGAGACATCGTCTGCATCTTTAACAGGCGGGCTGAATGAGAGAGTTCAGAATTTTAGGTTTTTAATTGGTTGGGAGAGGAGATGATTTTATATAATGCGTATCTGGTGTGTTTGACCGATTCAATTGGTGAAAGTTGCTGCAAGCGAGCGAGGGTTACGATTCAATCCCTACAAGTAAGGCATACTAATTCAAAGGCGTTGTTAAATACATGTATGCATATGGATTGTTGTACTTTATTCTTAATGTTTTGTACTATTTAAAAAATACTATTATTTTATTGATGATTACTTGTACTATTAGCTTAATGGTTTGAACGTCTTAAAAGTATATTATTATTATATTCAATCTATTTATAGAAACAGTGAGATTTCTTTTATAAGATATTAAAGATATGTCAAAAGTTTGTAAAAACACACATATGTATACTAAAATTTCCAATAATCCCCCATATGAATGGAGATCAATCTATGCACATCAAATTTTCAAGCAGAATTTTAGACAGTTGAATCCTACATATGATAGGTAGGTATTATCCCTTAAACACTCCCTTAAGAATTATACTTAATCTCTTAGCAGTTAATAGATCTCAATGTCTTTGAACTTAGCATCCTTTTGTGTAGACGACAATGTAATTCTCACATGGCTCTCCCTGACAAGTTCACATCCTCATAAATGTGTTCGTTTTGGCCATGAACACTAACTTGGTTCTGCAAGTGTTTTAAGAATTGTGCCCCCATATTTCCCTTCGAAGCGACCCCACTTCTCTCTCACATAGATGATTCCAAAAATCATTACCCACACACACACACACACACACACACACAGACCTACCTTACTCATACCACTAGGTTGTCCTTTTGAACTCAAATCTTGGGATCTCCAGTCTTCTAGGTATGGTTTTCTTCGAATGAATTTATTCATTCAAGGTCTTTAGTCCTATTCCTCTTGACAACTTATAAACTACATCTCTACTCAGGCCTTTTGTAAGCAGATCTGCAATGTTATCCTTTGACTTCACCCAGTCAACCATGATAACCCCCGTAGAGATTAGCTGTTGTATCATTTTATGTCTATGTCTAATGTGACTTGATTTCCCATTATACATTGTACTTTGATCTCTACCAATTGCTGATTGGTGAACACAATTGTAACGTCCCAAAATTTAAGACTAAAAATTTCTTTTAATAAAACATTACTTAAAGCAAATTCATCATTTCAAAACATAAGCAGAGTATTAGTTTCCAAAATACATGTTCGTTATCAGAGTAAACATTCCCAGGCTGTCTAATCTATGGTGTGTGCCATGCGATCACCCCGAGCTCTTCCCTCCGCTACCGGAAGTACCGGAACCCAAAACTGAAAACCGTAAGCTCGAAGCTTAGTGAGTTCGCCACCCTACCACATACCATGCATAACCACATACTGCACATACTGGGCCACGCCCGCTATCCTGGGCCTCGCCCACCTACCTTGGGCCTCGCCCGCTACAACGGCCCCGCCGCTCCAGGCCCCGCCTGGCTTCGAGCCCCGCTCGGATACAGATCTGTTTCAGTTAGGCCTCGCCTGTCATAGGGCCTCGCCCACTAACATATAATAGCACATAAACATATCACATCTCATCACATAAGCTAAACACATACTAATGGATCTTGTCCTAAGGCCTCGCCTATCTTTGGGCCCCGCCCTTGTCCTGCTGTTGATGAGCCATGGAACCCCGTCCATACTCCTACTGATAGTGAGGTACGGGCCTTGTCCACCCTCACTCCTTCCCTAACTTGGGCCTCGCCGCTGATCTGCTGCTACTGAGATGTGGAACACCATCCACACTCTGCTATTGGTGAGATACGGGACCTCGCCCACACTCACCTCCCTACTAGGCACATACAAGTATCACACAGACAACAAGTATAAACTATCACATAAACCATTCATTGGGCACCCGCCCTATGTCATTGGACCTCGTCCCAAATATCATACTAGCATACTATGCCTAGGGCTAACCCCTGGGTCTTCTACTCATAACTACATGGGTCGGCATTGTGGCCGTAGACCCATTCATACAAAGGGAAACTAACCTGCACAGGCTAAACTGGCTGATGAACCCACTAGCTGTTGCACGACAACTCTCTGAACTTTAGCTCCACTCGCTCCCCGAACTACTAATATCAATACAACACTGAGTCTAACTGACCCCCGAAAGACAACCAAGTCAACTCTGGTCAAAGTCAACCTTCCAGGTCAACCCTACTCGCCGAGTCACCCTAGGGACTCGCCGAGTTCATATGTTCAGAGTCCTTCTCTTTGCGACTCGACTCGCCGAGTCAGTCCATGACTCGCCAAGCCTACCGATTTCCGAGTCCTGACCTCTCCAACTCACCGAGTCTCCAATCGACTCACTGATTCGAGTCTAAACTCGAAGGGTTTGGGGTTTCGTGACTTGACTCGCCGAGTCCAAGACAACCTTTAATAGACTCTCCGAGTTGTTCATCCAACGTGATGAGTTCCTGCCCAACTTCATCTGACACCACGAGCTGTTCATCCCACTCGTCGAGTTCCTCCTCGTCTTCATGCTACTCGCCGAGTCCACTCAAAGGACTCGCCGAGTCCATTCAGATCTCTATACATGCAGAGGACTTTTGAGTCATGCATGGACTCCAAACTGTAGATCTACCCTTCCCAAGCCCATTCCTCACGCAAAGTTGCAAACTTTACGTGTAGAGAAGGAGATCTAGGCAAAATACACCATAAACTAGGGTTTAAGGCAAGGAGGCTCCATAATCAACTCAAGGGCTGAAACTTTATGCTTCCCAAGACCAAAATCGTCTTAGATCTGAAGTAGAAACTCTAGATCCGGCTTCTAACTCAAATGGACAACTAATCATGGCTTAAAAAGCCCCAAATCTCACAACCACAGAAGATCTAAAGGAAGGAAATGACTTAATACCTTCAATACCTCAGAAAGGCTCCACAAACTCCAGATCTGAAGCCAATCCTTGAAGCTTCACTGATTCCCCTCTTTCTTCTTCCTTCAAATCACCCAAAAAAATGGCTTGGAAGCTTGAATGCACAACAAAGGAGGCTTAGGGTTCGTTTTCTGTATGAGGGAGTCTCTAAGGAACCCTAATGGAGAGAATAAGGAGCTTAAATAGCGCCCAAAGTCCCGGGTTTAGGGTTTTCCTCGAACAGACCTGACTCGCCGAGTCTCCTTGGCCGACTCGCCGAGTCGGTCACTTACTCCTCGACCCGGATCCCGCTTGGACTCGCCGAGTTCCTCTTTGGACTCGCCGAGTCCCCCCTTAAAGTTAGGGTTTTCTTTCCTTTCTTGGCCTTTAAAACTTTGGGTGTGACAACTCTCCCCCACTTAAACTAAACTTCATCCTCGAAGTTTGCTATGGCCCACCGCCTGCGCTCTGCTTCCAAAAACCCACCAATTATCCCAACACCAGCCGCCTACCTTTGCTGGTCTTCCACCCGGTCATTTTGACTAACATAATCCTCGCGGATAAAAACCTCGGGTCAAACCTGACCCTGAACAACCTAGAAACACAACTTACTCAACCGACCATCCTTCTGGTGCTCTCCGAGTACTGCACTTGAACTCATAGGGGTTGACCCCTTCTTTCCTTTCGTGATTCTCTTGCCTTCCCAAGGCGATGCTCCACAACCAACTATTTCCTCTGTCACTGTGAAGATCCTTTCTTCACCAATCCATCATCCCTGCTATTTCCAGTACAGGTCATCACCGTCAGTAACCACTGACACTCTTCTCTATCAAAACTTGGTGTCGAGCACCCCTCGATCCAACTAACTGAATTCAACCATACACTGCTTGCCCGCACCACTACTGACTGGAAATTTTTGCCATTCCTCATCTGCCTTCCGGATGAACTGAGACCACTTTGGTCCTTAACAACCTATCAATATATGGATTACCGGCTCCCACCGGTAGCTAGTCCCAACACCACCACTAGTCGCTCCCAGCAAATTCCGAAGAACTTCGACTACCTATAACTGCTCAATCTATTCTGCCATTCAGGCACTACAAACCTGGGATCCCCGATCCCTTAACTTGACACTAAGGTCCCTACCAGGTCCCACCTGTGCTGCTAAAACTCACGGGTCTCGCCCACGGATCCCACCCGCCTCTATCCTTCTAGTCCCACTAGTCTAAACACTCTCGCTTGGGCCTTACCCATGGGTCCCACCCAACCACACTACTGAGCAACCCTGCTCTCAGGTCTTGTCTACACTGCTAATCTCATACGGGCCTCGCCCACGGGTCTCACCCAGCTATATCCTGAAGTGGCCTCTCCCAAGATCTCACATCTCTAGGGCTATACTGGCATACTCCCTATCATCCTCATTCACTACCATTTCCTGATCCTTATCTGATCACTAGAAGGTAAGGGCCTCGCCCCAACTCCGCCAATGAAGCTACTAAGGAATGCTACGGCTTACTCGTAGTCCTTCATCACCATCCATTGCTGACTGCTAGTGAATGCTACGGCTGCCCCGTAGTCTTACAACACTTCCACCACTAACTGCTAATACGAAGGCGCCCATGTGCCATTAGCTCTCAAGATCCTCATTTCGACTCCCACGAGTCCTACGGTGTAACGCCCGCAAATCCGGGCTAGTCAATTTAGAGGCAATAGGGGTCCAAAACGACTTTTTGACAAAAGATTATTTAGAATAAATAATCTTAACCAAGTTGTGGAATATGTCACAACGTTTCCGTACATATAAGGAACGCCGAAATCCGAGTTATAACGAAGAAGTTATGGCCCGTCGAAGTTTTACAGCAAAACCGGCACGGCACCGGGAAACATAAATAGTGAATTTATGATAGAGCGAGATTTAGCCTTAGCAATCTAAACAAAAGTTGTAGAATATGTTAAACTAAGAGCGTCGATAAAAAGAACGCCCAAATCTGACTTCGTATGAGGAAGTTATGATTTTTCTAAGATTCGGCTTAGCAGTGCACGACCCAAAACTCGAATTTTAGTTCGAGCAGTTTTTGGCTTATGCGACCTAAATGAGAGTTGAAGATATCATTAATAGGAACTCAACGGTGAAAAGACGGATGAAAACGGAATTCGTATGAAGGAGTTACGAATTCTTCGCGGTCATTTAACAATCTTAACGCCTCCTACTGTTAAATTTGAGATCGGTCGAGAATTAGCCAACGGAGTCTAAATGAAAGTTGTAGATCTTGATTTTACCTACGCGTGGATATAAAGAATGTCGAAAACGGAGCTCGTATGCGAAAGTTATGATTTTTCTAAGTTCGAAGGCTGATACGCGATAGGGGGTGACGTGACACCACCAGAATTGGACACGTGGCACCACCAGAAGGCCACCACATGGGCCAACTCGGCGAGTAGGTCCCCCCTACTCGGCGAGTCCATCAGATTTTTGCACTATAAATAGAGGTGCCGGGTCTAGCCTTCTCTTCACACCTCCCAAACTCACTTTCTCTCTCTAGCCTCCCTAACCCCCTAAAAGCCTAGGTAAACCCCCTAGCACCCGAAGGAAGCCCCGAGGCTCCCGGAGTCCCGAGAAAAGAGCATTTCGGCTCGGGAACGTTGCTCCAGCAAAGCCCGATTTTCGAGAAAACCCGCTGTAAGTGAGCTACGCCTAACATATCTTTAGTTTGGCTTATGTTTTAATATAGTAATGTTATTAGGATCTTATAATAAGTAATTGGGCTATTATTATGGGTTATATAAGTATCGTTTAACGCTTATATAATAGTAATAATAGCTACACTACTAATTAGTCGCGATGAATATTAGACTAAACCCTAGTGGCAATGATACTAGGTTTTGCCGAAGGAAAAGTGTGTTAAGAGTAACGAAGTGTTGTCCAAGCGCCGAGTCACCACCTACTCAAGTGAGTGCATAGTCCCTTTCATCTTACACATAGATATGAAGTATTTTAATATAAATTACCTGCTATGTGTGCATATTGTTTGAATACTTGTTGTCTATGCTGGATGAATGATTTATACATGTTTTAAATGATTTAAACTGTATATTTATTTTATATCTACAAATATGTTGGGATAAAACATGGGTAGATGAAATAGTTGGTGAGTGATGAAATAAAATAATGAGAGATAGGTGATGATAGGAAGGTGATGATAGATAGGTGATTATGAATCGGTGATGTAGGATACTACAACCTTGTCCGACAATTTGGAGATGTAGTCATCTACCAGAGTATAGATGGCGACCACGGGCTATTATAGACAACCCCGTGGAAACACCAGCAGGCTAGTAACCTGTAGGTGATGAATTACGAGTTCAGGCGATGTTGTAACTACGTATTCATGCGATGATAGTCTAACCCCTATTATGAATTACGAGTCCAGGCGATGTTGTGGCTACGTATTCATGCGATGATAGACTAACCCTTATCATGATTTACAAGTCCAGGTGATGTTGTGGCTGCGTAATCATGCGATGATACCCTAACTCTTGCTAGACACATATTGAAGGAGTAATCCCCGGATTTGTATTGTCTATGCAATGTAGGCGATGATCCTTAGATAAAGTTCGTAGGAACAATCATATAAGGAAATACGATGTAAGAAGATGAGAAGTAAACATGATATTGGAGATGACCCTTGAGATAATATCTTTAGGGAAGACTAAAAGAAGATAATGGGGATGGGTAATTGGGTTGATTATTTGATTGTTTAAACATAATAACTATATTATTGTGGGTTGAAAACCCTATGTACTCACCAGGTTTCCCAACCTGACCCACTCAGTTTATTTATATCACAGGTGACGATATGAAGTGACATTACACTGAGAGATTTAAAGAGATGTAGATCACTAGTGTAAATAATTGTAAGTTCTGTTTATGCTTATGTTTCTGTATTAATGATGACATCCCAAACGTTTTAAGATGAATAAAATACGTTTCTTCGAAAATGTTTTAATAACGTATTTATCATGTTTTTCTGGGAACAAATTCCGCAACGTTTTTATGAAAAGAAGTACTCTGATTTTTACAAAGCATAAACAAAATCGGTCTTTTCTGGCCGTGATTTTAGGGATGTCACAGTTGGTATCAGAGCATTAGTTTAAGCGAACTAGGAATATGGATTTATTTCTAGACTTAAACTTAGAATGCTAAGCGATGATTGTGAGGTGTGAGCACTAGCTTATTTTAGGAATGATGCCTAAATTGCTTTTATGTGCTAAATGCTTTGTGCATGATATGTTGTTAATTGTTCGGATCTATGGTCTGTTGCCGACCGGATCTGGAAACCTTATGTGTTTAGGATTCTAAACGTACGACTACGATATTAGAAATAGCATATAAACGTTTCGGAGTGATAAGGATGATTTAACCGTCAATCCTAAGTAAAGATCTAGATTCACCTTATTCGGTGTATAGATCAAGATGGCAAGAACCCGTAGCGGAAACGTGAATGCAATTGGGAACAGAAACCAACCCCCAGTGATTGAGCAAATACCGGTGATGGAAGCCGCTGCTGAGCTAGTCACAATGGCCGGAGTGCAAGCGATGATAGAAGCGATGTTGGATCGTCAAATGGAGGAAACCAGGCGTTTGCTCCAGCAAAATCGAGAGGAAGCAACCATTCAGATCGAACAGCCCGAGTTGAACGAGGGGCAGACTGAGGAGGGAAACTACAGTGGGACTGTTAGTCAAGCCAACCGACCAATAGTTAGGCAAAACCACCAGCATGGAGGAAATGATGGATGTGGATGCAAATACAAGGATTTCATGGCGTCCAAACCATCGAGTCTATCTGGAAGCCCGATGTCGGTGGAAGTCATAAACTGGATCTCCGAGATGGAGACGATGTTTGAGAGTTGTGAGTGTAGCAACAGGCAAAAGACAGCTCTCGCGGTTCCTCTGTTGAAATCTGGAGTACTAAGCTGGTGGAAGCTACTAGCTGATTCAATGCCCAAAGGAGAAGCGAGCAAGATGTCATGGGAGGATTTTCTGGTGCAGCTAAAAATGCAGTACTGCTCTGAGCAGGATCTACTAGAGATCAACAACGAGTTTCAGAATCTAAAGAAGGGAAAGATGAGTGTCATCGAGTATGCTACAAGTTTTACGGAGAAAATGAAGCTTGTTCCTTATCTAGTTCCAACTGAACTCTCCAAGGTCAATAAGTTTGCCCATGGATTACCAGCAGACTTTGGTCCAATGGTCAAACAAGCAACCACTTTGAAAGTCGCCATCTGGGCAGCCAAGAATGTTGAGACCCAAATAAGGGAAAAGGGTCTGGAGAAAGTTGAAGTTGGTGAGAAGAGGAAGTTGGAAGGATCCTCAAGACCTGATAATAAGGGAAAGTTCTCGAAGTCTAACCTGGACGAACGAAGGAATGAAGCCAAGTGGTGTGAGAAGTGCAAGAAGAAGTACTTCGGAAGATGCGATGGTGAAGTGACGTGCTATAAGTGTGGTAGGACCGGTCACTATTCCAGAGATTGTACATTCGACAACAAGAAGTGCTACGAATGTGGAAATGATGGGCATATTTCAAAGAACTGCCCAAAGAAAAATAAAGCAGCAAGACCAGAACGCCACCAAGGCCAAGGGCATTTCACATGATCCTCGACGAAGCAGAAAACCGTGCGAGGAATCAAGAATGAGGACTTCATATCGGAAGATCAAGTTATGTAGTAGCCATAGTATTTTATGATGTAGCCTATTAGAGGCATAGTCCAGGGTAAAGTTGAACACCTATGTAATCGTTTCAAGAAATAATATAAAACCTTCATTTTGTTATCTGATGCGTTGAATGATTGTATGATTTGCTGCATGGTGACTTGGGAAACTGCGAGACAATACTTGGGACGAGTATGAGTAGGTGTGAATGGTAGTAGAGGCCTATACTACCGATAGCACAGGACTCACACTTGGATCAGGGAAAGTCACAAGGTTACCGAGAAGCTAGAAATTGATTTCGTTTTATTCAAGTGTGTCGTTACCATCGTTTCGGTAATGACTAAGAAGATTGTTGATGTTCCAACCCTAGTGGTCATATCGAATTGAGTCCGACTACGCTAAGTATGCTATGTGGTTTAGAAAATCAAGATCGATGTAGTGTCCGACTTAAACCAAACGATTGAAATCAAAGCGATCAATAGAAATATCGCGCTCGTTGTTAAAGAAGTTGGTAGCTAGAAATTCCAAATGTTAAAGTGTGATTATATCACAATAGAACATGAAGGAAGGCATAGTCTGTTTTAGAATTTAACTCTAAAAGACCTAAGTCTAAGTGTTGCAACATACGATGATAGGTCATTAGAATATGACACATCGATCCATAGTAGTAATAAAAGAAATCATCTCAAGTTCGTATCCAATAAGGATCGAGATTGTGACTTGAAGGTCATAATTGGGAGTCTAGCCTGAGGTAGAGAGCAGGTGCACGATCGAGTACTGCATACAATCAATAAGTCTGAGAGATAGACTTGAAGGAATGTAGAAGTTATAATTATTACCTAGGATGAAGAGATGACGTATGGAGTCATTATACGACCATGTTTCGTTGATGATTCCGGGACGTAATCATCCTAAGGGGGAGATAATTGTAACGCCCGTAAATCCGGGCTAGTCAATTTAGAGGCAATAGGGGTCGAAAACGACTTTTCGACAAAAGATTATTTAGAATAAATAATCTTAACCAAGTTGTGGAATATGTCACAAGGTTTCTGTACATATAAGGAACACCGAAATCTGAGTTATAACGAAGAAGTTATGGCCCGTCGAAGTTTTACGGTAAAACTGGCACGGCACCGGGAAGCGTAAATAGTGAATTTATGATAGACCAAGATTTAGCCTTAGCAATCTAAACAAAAGTTGTAGAATACGTTAAAATAAGAGCGTCGATAAAAAGAACGCCAAAATCTGACTTCGTATGAGGAAGTTATGATTTTTCTAAGATTCGGCTTTGCAGTGCACGGCTCGAAACTCGAATTTTAGTTCGAGCGGTTTTTGGCTGACGCGACCTAAATGAGAGTTGAAGATCTCATTAATAGGAACTCAACGGTAAAAAGATGGACGAAAACGGAGTTCGTATGAAGGAGTTACGAATTCTTCGCGGTCATTTAACAGTCTAAACGCTTCCTACTGTTAAATTTGAGATCGGTCGAGAATTAGCCGACGGAGTCTAAATGAAAGTTGTAGATCTTGATTTTACCAACGCGTGGATATAAAGAACGTCGGAAACGGAGCTCGTATGCAAAAGTTATGATTTTTCTAAGTTCGAAGGCTGATACGCGATAGGGGGTGACGTGGCACCACCAGAATTGGACACGTGGCACCACCAGAAGGCCACCACATGGGTCAACTCGGCGAGTAGGTCCCCCCTACTCGGCGAGTCCATCAGATTTTTGCACTATAAATAGAGGTGTCGGGTCTAGCCTTCTCTTCACACCTCCCAAACTCACTTTCTTTCTCTAGTTTCTCTCTCTAGCCTACCTAACCCCCCTAAAAGCCTAGGTAAACCCCCTAGCACCCGAAGGAAGTCCCGAGGCTCCCGGAGTCTCGAGAAAAGAGCCTTTCGGCTTGGGAACGCTGCTCCAGCAAAGCCCGGTTTTCGAGAAAACCCGTTGTAAGTGAGCTACGTCTAACCTATCTTTAGTTTGGCTTATGTTTTAATATAGTAATGTTATTAGGACCTTATAATAAGTAATTGGGCTATTATTATGGGTTATATAAGTATGGTTTAACGCTTATATAATACTAATAATAGCTAGACTACTAATTAGTCGCGGTGAATATTAGACTAAACCCTAGTGGCAATGATACTAGGTTTTGTCGAAGGAAAGTGTGTTAAGAGTAACGAAGTGCTGTCCAAGCGCCGAGTCACCACCTACTCAAGTGAGTGCATAGTCCTTTTCATCTTACACATAGATATGAAGCATTTTAATATAAATTACATGCTATGTGTGCATATTGTTTGAATACTTTTTGTCTATGTTGGATGAATGATTTATACATGTTTTAAATGATTTAAACTGTATATTTATTTTATATCTACAAATATGTTGGGATAAAACATGGGTAGATGAAATAGTTGGTGAGTGATGAAATAAAATAATGAGAGATAGGTGATGATAGGAAGGTGATGATAGATAGGTGATTATGAATCGGTGATGTAGGATACTACAACCTTGTCCGAAAATTTGGAGATATAGTCATCTACCAGAGTATAGATGGCGACCATGGACTATTATAGACAACCCCGTGGAAACACCAACATGCTAGTAACCTGTAGGTGATGAATTACGAGTTCAGGCGATGTTGTAACTACGTATTCATGCGATGATAGTCTAACCCTTATTATGAATTACGAGTCCAGGCGATGTTGTGGCTACGTATTCATGCGATGATAGACTAACCCTTATCATGATTTACAAGTCCAGGTGATGTTGTGGCTGCGTAATCATGCGATGATACCCTAACTCTTGCTAGACACATATTGAGGGAGTAATCCCCGGATTCGTATTGTTTATGCAATATAGGCGATGATCCTTAGATAAAGTTCGTAGGAACAATCATATAAGGAAATATGATGTAAGGAGATGAGAAGTAAATATGATATAGGAGATGACCCTTGAGATAATATCTTTAGGGAAGACTAAAATAAGATAATGGGGATGGGTAATTGGGTTGATTATTTGATTGTTTAAACATAATAACTATATTATTGTGGGTTGAAAACCCTATGTACTCACCAGGTTTCCCAACCTGACCCAATCAGTTTATTTATATCACAGGTGACGATATGAAGTGACATTACACTGAGAGATTTAAAGAGATGTAGATCACTAGTGTAAATAATTGTAAGTTCTGTTTATGCTTATGTTTCTGTATTAATGATGACATCCCAAACGTTTTAAGATGAATAAAATACGTTTCTTCGAAAATGTTTTAATAACGTATTTATCATGTTTTTCTGGGAACAAATTCCGCAACGTTTTTATGAAAAGAAGTACTCTGATTTTTACAAAGCATAAACAAAATCGGTCTTTTCTGGCCGTGATTTTGGGGATGTCACATACGGGCGATTCAAAACCTGAATTCCCAACCATGTACTAACAATTGCCATTACACGCACTAGCTGATGGGGAGTTTCTCAAACTCCCAACCCTGAAGTCCTCAATCCATCAAACGCTGAACCACTTCTTTTCCTTCTCGGAGGTCGCGCACTCATTCTGGGTCTGCGTGCTCCTACCTTTGCACACTCGGAGGATTCTCCCCCACTTCGATCCTGCTTACCCCTTGTTGCTCAATACTCAAAAAGAAATCCCAATCCTTGCTACCATTCCATAATCAACCTTTTGAGGAACCCAAGCTTACCATAGCTAGGGATCTAACCAATCCATCTCTAACACTATACAACTCCGATCTAGCGAGACATACCAAGTCCATCCCAAACATGCTACCGCTACTGTATCCTATGTAACCTTTTCCAGTAGGGCACATCCCCTCACTACCCTTCGAATAACCAAGGTATGCAGATGGCATATAACTCGATCACAATCAAATGCTCAAAAATAAAATACTCATACCGATAATGATGCAGAACCGTAACAATATAATCATGCACAAATAAAAGAACTGAAAACAGAAATCGCATACTTGCAACGTCCGGTGCTGATCGCGCCTCCAAGGTAGTCATCTAAAAAGCTCTGCCTCCTACCGTAGGCGTCTCTGCACGGCCCTGACGGCCGTCTGTGATCCTCAAAGTTGCAGGGGCAGGTGCCATCACCCGTCCTGCTGAAAACAAACTGGGGCATTGGGCCTTCTTGTGGCCCCGCTGATTGCAGTGAAAACATATCAAGTCTGATCCCTGTGTCATGGTAGCTGTACAATCCCTGCTAAAATGACCAGTCCGACCGCACTTGAAGCAGCCAGACTCACCGCCGCTACCACTCCTGCACGCACCCCCGTGCGCCCTGCCACACTTCCCGCATCGGCTGCGGTCCTGATAATCCCTCAACCTCGAATCCGATCCTTTGGGCCTTTTGCTCGAACTCGAGGTCACCTGAACCTCATCTGGCTTCCTCTTCCGGATCTGCTCCAAATCAATTTCCCTCTCCCTGGTCCGAGAAATCATATCTTCCAGCGTCTTACAGCCGGACCTACTCACGAACTCCCTGATGTTGGCCCTCAAAATCTCGTGATATCGGGCCTTCTTCATTTCCTCATCCGCGACATACTGCGGTACAAGAAGAGCCCTCTCCCTGAACTTGGCAGTGATCTCCGCCACAGTCTCAGTGGTCTGCGTCAAATCCTGAAACTCCCGTGCCAACTGCTGCACCTCAATAATCGGCGAAAACTCTGCCCTGAACCTGGCCGAGAAATCGCTCCAAGTCATCGCATCCAACGTGGCATCATCCCCCAAAGCATGACCAATCTCCTCCCACCAATCTCTCACTCTGTCCTTCATAAGACAGGAAGCGTGTCTGACCTTGTCCCCCTCAGGACACCGGCTCGTATGGAATGCGTTGGCAACATTGGCCAACCATCTGCTGCTAGCAATGGGGTCCCTAGCTCCATGATAATCTGGTGGCCCGCAAGCCCTGAACTCCCGAAATGTCAAGGTACGCGCTCCCATCAAGGCCATCATCTCAGTACGGAAGGCTCCCAGCCTCTCATCTAAAATCTCCAATATACCCTCCTTGACCGTGCCAACGATCACAAGAGTCTGATCTAACATACTGCGTGCAACCTCGGCGGATATCAACTCCCGCATTCGCTCCTCGAGCTGCTCGGCTCCTGAGCCCGAGCCTGATCCTTCTCTGGTGCCTGATCCGCCCACTAGTCTCTCTCGCAACGTCACCATGCTGAAACACATAACACAACCATTATCAGAATACCCATCACTGCTATGAGACCAAACACACGCACTACCAGGTTCCTGGTCTGGTCTCGGCCTTTCCCGAATCGAGTACGGATCCTCTTCTTTTAGTAGTACGGGCCCATACTACCTTCCACATCTATCTGTACTTTCCTCAGGAGTTGCGTTGACTCCACCAGGTCCCTTATCCACTAATACTGCGCCCGACACTATCTCATCCTAGGCTTACCCTAGGGAAACGTCTGACTCAACTCATACCAGTCCTCAGCTGCTGAAGGTCTTCTTGTGATGCCAATTAGCCATCACCTGGATACCATCACATGTGACGAGGCTCAGATAATCTTTCAAGTAAAAGACTCGTCCCTACAACGGTTGGACTCAAACAAGAGCTGCGCAATAGGACCAAATCCAGCACTCTGAGATTATTCAATCCTGATCGCATGTGATGCGTCGTATCCACCTAATCGCTAACTTTCATCACTCAAAATCCCACAATGCACAAAGCAAGCAGCATTCAGACAAGGGAAAATCTAACCGCATCATACTCAAGCAATCGTATCCACATAGCAAGAATCTGAACTAGCATGCAACGCAAAATCATAGGCTCACACAAGCTCATAGACTCAGGCATAACCTAAACAGGCTATCCTACTACTGTCTAATCAACACTACTATGCAGCTCAAAAGCACAAATAACAGGCACATAAGGCATCATCCCTAGATCCTTAGTCCTATTCTAGCATGCTGTTCTATTAACTGATATTCATAATATAAACTTGTATGGGTATTTTGGGGTACTTACTTGAGCTCGGTTGATTGCATGCACCACACCCTTTTTCTCTTTTCAAAGTTCCTTTCTTTTTGAATTACTTTTGCTTTTCTAAAACTTTTTTCTTTCCGAAAACCTTCTTTTACAAAACTGCCTTTTCATTTTGAAAACTTCTATACCAATTCCTCGGTTTGAGTTCAGACACACCCGAGAGCATGTCCGAATCCCTCAAACCAAGGCTCTGATACCAACTTGTAACGTCCCAAAATTTAAGACTAAAAATTTCTTTTAATAAAACATTACTTAAAGCAAATTCATCATTTCAAAACATAAGCAGAGTATTAGTTTCCAAAATACATGTTCGTTATCAGAGTAAACATTCTCAGGCTGTCTAATATATGGTGTGTGTCATGCGATCACCCTGAGCTCTTCCCTCCGCTACCGGAAGTACCGGAAGCCAAAACTGAAAATCATAAGCACGAAGCTTAGTGAGTTCCCCACCCTACCACATACCATGCGTAACCAGATATTGCACATACTGGGTTACGCCCGCTATCCTGGGCCTCGCCTACCTACCTCGGGCCTCGCCCGCTACAACGGCCCCGCCGCTCCAGGCGCCGCCTGGCTTCAAGCCCCGCTCGGATACAGATCTGTTTCACTTAGGCCTCGCCTGTCACAGGGCCTCGCCCACTAACATATAATAGCACATAAACATATCACATCTCATCACATAAGCTAAGCACATACTAACAGATCTTGTCCTAAGGCCTCGCCTATCTCTGGGCCCCGCCCTTGTCCTGCTGTTGATGAGTCATGGAACCCCGTCCATACTCCTACTGATAGTAAGGTACGGGCCCAGCCCACCCTCACTCCTTCCCTAACTTGGGCCTCATCCCTGATCTGCTTCTACTGAGATGTGGAACACCATCCACACTTTGCTATTGGTGAGATACGGGACCTCGCCTATACTCACCTCCCTACAAGGCACATACAAGTATCACACAGACAACAAGTATAAACTATCACATAAACCATTCCTTGGGCACCCGCCCTATGTCATTGGACCTCGTCCCAAATATCATACTTGCATACTATGCCTAGGGCTAACCCCCGGGTCTTCTACTCATAACTACATGGGCCGACATTGTGGTTGTAGACCTATTCATACAAAAGGAAACTCACCTGCACTGGCTAAACTGGCTGATGAACCCACTAGCTGCTGCACGACAACTCTTTGAACTTTAGCTCCACTCGCTCCCCAAACTACCAATATCAATACAACACTGAGTCTAACTAACCCCCGAAAGACAACCAAGTCAACTATGGTCACATTCAACCTTCCAGGTCAACCCTACTCGCCGAGTCACCCTAGGGACTCGCCGAGTTCATATGTTCAGAGTCCTTCTCTTTGCGAGCCGAGTTAGTCCATGACTCGCCGAGCCTACCGATTTCCGAGTCCTGACCTGTCCAACTCACCGAGTCTCCAATTGACTCACTAATTCAAGTCTAAACTCGAAGGGTTTGGGGTTTCGCGACCTGACTCGCCGAGTCCAAGAACAGAATCACCGATTCCAAGACAACCTTCAATAGACTCACCGAGTTGTTCATCCAACTCGCCGAGTTCCTGCCCAACTTCATCTAACACGACGAGCTGTTCATCCCACTCGTCGAGTTCCTCCTCGTCTTCATGCTACTCGTCGAGTCCACTCAAAGGACTCGCCGAGTCCATTCAGATCTCTATACATGCAAAGGACTTTTGAGTCATGCATGGACTCCAAACTATAGATCTATCCTTCCCAAGCCCATTCCTCACGCAATGTTGCAAACTTTACGTGTAGAGAAGGAGATCTAGGCAAAATACACCATAAACTAGGGTTTAAGGCAAGGAGGCTCCATAATCAACTCAAGGGCTGAAACTTTATGCTTCCCAAGACCAAAATCGACTTAGATCTGAAGTAGCAACTCCAGATCTGGCTTCTAACTCAAATGGACAACTAATCATGGCTTAAAAAGCCCCAAATCTCACAACCATAGAAGATCTAAAGGAAGGAAATGACTTAATACCTTCAATACCTCAGAAAGGCTCCACAAACTCCAGATCTGAAGCCAATCCTTGAAGCTTCACTGATTCCCCTCTTTCTTCTTCCTTTAAATCACCCAAAAAAATGGCTTGGAAGCTTGAATGCACAACAAAGGAGGCTTAGGGTTCGTTTTCTGTATGAGGGAGGCTCTAAGGAACCCTAATGGAGAGAATAAGGAGCTTAAATAGCGCCCAAAGTCCCTGATTTAGGGTTTTCCTCGAACAGAACTTACTCGCCGAGTCTCCTTGGCCGACTCGCCGAGTCGGTCACTTACTCCTCGACCTGGATCCCGCTTGGACTCGTCGAGTTCCTCCTTGGACTCACCGAGTCTCCCCTTAAAGTTAGGGTTTTCTTTCTTTTCTTGGCCTTTAAAACTTTGGGTGTTACAACAATGTATACATATGGCCGTTACTGGCCTTTGCCATTTAGGAATGTCCTCTACAAATTGACGTAGCCATTCCAGCTCTTCAACACAAATATCTAAGGCGATCAATTCAGATTCTATTATAGATTTGGATATAACTATTTGCTTGGACGATTTCCAAGCTATATCAACACCTCCAAGTGTAACATATATCCATTTGTAGATCTGGAATCTTTTATGTCGGATATCCAATTTGCATTAGTGTATCCTTCGATAACTGTTGGATACCTGCTATAATGCCGTCTATATTCTCACGTGTATCTCACACACCTTAGCAGCCTAGTAATATTCTTCTAGTGTTCAGAACTGGGTTTACTAGTATATCTACTTAGTTTTCTCACAACATATGCTAAGCCAGGTCAGGCACAACTCATTAGATACATCAGACTGTCAATAATTATCGAATATTTCACTTGATTAACACTTTCACCTCTAATTTTACATAGATGTTGACTAGTGTCAATTGGAGTTCTGCCTATGCTAGTATCTCCCTTAGAAAAATTTTCAAGAATCTTATCCACATAGTGTGTTTGACTTAAAAGCAAACCATTTTGGGTTCTTGTGATCTTAACTACAAGAATCACATCCGCTAAACCCGTATCTTTCATTTTGAACCTGGATTTCAACATATACTTTGTGGATCTTATAATCTTCTCGTAACAACCAATGATAAGTATATTGTAATGCCCGCAAACTCGAGCTAGTTAATTTAGGGGCAATAAGCGTCAAAAATGACTTTTTGATAGAAGATTATTTTATAATAAATAATCTTAACCAAGTTGAATATATGTCATAAGGTTTCCGTACATATAAAGAATGCTAAAATCCAAGTTATAACGAAGAAGTTACAACATGTCGCAGTTTTACGGCAAAACTGACACAACACCGAGTATCGTTAAAAGTGAGTTTGTGATAAAATACCTTTTAGCCTTAACGATCTAAACAAAAGTCATAGTATATGTTAAACCGAGAGTGGACATAAAAAGAACGTCAAAATCCGAATTTGTATAAGAAAGTTATGCTTTTTATAACATTTGGCGTAATAGTATGCATCCCGGAATTTGAATTTTAGATCGACCTACTTTTAGCCAACACAATCTAAACCAGAATCAAAGATCTCGTTAATAAGATCTCAACGATAAAAAGACAGACAAAAACAGACATCGGATGACGAAGTTATGAATTTTTAACGGACTTTACCTGTCCAGGCCTGTTAAAATATCACCTTAAAAATAAGGTCAAAATTAGCTGATCGAGTCTAAATGAAAGTTTTAGACTATTTCGCCACCTACGCATTGATATAAAGAACGTCGAAAACAGAGCTCGTATACGAAAGTTACGGAATTTAGAAGTCGGGAATGAGCTGATGCGAGGAGGGTGACGTGGCCGAATCTCAGCCCTTGCTTGCTCCCCATGGTCTTCCCTTCGGATCGCAACACCTGCCCCCTCATATGTGGAGTGTAGCCTCGTACGCATAGCATACTCCAAGGAGTACGCCCTGCGTAGTCCGAAGCTGTAGGCTACAAATAGATGTGAGATTTCTTCCAATTCTTCACACCTTCACCCTTCTTTCTCTTAAACTTCTCTATAAACACCTCTTAATCCCTAGTAACTCCCAATTGCTAGAGGAAATCCCTGGAGCATCAGAAGGCTCCGAGAAGAAGAGCTTTCGGCTAAAAATTTATGCCCCCATAGAGCCCGGTTTTTAGCCAAACCCCTCTATAAGTGAGTTATTCCTACCCTACTCTAAGTATAACTTATGTTTAAATTTATTATCGTTATTATGAACTTATAATCGATATACGAGCTAAATATTTTGAATTATACAAAGTGTTATAATATATTTTTAACTGCTCGAGGTACGAGGAATCCGGTTTGAAGGGCCGCCTGAGTTGATGGATTTCAGAAGTGCTTAAATGCCAAAATGATCATGCCCTCCGACATTTCATATTTGGCCCATGTCAGTACATAGTGGTTGAAAAGTATTGTTTAAACACTTAGAAAATTATATCGCTCGTAAATAGTCGCAATAAATATTAGACTAAAATCTAGCGGTAATGATACTAGGTTTCGTCAAAAAAAAAAAAAAAACAGATAGAATCATTAGAAGCACAGTGATGCCCGAGTTTGGAGCCATCACTTTAACAAGTGAGTGCATAGTACCTTTCATGAACATGATTTTAATACAAGTCTTGATTAAAGTATTAAATGTATGTTCGTGTGAGGAATATTTGTTATTGCCTAAAATACGTGTAAAGAGCATATGTGATAATATATGATGGTTTAGGATATAGAGTAAACCTAAATTAATTGAGATGAATATCAGGTAGTACCTTCTTATGAGTACGAGTGAGATATAAACGGGGGGTGGAACTCCACAATTTGTCTTTGATCCGTGAGCATGGCTTAAACATAGTCATTCGTCCCTAGTCCGAGAGTGTGGATTAGGCATAGTCATTTGTCATTAATTCAAGATCATGGATTAGACATAGTCATTCATCCGTAGTCCGAGAGTATGTATTAGGCATAGTCATTTGTCATTAATCAGAGAACGTGGATTAGACATAGTCACTCATCCCTACTCCGAGAGTATGGATTAGGTAAAGCTATTAGTATTAGATCTGAGAGTATGGATCGTGACGTTGTGAGGATCGACGAGGTGGGGTATAATGGCTTATATGAGGTGAAATTTTATATTTCGAGTTCTAATATATATATATATATATATATATATATATATATATGTATATATATATATATATATATATATATATATATATATATATATATATGTTAAAGCATTGTGGGATTCAAATCCCTATGTACTCAACATGTTTCTCAACCTGACCCACTCAATTTAGCTACATTACAAAGAGATTAAAGGAGACGCAAATCACTAGTGTAAATGAATGTTAGGTCTATGCTTATGTTTTTGTATTGGCGATGACATCCCATGGTCTTTATATAATCAAAATACATTTTTTCGAAAATGCTTTGATAATATATTTATCATGTTTTTCTAGGAATAAATTCCGAAAAATCATTCTTTAAAATGAATACTCTGATATTCAAATAAGCATAAATGAAATTTTTAAAATGACCATGAATTTGGGGATGTCACAGTTGGTATCAGAACATTAGTTTAAGCAAACTATGAATACAGATTTATTTCTAGACTTAAACTTAGAATGATAAGCGATGATCGTGAGGAGTGTATCTAAAATATTTTAGGTAGCACACCTAAATAGACACAGGAACTAGCTTATATAAGGAAGATGCCTAAAATGCTTTTATGTTCTAAATAATTTGTGATGCTTTATGATGCCATTATCTGATCGGATCTATGTTCTTTTGTCGACCGGATCTTGAAATCTTATGTGTTCAGACTTCGAAATGTTTTACTATGGTTTTAGTACCAGCGTGTAACTTTTCGGAGTAATAAGGAGATATACAAGTCAATAAAAGATTTCCTATCTTAATTCTTGTCACTGCACACCTAACGTCTGATTTGGTGTATAGATCGAATTGGTGAGAACCCGCAGGCCTAATAGGCCTAATAGGTAGGTCTTTGATTTTTTTACGGACTTTTCCTGTCCAGGCCTGTTAAAATATCACTTTAAAAATAAAGTCAAAATTAGCTGATCGAGTGTGAACGAAAGTTTTAGACTATTTCGCCACCTACGCATTGATATAAAGAACGTCGAAAACAGAGCTCGTATACGAAAGTTACGGAATTTAGAAGTCGGGAATGAGCTGATGCGAGGAGGGTGACGTGGCCGAATCTCAGCTCTTGCTTGCTCCCCATGGTCTTCCCTTCGGATCTCAACACCTTCCCCCTCATATGTCGAATGTAGCCTCGTACGCATAGCATACTCCGAGGAGTACGCACAGCGTAGTTCGAAGCTGTAGGCTACAAATAGATGCGAGATTTCTTCCAATTCTTCACACCTTCACCCTTCTTTCTCTTAAACTTCTCTCTAAACCACTCTTAATCCCTAGTAACTCCCAATTGCTAGAGGAAATCCCTGGAGCGTCAAAAGGCTCCGAGAAGAAGAGCTTTCGGCTAAAAATTTCTCTGCCCCCGTAGAGCCCGGTTTTTAGCCAAACCCCTCTATAAGTGAGTTATTCTTATCCTACTCTAAGTATAACTTATGTTTAATTTTATTATCGTTATTATGAACTTATAATCCATATACGAGCTAAAAATTTTGAATTATACAAAGTGTTATAATATCTTTTTAACTGCTCGAGGTACGAGGAATCCGGTTTGAAGGGCCGCCTGAGTTGTTGGATTTCAGAAGTGCTTAAATGCCAAAATGATCATGCCCTCCGACATTTCATATTTGGCCCATGTCTGTACATAGTGGTTGAAAAGTATTGTTTAAACACTTATAAAATGATATCGCTCGTAAATAGTCGCAATAAATATTAGACTAAAATCTAGCGGTAATGATACTAGGTTTCGTCAAAAAAAAAAAAAAAGATAGAATCATTAGAAGCACAGTGCTGCCCGAGTTTGGAGCCATCACTTTAAAAAGTAAGTGCATAGTACCTTTCATGAACATGATTTTAATACAAGTCTTGATTAAAGTATTAAATGTATGTTCGTGTGAGGAATATTTGTTATTGCCTAAAATACGTGTAAAGAGCATATGTGATAATATATGATGGTTTAGGATATAGAGTAAACCTAAATTAATTGAGATGAATATCAGGTAGTACCTTCTTATGAGTACGAGTGAGATATAAACAGGGGGTGGAACTCCACAATTTGTCTTTGATCCGTGAGCATGGATTAAACATAGTCATTCGTCCCTAGTCCGAGAGTGTGGATTAGGCATAGTCATTTGTCATTAATCCGAGATCATGGATTAGACATAGTCATTCATCCGTAGTCCGAGAGTATGGATTAGGCATAGTCATTTGTCATTAATCAGAGAACATGGATTAGTCATAGTCATTCATCCCTACTCCGAGAGTATGGATTAGGTAAAGCTATTAATATTAGATCTGAGAGTATGGATCATGTCGTTGTGAGGATCGACGAGGTGGGGTATAATTGCTTATATGAGGTGAAATTTTATATTACGAGTTCTAATATATATATATATATATATATATATATATATATATATATATATATATATATGTGTGTGTGTGTGTGTGTGTGTATGTGTGTGTTAAAGCATTGTGGGATTCAAAACCCTATATACTCAACATGTTTCCCAACTTGACCCACTCAATTTAGCTACATTACATTAAGAGATTAAAGGAGTGTATCTAAAATATTTTAGGTAGCACACCTAAATAGACACAAGAACTTGCTTATTTAAGGAAGATGCCTAAAATGCTTTTATGTTCTAAATAATTTATGATGCTTTATGATGCCATTATCTGATCGGATCTATGTTTTATTGCCGACCGGATCTGGAAATTTTATGTGTTCACACTTCAAAACGTTGGCATTAGTACTAGCGTGTAACTTTTCGGAGTAATAAGGAGATATACAAGTCAATAAAAGCTTTCCTATCTTAATTCTCGTTACTGCACATTGTGACATCCCCAAAATCACAGCCAGAAAAAACCGATTTCATTTATGCTTTTTAAAATAATTTCAGAGTAAATCCTTTTGATTTAAAAGTGTTGCGGAATTTGTGCACAAAACAAAACATGATAAAATAATATTTATCAAAGCATTTCATCAAGAGATGCATTTTCATTATATAATCAAAACTCGGGATGTCATCTTCCAATACAGACCATAAAGGATAAACGATAACGTTACAAGTCATTCAACAAATATATACATATACAGACTTGTAAACAAAACAACTCGATGATTCATCCATCTTACGCCCTTACGCCACTTCCTGTAATACAAATAAAACTGAGTGGGTTAGGCTTGGCAGCTTGGTGAGCATATAGGGTTTTCAACCTACAATAAATAAGTTATATTTAATTTCACCAACCAATCACTATCCCGATTAACCATTCCCGTTATCCTCACTTTACATCCCTAAAATAACATCTATCTCAAGGGACCTAATCTAGGATTTTCATCAGGACGGAACATTACTGCTAAGGGGTTTCCTCAACAATAGATATCCTAAAGGCAACCATGAGGGGGATAGAATACACCGGTGAACACATCGTTCACAACACCTACAGGTTATGAACCTGCTAGCGTTCCACTGGATTGTCTAGAAAGAGTCTGTGGTCGTTATCCATACTCCGCTGAATAACTAGATCAACAACAACAACATCGAGGCCTCTCATCTGTTTATTACACACCAACTATCTACCCATGTTCTACCCAACATATTAGTAGATAAAAATATATATTTTCATGCATAGTTTAAAACCTGCATAGCATTTTCATTCAATACATATTCCATATAACAGATGAGGCACACCCACATAACACGTATTTCATAGAAAATAAATCAGATCTATGAGATAGAAGACAATGAATATACATTCACACATATAACAACAAAATTATACACATAACACGTATTTCGTATAAAGTACTTCATAATTATGCATTACAAGAAAGTAACTACTCACTCACTTGATCTGAAGATGATCGGACAACACTACGGCGTGTAGAAGTTGTATTTTTCGGCAGATCTGGAAGATCTTCACAAAAACCGGACTCCTCGCGGGCAGAGCTTCGGCTCGGGAATCTTACTTCTCAGAATCTTCGGGACCTCGGGACTTCCTTCGGGGCTCGGGAATGATACCGGGGCTTCGGGATAATTCTTTCACGAAAAAAAATGCAAAAACGCGAGAAAAAGGGAAGAAATGAGCAAACTACTCGGCTGCCCTCGACACCCTTTTATAGTGGCTGGAAGGTCGAATTACGCTGGGCGTAACTTGAGATTACGCTGGGCGTAATGACGATAAGATCGCTGAGTCCCCCCCTTCGGATAATATCGGAATATATATATATATATATATATATATATATATATATATATATATATATATATATATATATATATATATATATATATATATAATATCGAAAATATTTAATAAACTTCAAAAATTCATATCTTCCTCATACGAACTCCGTTTTCGACGTTCTTTATATCCACACGTAGGTGAGACTACGATCTACAACTTTCGTTTAGACTCTGTCGGCTAATTTTCAATTTATTTTTATTATTTATTTTTAGTAGGCCGAGACAGGAAAATTCCGTTATAAATTCATAACTTCTTCATTCGACGTCCGTTTTCGCCTATATTTTTATCGTTTTACTCCTATTAACGAGACCTTCGATTCTCATTTAGATTGTCTCGGCTAAAAACCGCTCGATCTCAAATCGAGTATTCGGGCTGCATACTGCTAAGTCGAAACTTCGAAAAATCATAACTTCCTCATACGAAGTCAGATTTGGGCGTTCTTTTTATGCACGCTCTCGGTTTAACGAACTCTACGACTTTTGTTTAGATTACTAAGGCTAAATATTGCTCTAACGTAAATTTCACTTTTTACGTCATGCAGCGTCGTCGGTTCTGTCGCGAAACTTTGACAGGTCATAACTTCTTCGTTATAACTCGGATTTCGGTATTCTTTATATCTTCGGAATCCTTGTTTCGACCACTACATCTTTATGCAAAGATATTGGGATTATCCCACACTTCAAATTTGACTCTTATTTTATTCTTAGTTCATTAAATTATAATAATTAAGAAAATAAACACATAATTCACATAATACTCAAATATTTCATCATTAATACTTCAAAAAGAGTTACAAGGGTTAACCTAGACTATTAAATCAATGATAACGCCTAGCCTGGAAACGCGGGCGTTACAATTCTCTCCACCTTAGAATGATTCCGTCCCCGAAATCATACATCAACAAACAAATGTGGATAGCGAATCAACTTGTCGCTCTCCGTTTCCCAAGTGAGATTTGGCCCATTCGAATGTTTCGAACGGACAAGCACTAATTCGACCATCTTGCGTCGAAACTTCTTAGTCTTTCGGTCAACAATTGCCTCTGGTTCTTCAATCAACCTTTTGTTCTCATCAATTCTCAACTCCGAAAGTGGAATCATGTCGGGAACTTCCCCCGTGAACTTCCTCAAATAACACACATGTAAAGTGTTATGAATTCCATTCAGTTCTTCTGGTAGTTCGAGCTTGTAAGCTTGGTTCCCAATCCTCTGAAGAACTTTAAACGGTACAATAAACCTTGGACTTAACTTTCCCCTTTTACCAAATCTTATAAGTCCCTTCCACGGCGAGAATTTAAGCAAAACCGAATCCCCAACTTCAAAAGTCATCGGTCTTCGCTTTTTGTCAGCATAGCTCTTTTGACGATCCTGAGCTGCTAACATTCTTTCCCTAATTATTTTCAACTTTTCAGCAGTTTGATGAACCATCTCCGGTCCCATAAACTACTTTTCCCCAACCTCAAGCCAACAAAACGGCGTATGACACTTCTGTCCATACAAAGCTTGATAAGGTGCCATCTTAATGCTCGAGTGGAAACTATTATTGTAGGAAAATTCTACCAAAGGTAAATGTTCATCCCAGTTACCTAGGAATTCCAGAGTACATGCTCTCAGCATATCTTCAAGTGTTTGTATTGTTCATTCGCTCTGACCATCAGTCTGCGGATGGTAAGCTATACTTAAACACAACTTGGTACCCAATTCCTCTTGTAGACTTTTCCAAAACCTCGAGGTGAAACGACTATCACGATCCGACACAATCGTTAACGGAACACCGTGAAGCCTCACAATTTCCTTCACGTAAGAATTCGCAAGCTTTTCCATAGACCATTTCTCCTTGGCTGCTATGAAATGCGCACTCTTAGTGAATCGATCAACGACCACCCAAATCATGTCGTGACCATTCTTTGTTCTGGGCAGTTTAGTGACAAAATCCATAGCAATGTCTTCCCACTTACCCATAGGCATAGGCAATGGTTCTAAACTCCCGTACGGTTTCTGATGTTGTGTCTTTACTCTCGCACAAGTCACACACTCAGCCACATACTTTGCAACATCAAGGTTCATCGTCGGCCACCAGTAGTAGGGTTTTAGGTCCCTATACATTTTAGTGCTACCGGGATGAATCGAGTACATGGTTTGTGAGATTCTTCCATCAGAAGATCTCTAACTCCTCCTGTCTTAGGTATCCAAATCCGATCTTGGAACACCTTCAGTCCATGACTGTTTACACCGAACACCAACGTTTTGCCCAAACATTTCTCCTTTCGGTCATTCTTTTCAGAAGCTTCCTCTTGAGCTTTCTTTATACTTTCCACAATGGTCGAGACAACTTCAATTCTCAACGCTCTTGGCCTTTTCCTTTCAAGATTGACTTTCCGACTGAGAGCATCAGCAACAACATTAGCCTTACCGGGGTGGTAAAGTATCTCGCAGTCGTAGTCTTTAAGTAATTCTAGCCAGTGTCGTTGCCTCATATTCAATTCCTTCTGACCAAAGAGATATTGGAGACTCTTATGATCAGTGAAAAGTTTGCACTTTGTGCCATAGAGGTAATGCCTCCATATCTTTAGAGCGAAAACTACCGCTACCAACTCCAAATCATGAGTCAGGTAATTCTTTTCATGCTCTTTCAGCTGTCGAGACGCATATGCTATCACCTTTTCTCTTTGGGTCAAAACACAACCCAATCCAACCCCAGACGCATCGCTATAAACAGCGAAGTCTTCAACTCCATCGGGTAGAGAAAGTATCGGTGCCTCGCATAGTTTCTTCTTTAGCTTCTTGAATGCTTCTTTATGCTTATCATTCCAAGCATAAGTAGCTCCTTTGTGGGTCAAAGCTGTCAACGGAGTAGCGATCGAAGAAAAGCCTTGGATAAACCTTTGGTAATATTCGACTAATCCCAAAAAGCTTCGGATCTCCGTGGGACTTTTCAGTTGTTCCCACTTCATCACAGCTTCGATCTTCACTGGATCAACCATTATCCCTTCTTGGTTGACCACGTGACCCAAGAATTGGATTTCACGAATCCAAAAATCACATTTGGAGAACTTAGCATAAAGCTTCTCCTTCTTCAAGACTTCTAACACTTCTCGCAAGTGTGTGCCATGCTCCTCTTGGCTTTTTGAATAACTCAGAATGTCATCTATGAACACTATCACAGATTTATCTAGGAACGGATTACAAACTCTGTTCATTAAATCCGTGAATGTTGTTGGAGCATTGGTTAGTCCAAACGGCATAACCAAAAACTTGTAGTGTCCATATCGGGTTCTGAATGCAGTCTTCTCTATATCCTGCTCTCTTACTTTCAGCTGATGATATCCTGACCTTAGGTTGATCTTTGAAAAATAACTTGAACCTTGTAGCTAATCGAACAGGTTATCAATCCTTGGCAACGGATATCTATTCTTTATTGTTTCCTTATTCAGCTCTCGGTAATCAATGCACATTCTCATACTTCCATCTTTCTTCTTTACAAATAACACCGGAGCTCCCCAGGGTGATGAACTAGGTCTAATGAAACCTTTGTCCAATAACTCCTGAAGTTGCATCATCAACTCCTTCATCTCCATCGATGCTAATCGATAAGGTGCTTTTGCAATTGGTGTTGTTCCGGGCAACAAGTCAATACGGAATTCCACTTGTCGATCAGGCGGTAATCCAGGAAGATCTTCGGGAAATACTTCCGGATAATCACACACAACGGGAATATTCTGCATCACCTTCTTTTCCTTCTTAGCATCGATTATGAATGCTAAGTATGATGTACACCCTTTGGTCAAACATTTTCTGGCTTTCATTAGAGAAATGATTCCAGAATTTACTCTGCGTTTATCTCCATACACCATAAACGATTCCTTCCCAGGTGAGTTCACTTTCACTATCTTCTTCTTGCATAAAATTTCGGCATCATTGGCGCCAAGCCAATCCCTTCCAAGCACATTGTCGAAACCATTAAGTTCGATAGGCAATAATTCCTCGTGGAACATATTCCCATTCAGATCAATTAAGATGTTTTTCATACGATGGCTAACAGGTACAAACTTGCCACTAGCAACTTCGACTAATAAGGCATTATCTAGTCTAACAACTGTCAAAGCTAGTTTTCTACCAAATTCATGCGATATAAAGGAGTAGTTGGCTCCAGAATCAAATAAAATTTGGGCAGGCAATGTGTTTACGAGAAAGGTACCTGAAGCGACATCAGCTTCATCTTTAGCAACTTCCAGTGTCATCTGGAATGCTCTCGCCTTTGGCTTTGGCGGAATGTTGGGTCTAGCTGCCTCCTTCTTCTCCGGGCAGTCCCTCGACATGTGTCCCTCCTCACCACAACCATAGCAAACCTTCTTAGAGAGGGTGCATTCATTGGCATAGTGCCCTGGCTTTCCACACTTGTAGCACGTGGCCACTACCTCACATTTTCCATGATGCTTCTTCTTAGAGAGGGTGCATTCATTGGCATAGTGCCCTGGCTTTGGGCTCCCAGAAAGACTTGGCGGCTTGGCGCCCAAGAAGTTCTTGTACATTCGCCCATCCTTGTTGTTTCTCCTTTCCGGATCGTTCCTTTGTTCTCCTTGAGTCCCAACTTGACTCATAATCAGACTATTGTTCCCTTCCTCTGATTGCTCGGGAGTCAATTTAGGTTCCTCAATAGGTATGATAGGTTCGTCCCTATTATCATGCAACATCTATCGCATCTCATCCCTTTGTTCGGCTAACATAGCCCGAATCATGGCTTGCACCCCAGCCATTGTTATTGGTTCTGGTGCTGCTGCTACAACATGTATTTGCTCAATCACTGGCGGTTGATTCCTGTTTTCATCCGCGTTTCCAACGCCACTCCTTGTTTTTACCATTTTTGATCTACACACCGAATAAGGTAAAATTTAGATCTTCATTCACGATAGATTTCAAATCATCCTTATCACTCTGCAACGATTACATGCTAGATCTAATATCGTATACATACGCTTAGAATCCTAAACACATAAACCTTCAAATCCGGTTGGCAACAAATCGTAGATCCCAACAAATAATATCTTATATGGCAACATATAACATTTAGCACATAAATAGCATTTTAGGAAACTTTCCTAAAAATAAACTAGTGCTCGTGTCTAAAATCCAACAGACACACATCTCAAAATTCCACTTAGCATTCTATGTTTAAGTCTAGAAATCCTACAAATTCCTAGTTTGCTTAAACAAATGCTATGATACCAACTGTGACATCCCCAAAATCACGACCAGAAAAGACCGATTTCATTTATGCTTTTTAAAATAATTTCAGAGTAAATCTTTTTGATTTAAAAGTGTTGTGGAATTTGTTCCCAAAACAAGACATGATAAAATAATATTTATCAAAGCATTTCATCAAGAGATGCATTTTCATTATATAATCAAAACTCGGGATGTCATCTTCCAATACAGACCATAAAGGATAAACGATAACGTTACAAGTCATTCAACAAATATATACATTTACAGACTTGAAAACAAAACAACTCGATGATTCATCCATCTTACGCCCTTGTGCCACTTCCTGTAATACAAATAAAACTGAGTGGGTCAGGATTGGGAGCCTGGTGAGCATATAGGGTTTTCAACCCACAATAAATAAATTATATTTAATTTCACCAACCAATCACTATCCCGATTACCCATTCCCGTTATCCTCACTTTACGTCCCTAAAACAACATCTATCTCAAGGGACCTAATCTAGGATTTTCATCGGGACGAACATTGCTGCTAAGGGGTTTCCTCAACAATAGATATCCTAAAGGCAACCATGAGGGGGATAGAGTACACCGGTGAACACATCGTTCACAACACCTATAGGTTATGAACCTGCTAGCGTTCCACTGGACTGTCTAGAAAGAGTCCGTGGTCGTTATCCATACTCCGCTGAATAACTAGATCAACAACAACATCGAGGCCTCTTATCTGTTTATTACACACCAACTATCTACCCATGTTCTACCCAACATATTAGTAGATAAAAATATATCTTTTCATACATAGTTTAAAACCTATATAACATTTTCATTCAATACATATTCCACATAACAGATGAGGCACACCCACATAACACGTATTTCATAGAAAATAAATCAGATCTATGAGATAGAAGAGAATGAACATACATTCACACATATAACAACAAAATTATACACATAACACGTATTTCATATAAAATACTTCATAATTATGCGTTAGAAGAAAGTAACTACACACTCACTTGATCAGAAGATGATCGGACAACACTACGGCGTGTAGAAGTAGTATTCTTCGGCAGATCTGGAAGATCTTCACCAAAACCGGACTCCTCGCGCGCAGAGCTTCGGCTCGGGAATCTTACTTCTCGGGATCTTCAAGACCTCGGGACTTGCTTCGGGGCTCGGGAATGATATCGGGGCTTCGTGATAATTCTTGCACGAAAAACGATGCAAAAACACGAGAAAAAGGGAAGAAATGAGCAAACTACTCGGCTGCCCTCGACACCCTTTTATAGGGGCTACAAGGTCGAATTACGTTGGGCGTAACTTGAGATTACGCTAGGCGTAATGACGATAAGATCGCTGACTCCCCCCCCCCCCCCCCCCCTTAGGATAATATCGGAATATATATATAAATAAAATATCGAAAATATTTAATAAACTTCAAAAATTCATATCTTCCTCATACGAACTCCGTTTTCGACGTTCTTTATATCCACGCGTAGGTGAGACTACGATCTACAACTTTCGTTTAGACTCTGTCGGCTAATTTTCACTTTATTTTTATTATTTATTTTTAGTAGGCCGGGACAGGAAAATTCCGTTATAAATTCATAACTTCTTCATCCGACGTCCGTTTTCGCCTATCTTTTTATCGTTTTACTCCTATTAACGAGACCTTCGATTCTCATTTAGATTGTTTCGGCTAAAAACCGCTCGATCTCAAATCGAGTATTCGGGCTGCATACTGCTAAGTCGAAACTTCGAAAAATCATAACTTCCTCATACGAAGTCAGATTTGGGCGTTCTTTTTATGTACGCTCTCGGTTTAATGAACTCTACGACTTTCGTTTAGATCACTAAGGTTAAATATTGCTCTAACGTAAATTTCACTTTTTACGTCATTCAGCGTTGTCGGTTCTGTCGCAAAACTTCGACATGTCATAACTTCTTTGTTATAACTTGGATTTCGGCAATCTTTAGATCTTCGGGATCCTTGTTTCGACCACTACATCTTTATGCAAAGATATTGGGATTATCCCACACTTCAAATTTGACCCTTATTTTATTCTTAATTCATTAAATTATAATAATTAAGAAAATAAACACATAATTCACATAATACTAAAATATTTCATCATTAATACTTCAAAAAGAGTTACAAGGGTTAACCAAGACTATTACATCAATGATAATGCCTAGCCTGGAAACGCGGGCATTATGCACACTGAACGTCTGATTTGGTGTATAGATCGAATTGGTGACAACCCGCAGCAGATTAGGAAATGGTAATGGAAACCAACAACCACGAGTGATTAAGCGTGCACCAGAGGTAGCAGCTGCACCCGAGCCAATCACGATAGCTGATATGTGCATATTTATTTCATATTAAGTGTAGATTTTTATTCATTTATTAGCTAAATTATTGCATTTCGTGGACAAAAGGTACTTAAAAGTGTTTCAATTATATTTTCAGTCCAAAAGTGAAGCTTCGAAGCAAAAGGAAGTAGGAGAAGTGGTTGAGAGTTCGAGAATGGAACAAAGAAGAAAAACACTAAAAATAACACCTACTAGGCGAGTAACGTCGACTCCTCGGCGAGTCCACACGAATATTCGAGAAGATAAAGACTCGGAAACCCAGAGACTTATCACCATACGGGGATTAAGAGATGGACTCGACGAGTCGACACCTGACTCGACGAGTCGATTCGCATATATAAAGATAACTCCTCAGAACGATGGGGGGGGGGGGGGGGAAATTCTGGAACGATTCTAGAGAGTTTAGCTGCGATTAAGAAGTCAGAAAAACCCTAAAGGACGAAGATACAAGCTAGAATCCAATTCCGAAGGAAGAATTGAGGCAAATTTCATCATTCTACTTAATCTTTTGTTTTGTCATTATGGTTAAACAATTAGAATCTGTTTGTTTGCTATTATTTACTTCAATCGTGAGCTAAAACTTTTAGACTTCTGTTTGGGGATACAAAATTGATACTATAGTTTGATTATTGGTAGGATTAATTCTAAATTGGTGATTTTTGTTACTTTAGCTTGCTAAAGAACCTTGTGTGTGGATGATAATTAATTTTCTGTTAATAGGAAGGTAATTAAATAGCATGAACATTTTTTAATTATCAACCTCATATGCTATGTGACCACTTTGTCATATGTCTAGGATTAATGAACATGAAACTAGAATTAATAAGAAAAATTGAGTAAATTCATGTACAGGCTTGTGTGATGACCATCAACAAGAAGTTAATTAAAGGACCAAATTAGTTAACTATTGCAAGTCTAAATTAACCCGAATAATTAATCTAGTGAATTCAATTAAATTAGACAACTGGCCACTGTTTAAGTTAGTTTATTTGCTAAGGATTAGTGTAGTGAACACGAATCTAGTCACTTGAATCGGTAACCAACAAAAAAATTAATCCATTGCACCACTACCTTGAAATCAACCATATGATCAATTGAGTTGAACTAAACAGAAGTTCCTTCCCATTATTGAATCTAGTCAATTCTTTGTTTTCTAGTTTTTAGATTAAGTAATAGTTAGTAAGTTTCTAGTCTTGTAAAACTAAAGAAAACATCATACTTATTAATTAATTTAGATAAAATTAGTTTTTAGTTTTAATTTACCGTTCCCTGTGTTCGATACCCTACTTGTTTAACTATACCACAATTGATAGGTCCACTGCCTTTGTGTGTTTATTTTATAATTAAAAGTAGGTTTAAAACTAAGTGAGTTTGCACACATCAAGTTTTTGGCGCCGTTGTCGGGGAACGGTTCTAAAATTAACGTTAAATTCTAATTTAATCGATCCTTTGTGTGGGATTTATCTTACACAAAGTTAATTAAAAAGGTAATTCAGTAAGTAGTGTAAGTTTTAATAAAAATCCGTTTTTGAAGTCACTAGAAATTTTTTTTCTGTTTTTGCCTTGAACTCGCCGAGTGCACTCGTGCCGACTCGGCGAGTACATCGTTGTTACAGTTTTAATTTTTTATTTTATTTTTGTTCTTTTGATGCGTTTTTTGTTTTGTTTACAATTGTTTCATGACCCGAGGATCTGATACACCTCTGGTCCCTCCTCTTGAAGACCCGGAATCCGCACTAAGGAGGAGCAAAGGCAAAACCATTGGAGAATCCGCTTCTTCAAAGAACTCACCACTCAAAAACCTAAAGTCCGTTTTCAGCAAGAAGAAGAGCAGCAAATCAGGAGCATCCAGTGCCTCTTTGACAATCGGAGACCCAATTCAAGAAGACACCGAGTACGAGACCGAGGAAGAAGAAGAACCCACATACGAGCACAAATCCGAGTTTGAAGACGGTTTAGCTATCACCATGGTTAATATCGATGAAGTCCTCATGGGGGAATGGAAGAAGAGAATGTGCGATGACACCGGCCCGGGACTTGTGCAGCCCACAATTCCCGCAACCGCTACTTTCGAGCTAAAAGGCCATATTCTCTCTCAACTCAAGGAGATTCCTTTTTATGGGAAGGATCATGAAGACGCCTACAAGCACTTGGACAAAGTGAATGATGTGGCTGACTACTTCAATATACCGAATGTTCCACGCGAGGCCCAACTTCTTCGCATGCTTCCAGTCACATTCAAAGGTGTTGCAAAGGATTGGCTAAAGTCACTTCCTCCCAGATCGGTCACCACATGGGCCAAGATGAAAGAAGAGTTCATAGACCACTTTTGCCCGCCCTCCAAAATAGCTAAGCTAAAGAAAGCCATTGCCAACTTCGAGCAACAACCCGGAGAATCTCTTTATGAAGCTTGGGAAAGGTACAAGAGCTTGCTTAGAAATTGCCCACACCATGACCTCAATAGCCAACAAGAGGTCTCCATTTTCTATGATGGAGTCAATGTCACCACAAGGCAATTGGTAGATTCACAAGGCCCGCTCACGAAGAAGGCGCCCCCGGTAATCAAGGAGTTAATTGAAGAATTCTCTAAGCACTATAGAGAATACCAAAATCCAAGAAATGAAGTAAGTCGAGGGGTAGTGAACTCGGCAAATGATAGCATGGCGGCGGTGATAGCTAAGCTCGATAGTCTAGATAGAAGGATGACAAAAATGGATCAAACAATCCATGCTATTCGGGTTGGATGTGAAAATTGTAGAGGGCCCCATATCACAAAGGATTGTGATTTGGATGAAAATGGAAACAAGAAGGCTCAAGTGTTCTACTCAAGTGGCGATAGATACGACGAGAATTGGCGGAAACCGAAGAAGGAATGGCTCCCATACGAAGAATACAAGAAGGCTAAGGAGGAGAAATACAAGCAGAAGGAGAGGGGATTTTATCAAAAGGAAGAACCGTTAATGGAAAAGAAGGCCGATTTAGAAGAATTGTTCACTAGATTCATAGCCGCGTCCGAAAAGAGATACAATGATCATGATGCTGCAATACACGAAACCAAAAATATGCTAAGGAATCAGCAGGCATCCATTCTCAACATTGAGAAACAGCTGGGACAACTTGCACATCAAGTGAACGAAAGAAGACTGGGTCAACTTCCAAGTAACATCGAAAACAATCCAAGAATGGAGAATGTGAGTGCAGTGACTTCCAGCAATGAAGAAAGTTTCACACATGCACAGAGGATCTCCAATAGGAACACAAAAAAGGTAGAAGAATTGGCTCCAGCTAAGCCCGACCAGACTCGCCGAGTCCCTCTAATGGACTCGACGAGTCCATGCGTAAATGACAAAACTGTCATTCCCTTAAAGCCATATAATCCCCCTTTGCCATTCCCAATCAAAGCCATGCCTGTTGAAAAAGTTGAAGCTTATAGAGCTTTTATGGAGCATGTTAAAGCCCTACAAGTCAATGTGCCATTTGTAGAAACAATGCTTAAAACACCCAAGTACTTCAACTTACTAAAGGGTCTCTTTGCTACTAGGAAAGATTTGGCTGAAGTCGCGGAAATAATATTGAGTGAGTTACCCGAAAAGAAGGGCGATCCGGGGAGTATCATAATTCCGTGCCAATTTGGAAATGCATTTGTCACTCAAGCGTTGACCGATTCGGGTGCAAGCATCAATCTGATGCCTTTCTCTTTCTTCAAGAAACTGAATTTACCGGAGCCAAGGCTGATAAACATGAAGATCCATTTGGCAGACAGGACAACAATTCATCCAAGAGGCGTTTGTGAGGATCTTCTCATTAAAGTTGACAAGTTCATTTTTCCAGTATACTTTGTGGTGGTTGATATGGAAGAAGACCCCGAAATTCCGATTATTTTGGGGAGGTCATTTTTAAACACCGCATGTGCTTTAATTGATGTATGTGAGTCTACACTAACGTTAAGAGTAGGAGACGAGTCAGCAATATTTAGAGTTGTACCAGAAGTCAAGCAAGAAGAATAAGGAAAAGAAGAGATCTCATTTATCTATTTGGATGATGAGATACTACAAAAAGAACTTGCACTTTTGCAGGAAGAAGATCCAAGCAAGTTTTTGCTACCTTCTGGAGAAGATGGAGATGTTAACAAGGACTTGGAGGAGATAGAAAAGCTACTGGAAGGAGCCGAATCGGAAAACACAGTGGAAACGATGAAATACGATCCGACTCGCCGAGTCACTTTCCTGGACTCGACGAGTCCAGTCGAAACTGCCAACAACTTGGACGAGTTAGATCTGCTTGTTGCTAGTTCTCTGCATATGCTGGACTTGGATATTTTTCATCATTCTTTAGAAGAACAAACAGCAGAAGGAGAAATGGACATGGAAGTTCAACACGCCCATATAGCATGTCTTGATGCAATTCCGCTTGAAGATGGGGTAAGCACAGAAAAAGAGGAAAAGGCGATGGATAGGAGAGTTAATGCTGATGAACCTTTCATTACCAAACCTAGAGCACGAACTTTCACAAAATATGAAGTAATTAAGTTTGAGGAAAAGGAGGTGCAAGAGAAGGTGAAAAAGAATGGGGTGAAGAAGAAAAAGAGGAGAATGGAATCCCAAGCAGCTGAGGATGATGCTGTAAAAAAGAAGAGAGAGGAATTAAAACGGGCTTACAAAAAGAAGATTCAAGCTTACAAGACAAAGTACAAACCACAAAAAATTAGGCGTGCATTCCCGATGCTGGAGGATGACGAGACATAGATGGGAAGGAGTCCAGCTAACGACTCCTTAAAAAGAAGCGCTTGGCGGGAGGCAACCCGTTATTTAGAGTTTGTTTTCTTTAATCTTTTTAAGTTTTGTTTTCGTCTTTTTTATTTTCCAAATCATCGGACATGTCTGCTTGAGAGTGCGTATGGACTAAGTGTGGGGTGGAATAAATTTTCTTTTCTAAATAAATGGCAAAATTTTATAATTTTTTTGAATTGTTGGCAAGAGACTCGCCGAGTCTGACCATGACTCGACGAGTCCATTTTGATTTCAGAAAAGAATAAAAGTCGCGACCAGACTCACCGAGTCTGACCCTAACTCGACGAGTTTGTTTTATTTACAGAAAAAAATAATAATAAAATTAGTTTTTACAACCGGTAACTAGGGTTTTAACCCTAATGAAATCAGTTGTTTCCCACTTCACTCGCCGTGCGCCTCTACTTTTGCTCTCTCTCAAGCATTCATCATCTTCTTCAATTTTTCTTCAAGATTATCAATTTCTATCACGAAAGGTAACTAGTTTCCTCCTTTATTCTGTTAAAGCAATGATTTTTAGATGATCTATGGTAGTAATTTCATATAATACCCGATTTTTTAGTATAGTGAATTTCTAGGGTTTTGATTTTACATCAATTATGTTGTTTTGGATAGTTATTTCTCCTTTAATACATCTTAGGAACATCCCTGGACAAAACCCTTGAGTTAATTTTGGGATTTCATGGTTGAATTTTGACCGACTTGCCGACTGACTCGCACAGTTGTTGTGACTCGCCGAGTCGTTCATGGACTCGACGAGTCGAATCGGGGACCCATGCGTGATCTGTTTTGATGATTTTCTATGTTTTCTGGGTTTTATGTTCTTTGTTTTTCAGGGACAATGTTTCACAGGGGATAAAGTTCTAGTGGACACCAAGGAGATTTTCCTTGGTTAAATTTTCCTCGAATCAAATCAGTTTCAACCATGACAAGATGGAAGAAGAAATTAGCTGAAGTCAGAAATAAAGAGATATACGTGCCCTACAGAATTGATTGGGATTGGTTGCGAAGTGTGCGGTATGAAGAGGAGTTGGTTCCTCATCTTTTAAAGGAGTTTACTTACGAGGGGGAGACGATGGTTTGCGATGGGTGGAGCCGGGTCTTTCGTATTCAAGATCCGGTGTACCGGGAGCTTTGCGTGGAATTTTTCTCCACGGTATCTTTTCGTGGAGGGGATGACTGCTATCACTCGACGAGTGTCAATTTCTGCCTTGGGGGCGAGTTTCATCAGTGTTCCGTTGTTGATCTTGCTTGTCGGATGGGTATTTATGACTGGTCATTGGTCTCGACCGCTATTTTCCGCGCCTTTATGGAACGCTCTGACAAGGTGTTTCCTGATGGTGTGACGAGCACGCGTTAGTGGAACACAGTCACCAACAAAGTGTACATTCCGAAGTCAGCCCAGGAGGGAAGTATTCGGTCGCCTACACACCATCTCATTCATCGCCTTATCTCCACCACCATCAACCAACGAAAGGATGATGACAAGGTTTCTAACCTTGATGTCTTTTACTTATGGAGCATTATCACACCAGACACTTTTTTGCAACATTCCATGGTGTTTGGCTTCATATTCGGCGGAGGGTGCGGTCAAGGATCGCATGACATCGAAGATTAATGGTGGTATGTTTGTCACCCGGCTTGCCAACTCGTTTGGGTTGATGACCCGCGACATGTGGAATTTGATGACAATGATTCCTACCCCTCCATTCAATCCTATTCTTTTTAGGAGGGCTAGGATTATTGAAGACTATGGTGGAGGTCATTATGCTATTCCGCATGATGATCCTGTTGTTGGTCCCGAGGCGCCGGGAAGGAGGGTCCGATCGAGCCGAGAGCGAGATGTAGAGGAGGAACCGCCGGTGATTCCGGTAGACAATGATGAAGTACCAATGGATTGGTAAAATGTTGAGATGAGGCGGTTACAAGATCAAATGGCACGGGGTATAAACTTTAGCAATCAATCCCACATTCAACTTTTTGACCACTTCAATATTCCGCATATCGATGGTGGTAACTTCCCATATATTCCGTTGTGGGATGAGGTGATCAATGCAAGAAGGAGTGGCGCTAGTGGAAGTGGAGCTGCACAGGATCATGACGATGAGGAGGAGGATTAGTTCTTTATGTTTTTATTAAACAAATTTTATTTTTGTTTTTTTTCTTATTTGGTGTGTTTTTGGATTTGTTAAAACTTTTACTTTTATGCTTGATGTTTGATTGCCTTGATGATTTTTAGAAATGGATTAGGAGTGCTTGCATAGAAGGGTTTAGAGTTGTAGAGTCAAGAGAGTTATAAAGAGTGAAAGAAAGAGTCAAGAAAGGGCGGCGTTAGAGTCAAAGTGTCAAGTCCGGTCCTAAGGGACATGAGCGAATGAGTCTAGAATTTGTGAGAGGTTTTGAAGATTTATCAGAAGCTAGAACTAATACAGAATGCGATTTTTTTTCACCCAGCGGTCTACTCGTCGAGTGCACTAAACTGACTCGATGAGTCACCTTGTATTCTCGCATATTCGAAACTGTCCGCGCTTTTACTCGCCGAGTCGCATATATGACTTGACGAGTCATTCATTTATATACCAAGAGGATTGCTGATTTGATGCTGCCGAGTGTGCTACTTGACCACTTATTCCTCCATATCGATTCTTGAAGATCTTACACTGTTTTCCCTGCCTATTTGGAGCTGCCACACGAGATTTTGGTGCCCAAGACATGGATGAGATGTTCCCATGTCTAAGGTCAAGTGAAGATGAAGCTGAAAGGAGAGTTATCAACCTATCGACTGCTACCCCAGGGGAGTTTGTTCCAATTCTCTCTATGTTTGCATTTTTTATTTTTTTGCATAATATGCAATGAGGGCATTGCATAAAATAAGTGTGGGGTAGGGGGTTGGTCACATATTAGAAAATTTAGAATCTTAATTTAGGCTAATTTAAAAAAAAAATTTGTTGCATACCAAAAATAAATATTACTTAGGACTTAATTTAGAAAACTTTGGTAAAAGCAAATTAGGATTCCATGTTAGAATTGTGTTGATAATTGCATGAAAACCCAAATGTTTAGTTGAGCCTATACACGTTCTAGTGCATTTGTGGCTTCCTTATTCTAGTGAAATCATGGGACAAAAACACGACCCCGCTCAGCCTGAGGGATGCAATATGTTTAGCAGCCTAAACCTGAAATGTATCCAGGAAAATTATTATCGTTAGCCAATAAAGGTTGAGGTTGAGCGCCCCTACTTAAGCATGTAGGTTTTTTAGTGTCAAAAGAGAGGTACATGTTTTAAAAAAAAAAAGAAAGAAAGAGAGAGAGAGAGAGAGAGAGAATTGCAAGAAAATTTTGAAGAATTTTGGGGCAAATAAAGTGAAGATCAAAAGATCAAAATTCCAAGAAATTCAAAAAGTTGAAGATACCAAAAAGCAAACAACAAAGTGGTGAATTCAAAGAAATCAAAGATCAAATTATCAAGGAAGTGAAGAATTCGAAAGAGCTCAATAGTGGTATCATAAATTGTAATTCTAGATTATGTATGCTTGGGTTGCTCAACTAAAAATACCTTGAGGGTAAGAGGTTTTCTGAGGATGGATTCGGAGGGATGCATAAAATGAGCATAGTTCGGGGTGAGTGGGCGAATGTTTATGAGGATTGTGAGTATTTTGAGTATGGGGGGTACTTAGGACAATTTTAGAAACAAATGTATGCGTTGCGGTCTTGGCATAATGGCTGGGTTAGATTGGAGTTGTCATATATGGTTCTAATATGTCTTAAAATTTAGTTTTGCTTGGGGGCAAGCAAAAATCAAGTGTGGGGTATTTTTTATGTGCATATTTAGTTCATATTAAGTGTAGATTTTTATTCATTTATTAGCTAAATTATTGCATTTCATGGACAAAAGGTACTTAAAAGTGTTTGAATTATATTTTCAGTCCAAAAGTGAAGCTCGGAAGCAAAAGGAAGCAGGAGAAGCGGTTGAGAGTTCGAGAATGGAACAAAGAAGAAAAACACTAAAAATAACACCTACTCGGCGAGTAAGGTCGACTACTCGGCGAGTCCACACGAATATTCGAGAAGATAAAGACTCGGAAACCCAGAGACTTATCACAATACAGGGATTGAAAGATGGACTCGACGAGTCGGCACCTGACTCGACGAGTCGATTCGCATATATAAAGACAACTCCTCAGAACGATGGGGGGGGGGGAATTCTGGAACGATTCTGGAGAGGTTAGCTGCAATTAAGAAGTCAGAAAAAATCCTAGAGGACGAAGATACAAGCTAGAATCCAATTCCGAAGGAAGAATTGAGGCAAATTTCATCATTCTACTTAATCTTTTGTTTTGTCATTATGGTTAAACAATTAGAATCTGTTTGTTTGCTGTTATTTACTTCAATCATGAGCTAAAACTTTTAGACTTCTGTTTGGGGATACAAAATTGATAATATGGTTTGATTATTGGTAGGATTAATTCTAAATTGGTGATTTTTGTTACTTTAGCTTGCTAAAGAACCTTGTGTGTGGATGATAATTAATTTTCTGTTAATAGGAAGGTAATTAAATAGCATGAACATCTTTTAATTATCAACCTCATATGCTATGTGACCACTTTGTCATATGTCTAGGATTAATGAACATGAAACTAGAATTAATAAGAAAAATTGAGTAAATTCATGTACAAGCTTGTGTGATGACCATCAACAAGAAGTTAATTAAAGGACCAAATTAGTTAACTATTGCAAGTCTAAATTAACCTGAATAATTAATCTAGTGAATTCAATTAAATTAGACAACTGGCCATTGTTTAAGTTAGTTTATTTGCTAAGGATTAGTGTTGTGAACGCGAATCTAGTCACTTGAATCGGTAACCAACAAAAGAATTAATCCATTGCACCACTACCTTGAAATCAACCATAGGATCAATTGAATTGAACTCAACAGAAGTTCCTTCCCATTATTGAATCTAGTCAATTCTTTGTTTTCTAGTTTTTAGATTAAGTAATAGTTAGTAAGTTTCTAGTCTTGTAAAACTAGAGAAAACCTCCTACTTATTAATTAATTTAGATAAAATTAGTTTTTAGTTTTAATTTACCGTTCCCTGTGTTCGATACCCTACTTGTTTAACTATACCACAATTGATAGGTCCACTGCCTTTGTGTGTTTATTTTATAATTAAAAGTAGGTGTAAAACAAAGTGAGTTTGCACACATCAATAGCAGTAGTCGAAGAAATGATTCACGCTATAATGGCCGAATAAAGGGAGGATATGAGGCAAATGTTGCTGAATAGCGATATACATGTTGTACCCATTTTATAGCCTGAACTAAATGAGGGTTATCCAGAAGAAGGAAACTATTGTAGAACCGTTCACCAAGATTAACCGCCAGTGGTTAAAAGAAATTTGCAAGACAAAGGGATTGAAAGAAATGGATGCACGTACAAGCACTTCACAACTTGCAAACCATCAAATTTTACTAGGAAATAAGATTCAATCAGAGTTATGGACTGGATCTCTAAAATGGAGCGAGCTTTCATAACATGTGGTTGTAAGGGCATGCTACAAAAACCACTTATGTTGTGCGTCAGCTAAGGGTTGGGGCAGTTCGTTGGTGGAACACCTTGGGAAAGATCATAAAATCCAATGAGCCACTACAACTGACATGGGCAGAATTCTTGGTACACTTTAAATGCAAGTTCTGCTCAGCCCAAAACATGATGGAGCTGGAGAACCAGTTTCTGACATTGAAAAAGGGAAACATGTCCATTGATGAGTATGGCAACGCCTTCACAAACAATAAGGGTTTGCATTACGCATCATCATTACATCTAATTACTTCATCAAAATCACTATCAAGGGATGCCCAAAATGAGTTAGCTTGATTCGAGTCATGTCCGTATGTCTCATAAATGATTTCTTCAGTGGCACAATTGTTTGGAGGACCAAAGTTCGGAAGATATACTCCAGTGCCACCTGTACCATGTGGAAGTTCTAAAGACAGATTTACTCCTACATTATCTTTTATTAGACGAAGACTTGTTAAGGAAATGTGAATTATGTGTTTGCCTTAATTATTGAATTCGGGTTAATTAACGCGTAGTTTTAGGGGAAGACTTGATGCCTCTAGCTTGAGTTGTGGATTATATTACCTTATTTTCTTCCAATCAAGTGAATTCTCATGAACTTACGTATTATATATACTATGTAATATGTGTATAACAGCTAGAGATAGACCTTTCACGGGGAATCTAGTTAAACTAAAATGATGCAAGGCCATGAAAGACCTGTTGGAGGGAAGTGGTCAAGACCGTGACATACCTCGCGGAGGGATATGTTCAATATTAGGTGAACTAGAGACAGACCTCTTGGAGGGAATCTAGTTGACTAGGGTTATGTGGCCTCTTTGAATTGTTTCTAGTTAGTTTCTAGTCAGAGGTTGAACATTACCAATTCTAATTTGTATGGGGGTAGGGGTGGATTTCAAGGAATCAAAGTAATATGCAAAACTATAAGGTGCTCTCCCAACAAATTTCCTTTTACATACCTTGGTATCCTGATTGGGTGGAACATGGCCAGGTTTCAACGTTGGTAAATAAGTTCATAGATTTTAAAAGAAACTTTTAAATTGGAAAGTAAATATGCTTTCTATAGTAATTAGATCCATGTTTTTCTCTTTAATTCTTGATTTTTTTCCTTATACCAATTCAGATTAAAAATAGATTGGACGCTTTTAGAACTAAAACAAATTTGGTGAAAAATGGGGTTTGCGAATAATACATTAGGTGAGTTGGGATTAGGTTATTTCTTCAAAAGAAAAATATAGGATTGACATTTGAATACTTGAATTGTAACGCCCATAATCAGAAAGACCAAGAAAGGAAGGAATACCCTAAGTCAAGGGGTTAACTCGTCGAGTCCAAGGAGGAACTCGACGAGTCAGAGCGTGATCCGTGTCGCGGCTTAAGTGACCGACTCGGCGAGTCGGGGAGACTGACTATGCGAGTATGGTCTGGGTTGGAAAAAACCTAGTTCCGGGACTTGTACCCAATTTAAGCATCTGATTCCTCTTCTATCAGCCTCATTTGTAGCCCCCATTGTGTAACGACCCGTTCCCGGTATGTTAATTTATTTGTAATTGTTGTAAGTTTTGCAAGGGGGACTCGGCGAGTTCATAGCCTGACTCGCCGAGTAGGGTCGTGCCTGTGAGCACGCGTGAGCCGGGGACTCGGCGAGTCCATATCCTGGACTCGGCGAGTCCATCCGTCTGGGTGAAACCCTAAATCCCCGGGTTGCCCACTATTTAAACCACCTTATAGCCCCATTCTCGCCTCCCTCACCCTGAGAACTCAGTGAGAAAACCCTAATCTTCCCTTGAGAGCTTATAAGTGTTTTGGTGCCATTTTGTGAAGGTGTGAAGAAGGAGAAGAAGAAAGAAGCAAGGAAAAGAGTTGTAGTGCAAAGATCCAAGGGCAAATCCGAGTTATTTGAGGTATTTTCGGAGTTCCCCTCTTGTTATATGCCTTAAACTTCCATTAGGGCTCTTCTAAGAGCTAGTTGATGCTTGTTCCAAGCCTTATGTTTGCATGAATGCCTTAATAAGTCGTGATATCTTTAGATCTGAATGATGGGGAGTTGTAGAGCCCAGATCTACTGTCTTTTTGGAGTTACTTTGCATATAAATCATAGATCTACCCATTTTATGTATCTTTTAGCCTTATTTCCCTTATTCATGAGGTTGTGCACGTAAAGTTGGAAACTTTACGTGGTAAATCAGCTTATTGGACTCAGATCTATCAATTGCATGTGTTGGATTCAAACAAAATCGAGTAAAAATCAGTTGCATGGTGGCAACTCGGCGAGTCGGGAACAACGACTCGGCGAGTTGGGCCGCGAGTTCCCGAGTCCTTCATTTTGATCAGTGTCGAGTGAATTCAGTGAGTTAGAGAGTGGACTCAGCGAGTTGAGGGTAGACTCAGTGATGGAGGGACTCGGCGAGTTGTTCATACGACTCGGCGAGTCCAAGGCAATCTTCTTGGGGATCAAGAACAACTCGTCGAGTCTGTTCATCCGACTCGGCGAGTCGGATGAAGATCATCTGAGTTCTTGGATCCAGAGGGTACTCGTCGAGTCGATGCCACACTCGACGAGTATCAGCGTGTAGGAGTTGAGCGGAGAGTCTAGGACTCGGCGAGTTGGGTATCCCGACTCGGCGAGTCAGCCCTGAGTAAGTTGACTTTGACCAAGGGTAAAAGAGTCATTTTACCCTGAGTGTAGTGTTAGTGATTGATCGAGTGTGTTTATGGATTTGTAGCCAAGGAGATTCAGGAGCAGCAGCCGTTAGCTTTCCGAGCCACACACTCATCCGCTAGCTTACGAGGTGAGTTTCCTCCCAGTAGGGACGGGTCTAAGGCCACAATGCCGGCCCGTTCAGTTAATAGTAGTTTCCGGACCTTGGTCCGATATAGTAGTTCGTATGTTTGATGCCTTCGTGGTTCAGACATGTTTTATGTGCTATGTGTATGTGTTTATGTTCCGGGCCACGGCCCGATGCAGTATGCAGTATAAATGGTTATGATATGCTATGCTATATGCAGTCAGTTCCGGACTTTGGTCCGATGCAGTTAGTTCCGGACTTCGGTCCGATGCAGGGGACAAGGTCCCAGTCAGTTCCGGACTTTGGTCCGATGCAGTTAGTTCCGGACTTCGGTCCGATGCAGGGGACAAGGTCCCAGTCAGTTCCGGACTTTGGTCCGATGCAGATAGTTCCGGACTTCGGTCCGATGCAGGGGACAAGGTCCCAGTCAGTTCCGGACTTTGGTCCGATGCAGTTTCCGGGCCTCGGCCCGATGCAGAGGGCAAGGCCCAATATGTGTTTATGTGTTATTGTATGGTATGTGGTAATTTGGGGGAGCTCACTAAGCTTCGTGCTTACAGTTTCAGTTTTGGTTTCAGGTAGTTCCGCAAGCAAAGGGAGGAGCTCTGGATGACGGCATCGCACACACCACCGCCTCAGATTTAGCCTGGGATTGATTTAGATGTTTGATCTGATGTAGTATGATATAGTTTTTCCGCACAGTATTTTATTATGATTGGGAATACATCACGTATGGTTTTTATTATATGATACTCTGATTGCAGTTTTGATTATATTAAAAACAAAATTTTTGGGTCGTATTTTTGGGTCGTTTCAAGTTGGTATCAGAGCCCTGGTTTGAGGGATTCGGATACACTCTCGGGTGTATCTGAACTCAAACTAAGGGGAAATAAAAGATTTTTTAATAAAATGTTTTTACAAAAGAATTTTGAAAACACTTAGAAGGAAAAGAATTGTTTTAAGATAGAGGTGTGTGCATGCGGTCAACCGAGCTCAAGTAAGTACTCCCAAATTACCCATACAAGTTATTTGTTCAATTTCAGTTCAGTAGAACAGCATGCTAGAATAGGACTAAGGATCTAAGATAATGCCTTATGTGCCTGCTTTATGTGTTCAGTTTTATGAGAATTGCATGCTAGTATTGAGTAGACAGCAGTAGGATAGCCTGTTTAGGTTATGCCTGGTAGCACGAGCTTAGCATTGTATGCTAGTGTAGTTTCTCGTTATGAGAATAGTTTTGCCTGAGTATGTCTCCTTTATCCGAATGCTGCTTGCTTTGTGCTTTGTGGGACTCCGAGTAATGGGAGTTAGCCATTAGGTGGACACGTCACACCACATGTAATCAGGTTTGAATAATCCCAGAGTGCTGGAACTGGCCCTACTGCGCAGCTCTTGTTTGAGTCCAACCGTTGTAGGGACGGATCTTTTACTTGAAGGATTATCCGACCCTCATCACATGTGATGGTGTTCAGGTAATGGCCAACTGGCAGTGCAAGGAGGCCTACAGCAGCTGAGGACCAGTCGTATTGAGCTCGAGTTTTCTCTAGGGCAAGCCTAGGGTGAGAGTAGCAGAAAATAGCAGCGGTAGAAGTGACTTGGGGAAGTCGAGGCAGTTCTTGAGGAAAGTACGGATAGATGTGGAAGGTAGTAGGGGCCCATACTACTGGAAACAGAGGATCCGTACTTGAATCAAGGAAGGCCAAGATTAGACCAGGAAGCTAGTAGTCGTATTATGACCCCTTGAAAATATTTCAATGTTCTGATATTGTTATGATATGTGTCAGAATGGTAGTTTTGCGTCCGAGGCCAGCAGCCGGCAGTTCAGATGCCGGAGGAGGATCAGGATCGGGATCCGACCCGGAGGTCGGACAGATGGATGAGCAGACCAGAGAGTTCCTTTCCTCTGAGATTACTCGCATCATACTTGAGCAGACTCCTGTGATCTTCGGTTCGATCAAGGAGGGCATTTTGGAGATGATGGATGAGAGACTGAGTACTTTCCGTACTGAGATGGCGGCCGTGATGGGGTCGCGCACACTCACTTTCAGGGAGTTCAGGGCGTGCGGGGCTCCTGACTACCACGGGGCACGGGACCCCATAGCAAGTACCAGGTGGTTGGCGGATGTGGCCAACGCATTCCGCACTAGCAGATGTCCCGAGGGGGACAAGGTCAGATTGGCGTCCTGCCTCCTGAAGGACAGGGCACGTGACTGGTGGGAGGAGGTAGGACATACCATCGGGGATGATGCGGCATTGGATGCCATGACCTGGGCTGATTTTTCTACCAGGTTCAGAGCGGAGTTCGCACCGGTCATTGAGGTGCAACAGTTAGCCAGGGAGTTCCAGGATCTTACCCAGACTACCGAGACAGTGGCGGAGATCACCGCCAAGTTCAGGGAGCGGGCCCTTCTTGTTCCACAGTATGCAGCAGATGAGGAGATGAAGAAGGCCCGTTATCACGAGATGTTGCGGAGCGACATTCGTATGTTCGTGAGCCGGTCCAGTTGCAAAACACTGGACGATATGATTGCTAGAGCCAGAGAGAGGGAAATTGATCTCGAGATGGAGAGGAAGAGGAAACCGGAGGCGGCTCCGGGTACAGGCAGTGTGGGCAAAAAGCCCAAGGTTTCAGATCACAGGTCCAGGGGTCAGCAGAGCCACGGTCGGTGTGGCAAGTGTGGGAGGTTGCACGAGGGGGCGTGCAAGGCAGGGAGTTCCGGCTGCTACAAGTGCGGTCGGACCGGGCATATGAGTAGGGATTGTACGGCCCCTGCCACTACGGTTACAGCATCGGATCTGATTTGCTTCCAGTGCAATCAGAGGGGACACAAAAGGTCCCAGTGTCCCAGTTTAGCTGCAGCAGGGAAGGTGCATGCACCCGCCCCTGCCACTTTGAGGATCACGGATGGCCGTCAGGGCCGAACTGATGCGCCAGTGGCGAAGAGCAGGGCATTTCAGATGACGGCAGAGGAGGCGCGAGCGACTCCTGATGTGGTGACGGGTATGTGTATTTCTTTCATCTTTTAAATATTAATATATCGATTGAGTATTATTTGATGGTACGTTTTATTTAGGGTCGTTCTCGGTGAACGGCATCCCTGCTTTGGTATTGTTTGACTCGGGGGCCACCCGATCATTTGTATCGCTTGCGCTAAGCAAGAGATTTAGCATAGCTCCAGGGGAGCTGGATTGTCCATTAGTGGTTGAGATAGCAGATGATAGGACCGTGAGGGTCGACAGAGTATGCAGAGGATGTTCCCTTCAGATATTTGAGGAGCAGTTTCCAGTGGATTTGGTTCCGATTCCCCTGCGCGGGAATAAAGTCATTATGGGCATGGATTGGTTGAGCCCCAATGGAGCAGTGATTGATTGTGAACTTCAGCTAGTGAGGGTTCGCACTCCCAGTGGGGGAGAGATAGTGATTCAGGGCGAGAGGCCCCAGCGAGGATTGACCTTCTGCTCTGCCGCTAGGGCGAGACGCTACGTTCAGCAGGGTTGCGCCGGTTACGTAGCCTACGTCTTGGATGCCCGGGATAAGGGCAAGACGACAATCGATGATGTTCCTATTGTTCGAGATTACCCGGATGTGTTTCCCGAGGATTTGCCGGGGATACCTCCTGAGAGGCAGGTTGAGTTCAGGATCGACCTGGTTCCTGGTGCGGCTCCGATAGCCAAAGCACCATATCGACTTGCTCCCCCTGAGATGCAGGAGTTGTCTACACAGCTTCAGGAGCTGTTAGACAAGGGTTTCATTCGACCGGGCAGTTCGCCTTGGGGATCGCCGATCTTATTTGTGAGGAAGAAAGACGGGTCGCATCGGATGTGTATTGATTACCGGGAGTTGAACAAGGTAACGGTGAAGAACCGTTACCCACTTCCGAGGATAGATGACTTGTTTGATCAGCTCCAGGGAGCGTCTTGGTTCTCCAAGATCGACCTACGCTCCGGTTACCACCAGATGAGGGTCAGGGATGAGGATGTACAGAAGACTGCTTTCAGGACCCGGTATGGTCATTATGAGTTTGTGGTGATGCCATTTGGGCTCACCAATGCCCCAGCCGCGTTCATGGATCTCATGAACCGCGTGTGTAGACCGATGCTGGATCGGTCAGTGATAGTGTTCATCGATGACATCTTGGTGTATTCTAAGACGCAGGGTCAGCACGAGGAGCATCTGCGGGAAGTGTTGGAGACTTTGAGGAGGGAGAGACTGTTCGCTAAGTTCTCCAAGTGCGAGTTCTGGTTACGCGAGGTGCAGTTTCTTGGGCATCTCGTTAACCAGAAGGGTATTTTGGTTGACCCGGCCAAGATTGAGGCCGTGATGCAGTGGGAGGTCCCGAGGTCTCCATCTGAGATTCGGAGCTTCCTAGGATTGGCAGGGTATTATCGGAGGTTTATTCAGGATTTCTCCAAGATAGCAGTGCCGCTCACCCGACTAACCAAGAAGTCGGTAGTTTTTCGTTGGGGGCCTGAGCAGCAGGCGGCGTTCGAGACTCTCAGGCAGAGATTGTGCGAGGCTCCGATCCTTACCTTGCCAGAGGGCGTTGAGGATTTCGTGGTCTATTGTGATGCTTCGATCACAGGTATGGGAGCAGTGTTGATGCAGCGAGGCCATGTGGTGGCTTATGCTTCGAGACAGTTGAAGCCTCACGAGGCTAATTATCCTACCCACGATTTGGAGCTGGGGGCAGTTGTATTTGCCCTCAAGATTTGGAGGCATTACCTGTATGGGGTCCGCTGTACTATCTACACGGACCACAAGAGTTTACGATACCTTATGGATCAGCCGAGTTTGAATATGAGACAGAGGAGATGGTTGGACGTGCTGAAGGACTATGACTGTGAGATCCTGTATCATCCCGGGAAGGCCAACGTGGTGGCCGATGCCCTGAGCCGCAAGGTGTCGGCGGCCCCTATCAGGGATTTGTGTATGAGGATGACGGTAATCACTCCTTTGTTGGAGCGGATCAAGGAGGCTCAGATGGAGGGTCTCAAGGAGGAGAGGCAGAAGTGCGAGAGGATAGTGGGTCGAGTAGCTTCGTTCGACTACGACAGTCGGGGTTTGATGACGCTTCATGGAAGGGTGTGGGTACCGTACTGGGGTGGGGTACGGCAAGTATTGATGGACGAGGCTCATAAGTCTCGATTTTCTATCCATCCAGGGGCAACGAAGATGTATCGAGATCTTCGACCTGATTATTGGTGGCCCTGCATGAAGCGGGACGTCGCTTGGTACGTTGAGAGGTGCTTGACCTGCCGGAAGGTCAAGGCGGAGCACCAGAGACCTCACGGCAAGATGCAGCCGTTGGATATTCCCGTGTGGAAATGGGAGGACATCACCATGGATTTCATCACCAAGCTTCCCAGGACCGCACGTGGAGTAGATTCGATATGGGTAGTGGTGGATCGGCTGACGAAGAGTGCCCATTTTATTCCGATCCAGGAGAGTATATCGGCGGAAAGGTTAGCCGATATCTATGTGCGAGAGATTGTGGCACGTCATGGAGTGCCGGTATCGGTAGTGTCGGACCGAGATGTTCGCTTCACGTCCAGATTCTGGAAGCGGTTCCACGACGAGATGGGTACTCGTCTCCATTTCAGCACCGCTTTTCATCCTCAGACTGACGGGCAGAGCGAGAGGACGATCCAGACTCTCGAGGACATGCTTAGGGCATGTGTTCTGGATTTTGGGGGCTGTTGGGATACGTATCTTCCCTTAGCGGAATTCTCGTATAACAACAGCTATCATGCGAGCATTGATCGACCTCCTTTTGAGATGTTGTATGGCAGGAAGTGCAGGACCCCGATTTGTTGGGGCGAGGTCGGTCAGCGGGTCATGGGGAGCACCGAAGTGGTGCTCAAGACGACGGAACTGATCCAGCAGGTCCGTAGTAGACTGCAGACTGCGCAGAGTCGGCAGAAGAGCTACGCCGACAGGAGGCGTTCAGACTTGGAGTTCCAGGTGGGAGACATGGTTCTTCTGAAAGTCTCACCTTGGAAAGGTGTCATCAGGTTCCGGAAGAGGGGCAAATTGGGCCCCAGATTTATTGGTCCTTTCAGGGTTTTGGCCCGGGTGGGTCGGGTTGCTTATCGATTAGATCTCCCTGAAGAGCTTAGTCAGATCCACAACACTTTCCATGTGTCTCAGTTGAGGAAGTGTTTGGTGGATGAATCAGCAGTTGTTCCCCTAGAGGACATTCAGGTCAATAGTGGCCTAAATTATATCGAGATGCCGGTCGCGATTCTGGATCGGAAGATCAAGACCTTGAGGAACAAGGTAGTTCAGCTAGTGAAGGTGCAGTGGCAGCACCGGAAGGGGTCTGAATGGACGTGGGAGACTGAGGAGGAAATGAGAGCGCACTACCCGGAGTTATTTGCAGACCCAGCCGTAGCAGACTTCGAGGACGAAGTCTAAGACAAGTGGGGGAGAATTGTAACGACCCGTTCCCGGTATGTTAATTTATTTGTAATTGTTGTAAGTTTTGCAAGGGGGACTCGGCGAGTTCATAGCCTGACTCGCCGAGTAGGGTCGTGCCTGTGAGCACGCGTGAGCCGGGGACTCGGCGAGTCCATATCCTGGACTCGGCGAGTCCATCCGTCTGGGTGAAACCCTAAATCCCCGGGTTGCCCACTATTTAAACCACCTTATAGCCCCATTCTCGCCTCCCTCACCCTGAGAACTCAGTGAGAAAACCCTAATCTTCCCTTGAGAGCTTATAAGTGTTTTGGTGCCATTTTGTGAAGGTGTGAAGAAGGAGAAGAAGAAAGAAGCAAGGAAAAGAGTTGTAGTGCAAAGATCCAAGGGCAAATCCGAGTTATTTGAGGTATTTTCGGAGTTCCCCTCTTGTTATATGCCTTAAACTTCCATTAGGGCTCTTCTAAGAGCTAGTTGATGCTTGTTCCAAGCCTTATGTTTGCATGAATGCCTTAATAAGTCGTGATATCTTTAGATCTGAATGATGGGGAGTTGTAGAGCCCAGATCTACTGTCTTTTTGGAGTTACTTTGCATATAAATCATAGATCTACCCATTTTATGTATCTTTTAGCCTTATTTCCCTTATTCATGAGGTTGTGCACGTAAAGTTGGAAACTTTACGTGGTAAATCAGCTTATTGGACTCAGATCTATCAATTGCATGTGTTGGATTCAAACAAAATCGAGTAAAAATCAGTTGCATGGTGGCAACTCGGCGAGTCGGGAACAACGACTCGGCGAGTTGGGCCGCGAGTTCCCGAGTCCTTCATTTTGATCAGTGTCGAGTGAATTCAGTGAGTTAGAGAGTGGACTCAGCGAGTTGAGGGTAGACTCAGTGATGGAGGGACTCGGCGAGTTGTTCATACGACTCGGCGAGTCCAAGGCAATCTTCTTGGGGATCAAGAACAACTCGTCGAGTCTGTTCATCCGACTCGGCGAGTCGGATGAAGATCATCTGAGTTCTTGGATCCAGAGGGTACTCGTCGAGTCGATGCCACACTCGACGAGTATCAGCGTGTAGGAGTTGAGCGGAGAGTCTAGGACTCGGCGAGTTGGGTATCCCGACTCGGCGAGTCAGCCCTGAGTAAGTTGACTTTGACCAAGGGTAAAAGAGTCATTTTACCCTGAGTGTAGTGTTAGTGATTGATCGAGTGTGTTTATGGATTTGTAGCCAAGGAGATTCAGGAGCAGCAGCCGTTAGCTTTCCGAGCCACACACTCATCCGCTAGCTTACGAGGTGAGTTTCCTCCCAGTAGGGACGGGTCTAAGGCCACAATGCCGGCCCGTTCAGTTAATAGTAGTTTCCGGACCTTGGTCCGATATAGTAGTTCGTATGTTTGATGCCTTCGTGGTTCAGACATGTTTTATGTGCTATGTGTATGTGTTTATGTTCCGGGCCACGGCCCGATGCAGTATGCAGTATAAATGGTTATGATATGCTATGCTATATGCAGTCAGTTCCGGACTTTGGTCTGATGCAGTTAGTTCCGGACTTCGGTCCGATGCAGGGGACAAGGTCCCAGTCAGTTCCGGACTTTGGTCCGATGCAGTTAGTTCCGGACTTCGGTCCGATGCAGGGGACAAGGTCCCAGTCAGTTCCGGACTTTGGTCCGATGCAGATAGTTCCGGACTTCGGTCCGATGCAGGGGACAAGGTCCCAGTCAGTTCCAGACTTTGGTCCGATGCAGTTTCCGGGCCTCGGCCCGATGCAGAGGGCAAGGCCCAATATGTGTTTATGTGTTATTGTATGGTATGTGGTAATTTGGGGGAGCTCACTAAGCTTCGTGCTTACAGTTTCAGTTTTGGTTTCAGGTAGTTCCGCAAGCAAAGGGAGGAGCTCTGGATGACGGCATCGCACACACCACCGCCTCAGATTTAGCCTGGGATTGATTTAGATGTTTGATCTGATGTAGTATGATATAGTTTTTCCGCACAGTATTTTATTATGATTGGGAATACATCACGTATGGTTTTTATTATATGATACTCTGATTGCAGTTTTGATTATATTAAAAACAAAATTTTTGGGTCGTATTTTTGGGTCGTTTCACATTGTCCAGAAGTTATCCCACGAAACCCTAGTGCTCGCTTTGAGTGTATGAGCCAATATTGAAGGATTTTGAGTGTTCTTGAAGCCTAGAAGGAGAAGAAGGGGTTGAGGGTTCAAGAGGAAGGTTGTGGATCCAGAAGATTCATCTCTTTTGCTGCTCATTTTGGTAACCAAGTTTCCTCCTTGTCTTGTTATTTGTTAGATCTCTTCATGTCCATCTTTATGAGATTTTGGACCAAGTATGATGCATTTTGGGATTTGGACGTCCTCAAGATGGATCCCTTCAGCTCTAGGTGTGTCTTGGCCTAGAGACCCATAAAGTATCAGTTTTTGGTGTGTTGGTAAAGAAACATTGCCCCAAGCCCTAGCCCTAGAGTGTTTTAAGCCCATATCTCCTTGGTTTCATGTAAAGTTTGCAACTTTACGTGAGGAATAGGCTTGGGAAGAATTGATCTACAGTTTGGAGCCCCAGCATGGCTCGAAAAGCCACTGTATGGATTAAGAGCTTAAGCGACTCGGCGAGTAGTATGGGGATGAACTCGACGAGTTGGATGAACAACTCGGAAAGTCTGTTGAAGATTGCCTTGGACTCGGCGAGTCTGTTCTTGGACTCGGCGAGTGAAGTCGTGAACCCCCAAACCCTTCGAGTTAAGACTCAGATCAGTGAGTTGAGTGGGGACTCAGTGAGTTGGACAGGACAGGACTCGGAAATCGGTAGACTCGGTGAGTCACAGGCTGACTCGACGAGTCGAGTCGCGAAGGAAAGGATTCTGAGCGTATGAACTCGGCGAGTCAGTAGGCAGACTCGGCGAGTAGGGTTGACCTGGAAGGTTGAATTTGATCAGGACTTTGACTTTGACCAGAGTTGACTTAGTTTGACTTCTAGAGTTCAGTTTGAAACTAAGTGTTATATTGATATTAGTAGCTTGAGGAGCTAGTGGGGCAGCGGTTCACATAGTTGTCGGTCAGCAACCAGAGGTTTATCAGCAAAGTTCAACAGTGCGAGGTGAGTCTCCTCACTTGTTGTATGGGTCTACGGCCACAATGTCGGCCCATGTAGTGTTGTATGATAGGAAGACCCGGGGGTTAGCCCTAGGCATTATGCATGAAAGACCCGGAGGCGGCTCCTAACACACAATATTTTATAATGTATGATAGGAAGACCCTGGGGTTAGCCCTAGGCAATATGATAGGAAGACCAGGAGGTGGCTCCTGGCGCACTGTATGCTATTGTGTACGGAAGACCAGGAGGTGGTTCCTGGCACACTATATGGGAAGTAGCCTAGTAGAGTAGTATGTATAGTTGTCTTTGTGATAGTTGCATGAAAGACCGGGGGGTGGCCCTTGGCACTTGTTTGTAAGACCCATAGAGTGGCCCCAGGCTTGACCAGGAAGACCACGTGCGGCCCGTGGCATAACCACAAGACTATGTTTGGCACATAGCACCTTACTTGATTATGGATATGTTGGTTATGTATGGCTCTTGGCTATGTATGGCATGTATGGATCAGTTGGTTTGTATGGTATGTGGTATCTGGGGAACTCACTAAGCTTCGTGCTTACGGCTTTCAGTTTTGGCTTCAGGGATTTTGTTTTCAAGGAAAGGAGTCGGCTCGATCGCAGCGCATCACACTATGTTTTCCGCACATGAGATCTTTGGGATTACACTCTAATATGGTTTTATGATAATATGTTTTGATTACCGATACTTTGGTTTGTCACGAGATATTATAATGAATGTTTTTATACTGATGGTTTTATGTAATAACTTATTTAAAAATGAAATTTTTGTCCTTGAATTTTGGGATGCTACATGAATGGTTAAAATATGTTTTGTTACAAAAGTGGAAGTGAAGGTTTGTAAACGAAAATTGAGGCTTAATAATAACATTATTAAACTTATGCATGGAAAGAATGTTGGTTTTTTGGATGGTGGTTGATGGAAATCGAGTGGGGTTTGGGGTAGGATCACGCTCTTGACTAGCAAAATGTATAAGAATAGAGTTGTTCCCCAATCTTCTTTTTATAGACATGTAGGAAGGGTGAGGTATCTCTTTTTTGAATGGACGTTTGGGTTTGGAATATCTCACTTTTGGTGTGCGCTCTGACTCTTTTTTCCTTGATGTTAATAAGGATTGTGTTATCAAAGATCAGTGGAATTGAGAATGGTGGGTTTGGAGGTGGATCCTTAAGGTTAGAAATTGTGTTGATTAAGATCAATTTTATGATTTGATGACTCTTTGGGCAGATTTTTTATTATATTTTCAAGAATACACTTACTGGTATGATTTGAGTACTGATGGTGTCTTTATAGTAAGGGATAATAGAAAGAAAATATAAGACTTTTTATTTTCGGGGGAAGTAGAAAACGAGGTGGAACATGTTTGTCCCGAGTAAGTTCAATATCTTCTTTTGGCATATTTTTTAAATAGGCTTTCGCTTAGAACAAACTTGGCATCAAAGAGAATTGATGTCTCTTTGGTCATTTTTCTATTATGTTCACTATAAATCAAATCCTTATTACATTAGTTTGGTATGTGTGAGATCACTTCAAGGACATGGCATGTCTTATTCAGATGGCTCGTGCCTGATTTCACTAGGCATGATAGTGTTTTACATATTATAGATTTAGTGGATCCGCTACAAGTATCATGGATCAAGAAGGATGTGATTATAGTTATTGTCATAACAACTTATTGGGTACATTGGGAATTCTAAAATAATACCATGTTTAATAGCAAATAGAAACAAGAGGGGATTTGTGATTCCATAGTTGGTTTTACATTTTTATGGTTTACTAATAGGAACTGTAAAGTTAGTGTCAAATGGGTCAATTGGCTCCAAAACACTTTAAATATTTCAGAATTTATTGCAAGTTGTTTGGTAGTGAAAATACCCTTTAGGGTTTTTATTGTATTTCATTCCTTATTATAATACAACCAATATAAGACATATGCACAAAGGACCCCTATACTATGAGAATAAGCAATACAAATAAAAAAAAATGTTTTTCACTCATTACTTTGAGCAGGAGGTTCACATATGCTTCAAATGTCTCTAAAATCAAGAAGTAACTGAGTGGGAAGTCCTTTGGTAATGTCAACAACCTGGTGAGCGGATGGAACATGTAAAACATGATCCTGACCAATGGAAAAACTTTCCCTAACAACGTGTAAGTCTATTTTCCAATGTTTGGCTCTTTGGTGATAAACTAGATAAGAAGCTAGGTATATAGCACTCACATTGTCACATAACATTATGATAGTTTGAATTACGGGGAAAGAGAGTTGAAGAAGAAGATTGTGAAGCTAAGTAGCTCCAATAAAAATATTAGCTATCCCCTATACTCCTCTTTGACACTAGACCTAGAAACGGCATCTTGATGTTTGGAGGACCAAGAGATGGGATTATCACAAAGATAGACATAAAACATAGAGGTAGAACAACATCTTTAAGGATACCAAGCCCAATCAGAATTAGAATAAAAACCCAAACAATCGGTATGAGACACACGAGGAAAAAGGTCATGATCAAGAGTTCCCTTGAGAAAACATATGATACATTTTAGATAAAAAAAACGGTTTACAAGGGTCATGCATGATGAGAAAAACTCGTTGAATAATATAAGAAACATCTGGATGGGTGAATGTCAGATATTGCATGGCTCCAACAAGACTTTCACAAAGAGTTAGATTACTATCCAATTTCTCAAAAGAGGGAGAGTTTTTATTTGGTTTCCGTCGGAGTGCTACAAGGATTACAGGAGGTCATATTGGCCTACGATATAATCTCCTTAGTGAACACAGTCATGGAAATGAACAGACCATGAGTGATGCAAGTAGCGTTAATGTTGAGAAGGAAAGATAGAGGGCCTATATCCATCATATAGAGCTCTAAAGATAGACGAGTAATGACTCATTGAATCAAAAAAGAACCGAAGGCCATGAGAATGATGTCATCAATGTATAAGAGAAGATATATAGTCTCCGAATGATTATGGTAAGTAAAGAGAGAGGTGTAAGATCTTCTACTCTAGAAACCATTATAAGAGATGTAAATGGGCGATTTAATGGTACCAGGCATGAGGTGCTTCTTTGATACCGTAGAGGGCCTTTCGCAAGTGAGAAACGTATTCATGATGATTATGGTAAACATACTAGGAGTTTGTTTCATGTAAACGTCTTCAGTAAGATTGCGATGAAGGAAAGCATTCTTAACATCAAGTTGATGGATGGGACATCACCGAGAGATAGCAATGTTAAGAACAATACAGATGGTTATGGGTTTGAAAACTAGGATAAATGTTTCATCAAAGTCCAATCCCTGTCATTGAGAGAAACCCTACACAAGAAGATGTCCTTTGTAGTGATCGAGTTTCCCGTGAGAGTCAAACTTGTACCAATATAGCCAACGACAGCCAAACTATATTGCAGAAGGGGATAAGGAAACACATTCCAAGTATGGTTGGAATTGAGAGAAAACATCTCAATATACATGGATAGTTTATAATTAGTATCATGTTGTCTTGAGGCGTGGATATAGGAATGGGAGAGACGTCAGTAATGGCAGAGAGGTTCATAAGATTATAGGGTTGTAAGTTACTAGTTCTGGAATGACTAACCACAAGATGACCAATAATCCTAGGAGGTGAGGAGAAGAAGAATCGCTCGAAGGAAAAGATCATGAAGAAGTAGAACCTAAAGCACTAGAACGAGGGGAGTGGGGAGGTGTAAAGACATTAGTAGATGTACTGACGGTTAAGGAGGGAGGAATGAGAGAAGGATTGATTTCATGTGGAGACACATGCGAATCATAATCAGAAAAAGATAGAGGATAGTGAAAATCAGAATATACAAAATGATGTTCATCTATATGTCAGGAGATAATTACATGCTGAGTGATGAGATAAAGCAACTTCTGACTTTTGTGATCAGGATTAGGGCCTAAATATGTGTATACCGAGGAGCGATGATCGAGCTTATGTGGGGTGGTTGAGATAATGTTTGGGTAATAGAGGCACTTAAAAATATCAAGGTGATCATAAGTGGGAAAAAAAGACAAATAAAACTTAAAATGGTGTTGTGTATGACAAAGTCGTACAAGGAGGAAATTGAGGGTGTGAAAAGAAGTGGGTAGAGATTCAAGATAAAATTTAATGGGTAAGGAGTTTTGAAAGAGGATATTGTGCATGCCATTATTAATTATGTGAATGGATCGTGCGACTTTGCCATTTAGTTGGATGTGTATGGACAAGAGAAGCGAATAATAATTCCATTAGAATGAAGATAAAAGAGGAGATGATGGTTGTTGAATTCACGTCTATTATCACACTAAAGAGACTGAATGTTAGTTTTGAATTGGTTTTTTTGACATAAATATGAAAATTGAAAAAAACCGAGTAAACTTTGGATTTAGCACGTAGCATAAAAACCCACAAGAAATGAGAAAATTCATTAAGAAATAAGATGTAATATCTAAAACCACTCGTACTTGTAACATGTGAATTCCATAAGTCAAAGTGAATAAGTTTAAACACACAAGAAATTTTTGTAGAGGATAAAGAAAAAGGTAAACGGCAATATTTTTCTAGTTTGACAAGCATGAAAAATTGGTAATTTATTTGACGAGCTAGAAAAAAATTACGAGAATACATAAATGTATAACAGACGAGATGGGTTGACCAAGACACCGATGCCATGTGGGAAGTGTCACCTGAACAAGGTTCTGAGTAGAGAGTGAGGAGTGAAGGCGGATTAAATGGGTAAAGATAACCAACACTGTTGCAACGCTAAAGAAGCTTTCCCAAATCAAGACCCTTTATGGAAAATCAAATAGGTCAATGCTATAGAGACAGTTATCATGAGTAAATTTATAAACATAAACTAAATTTTTGACCATACGATTTGAAACGAGAATATTATTTAAGACAAAATTAGATTTAACAGAAAGGAGAGAGAAATGACCAATCTAAGTAATTGTAATAATAATATTGTTAACAACCATAATAGACATAGAATTACACGGAGTAAGGGAAGACATTATACCATGGTTAAAAGACATGTTAGAGCTCCACCCATGTCCATGTAAAACTGATTGTCTAGAGGCGGTTGAACCAACATGGCTTGGAAAACAGAAGCTAAATCCATTGGCTTCTAAGGAGCTTAGGGACCGATGCATGTCCACAAAAAAAAGTTCGATTGTTGTGGAGAAGATCCCGGATAAAGGAGACCGATGCATTTCCCATATATCCTTGGTAGTGCAATTGTCATTTGAAATTATTTGTAGTAGATACGGGTCATAAGGGGAATAAAACCAAGAGTTGACATAGGAATCAATGGATTTCCAATCTTCATCATCTTCACTAATGGGCTTTGATTTGCCATTAATATGACCAATAACCTTAGCACTCTTGCAAATATCCTGAAAAATCATGCACCATAACTTGTACTTGTACCTGCTCATGGTTAGCTTGAAGCCGAATTGATTGTAAACATTTTTAAGCGTATATACAAGTTGTTTAGCAGTGGGAACGACGGATGAGGAGGTGGTAGGAATGGACATAATTTCGGAAAATCAAAACACAAGTGAGAAAAAATCGAGAATAATATTATAACACTTACCGTAGGCAGACAGATTGTAGCAAAGAATACGATATTGTAAACCCTTGATGGAGACCGATTGCAGCGGAGAGGGGTGTATAGGAGGGGGGGCGACAACATGCATTCGAGGATCGACACAACCAATAAAACAAGTTGGAGTGACTTCCAGCTGAAGAAACAAAATCCCCGTTGTTGCGTGGAGGAGATCAACACTGACTGGAAGGCTACGTCGAAAAAGAAGGGAGAGCATATGTGTTAGTAGGGTTAAGACATACGTAGCTTGATACCATGTTTGGTAGTGAAAATACTGATTAGGGTTTCTATTGTATTCCATGCCCTTATATTATACAACCAATACAAAACTTATACATAAAGGACCCCTTTGTTATGAGAATATATACACAATACAAATAAACAAATAAATGTTTTACCACTAGCTCTTTGCTAATGTTGGTTCTTTTTGTTTTATAAAATCATTAAGTTGTTAAAAAATAAAATCGCTATTGTCGCAAATACATCATCAATCGCTAAAGTTGCAACGTAGTCAAACTTCCAAAGGACTAGGGATGAAAATTTCACCCGATCCGATGGGGAACCCGGTTGATCCGCCCCAATCGGGGACGCGTATTCCTCGCCAAAACGGGTACTGGGTACGGGGCTGAGGATCCTCATTATGCTAAAACCGGGGATGGGTTCGGGGCTGTAACAATTGGTAAAAATAGGAACCATCGTACGATGCTATGTTTTGATTATTAAACAATATGAGTATTTTATCAAGAATGGTTGAAAGAATTTAACCTCTTTTATTTAAATAAGTTCTTGTGAAATATAAAACAAGTAACTAATGATAATTTCGTTATGATGTATGACTACGAACCATCACCGGTTTGTGAAATTAGCATATAACATCATTTAAACGCAACAAACTTAATTTTTGTATCAACATGTCTCTAGTTGATAAGTAAGTTAGGTTCTATGTAAAACGTTTGTTTAATAGATGTGAAGGATCTAAATTTGACAAATATACGAACCAAAGTGACAAAACGTGTTTAACGATATGGTTAACCGGTTAAATGTCACGAAATTATACATTGCTCAATAAATTTTATATTTAAATAAATTAAAATATAAAATGAATTATTATAAGGTATAATTAAAATGTATTTAAGTGTTTTTGAATAAAAAGAATAAAACATAAACATTAAAGTTCAAATACACAAAAACTACATTGTTATTTTATACTAAATATACATGTATGTATTTGTATATATGTATTATTATCTAGTGAATGACTAGTTATGGGTCATGAATTAAAGTGATTTCATGTAAGGAATATGATTTCTAAATCAATTAAGATAAGAGAATTGGTGGAGATAAGTGCCAACTTAACTAATAAGTGCTTAATCACTTAAGACATTTTACTAAGAATGCTTATTAATCCCTCTTCTAATTTTCGAGATTAAGACCTTCCCTCTCCTTAACTAGAACTCCTAACTAACTAAATAACTAGTAGTTAGTTAGTTAACTAACTCTATCTCTAAACAACCACCCAAGCAAGTGGCTAGACAAGATCACATCACTTAAACTCACATCCCATCACAAGCTAGTCTAGGTTTTGTCCCCTTATCCTCTTCCACTCTTTTCTCCTTCATAATCACGAAATTTCATCTTCATTTTACCCTCATTTGACCAGCAAATACTCCAGGGAATTACTCTCAACCTTCATCTCATTTTCAAGCACAAGAACTTCCTTCCAAAGCCATCAAAACCATGAACTAAAGGGCTGTTGTCCCTTTTGTGTTTCAGCCACCATTTCACCAATCTACACCTTCCTTTTGCTTGATATTTTTAGCACCAAATACCCCTGGAAGTTACTTGTTTTGATACTCAAAATTATTGATTCAAAACAGTGAGTAAACTACCCCTTTTCTTGCTCTTTTGCTGTGAAATTTTCGTGACAGCAACATAGCCAAAAGAGTGGCTGTTTTGGAGCATCAAACCAACAACCAAAAGTTCATCTTCAACCTTCCATTCTTCAAGTATTCACATAAGGTGAGTTCATACCCCTACATTTTCATGTTTTCTTCAAGTTTTAAGGGGGGGGGGGGGGGGGGAAACAAGTTAGAACACTAAACATAACTTAAATTTAAATGACAGCTTTCTACAGAAAAGTTGAGTCCTGTTCACGGACTTTTTGACCATCTTAAACTTAATATCTTTCAAAACTGTACAATATGAAAATAGTTCAAGTTTATACCTTTCTAAGGACTACTCGTACGCATTCATATGATTTTTCTACAATTTATGGCGATTTTTATAAAACTGTCTGTCATTTCAGAAGTGATTTCGGACCAGTCTGTGAAAATGTTCATTTTCACACTAGTTTGAGACCACTAAAAATCATAATAAAAATTAGGAACAAAGTAGACTCATTTTATAAACTCTCAGAGGTGACGGATTTAGTTTTTTTCTTACGATGATTTTTCTATGAGTTTTCTAAAAACAGGGACAGTAAAGGGTAAAACTGTCAAAAGTGGTTTATAGATTTATTAACACCTTCTAACATTTTTGAGCAATGTTTATACATTGAGGAAGTTAAAACACAATCATTTAAATATGTTTAATTACAGTTGTTACAAAAGTGATAAGTACAAAAAGGTCTTTAGTATCAAACTTAAGGATTATTTCATGCAAAGTTTCTAATAAAAACGTAAGAATATGAACAACAATTACGAAACATACCAAATCATCTTTTAAAATTGATACATATATATAACCATATACATATATATATATGTTTTGTTTACAAACTTGTCTTCTACATCGAAAATATACATATATATATATATATATATATATATATATATATATATATATATATATATATATATATATATATGTTTTGTTTACAAACTTGTCTTCTACATCAAAAATATACATATATAGTTTACGAAACTCTACTCCATCTGTATCCTGTTGAGCAAAGGGTAAAAATTGTCAAATGCATATCTAAAAATTTCATGTCGTTTTTCATAGCTATCCCATTCTTAGGGGATGATCATTTAAACGAACATTTTCACACGTAAATCTGTTTTATACTAAGTTTTGTGAAACATCAACTTCACGTACGTTCGAGTACGCATTTCAAGTCCTATATTATATACCAAAATCCCTTGGAGGGGGAGCATGGTGTTTGTGTATAGATCTATACGGGCTTGACAACCCGCGCCCTGACTGTTAGCTACAGTCCACCATTTGGGGTGACAAACATCAGAACATTCCAACGCCTGAAGAACGTTGTGTATAGGCATTTCTAGTCAATAGCATGGTTATAAAACTCACATGGAGTATTGAAAACACATTGATTTACGGGGTTTTTTAGACGTATTGGAAATTTTATACTTACATACATTTTCTAGAAACAAACATTGGTCTTGAGAGAAGGCTACATTTATACTAGTAGAAAATATAGGATTTTCTAGAAGCAAACAAACAAGAACAAAACATTTCATTTCATACAAACATTGTTATTTAATACTTATGAAACTCACCAGCTTAAATGTTGATCTACTCTTTCAAAATTACTTGTATGTCCCAGGGATTCAGTAATTTCAGGTACTAATATGCTTTTGAAGAAGGGATGCTGCGGCGCCAGTTTAATCTCATATTTTGACATCATATTGTAATTGGTTTTGAACATGTAACTTTTGACAAATGTAAACTTTCAATTATATATATGATGGTTGTATTGCTTTCTTTACTATGTATTCATTTGTTACGTTACCACATGAAGTCATCCGCCCCCGAACGTTTCCGTCGTTCCGGTTTGGGGGTGTGACAGGGGTCGGGTATAACAATCCCTAACCCGCCCCGCCCCCGCTTTGATGTGTGTGTGTGTGTGTGTGTGTGTGTGTGTATATATATATATATATATATATATATATATATATATATATATATATATATATATATATATATATATATATATATATATATATATATATTAGTATATCGATTATTTATTGAATTTGAATTAAGTCCACTAAAAGGAATTGATCTATATTAGACCATCAGAGATAGAGTCCATATATCAAATTATGTTCCCAATTCTAAGAGTTCATCAATCGTCACTTTCTTCGACGATCTATATACCAAATTGTTACGTTTCGTCTTGATGCTTGTTAAACTGTATGATTGATGTAAATAGAATCTGATTATGGCATATGGTTTTAATCACTTCTTAAACTTTTTTTGTAAGTTGAATTTATTATGTCGATAGATTAAGGATGGGTTGGGGATGGGCTGGGGAAAAGCCCAAAATACAAAGGGAAGGAGATTTGATTCCCCGCATCTCTTGGGGATGGGGATGGGGATGGAGACGAGGTTAGACACTCGTGGATTGGGATAAGAATGGTCAACCCGCCCTATTTCCATCTCTAAAAAGAACTATATGTCATATTTTGTTGGTACATAGCTTCCGCATCACATTACCTATGGGCTGAAATCGCTAATACTCAAATTTCTCATAGTGTTTCCATCTATCATGATGTTAAAATATCGATTTAAATTCATCAATTATAACAATAAAATAGTAGTAGAATTAGCAAGTTCCATCGGAACTAAATAGCTATAGTATTAGCAACGGAAATTCATTACTAAATGCGTACAAAGATAACAGCCATGTTATTAAAAGCCATGTTATTAAAGGACACCAATGATGTTTAAATAGCAATATGCATCTTGGCAAAAATTAGTAACAGTTTTTATTTATTTATTATTATTATTATTATTATTATTATTATTATTATTAACTAACGGAATTTTTTTTACGTGGCAAAACATCCGTCACACACTAATCTCACAAATTTTTTTATTTTATTATAAGACTATTTTCGACAACTTAATGACAAATATTGCATAGCTAACTGTATAATACTCTTTTGTCAAACGGATATTATCTGCCGATAATTTATCGCCTGAAAGAAAATTACAACAAGTAAAAACCGGATTAGTGGATGCCAAAGTTTCTATTTAGGGCATATAATGCAAGTGGGATACAAGGTGAATTTGATGGTGAGATGATGATTAGGATTTAATAAGTATGACATGGAGTGGAGTTATAAAATGGTGATTATGAATAAATAGATTTTAATTTAATGAGTTTTGTCTATTAAAAATAAGTTGTATATCGTGTATTTATTGGTGGATGTATAAAGCTTTAAGTTATTATTTGGCAGCCAAAAATAGAATACGTATAAAAATTGAAAAACAGGGAGGCCAAAATCAAATTTTATAGTTTTCGACATAATATGTAACATTTTTAATAGTTGTGGACTATATAAATAAAAAAAATTAGGGGGCCATAGCCCCCCCCCCCCCCCCTATAGGGTTCAAATGACAGATGCATGTCATCTAGTGATATTATTAGGCCATCCGTTATACCCACCACTAACCACTGTAGTGGTGGGTGCCACCTCATCACCACATTCAACCACTAAACCTATGGGATACCCACCATTATATGCTTCTTATTTTTTTATTTTTAAATTAAAAAATATATATATTTTTTAATTAATTAAAATGTAGAGAGAGGTAGAGAGAGATAGAGAGACATGGAGAGAGAAAAAAATTGATTGGATGTTGTTGTCCGTTCTCCCCATCAAATTTGACCACGAATTTTTACACCATTAGCCACCACTAAGAGTATGAGATGGTGTTCACATTTTTTGTTCGTGGCCACATAGACCACGAACATACTCGTTATAAGTATACCATAAGGCCTTAGTGTCTTACAAATAAATCATAATATTGGTAATAGAGTAAATGCTATGCGATTTGTGTTACTTTAAGCAATCAAGCTTTCTAGCACCACTCATATATTGTTGCGTGGAGTTAACGAGTTCGATGGTAAATAGAAAAACATATTTTCTGGCATAGACGCAAACGCAATGCACATATGTAAACATAAAATATGTTTTTTTGTTTTCTAAGAAAACGTAAATTTATAGCGCATACCCCATAACATGATATGCATTGAATGGTGACAATCACTGAATCAAAGTTTATTTTTACAAAAATTGGGTTACATAGAAATATATTGTACATATTAGGTGTAACATCCATCTATTACACGAGTTTATTAAAAATAAAAATTTAATATGAATATATAAACATTAAATATTTAATAAAATAATATTTCTCAATAACAAAATGTAATCTTTTAGAGCATTTATGAAAGAAATCAAATTTTTTGGAGAATTTATGAGAATTTATTATCAAATTAATAAAATGATAACCTAACATATATATATATATATATATATATATATATATATATATATATATATATATATATATATATATATATATATAACCCATTAGAATTTTTTGGAAATTTATTTTAAAAAAATTAAAATCCCTAAAAATATGACAAGTGGAAAATCACAATTTTAAAAATCCTATAAAATGATATTTGTCAAAATAAAGAAGAAAATGACAAATGACAAAAGTATTTTCATTTATTAGGTAGGATTATGATTAGAACATGAGGATGTGCCCCTCAACATGGGCATCGTCAGCTAGCTAGGTTGTGGCGGATGCTTCATGTGGTAGTAGTTGATATGTTATATGTGGGGTAGATGGGGTTTGTTTGCTAGTAAATAACTATGTCAAGTAAAAATGTATTCCCTTAATTAATTGATTTAATTAAAATTTTAAATATTTGTAAAAATTAAACCTAAATTGACACGTTTTCAAAAAATACAATTGTTTTCTGGAAGAACCCGAATAAAAAAGTTGCAAATCGTAGAGATCTCGAGATTATTTAAACAATACCTTATCAATGTGAAACCAATCCAATTATATTTCGAAAACATAATTCAAAACTGAAAAGACCGTTGACGAAGTTTATGCAAGTAATGTTGGAGTTTTGTATTAAGTTATAAGATAGTGATTTTAAAACGTGATTATTAATCCATTGTATTTTATCAGTTAATTACGTAATTATGATTAGTTATTTATTTTGGTGGATACCTCTTTTATTATTATTATTATTATTATTATTATTATTATTATTATTATTAATTTTTTTAGTTAAGTAACACGTGGGATAATTTCAAGAGTTATCACCTAAAATATCAGTTATGAGTTTTATTTTATTTTATTTTATTTTGTTTTTTTATTTTTAATTTTCACTTTCTAAAAGCTACAACCAAATGACCACTTATTCCATGAAATACTAATCGTGAATCTATGATTGACGTTCCCAACGCAGTCCCTTATATTCACTAACTAATTCTTTCATTTTTCTTTCAATGTTAAGAAGAAGATACAACACATAGATTATGAATAATCACAGTCACGTCCTAAAAAATGAAATATTCTTAAAGACTCAGGACGAACAAGAAAAAAAGAGCCTTATCTTTATTATAATTTTGTATTTTTAAATAAAAACATATAATCAAAAAAATTAGACCCAACTGTCCACTTTGCCCCCCTCTAAGCCCCGATGAATAATCAGATAATTTGGTGTTTTTGGGAGATATGACATTATAACAAGTATATAACATATCGTAGATTAAAATGTTTGTATCGTCTTTTATTCTAAAAAAAAACTCAATGTTCGTATTGTATTTTTGTTTAAAATGGTTCTCACAAATTTGTTAATCATTTGTGGATGATTGAAGCACTCCTATTGTGTTTTGTTGCAAACAAAGACCATTGTTCGTATTGCATTTTGTTTAATATGATTATCGTGAATTTAGTAACCATTCACATGATAAAACCATTGAACTATTGTTTGTACTGTATTTTGTTGGAAACTATTCTCACGAACTCAGTAATCATTCTCGGAGAAGTAAAATGTACTATGTTTTGTTCAAAATGAATAACCATTGTTAATGTTTTGTTCTGCGTAAACATTATTAGACTACATTTATTTGTATGTCTCTTTGTATTTTTTGTGTAGGTTATATGCAATTATTGTATGTCTCTTTATATTCATTGTGAGGGTTATATGTAATTATCTCATAACCCCATGTCTTTTGATATGGAGATTTATTTACACATGGTATCTAGAGCCAATCGCTCACTTCCTCTCCCTCATTAAACTTTTGATTCCTCCTCTCCTCTTCTCTTCTTTTCGGTTTTCTTCTTCCCCTCTCACTGGAACTCCATCACCACCGTCGCCTCATCATGCCAATATCCAACCCCAATGATACCACCGTTCCCATGAACACCATCATTCACATCATCACAATCCGCCTCTCCTCCACTAATTACCTTCTATGGATGAATCAAATGACCTCACTCCTCTCCTATCAACAACTTATTGGCCATGTTGACTGCTCTTCTAATGCCCCGCCATCATCTATTACGACTGATAACAAGACCACCGTGAACCCGGAGTTTGCGGAGCGGCAAGCCGCAGACCAATGTGCCCTCATTTTGCTTCAAGCATCTCTCACCGAAGAGACATTTTCTGAGGTGGTGGGTCTCTCCACCGCCCGTGCTGTTTGGACGGCTCTCGAGTCCTCCTACGAAAACTCTTCTATGGAGCGGGTGTTCAAAATCTTCGTGATCAACTCCGTCTCCTTTCTAAAGGTACCACTTCTGTTCAAATTATGGTCGTCGTTTTAAGGCTATTTGAGATCAACTAGTAGCCATTGGTCACACAGTGGATGAATCGGACAAGTGCCATTGGTTTTTATGTGGTCTTGGTGGCTCTTTTGAATCCTTTTCTGTGGCGATCCGTGCGTCCCGTCATGCTCACTTTTTCCGTGATTTGCTTGCCCAAGCAGAGGGGCATGAAATGTTTCTTACCTCGCTTCATGGTTCGTCGCCGCCTCCCGTTGCTATCGCTGCCGAAACTCTTCCCAGGTGCAACTCATCGGCTGTTGGGCGAGGTCGTGGGGCTTCTCCTGGTGGCGGCGCTCGCAGTGGGCATGGCCATGGGCGTCATTCCCCCTTATTGGCAACTATTTTGTACCAATGGCCATTATGTAAATCAGTGTCTGCAATTGTCCTCGTTTGCCTCTTCGCCCCCCGTGAATGACACTGACTTGGTGAAACCCTTTCTAGCTAAATGTAATGTCAATAATACTCCCGTAAGCTCGGTCCAGACGGTGGGCAACACGGGCGGTCGCCCATGGCCCATGTCTCTAAGGGGCCCAAATTTCCAAAATATATGGTATATATATAGAGAGAGAAAAATAATCAAGTTATTTAAAAATGCTAGGAATTTTTTTTTTTTTTAAATTAGTTCTTTTTGTAATGTTGTGGCCATATTTATGCTTTTTAATATTAATAGTGAACTTTATAACGGTTTATCTATTTTTTAACTTTAGGGGTCCATTTTTTCTTTTCACCCTGAGCCCTCTATATCTTTGGACCGGCCATGTACTCTCAGCCCGGAGTGGTATGTTGATTCTGGTGCCTCGAATCATATGGTGTCTTCCTCGGGATCAGTTTCTCAACCCGCACCATTCAATGGTGATGGCTCGGTTCAATTTGGTAATGGTAATACTCTTCCTATTTTATCTACTGGACATTCTTCTCTTGCTAATGGACTTCGGTTATGTGATCGTTAGTGGTTCCCCGTCTCTCGAAAAATTTACTCTCCACTAGTCGGTTATCTTATTATGATAATGACGTGGATGTTCTTTTCTCCAAATATTATTGTGAAATTCAGGACCGGGAAATGAAGGAGGCTCTAGCTCGCGGACGATGTTGTGACAACCTGAAATTTATTCCGTTGCTGTAACCCATTTCCGTTAATAAATTGTATTTTATTGAAATTTCCGTTAACATTTGGGTTAGACAAATCATTTAATGTTTTTAGTTTATTTTATCAGGGTAGAAATGAAATAAATAAAAACACGTGAAACAATTCATTTGGAAAAGTTTTAGTTTATGATCATTTAATCAGGTACGACCATAAACTCCGCTTAACGTTGGTATTGGGTGGATCCCCACTTGGCCACAAACTCAAACCCTATATAAGGGTTGAGTGGTCACCATTGGAGCTTTTCCCACTCCTTACGCTCTCTCTCTCTCTCTCTCTCTCTACTCTCTCTCTACAACTCGGGTTTTGATCGAAAAACACCTCGTTCAAGCTCCAAAATTATAAGTAATCCTTCCTAGCTTGTTGTGTAGCTTAGTATCCATGCAAATTCGTGATTAAATCACCTAAATACCTCAAAATCATGTGTTTACGGTTGAGGAACACCCTCAAAACTATAAACACCCATAAGTGGGTTTTTGAAGGCCCAAAACCCTTCTAGTGCTTAGCTATGACTTAGGGACTTACATGAATGAGCTTAGAACCTCAAAAACTTGTCATAAGAAGGGTAAACATGAGTTTACGGCCAATGAACATTCATGGACCGTAAACCCCTTTTCATAGACCGTAAACACCTTTTTAAGGTGTTAAATTGCCCTTAAACACCTCCTATGACTTGGATTAATGTCTAGAACCAACCACCATCGAAGTAGGGACCTTAAACATCAAAGACACCAAGTCCTTATAGAGTTTACGACCGTAAACCCCCAAGGAATTGGTCCTTTGGCCGTAAAATCCCTAAAGGGGTCAAATGGTGCCCTAATTTCCCTCTATGGCTTGTGTAAATGACTAGAAACTTGTATGCTTAACCTAGAACCACCAAAGCATGAAATGATGAGGCTAATATGACTTTACGGCCGTAAACTCTATGTTTACAGCCGTTAACTCCCCTAAGATCCATATGGAGCCCTAGATACTTCCTAAGCCCTTGAATCAACCTTAGAACCTTCCCTTGTGTAATATATGACCATTGAACACCCAAAAATACACCACCCATGAGTTTACGGCCGTAAACTCATGGGGGATATGGTCTTTGGGCCGTAAACGCCCCTAAGGGTTTACTCTTGAAGAGTAAACTCCTTATCGAGGTCATACACTCCTTAGATGCAACCCGTATCCCTTCCAACACTTGAGATAAGGTGTTTTCGCGCATCGGAGTGTATTAACTTACTTAACTACTGGTTCATTGACTAATTAGATACAATTATGTATCACTTCTTGTTACATAGGAACCTAGCGTGTGTTCAAGCCCTAAATCGACACCTAGAGTCCTACACAGCACATCCTTGTCTAGTGAGTTCATACCCCTTAATTACCCTTTCAAATGTTTTTAAATGCTTTTACCAGGGGGGCGGGGGGGGGGGGGGGGGGGGAATACAAGTTGAATCCAACAATTTATAGTATCAATCACATGTGATTTGCAACTTACAATCATAAAAGATTTCTATACTTTTAACCGTTTTGCCATCAAAACTGCTTTCAATATTATCAAACTCATTTTCATGTTAATTTGTTATAAAAACTATTTTCAAACTCTTTTCAAAACTTCTTACGTTTCTGAAATATATCCACACCAATATATTTATATAAGTAAGACTTGAAGGACTTAGGACTGATAGCTCACCTTATTTCCTGTTCTTGTTTGATTGGGGTCTTAGGGCATATTGTTATTTGTCCGACCGTTGTTGAATTCTTAGTTATATATTGCATATATTTGTGTTGGATATGAATATCTTCAATCAGTTCAATACTTTGGGTTATTCAAGAATGACTGCAACATGCTAGTTAACTATAATAGGTATAGTTAAGGTTTACCACTCCTCATTACAACTATTATGATACTTACCACAGTTAGTACTATTATGAGTCTCTACATGTTAAGTACCATACAAGAAGAATACTATATATTATACAAAAGAACACTAAATACATTATACCGAGAAGCACCCTATACACTAATACAAGAAAACATACTAAAACAGAATGTGATACACTATTCCTCTATACGACACTTTACTGCGCCTTCACCGTGTAACCTTAGTCTCCTGGAGGGAGTGCGGGCTCTACGTGTATAGATCTATACAGGGCGGACACTCTCACATCCCGACTGCTAGCTACAGTCTGAGCCGACTAGGCCTAGGGATGATAACCTGCTACCACACTACGTATGACTTGGAGGGTCATGATACATTCGATCGCCTATCCGCATGGTTACATAAAGATTCACATTCGGATCCCTAAATTAACAAATTATGAATTAAAGGTAAAGTAGACTTCCCGAGGTGTATTAAATACATATCACTACCTAGAGTCTGCGGTTATTTACCATTCAGTCGGCAGTAACACTGCTGGAATAATACATTATTTTCCCATTTACTTTGTTCAAATAAAGTCCAAACTATATTTTTATAATTGAGAGTCAAATTAGGAAATCTTATACATACTCAAAGGATCAAACCTACAAATAACCAAGTCTTGGCAGAAGACTACTTTTATTAGAAAATATAGGATTTTCTAGAGATTCACACTATTGTAAACACATTTATACAAGCAATGACACTAAATTCTTATGAACTGACCAGCTTTATGCTGATACTCGTTTTCAAAATAACTTGTATTCTCAGGTCGTCAGTAGACAGGTACAGATGCAGCTTTTGAGAAGATGGAGCACATACAAGACTCCTCTTTATTTTTTATTATACTTTTTGGTGTCTAACAAACTGTACAGAACATGCTTGTATTAAAATTACTATATTAATGCAATGAATGTTGTTGCTTGTTTTTACTGTTATGCATTGTTATGATATTGTACATTACGTCCTCCACCCCAGAACGTATTCCGCCGTTCTCAGTTTTGGGGTGTGACAGATGTGATCATAGGCTCTACATTCTTCCTAATAAACCGGTGGCGCGTGCTTTCTTTGTTCGGAATGGATCGAAGGCCTCTTTTGAATTATGACATTCTTGTTTGGGACATGTGTCGTTTGTTATAGTTTCTTTGTTAAATAAACTTGGACCTATTTTGGTGTCTTCTATTTTACCTAAACCGATTGTATGTTCGCCGTGCCAACTAGTGAAATCACACCGCTTACCCTTTTATAATAATGATAAACGTGCCACTTATGTTTTAGATTTGGTGCATTGTGACCTTTGGGGCCTATCTCCGGTTATTTCGGTTGATTCTTATCGCTATTATGTGACGTTTGTTGACGATTTTTCCTGGTTCACATGGCTTTATCTGCTTAAGTCCAAATCGGACTTTTATATGTAGTTTGAGATTTTTTTACATTTGATGAAATGCAATTTTCCACTAAAATTAAAACGTTTCACAGTGATCGGGGTACCAAATTTTTGAACAAAAATGTTAAAATTCTTTTGCAAAAAATGGGATTTTTCACCAAATATCATGCCCGTATACCCTATAACAAAATGGGCGGGTTGAACGGAAACATCGTCAAATTGTGGAAACCGGGCTCACTATGATGTTTCACAGGTACATTCCTGCGTCTTATTGGGTGCATGCTTTTAGCTCCACCGTGTTTATTATTAATCGGTTACGCACTAAGGTTCTTGACATGAAGTTGTCATTTGAGGTGTTGTTTCAACGGGTGCCTTCATATGACACTTTTCGTTCTTTAGGATGTCGCGTGTATCCTTATTTGTGTGATTATGAAGCTCACAAACTCTCTCCTCGGAGTATACCATACGTTTTCATTGGTTATCATCTGCAATATAAATGCTATCAATGTCTTGACTCGGTTTCCTCACACATCTTTATTACTCTACATGCCCGGTTTGATGAGACTTATTTTCCCTTTGGTGGGTCATTCGGTGCGACTCCCATGGCCTTTTTGCCTTTACATGAGTTTTTTTGGAGATGTTTCAAGTATCCCGATGCCCTCCTCCCCGCATATGGTTCCTCCAAGGTCGGCTGCCCTGTCTCTGCCCACTGTGTCACACCCCAAAACCAAGAACGGCGGAAACGTTCTGGGGCGGAGGACGTCATGTAAAGTAATCACAACACAGTAAATGTAAATAAGCAAACAACATCATCCATTTCATTAAATATATAATTTTAATACAAGCGTGTTCTGTACAGTTTTAGACACCAAAAATATAACGTAAATCAAAATAATAATATGATGAGTCTTGAATGCGCTCCATCATCTCAAAAGCTGGCATCGGTACCTGTCTACTTATGACCTGAGAATACAAGTTATTTTGAAAGAGTTTATCAGCATTAAGCTGGTGAGTTCATAAGTATTTTAATGTCGGCGTCTGTTATCAAAAACGTTTGAACCTGTCTCAAGTATAAGTTCGTGAAATGTATGTAAGTGTTTGTAAAAGTTTGAATCTCTCAGAAAAACCTATATTTTCTAATAAAGTAGCCTTCTACCAAGGCTTTAACTGTTTTGTATGTTCGTTTGTTGTAAAAGTGTGTGATTTCCCAAGTGCAACTATCTTTTAACAAAATATAGTTTGTACATTAAAGTTCAAGTGAGGTTATCACTAAAGATATGTAATGGGTAAATCTTTGTAGTACTGTAGTTTAGTTTTATAGTAACTACTGTTGTACTAACTACCTTAAACCGGATTTATATTAAGGTATAATGTGATAATTGCACCATACTATCGACTGATAACAACGACATGAAGAACGGTCGTAATAACGGAATGACGTTTGGCACCCGCAGACCTGCAGGTCCGGCTGTAGCTAGCAGCAAGGTGTAGGATAGTCAATCCAGTATAGATCTATACGCAAACTCAACGCTCTCCCTCCAAGAGAATTCTGGCTGCAACTCGGGCCATGACATTTAAGGCATGCTCCAATACAGTGGATCACAATTGGCAACGTATTAATGTAAGGGTAATGTTTCTCGTTCTAGTATAGTTTTATGGTAATGTTTCTCGTTCTAGTATAGTTGTATATGTTCTCATAGTATAGTAATGTATAGAATCATGAATGAACTGACTCATTGATCTAACAGTTGTAATAGTATGATCCTGTGTTACCCCGATGGTAACTCACTAATGATGTGTCTAGTACGTATGAATATGGAAGTACTTTTATGTCTATATATGTATATTTGATATTTAATTAATATTGAAACGACCTTCGGATGGTCACCCGAAATCCAACCAGACCACATCCAAATCCAGAAAAAGGAAATAGGGTGGATGGCCTTCCTAAGCCCTTTAAACATTATTTATACATCTATACATATATGGGCATGCAATTTTTAATATAAAAGCATAAATAAGTCTTTATAAGAAATTAGAAACATAAGTATTATTTTAAAGAAAGATCGACTTGATGTCGATCTGTAAAACAATTTGAAGGCATAGGTTTGATTAAAACAGTTGAAGTATAAGGAACATTTGTTTAAATCACAGTTGTAATATAAATTTGAAATGTAAATGGGTTTGTAAAATATTTTGAAGTAAAACAGTTTGATAGACAGTTTGAACAGTGATAAAATCACTGGTTTCCCTAGTTATTAATCACATGTGATGAATGCAATCACATGTGATTGAAGCAATAACTATAAGTATTTAACTTGTATCCCCCCCATAAGTATTTAAAACATTTAAAATCATTTCAAAGGTTGATTAAAGGGGTAAGAACTCACTTGATTCATTGAAGAAAGCGAGATGGAAAACCGGGCAGAGTTTCGTCTCGGGAAATGGATTTTTCTCGGGATTCTCGGGAATCTCAGGAGTAAAATCGACCCTCGGGACTTGAGCAAAAAGACCAGAGCTTCGGGTTTGAACGGGCACAGAAATCGAGGCAAGATTCTGAGAGAAAGGAGAGAAATGAGCAAAATTTCCGGAAAGCCTCGCATCCCTTTTATAGGGGTGCTGAACCGCCTCGGTACGCTGGGCGTACGAGGGTACGCAGCGCGTACGAGACGTCATCGCTTACGCACTTTGGATGGGATGGCGGGTCGGAAGCTTCGCATAAGGCGACGTGGACGATCCGAGGCCCTTGATCTGAGTACGCGGGGCGTACGAAGGTATGCAGGGCGTACTCCGGTCCTATCCGATGACTCCCCCTTTGGATAATACCGGGAGTTTATAATTAAATTTATATTTATTTTAAATAAATTTCAAAAATTCATATCTCCTTCATACGAACTCCGTTTTTGACGTTCTTTATATCCACGCGAAGGTGAGACCAATATCTACAACTTTCGTTTAGACTCCGTTGGCAAATTCCGAAATTATTTTTTATTATTTATTTATTAAAATGACGTGATTAAGGAATTTCTTCAAAAATTCATAACTTCCACATCCGAAGTCAGATTTGGACGTTCTTTTTATGTACGCTCATAGTTTGAGGTTATCTATAACTTTCATTTAGATACTTAAGGCTAAAAACTATTGCATTGAAATTTCGCGTTTTTCGTTTAATCGATGTTGCCGGTTTTGCCGAGAATCTTCGGTTGGTCATAACTTCTTCGTTATAACTCGGATTTTAGGGTTCTTTATATGTACGAAAACCTTGATACGATTCCTACTACTTTATTTAACCCAAATAAGATTTTAGGAAAGTTATATTTTGATCTAGATTTGATTGGTTTTACATTACATTGTCTCGAAATGTCAGGTTGTCACATCATTCCCCCGTTAGAAGGAATTTCGTCCCGAAATTAGAATTTAAGCAAGTAAGAAATTACAAATAAGTAAGCAAAAAGGTGAGGGTATTTCAGTTTCATCTGATCCTCACGTTCCCAAGTGAATTCCGGTCCTCGCTTGGCGTTCCAGCGAACCTTCACGATAGGGATACGGCTTTGCTTTGTCTGCTTGACCTCACGGTCCATGATCTGTACAGGTTCTTCCACGAAGTTGAGGCTCTCATTGATCTCGATCTCGTCGAGTGGGATTACAAGAGTCTCGTCGGATAGACACTTTTTCAAGTTAGATACGTGTACGTTACGAAGTGCGTCTGGTAGGTCGTGTTTGTAAGCTACGGGGCTGACTCTTGCAAGAATCTCGAAAGACCCTATATACCTCGGAGTAAGTTTCCTACGCTTGCCGAAGCGTATCAAACCCTTCCAGGGTGAGACTTTGAGAAGGACTCGGTCTCCCACCTAAAATTCCAAAGGTTTTCTTCGTTTATCAGCGTAGCTCTTCTGTCGGTCTCTAGAGGCTTTCAATCGTTCATGGATCTGAACGATTTTCTCTGTTGTTTCCCGAATGATCTCCGGACCGGTGAGAGTACTGTCGGAAGCTTGCCCCCTGGCTAATTGGGTATCACCCACCTCAGCCCAGCACAGAGGGGATCTGCACTTTCGGCCGTAGAGAGCTTCAAATGGAGCAGCCTTGATGCTCGTGTGATAACTGTTATTATAGGAAAACTCGACAAAGGGTAAATGAGTATCCCATGCCTTCCCAAAGGCAATCACGCAGGCTCGCAACATATCTTCCAGTGTTTGGATGGTCCTCTCACTCTGTCCGTCAGTCTGAGGATGGTAGGCTGTGCTCATGTCCAGCCTTGTTCCTAGGGAATGTTGTAGTGATTGTCAAAATCTTGAGGTGAACCTACTATCTCTATCGGAGATAATGGACATAGGTACACCATGTAGCCGTACGATTTCCCTAATGTATGTTCGCGTAAGTTTCTCCATCTTGTCGGTTTCTTTGATAGGCAGGAAGTGTGCAGACTTGGTCAATCTATCAACGATGACCCATATGGTGTCAAGTCCACCCGTTGTCTTGGGCAACTTGGTTATGAAATCCATAGTGATCCGCTCCCACTTCCACTCTGGAATCTCTGGTTGTTGCAGTAAACCAGAGGGCTTCTGGTACTCGACCTTAACCTTTGCGCAAGTAAGGCATTTACTTACGAAGGTAGCAATCTCTGCTTTCATATTAGGCCACCAATATAGCTTTTTAAGATCCAGATACATCTTATCTAAACCTGGGTGGACGGAATACCGAGTGTTGTGCGCCTCGGTCATGACCAAGTCTCGGAAACCACCGTGTTTCGGTGTCCAGATCCGGTTCATGAAATATAAAGCTCCGTCACCCTTGGCTTCTAAATTCTTGTCCATTCCTCTAAGGGATTCACTCGACACATTTTTAGGTTTCATGGCTTCAAGTTGAGCCTCCTGAATTTTCTTAGACAAGTGTGAATGGATGGTTATTGACAATGACTTGACTTTGCGACCAGAATATTCCTTCCGACTTAGGGCGTCTGCTACTACGTTGGCTTTACCCGGATGATAACGAATATCACATTCGTAATCACTGAGTAGCTCGACCCACCGTCGTTGTCTCATGTTGAGCTCCTTTTGATCGAAAATGTGTTGTAAACTCTTGTGGTCGGTAAAGATAGTGCTCTTCTTTCCATACAAGTAATGTCTCTAGATCTTTAGAGCAAACACTACTGCTCCTAGTTCAAGATCGTGGGTCGTGTAGTTAACCTCGTGTGTCTTCAACTGTCTCGAGGTGTAGGCGATGACCCTACCTCGCTGCATCAGGACACATCCGAGCCCTTGATTTGATGCATCGCAATAGACTACGAAGTCTTCTATTCCTTCGGGAAGGGATAGTATTGGCGCGGTGCACAAGGCTCGTTTGAGCGTCTGGAACGCTCTTTCTTGTTTCTCTTCCCAGTCAAAGGCCACGCCTTTCTGGGTTAGGGTTGTAAGGGGTTTCGCTATTCGAGAGAAGTTCTGAATGAATCTGCGGTAGTAGCCAGCGAGACCTAGAAATTGACGAATTTCTGCAGGCGTCTTCGGTGCTGACCAGTTCTCAATGGATTTAATTTTGGATGGGTCCACGTGGATTCCTTCTTCGCTTACTACGTGTCCTAAGAATTCAACTCTCCGGATCCAAAATTCACATTTCGAGAACTTCGCATAAAGCTTCTCTTTTCGTAATGTCTCTAGAACTTGTCGCAGGTGATCGCCATGCTCTTTCTTACTTCGGGAGTAGATCAGGATGTCGTCAATGAAAACGATGACGAACTGATCCAAGTAAGGACGGCATACTCTATTCATCAGATCCATGAAGACTGCGGGCGCATTGGTCAATCCGAATGGCATCACCACGAACTCGTAATGTCCGTAACGAGTTCGGAAGGCTGTCTTCGGCACATCCTCCTCTAGCACTCGTAACTGGTGATATCCGGATCTCAGATCAATCTTAGAAAAATATTTTGCCCCTTGCAGTTGGTCGAATAGATCATCTATGCGAGGCAGAGGGTAACGATTCTTGACCGTCAGTTTGTTGAGTTCTCTGTAGTCAATACACATACGGAATGATCTGTCTTTCTTCTTAACGAACAAGACCGGTGCTCCCCAAGGTGAGAAACTCGGTCTTATAAAGCCCTTGCTGAGCAATTCGTTAAGTTGACGAGAGAGTTCCTGCATCTCAGCTGGTGCTAAGCGGTAGGGCGACTTGGCTACTGGGGTAGCTCCCGGGACTAAGTCGATTCTGAACTCGACCTGTCGTTGCGGAGGTAACCCGGGTAGTTCTTCTGGGAAAATGTCGGGGAAGTCACTCACTACAGGGATGTTCTTTAGTTCTTTCGTTTCGAGGCTCGTGTCGACGACGTGAGCAAGGAATGCATGGTATTCCTTACGCAGGTATTTATGTGCTTGAATACTTGATATGATGCGAAGACTTGCACCGGGTTTGTCGCCGTAGACTATAAGAGTTTCGTTAGACGTAAGGTTTAGACGGACTGCTTTCTCGAAGCACATGATGTCGGCACGATGAAGGCTTAACCAATCCATGCCAATGATAACGTCGAAACTTTTTATTGAGACTGGCATGAGGTCGATTGGGAAAGAGTGGTTATCTAGAGTTAGGGTACAACCTAAGTATATGCTACTCGTACTTTCAGTTCTTCCATTAGCCATTTCTACTGTGAATAGTTCTTTGAGTACGTGCGGTGGTTGATTAAGCATGCGAGCAAACTTATGGTTTACGAAGCTTCGCTCCGCTCCACTATCGAACAGAATGCATGCATAGGAGTTATCGAGGAGGAACGTACCAGTCACTACTGTCGGGTCAGCAACTGCTTCCCCATGGCCTATATCTAGTACCCTCCCTGCTCCTCCAGCATTCCTCACTTTGGGGCAGTCCCTCTTAAAGTGGCCTGCTTCGCCACATCCATAGCAGGTTGGGCTCGCGCCAGAGCCAGGGACTTGGTTGATAGGTTGTGCCGGGAACTTACAGAAACGGACGGTGTGTCCTTTCCTGTTGCAGTTAGAGCACTGCATTTCACGGCAGGGGCCGTTGTGGTGGTAGTTGCATTTGTTGCACTTGGGCGAACTTCCAGCATACCGACTCACCGGAGCAGTAGTAGCAGCAGTAGGGGTTATTGCGGCATGAATTGCCACCAATTGCTGCTTTTTGGCAGCCTGCTGCTTTTTCTTTTCATCCCAAAATTTCCGCTTAGTATCAGCGGGTTTAGAGGGTTCCGGGATGGCTAGGGTGGTTATGGTTGCAGGGGTTTTGACTCCATGGTCAATGAGTCGTTGTGCCAATCGCTTGGAACTGTCGAAGGTAGCGGGGTTTGATGCTAGAACATTCCCCTGATACGGAGGCACTAGGCCCCATATGTACCTCTCGATCTTCTTCCCCTCGGTGGGAACCATATTGGGGCAGAGGACTACCAGCTCGCTGAATCGGGCAATATAAGCGACCACGTTGGTGCCCTTCATTGTCAGGTTCCAAAGTTCCTGCTCCAATTTCTGGATCTCACCCCTCGGGCAGTATTCCTCAGTCATGAGGTCTTTCATTGTTTCCCAGCCTATGTCGTTGGCTACGACGAGAGTTAGTGCCTTGACATGGCCGTTCCACCATGTCAGGGCCTTTCCTTCAAAGGTGCATGCGGCGTACTTGACTTTACTCGCCGCAGGGCATGAATAGATTTCGAAGACTGATTCAGTCTTCTCGAGCCATTGCGAGAGGGAAATGACTCCGCTGGTGCCGTAAAACGGCTTCGGTTTGCAATTTGTGAAATCCTTGTATGAGCACTCTCTCGAGCGCACAGGGGTTTCAAACGGGGTTGATTCCACAGGGGTTCCACCTCTGCTGGCATCAGAAGAGTGATACTGAGCCATGGCAGTTGCCACTGCTGCAGCTACGGCAGTATTCAGGGCTACAATATCGATGACCGGAGGCGGAGGAGGTGGTGGAGGTGCAGGATTATTCCTATTCCTGGGAGTCTTGCGAGGAGGCATCTTTCAGCTATAAGTTTATAAAGATAAGAAAAAAATGGTAAGAATCAATTTGTAAGCAACGTGAGAGTGACACATGGACTAACTAACCATAGCCCAACAGTTGAAAGAGTGTTTGAAATCACAATAAGAAATATTAGTAGGAAAGCACAAGTGAATAGATTTTCCCACAGATAGATAGAACTCAATAATACTGGTATTACTGATGTAATAAGTTCAGGGAAAATCGACCTAACAGTAGATCTTACATCATACCATATAGAAAAGTTTGACAGTTCTTAGATTCCTAATTTGAGTACTGAAAGTTAGGAATATTTTACAGACAAGTGCTACTTAGAGCACAGATGTTAAAGGCTATTCTTTAATCAAAAGACAGAGATGTACTAGACATCGTCTAACGGCGATGGGAAATCCCCGGGCGAGCCCTGGGGTCGGACACTTGATGAAACACCTCTTGAAGGTGTCGATCCCGAGTCCTCTTACGAGCTCGAAGTTTCAAGATTTCAGCTCGTGAGGCAGCCAGCTGCTACTGCAGGGTTTCATTGGTTCACCGGGTCCGTTCCATGTCTTCTTCAAGACGGCGGATGCGGACTGTGTTGACACCTGAGTCGGCATCAATCTCTATGACTCGGTCGATGGCTGCTCGACTTTGCTCGACATTTCGAGCTATTCTGCGGATAATGACAGGCAGAGCTCGGTCAGTAGAGCCACTATCGCTGACGTTGTAAAAGCTTCGGTCCCCTAAGTAAGGTAAGGGTTGACCCTATTCATCACTCCAGCGATTCAAGTTGTCTGCCCACAACGGAGTAGGACCTGGAAAAGCTGGTCGAGGGTTGTTGTTCGGGGCTTGACCTACGAGCGGTAGGTTGTTGACTTCAGGCTCGGAGTCGGATCCATCAGAAAAGCCTTCTGCGAGGTGATCATCCAAAGGGATTTGATGCTCAACCTCGGGCTCTTCATCGATCCACCCGGTATTGCCTTCATTTGGAAAGTACGGGTTGCCGTGATGGAAATCTAGCCATTTGATCTACGCGAGAAGAGAGGTCTAAGAATGTAGTATACGTGTAACTAGTAGTACAAAATACACCTATAGTATTTTAAGTTTAAGTTCTACTGATCTTCTTATGGTATTGTTGGTAAGTTTTTAGACTTGTTAACCTATCACAACCATTCTAGGGCATATGCTAATCACTCCTAGGACCAGCATAGTTGATCAGGCTATGCCATTCCCAGGACTGACCATACATCCCCGAGCTCACTTGTGATATTTAACAATCGTAATACTTTTGTTCTTGTCATTGTGACACTGATTTTAGTATGAATGCAGGCTTGTATACTTAATTAAATATTTTAATATTTAAAGTATAGACTCTTGGTCAGAGTTTAATCCCAAATGTGTTTATAGTTTAGTGTATCTTTTATGGGTTGATATACTTGATTCACTATAAACAATGCTCTGATACCAATCTGTCACACCCCAAAACCAAGAACGGCGGAAACGTTCTGGGGCGGAGGACGTCATGTAAAGTAATCACAACATAGTAAATGTAAATAAGCAAACAGCATCATCCATTGCATTAAATATATAATTTTAATACAAGTGTGTTCTGTACAGTTTTAGACACCAAAAATATAACGTAAATCAAAATAATAATATGATGAGTCTTGAATGCGCTCCATCATCTCAAAAGCTGGCATCGGTACCTGTCTACTTATGACCTGAGAATACAAGTTATTTTGAAAGAGTTTATCAACATTAAGCTGGTGAGTTCATAAGTATTTTAATGTCGGCGTCTGTTATCAAAAATGTTTGAACCTGTCTCAAGTATAAGTTCGTGAAATGTATGTAAGTGTTTGTAAAAGTTTGAATCTCTCAGAAAAACCTATATTTTCTAATAAAGTAGCCTTCTACCAAGGCTTTAACTGTTTTGTATGTTCGTTTGTTGTAAAAGTGTGTGATTTCCCAAGTGCAACTATCTTTTAACAAAATATAGTTTGTACATTAAAGTTCAAGAGAGGTTATCACTAAAAATATGTAATGGGTAAATCTTTGTAGTACTGTAGTTTAGTTTTATAGTAACTACTGTTGTACTAACTACCTTAAACCGGATTTATATTAAGGTATAATGTGATAATTGCACCATACTATCGACTGATAACAACGACATGAAGAACGGTCGTAATAACGGAATGACGTTTGGCACCCGCAGACCTGCAGGTCCGCCTGTAGCTAGCAGCAAGGTGTAGGATAGTCAATCCAGTATAGATCTATACGCAAACTCAATGCTCTCCCTCCAAGAGAATTCTGGTTGCAACTCGGGCCATGACATTTAAGGCATGCTCCAATACAGTGGATCACAATTGGCAACGTATTAATGTAAGGGTAATCGAGGCAAGATTGTAAGAGAAATGAGAGAAATGAACAAAATTTCTGGAAAGCCTCGCATCCCTTTTATAGGGGTGCTGAACCGCCTCGGTACGCTGGGCGTACGAGGGTACGCAGCGCGTACGAGACGTCATCGCTTACGCACTTCGGATGGGACGGCGGGTCGGACGGGCGGGTCGGACGGGCGACGTGGACCATCCGAGGCCCTTGATCTGAGTCCGCGGGGCGTACGAAGGTACGCAGGGCGTACTCCGGTCCTATCCGATGACTCCCCCTTCGGATAATACCGGGAGTTTATAATTAAATTTATATTTATTTTAAATAAACTTCAAAAATTCATATCTCCTTCATACGAACTCCGTTTTTGACGTTCTTTATATCCATGCGAACGTGAGACCAAGATCTACATCTTTCGTTTAGACTCCGTTGGCAAATTCCGAAATTATTTTTTATTATTTATTTATTAAAATGACGTGATTAAGGAATTTCTTCAAAAATTCATAACTTCCACATCCGAAGTCAGATTTGGACGTTCTTTTTATGTATGCTCATAGTTTGAGGTTATCTATAACTTTCATTTAGATACTTAAGGCTAAAAACTATTGCATTGAAATTTCGCGTTTTTCGTTTAATCGATGTTGCCGGTTTTGCCGAGAATCTTCGGTTGGTCATAACTTCTTCGTTATAACTCGGATTTTAGGGTTCTTTATATGTACGAAAACCTTGATACGATTCCTACTACTTTATTTAACCCAAATAAGATTTTAGGAAAGTTATATTTTGATCTAGATTTGATTGGTTTTACATTACATTGTCTCGAAATATCGGGTTGTCACACACTGCTCCATATGCAGTTTGCCCGGAGCCCGTTTCTGTCGCACCTGAGGACACTGAGCCTCCCTCAGCAGCCATCGATCTCATCCCTGATGTCAATGCCGAACCGGCCCCCACCAGGTCAAGTTCTTCTTATTTCGACAACTCTTTTGGGCCCGACTCGGACACCAACCCCTCTAACGAGTCTGCTTCAGCCCCTCTCGAGCCCAAAGTGCCCCCACCGCCCCCCCCCCCCCCCAATGAGCACTCATAATAAGGCGGGGATTTTTAAGCCACTTTATAGGGTTGATCTTACGCACCTCCGGTCCTATGGTCTGTTATCAGCTGTGCTCTTTTCTCCGAATCCGGTTTCTCATGTCACTGCCTTGCATGACTCTAAATGGTGTACTGCTATGTGCACTGAAATACATGCGTTGCACCACAATAATACTTGGAAGTTGGTTCCTCATCCACCTCACTCTAACATTATTGGTTGCAGGTGGCTTTTTTTGTGCTAAGTATCGGGCGTATGGCTCTATTGAGGTGGCACAAGGATCGTCTTGTTGCCAAGGTTTTAGTCAGGTGCCGGGTATTGATTTTTCGCATACTTCCAGTCCTGTTGTCAAAGCTGCCACGCTCTGTGTTGTTCTTTCTCTCGCTATTGTTAATGGGTGGCAACTGTATCAACTTGATGTTAATAATGGCTTTTTACATGGCAAGTTCGGTGATACAGTTTATATGCAGCAACCCCCGGGGTTCATTGATACTCGGTTTCCTAATCATGTTTTCAAGCTCAACAAATCTATCTATGGGTTGAAGCCAGCTCCACGTGCGTGGTTTCATTGGTTGAGCTCTTTTTTGGTTACTAATGGATTCTCTTGTAGTCAGGCTAACCTATCTTTATTTGTTTTTCACCACGATCGTTGCATTCTTTACTTGTTGGTGTATGTGAATGACCTTATCCTCACTGGATCCAGTACCTCTGTTATGTCTAGCTTTATTGCCAAGCTTAATGTTGAGTTGTGTATTTAAGATCTTGGGCGCTTAAGCTATTTCCTTGGCCTCGAGGCGACGTCACTCCCACACGGTCTCTTCCTCAGCCAGGCCAAATACGCTCATGACATTGTTTCTCTTCCAGGTCTACTTGATGCTAAGCCCATGACGACTCCCCTTGCCACCAATGCATCTCTTGCTAGTGATGGTCTCCTTTATGAGGACCCCACACGCTATCGTTCTTTGGTTGGAGCACTTAAGTATCTGAAGATTACTCGATCGTAAATTGCCTATGCTGTGAATCAGATCAGCCAGTATCTTGCTGCTCCGACTGTCGCTCACTTTCAAGCTGTGAAGCGTCTTATTCGTCATGTGAAGGGAACACTCACTTTTGGTCTCACTTTTTCTCAGCCCAAGTCCACCTCTATTGTAGGTTACTTTGATGCAGATTGGGATCGTTGTTTTGATACCCAATTTTGCACTTATGGCTACTCAATATTCATGGGGGGTAATCTTATATCTTGGAGTGCTGAGAAACAGCTGACCGTTTCTCACTCCAGCTGTGAATCTGAATATCAGGCCATGACGAACACTGCTGCTGAGATTATTTGGCTTACTCATCTTCTTCTTGAGCTTCAAGCTTTGCCTTCCGGTCGAGCGACCCTCCTTTGTGATAACCAAAGTGCGCTCTTCCTTACCCATAATCTTGTTGCTCACAAACGCGCTAAACACATTGACCTTGATTATCATTTTGTTCGTGAGCTCGTTGTATCTGGAAAACATATTACTATGTTCGTTCCAAAAAAGCTTCAGGTTGAGGATATCTTCACCAAAAGCCTGCCTCGTCAGTAGTTTGAGCAGTTTCGTCGAATGTTGCACCTTGGTCCACCACTTGTCGCTTGAGGGGGAATATTAGACTACATTTATTTATATGTGTAACACCGTAAATTTTCAAACAATTTTTTTTTCATTTTGAAATCATATAATTCTCGTAACACATTTCACAAAAATATCATTAATATAAGTTGCAAAACACAACTCCATAATTGTTTGATTAATACTCCAGGATCCTCAAAACATAACTCCTTTTCTAGTGTGTACAATCAAACCGGTGCCTTCCCGTGATCCTGAGAAAACCAGAAACACATATCACATAACACGGTAAGCATGAAGCTTAGTGAGTTCCCCAATATGCCACATACAACATGTAAGCCACTCAAAGCTATAACTCCGTAAGACCCTCCGGTCTATGTGTCTCACTGGGACCCTCCAGTCCAATGGCTCGTTGGACCCTCCGGTCCGGTTTGGTTGGGGACCTCCCGTCCCATGGCTCGTTGGACCCTACAGTCCGGTCTGGTTGGGACCCACCGGTCTCACAGCTTGTTGGACCCCTGGTCCGGTCTAAGTGAGGACCCTCCGATCTCATAGTTCGTTGGACCCTCCGGTCCGGTCTAAGTATCACATAATATAGCACACAACACATATCACACTGAAAATGTATATCTCAAGCAAGCACATAAGACCCTCTGGTCACACATAATTACCACTCTAGGTAAAGTATAGTGAGGAGACTCACCTCGAATGATGAACATCCCCTATAAACATTGTTGCTACGCACCGACCTCTAACTCTGTGCCAAACCCACAATTATCCCAATTTGGAACTAAGTCCCAACTCTCACTCATTAGGTCTAAAGGTAGTCTACTAACCAACCCATCAATGACCTAAAACCCATTGGGACCACCAAGGCCTAGTAATAAACGGGCTCTCCCTAGGCCCAACTCTCTCACATCTAAGGGCAAAGCCCAACTCAAGGGCCCAAAGCACATATATATAATCTTCTGGTCCAAGAGTCTATTTCAACAAGTCCAAACTCCAAGCCCAACACTCAAGGCCCAAAATGAGACTTAGCCCAAAAGTGCACAATGAGGTTACGCGGGGCGTATCTCTCTTGGTACGCTCAACGTACTCATGAATCCATATTGGCCATTGGGGACACTGGGGCAGTACATGGAGCGTATAGGAATTATGCTCAGCGTACTCCCCAGATTCACTCTTTCTACTCGTTTGGTCTTAAACGGTTAAGACATTACCTAAAACCCTAGATCTAGACTCCCTAATGGCACTTACTCCATAAAGTCAGCGACTTTAAGCCTTTGCATGACTGGAAAGGTCACAGACACCCAAAACACTCACTCCCTTATCTCAAAAACCTCCTATCTCATGCATGGATTGATTCCAACATCCAAGATTGAATTTTTATGACATAACACCACTAAATATACTGAAAGGGACATATATTAGGCTCTAGAGTTAAAAAAACTCATAAAGCTTCAAGCTTTGGGACCAAAAACCCTAAAATGGACCCAAAACAAAAACTAGCACAACAATAAGCAAGTTGAAAACTTGATACCTCTGGAAGATGCACCAATAAGAGAAGAAGATAGATCCAAAACCTAGGTGCTCAAGCTATTCTCTTTCAAAGGTCCTTCTTCTTTAGAAGCCAAACATAACAAGTGATCACCCCACTAGATCCACATGAGAAACCCCCAATATTCAATCTTTATGCTTTCTGGAGCTCGATCAACATGATTAGGGCTTGGATCCACAAGCTCCAAGCAATCAATGCTTCCTCAAGGAACTCCTTCTTCCACAATATGCACCAAAAAACTCACTAAATCACCAAAATGCTCAAGAATCACTCAAATGGAGGCTTAGGGTCGATTTCTAGAGTTTAGAGGGATGGAGGCTGAAGATATTAGGGTTAGGTTAGGAGATAAGGAGCTTAAATAGGGTCCAAGACCCTACAATAGGGTTCATGTCTAATTGGCGTACGCCCAACGTATATATGGTACGCCCAACGTACTCTGAAGAACATTCGCGAGCACCCCTGGTCAGTACGCCCAACGTACTCCAAAGTACGCCCAACTTACTTCCTTCTTCACTAGTACGCCCAATGTACGCTTTGTGTACGCCCAGCGTACTCGGCTAAGCCTAAAATGACAAAACTTCTGAAGGCCATAACTTCTTTGTTATAAATCCGTTTCCGACGATCTTTATATCCACGAAAAGGTAACAAGAAGCCCTACACTTCTATCAACTTTATTCCTCATGAAGCCCACTCGAACTCAGATCCAAAATTCTTGAAAAGCCAGCACCAACGCCTTTAACAATACATTTGGGCTCTAAAGCACAAACCGAACTATTTTATCACACAACCTACCTTACCCATATCCCAAAAAAGGCCTAAACATTTCTCCTTCAAAGCCTAAAAACCTTCTCATACTCAGATTAAGGCCCACAGGCCTTAAATGATAAGACAATCTGGAACAGGATGTTACAGTTCTCCCCCACTTAAATTAGATTTCGTCCTCGAAATCGTTCTTTTTCTTTGCATAGATCGAAACAAATAACCCGAGAAGCACAACTGGAAAATATCTTAACATTCAATGATCCTTCTCCCAAGACATCCGAATCCAAATAGAAATTCCCAAGCCGAAGAACGAAAGACCCCTTTTTCAGTGGAGGTACCTACTCTAACTCTCCATAACTAGAAACTATAGTGGTATGTCTCCCCGACAGACCGCCCATGCAGAATATCACCCATCGCTCATCGAATAACAGACTCAGATAAAACACTCCCAACTCTGAGTACCAGGTCAGCTCCCGACCCAACGGTTGAACCTCCAAGGGCTATCCCTTGCACACCTAATAAAATGACTTTACAACCCTCCTGTTCATAATAGCTATCTTAGCTCATCGCGACACACAAGTCACGTAGTTCGCTTTACCCCAAGCGAATACTACAACTTATCTGAAATCGTCTCACCTTCGACCTCTGTCGTCTAGCAACCACTGATTCCATGCGTTTCGCGGTTCTTCCCATATCGACGAACTAAATCACTCTGGTCTAATACATATAATGGAGAACAATACGTCTAAAAATACACCCAGCTACGAATCTGAAACCTCATCTTGCCTACTAAACACACGAACGAATCTATACTCAAGCTCGAGAGTCGGATTCAACAACAGAATCAGAACCACTCTGTTCCAATCTAGTACTCAACTCATGACCCAATATTCGCAATCCATGCGTACACCACTTCTCCAATTCCCTCCGGTTGCGATAACCACGACTCAAATCAGAATATAACAACCACTATAAAACACCCTTTAGGATTTCTATTGTATTTCATGCCTTTATATAATACAACCACTATAAAAAAATATAAACAAAGGACCCCTATACTATGAGAATACATAAACAATACAAATAGACAAATATATTTTTTTAACTCCTCATTAGTTTGAGCGGAAGGTTCACATATGTCTAAAATGTTTCTAAAATGAAGAATTAGCTGTGTGGGAAGTCATTTGGTAAAAATGTCAATAACCTGGTGAGCAGATGGAACATGTAAAACATGATCCCGACCAATCGAAACACATTCCCTAACAACGTATAAGTCTATTTCCTATTATTTGTTTCTTTGGTGATAAACCAGATTAGACGCTAGGTATATAGCACTCACACTGTCACATAACACAATAATAGTTTGATTTAAGGAGAAAGAGAGTTTAAGAAGAAGATTATGAAGCTATGAAGCACTAATAAAAACATTTGCTATTGCATATACTCCACTTTGACACTAGACTTAGACATGACGTGTTAATGTTTGGAGGACCAAGAGATGGGATTATCAAAAAGATAGTCTTCAAACCTAGAGGTAGATCGGTGTGTTTGAGGATACCCATCCCAGTCAGCATCAAAATAAAAAACCAAACGATCAACATGAGACAGATGAGGAAAAAATTCATGATTAAGAGTTCCCTTGAGATAACATAGGATACATTTTGGAGCAAGAAAATATGGTTCATGAGGGCCATGCATGAAGAGACAAACTTGTTGAACAACATAAGAAATATATGGATGGTTGAATTTCAGATATTGTAAGGCTCCAACAAGACTTTCATAAAGAGTCAGGTCGTTAGCCGATTTACCAAAAGGGGGAGAGTTTTGGTCTGGTGTCCTTCAGAGTGCTACTAAGATTACAAGAGGACAAATTGGCCTATGATAGAATCTCCTTAGCAAACACAATCAAAGAAATGAATATACCATGAATGACACAAGTAGAAGTAATGTCAATAAAGAAAGATGGAGGGCCTAGATCCGTCATATAGAACTTTGAAGATAGACAAGTAATGACTTGCTGAATCAAATAAGAATTGAAGGCCATGAAAATTATTTCATTAACATATAAGAGAATATCTATGGGGTCTAAATGATTATGGTACCAGGCATGAGGAGATTGTTTGAGTTCATAGAAGGCGTTTCACAAGCGAGAAACATATTCATGATGATTATGGTCAACATACCTAGGATTTTGTTTCATGTAAACCTCTTTGGTAGGATTGTGATGCAAGAAAGTATTCTTAACATCAAGTTGAGGATGGGCCATCGATGAGAAGATAGAAATGTTAAGAACAATACAGATGGATGCGGGTTTGAAAACCAGGCTAAATTTGTTGTAAAAGTTCAATCCCAGTGATTGAGATCAACCCTACGCAAGAAGACGTCCTTAGTACTGATCGAGTTTTCCGTGAGAGTTAAACTTGTAGTCATATAGCCAACGACAACCAAATATGTTAGTAGAACACATCACATTATCCATGGAAAGTTTATAATTAGGATCACATAGGTCTTGAGGCGTGGATATGGGAATAGGAGAGACGTCAGTAGTGGCAGAGAGGATCATAAGATTGTAGGGTTTTAAGGAACTTTTTCTAGCACGACTAACCACAGGATGACCAGTAGTCCTAGGAGGTGAGGAGAAGAAGAGTCGCTCGAAGGAAAAGATCCTGCAGAAGTCGAACCTAAAGCACTAAAAGGAGGGGATTGGGGAGGGGTAGAGACATTAGTAGATGTAGTGATGGTTAAGGAGGGAGAAATGAGAGAATAATTGATTTCATGGGGAGACACACGAGAATCATAATCAGAGGAAGATGGATGAGTGTGAAAATAAGAATATGGGAAATGATATTCATTTGAGACAACATGTCAGGAGATAATTGCACGCAGAGTGACGAGATCAAGAAACTTATGACCTTTGTGATTAGGATTAGGGACTAAATATATACATACCGACGATCGAGGAATGAGTTGATATGGGGTGTTTGAGGTAATGTTTGGGTAGCAAAGGCACTTAAAATACCGAGGGGATCATAAGTAGGAAAGAAAACAAATAAAACTTCAAGGGGTGTTGTGTATGTCAAAGTCCTAGTAGGAGCAAATTCAGGGTGTGAACGGAAGTGAGTAGAGATTCAAGCTAAAATTTAATGGGTAAGTACACTTGAAAGAGGAAATTGTGCATGCCATTATTAATTGCGTGAATGGATCGTGCGACTTTGCCATTTTCTTGATATGTATATGGACAAGAGAAGCGAATAATAATTCCATTAGATTGAAGATAAAAGAGGAGATGATGGTTGTTGAATTCATGTCTATTATCACACTGAAGAGACTGAATGTCAGTTTTAAATTGTTTTTTTAACATAAATATGAAAATTCAAAAAAACAAAGTAAACTTTGGATTTAGCACGTAGCGGAAACACCCACAAGAAATGAGAAAATTCATTAAGAAATAAGATGTAATATTTAAAACCACTCGTGCTTGTAACATGGTCATGCCATAAGTCAAAGTGAATAAGTTCAAACACACGAGAAGTTTTAGTAGTGGATAAAGAAAAAGCTAAACGAAAATGTTTTTGTAGTTTGACAAGCATGACAAATTGGTAATTTATTTGACGACCTAGAAACAAAATTACGAGAATGCAAAAAATTTAAAACAGATGAGTCGGAATGACCAAGACACCAGTGCCATGTGGGAAGAGTCGTGGGAACAAGGGTTTGAGCAGATAGCGAGGAGTCGAAGGCCGAATAAATGGGTAAAGATAACCAATACATTTGCAATGCTAAAGAAGCTTTCCCAAATTAAGACCCTTCATAGAAAATCAAAGAGGTCAAATGTTATGGAGACAAAGTTATCATGAGTTAATATACAAAAATAAACAAAATTTTTGACCATACGATTTGAAACGAGAATATTATTTAAGACAAAATTGGATTGAGCAGAAGGGAGAGAGAAATGACCAATGTAAGTAACGGTAATAATAATACCGTTAACAACCATAATAGGCTTAGAATTACATAGTGTAAGGGAAGACATTATACCATGTTTAAAAGACATGTTAGAGCTCCACCTAGGTCTATGTAAATTTGGTTGTCTGGAAGCGGTTGAACCGACATGGCTTGGAAAGCAAAAGCTAAATCCATTGGTTTCTACAGAGCTTGAAGGACCATTGCATGTCCACAAAAAAGGAGTTTGATTGTTGGGGAGAAAATCGGAAGATAGGGATTGGGAAAAAGGAGACTGGTGCATGTCTTATAAATCCTTGATAGTGCAATTGTCATTTGAAATTATTTGTAATAGATTCGGGTGATAAGGGGAATAAAACCAAGAGTTGACCTGGGAATCTGGATTCCTAATCTTCATCATCTTTACTAGTGGGTTTTGATTTGCCATTAATATGACCAAGAACCTTAGCACCCTTACAAATATCCTGGAAAATCAGGTACCATAACTTGTACTTGGACCTGCTCATGGTTAGCTTGAAGGCGAATTGATTGTAAACATTTGTAAGCCCATATACTAGTTGTTGAGTAGTGGGAACCACAGATGAGGAGGTAGTAGGAATGGACATAATTTCTGAAAATAAAAACGCAAGTGAGAAAAAATTGAGACAAATGTTATAACACTTATCGTAGGCAGACAGATTGTAGCAAAGAATACGATACTATAAACCCTTGATGGAGACCGATTGGAACGGAGAGGGGTGTATAGGAGGGAGGCGACATGTATGTCAGGATCGACACAACTAAAAAAACAAGTCGGAGAGACTTGCAGTTGAAGAAACGAAAGCGCGATGGTTGCATGGAGGAGATCAACGGCTGACCGGAAGGCGATGTCGATAAAAAAAGAAGAGGAGGGATCGTATGTGTTAGAAGGGGTGAGGAGATATGCAGCTTGATACCATGTTTGATAGTGAAAATAGTCATTAGGGTTTCTATTGTATTCAATGTCTTTATATAATACAACCAATATAAAACTTATACACAAAGGACCACTGTATTATGAGAATATATACATAATACAAATAAACAAATAAATGTTCTAACATTAGCTCTTTGCTAATGTTGGTTCTTTTTGTTTTATAAAATCATTAAGTTGTTTAAAAATAAAGTCGCTATTGTGGTTAATACATCAAAAATCTCTAAAGTTGCAACATAGACAAACTTGCAAAGAACTATATGTCATATTTTGTTGGTACATAGCTTCCGCATCACATTACCTATGGGCTGAAATCGCTAACACTCAAATTTCTCATATTGTTTCCATTTCTCATGTTAAAATATCGATTAAATTAGCAAGTTCCATGGAAACTAAATAGCTATAGTATTAGCAACGAAAATTCATTACTAATGATAATGCGTACAAAGATAACAGCCATGTTATTAATGGACACCAATGATGTTTAAATAGCAATGCATCTTGGCAACAAATTAGTAACACTTCTTTTGTCATGGTTAACTAATGGAATTTTTTTATAGTGGCGAAACATCCCTTAGAAAATATGTCACTATACTCTGACAAATTTTATTTTATTTTATTATCAGACAATTTTGACGACTTAATGGCAAAAGTTGCATAGCTAACATTATAATACTCTTTTGTCAAACGGATATTATCCACCGATAACTTATCGCCTGAAAGAAAATTGCAACAAGTTAAAACCAGATTCGTGGATGCAAGTTTCTATTTAGGGCATATAATGCAATTGGGAAACAAGGTTAATTCGATGGTAAAATGGTGACTAGGATTTAATAAGTATGACATGGAGTGGTGTGATGTCATCCACAATATATTAAATTCATAAGAATTTAACGGATCAACACATCATTATTTTATTTATTATATAACTTTACATTAGTGTTTCTAAAATGCATTAAACTCAATAGAGTTCAACGAAATATATATTTAATAGTTAAAATGTTTACGTTTTAACGTTGAAGTGTTTAATGGTCATTGAATTCTATATCCATTGAAAGACAACATAACATCCCATAATGATAGAGTTTAATCCATTGAATGTCAATTAGACATGCGACATCATTCAATTCTTCCATTGAACTATGTATTGTGGATGATTATGAATAAATAGATGTTAATTTAATGAGTTTTGTGTATTAAAAATAACTTGTATATCATGTATTTAATGGTGGATGTAGAATATAATATTAGTGTCTTACGAATAAATCATAAGAGTAAACTCATGTAATTCCAATTATGAAAATTGGAAGTATACAAATATTACATACAAACTAAAAAAGAAATGGAAATATGCGCGTGACCAATAAAAATGAATTTTAAAAAAGAACAATGAAATTTTTTGACTAAGAGTTTTAATCACCGTTCATCCCCGTCCCATTCAGGCTTCATTTTAGGACCGGTAGGTCCATCCTCGCTGAAAAATTCCGTCGGAATAATATCCACCAAACTCTCGATCGCCGATCCCACAATTCCTGTCAATGAGCTCTCCAATTTTTCGATCTCAGTCCCAATCTCATACGTTATTTTTGGACCCCATTTCCTCGCGTAGTTCACCCATGGTGGCTCGATTACATCACTGGTGTACTCAGCTGCCATTATCAAATACTTGTCTTTTACGTCCAAAAACTTATCACTTTTTGCTGCATCATTTCTGATCCCAATCACATCAGTTCCTTGCATTACAACCCCGGGAGTAGGGTACGTTGCATGGCCATTCAACGAAGGATAAGCTGCAAATCTATTACTCATATCCAAGAACTCGAGTGATGGGGTATCGACCCATGTTCCTCCACTATGTTGAGCAAAATAAACACGATACAAAACTCCATCGAAGTTGCTAATCCGAAGGGTCACATGCTCCCAATCTCCTATATGCTCACCGATCCTTCCTAGAGGAATATCAACTAAACCAAGCTTCGCAGTGGAAGGACCATTAAAAGGGTAGAAAAGCCAAATCGCTAGATCAGTAAACGTGGCTCCGAGCATTGGTTTGACATGAATATAAGCCTCACCGTTTTGCAAATCACCTTTCTTGACTCTTTCTCTCTCGGTTTCATCAACAGGGAGGTCGAGCCAGTATGTGCCATCGTTTGAACCACCTTGCGGAAGATTAGAGCCGGTGGGTTCGACCAGAATTGGGTTTGATTCCTCTCTGGTGTGGTACAATTGAACCCCATTGGTGAAATACCATGTTGTTGAAGCAGGCAAGTAGGTTTCTTTAGGGTGAAAAAAGAATCTTGGAGAGTATTCTTGAATAAGGGCATTAATTTGTGCTACATTTGGCAAAAAAGAAGTTGACTTTTCGAAGTTATTGTTCTTCAAGCAAGAAAGAGACAATAAACTCGAATCGTCTCCATCTTTCACAATTATGAACGTACCTACCGAAACCCCTTGCGCTTGTCTCCCTCTAACTTTTGGCCTTAATCCATACACACTGACATCATCCGAACCCCATAACAATGCATCGGTTTCAGGTTCTTCAGTTAGATCAGCTCGAACACAACGGATTTTATCTAAGGAGGGTTTTTCCGGTGAGGTAGTAATAGCATACCCAACTGACTTGTAACCCTCCGGTGGTGTTGGTAGCCAAATGTAACATGAATCCTTACTACTCCAAACGAGAGTATAGTCGACCGGATTAACAAGGGTTCCGCCGGAGACATCTTTTCCGGCGAGAATCCAACCAAAAAGTGGGGTATCATTGGATTGACAGTAGCAACCAAGCAAGAAGAACCCATCTGGAATTGGTGATGGCTCAAAGACTGTGATGTCAGTGTCATTAGATCCAATCTGAGAAGTGGACCATATTCTCTTGAAAGATGTTACTTGACAAACTTCTAATCCTCCAAGATCAATTGTACCACTTGCAAAACTTTCACCTGATTTATTGAATGGAGAAAATTATACGAACCCACGATGGGGTACTTGAAATTAAAGACATGGTTAAACTTCGTGTTTATACGTAATTTAGTAAGATATCTAAATATCAATCAACTACGGTATAATTTAACACAATAATTAAGTGTTTTGGACAAAAACTATAGATGAAAAATAAGGAACACTACCTTGTGGCCAAGAAGGCAATGGAGAAGGAAACTTGAACCTCGTTTCAACTGGAAAGACTTCGGTTTCTTTTGAGGTAAAGCAAGACCCGAAGTTCCCCATTTTTGGGAGTATTGGTTGTGAGTTCTAAGCCAAACACTTATTATATATAGGTGTAAAACACACACAAACACGGCTCTAATATGCATTTTATTTTAATTTAGAATACTAAAAGTCCGAATCTTTTTACTAACCTTAAAAACGTTTTGTCCTGTCGATCAAACTCAACCCGCCCACATCAAACAACCCATGTCATTTTTAATAAATTGTTAAACTGTGGTAGAAACCTAGTAATGACTTTTTGAATTTTAAAGAGAAAAGGAAGGATAAAAAGGAAACTAAATTTAATATTCGGTAGATATCGACTGTTTATTATTAATTAATTTTTAAATTATAAATGTCTTGTGGTAGGGATATTGGTAGATGGATATAGTTATAGTCCTCCATCCACTCCACCAAATAATAATAAGAATATGAGAAAATTGCGAAAACTCTATATTTGTCAAAAAGTTGTACGTTTGATCTAAAAAATTTAGATTTATTATTTTTTTTTTTTGGTAATTTTATTACCTGTATTGCTATTTTTGTGTGGTTTCGGACTTTGGTCCATACCAAATAATTGTTTTGTCTTATTATTATTATTATTATATTGTATCTATATAAAATTATAAATATAAAATGAAACCCACGTCTACCCGGCTACCCCACTCTCACCTCCACCAAAATATATTTACCTTTTTTATCTATCAATCTAAATATCTACATTTCTTTATCTATCTTTGTATCTATCTATCTGTCTGTCTATTTATCTCTAGATTGAGAACCACAACAAAGACTTGGAAACCTTAGAGTTAAGTAGACACATAGTGGACCAACTTGAGTAATAAGAGAGAATACCACAATCTTCTCTTTCCTTTCCTTTACTTTCACCGAACAACTCCACTTTTCTCCAACATTGCCTCAACCCCGCATCAGATGTTTGTAAAGCGCACCGTCTCATTAGAATCTTAGACTCCTCCCTATAATTAATTGATGCTTTCTCCCATTACCTCCCACCGCTACTACCACTTCTCCTTTTTCCATTATCTTTGTTTTTTGTATGTTTAAAAGCCCTAAATCAATTATATCTTGAAACATAAGGCTACATACAGATGAAAACTTAGAATGGATCCCCAAATTCTCATACTAGTACAAAACTACACTATGGTGTCAGTTTTTGAAAACTTGATCTTCTCGATTTATATATTTCTCATCACTAAAGGTCATAAACTAAATCATATGATTGTTTCCATAATAGTTTATTGAAAACAAGTCATCATTGCACATCAGACTTCACACATTCACATGAGTTTTACATAAAAAAAAGTGACAATTTGTGTGGCGGGCTAACGGTGGGCAAATGTCCTCTTTACTAACGAGTTTTGTTATTTTATATGTTCCTATACCTTGTATCGGTAATTAAGCGAGACATATGGTGTTGAAGTTTCATTTTAAGTGGTTAAATCTTATATTGGAGTTTCTAACATAAAAAAACTTGTAACAAGTCGTGTAAATGGCCGAAAACGGTGGCCAAATGTCATCTATTCTAACCAGTTTTTATTTGATATATATCTTAATCGGCTAAATGAAATCCAACTATCCATGTCCAGTAAATTGGTCCAACCTATCCGAGTAAAATAAATTTGTTCAATCGATTTTTTAACATATATGTCACACTGGTTTAGCCTGATTTTTTATGAAACCCTCAGTTTCGATCCGGTCTAAAAATTAACATAACACTGGTTGTTGGTTGAACCGCTCTCATCCTCGATTCCTGGTTCGAACCCGTTTTAAAAACATTGGACATAACATCATAATTTTTCACTATATGTTGTAAAATATCAGCGACTACCCCCATTAGGGTGACTTGAAAGAGTCATTCACCACTTTTTAATTAAAAATATATAAAAGCTACATGAGTTTTGGTGATCTAGGCCGGAAGAATTATCCATGCTCACAAAGGCTCGACACTTTTTAAAATCAAATACACCCACATGTATATATTCACTAGTGGGATTAAAAAAATTCTGTAATTAAGTTTTGAACTGTGAGGTTCCGCAACTCTTGTTCCATCTTCTGAATTTCATCTCTAGGACAGTATTCTACCAACATCATTTCCTTAAGCTCTTCCCAGGGCATCGCGTTCGCCATCGGGAGTGTCATCACCTCTACGTGGCCATTCCACCAGGAGGGAGCTTGATCAATGAAGATGCAGGTTGTGAACTTGACCTTACACTCATTTGGACACCCGCAGATTTCAAAAACAGATTCCACTTTCTCGATCCATCGCTTCAGGGCTATTACGCCTCCTGTCCCATTAAAGGTTCGAGGTTTGGCGTTGGTGAAGTCCTTATAGGTGCATGTTCGTGCGGCTCCATGGTTTATTCCTTGATTTGTGCTTCCGGTTCCCCGTCTGTTTCCTTCTCCGTTGTTTCCATTGTGAATTTGCGCAAGCGTTGCAGTGACCACAGCGGACACTGCTGCCTGGAATGCAGCCGAGTTTATTTCCGGCGGGGTTGGTGTTGCGTTGTTTCCATGGTTGGGCCTTTGAGGCATCTTTTTGTCATAGAATGAAAAGATGTTGAGTGCCTATTGTTTTTCGAGTTCGAAATCCCCTAGACTAGGCCTATAGTGTGTGTGTGTATTTAAGTAATTTCATGCATTAATGAAAAACAAGAAAGTAAAACACAAAGAAGATGACAACATCATGATAAAACATAAAGAATTTTCATTAATACTAATTGTTTTGATACATGAAAATTTGCCAAAAGGCATACAGTACACAGGGAAATATAAAATTCGGCAGCACGACGACCCTATGAGTAGTGTGATCACCTAAACATAGAGTTGATAGTACATAGCATAGTACACCTAAGAGAAACCTAATTCTAATAAGATATACTACTAATCTCTATCATACTGAGAAGTGCCTAATGGGGGTAGCGAAATCATATCCCAAAATGTTGTGCCAAAAACTAAGCCATCTCGGTCATCTCTCCGATGACCTCATCCCTTTCCTGCTCATCTTGCATGGCTCGTGCCTCCATAGCAAATAGTTGCTGCCGAAGTGTCGCAACCTCTGCTTCTAGAGAACGATCCTCACCAACGGGATCCCCTGGTGGAGCAGGGTCGTCCTGGTGTGCCTCATCGGGTAGGTGGTTCGACGGAGGCTTCATTTGTGTCCCCATCCTCCTCCATGTCTTCGTCAATCCTATTAAACTCATAGTCTGTATCGGTGTACTCGTCGGGCCCAATGCCAAGGGCTCCCCCTTGTTCTTCCTCGGGATTCTCCTCAAGCATCCCATGAGCCACTCGGGCTTGATAAAAACGGACTCCTTGCTGAGCGTCGTCCATGGTGACTGCATGAGTGTGAAGGAATAAGTCAAATTTTGATTATTCCTATAGTATATTTTAATTATTTAAGTTTGGGTTCCCTAGAGTTGTTGGAGAGTGAGGTATGCTTTTGGATTCATTTCCTGCTATGATTACTCCCAAACATATGTTGGTCATATTCTGAATAAATATAGTGGATCATGATATATTTATCCCTAATAGGACTACATAACTGCCCAGGTTTAATCATAGTGTTCAATATCCTCCAGAAGCTTTTATTAAATATTGTTAGGTTATTATCCTGATATGCGCACATAAGTATGAAATTTTTGTTTTGTTCAGAGTTATTTAGTCCCCTTGTGTTTATAGTTGCATATCATGTATGGTTAGATATGCTAGTTCACTATAAACATTGCTCTGATACCAACCTGTCACACCCTCGAACCAGACGGTTTGGAAACGTCCGGGGGCTTGTGTGACTAATAATTGAATTATCATCACAATGAATATACATGAAACATAACACATTCATCACCAACATTACATATTACAACCGACATTGTTCACATCAAGTACATTGTTAAAGATTACATAAATACCAAGTGTTAATAGTACGATAGGTGACGTTACACAAAATAAATCCATACACACTTGAAAATCATCCTGCTTAACGATTACCTGAGAATACAAGTTATTTTGAAAACGGTCAAGATATATAATGTTGGTGAGTTCATAATTATGTTTGAATAAAAGTCTTTGTATTTTTAGTAAAAACCCATAAAATTTGACATTTTCTGTAAATTGTTTGAAAATGATGTGAAAATCAAGTATAAATGCATGTGTGAGTTTCATAGCAGTAACATGTATGATTACAGTTTAAATTTCTTTGTATTGTACGTAATTATAATTGAATAATGGTATTCCCCCATAAAATTCGATATTTTCTGATTTATAATAATGTCGAGGTTCTTGTATCATTAGTTAAGTTATTTTGTATTAACACAATAGAAGGGTTAATCTCCGAAATGTTGAATTGGTATTGGATCTCTATATGAGCCGTTATAACCATGCATCATAATGACTAGATTGCATGTCTTGGCGTTTTCCAAATGCCGATATTTGCTCAAGGTTTTGTCGCCCTAGACTGGCCTTGTCTAGCTGTAGCGAACAGCTAAGGTGTGGAGGGTCATCCTGTATAGATCTATACACAAACTCCCACTCTCCCTCCAGGATACTCTGGTTATAACTACAGGCTACGATTGTACACTCAGAGGTGCCAACCAACAAGTCTCACTAGATTCTCAACCTTTCATGTTTGTTATGTTTTTCACCATTATTAATGTTTAGGTGAATGTTGTATGTTTTCAAATCCAAAGGTATGTATATAAGTATACGAAGTTAAATAATTACGTAAAGGTATAGCTACGATCTACTAACATGTGAATTTCAGTCCAAGCCCAATTAGCATGTAAGTGGACCACAAAGGTCCAATAGCATGTAAGAGGGTAATATAGGCCCAATAGGCATTTAAGTGGACCACCAAGGCCCAACAAACATGTGACCCATAGCTCAGGCCCAAATTAACATGTAAATGGGTCGCAAGGCCCAATAAACATGTCATGGAAAATATTGCGCACAATATACACTTGAATAGGCCCTTAAGGCCCATTGGCCATGTAATGTGAATATTAGGCCCAATAAAAATTGTTATCAATATATTTCGTCCATTCGTTATTATTTCGTTATTTGCTTTAGCTCGATGTTTACCAATTGGATATAAAAAGTTCTTTTTTTGTAAAAACGACGTTCTTGGCTAATAAGCCTCAAATTTTCAATTAAGGCCCAAAGTCTTGTAAAAATCACACTTTAGTCCATAATTTATAAAAATTTGTAATTTCGCCCCAAATGTTTAGAAATTTACGGATCTAGTCCAAAAGTTTATATTTTGACATTTATGGCCTAGTTGCGCAGAATATTTAATTTTCAGCCCCTTGTTTGTAAAAGTGACACTTTCGGCCCAATTGTTATAAAAGCTACATTTTTGGTCCAAGTTAGAAATAAATGATATTTTCACCCCAAAATTTGGTTTATTTATATTTATGACTTAAAGTTTGGTCAAATAACATTTTTAATCCCTAAACTTTCATTTTTTTGCAAATTTGGGCCCAAAACCGTGAGGCCCAAATATTAAGCCCATTAAGCTAAAATTTACATTTTTGGCCCTTTGGAAATCATGTTTATCCTAAAAATCCCTTTTTAGAGAAGTAGGACCTATTTGATCCTTTAAAAACCATAAATGTCACTTTTTGCCCTTATCTTTTGTTTTCATGACAATTTTGACCCTTAACAAGGTTTTTACTTTAAATTTTTATATCTTAAACATATAAACATTTTTAACTTGATAATATGATGTATAAGGTGTCTTAGTTCATGGATCTTTACTTAATGTTACTTAAGATGTCGACATTTGTTAAGATCTAACACATTTTTACAAAATAAACTAAGAAATCACACAAGGCATGCATATAACACAAAGATCTACACATTTTACTTGTATTCTCCCCCAAAAATCATGTAAAAAACGAAAACAAGGGGGTATGAACTCAGCTTTGCTTTGATGTTTCGGTTTTGAAGAAGAGATGAAGAGATTTTGGTCCTAGCAAGCTTCCTTGAGTGGATCTCGAACTTAGGAGGTTTCAAGAAAATGATGATTTTTGGTGGAAATCTTCTTGAACTATGCTAGATCTTCGAAAATTTGAGAGGAAAGGAAGGAGTGTTCTTGTGTGTTTTTGAGAGAGTTTGATGTGTGTGTGTGCTTACCTTCGGCCGAGAGGAAGAAAAAGACAGAGGAAAGAGAGATTAAGATGTGATAGGTGCATAGATGTATAGGATTGGGTATTTGTTTAAAGGGTAATTTGCATGTATTACCTCCATGTTAGTGAGGTGGAATGGCTTGGATAATTAGCCATTTCTCCCTTCTTCTTTTTTTTACTTGGGCCGAAAATGGGCTAAAGAGAAGGGAGGTAGATTAGCTTGGCCCATTTCTAGCCTTGGTTCGAAATTATGAGGCCCAATAATTACCTTTTGGCCCATTGGGCCTTTAGGGTAGTTCACGTCCCAAAATGGCATAAAAGAATAGATTTATGGCTTACTAGGGTTAATTGTATTAGTTATGACCCAATAAGTCCCATCAAGAGTAAACCAATTTATTTTGGACCCAAAGTGGCCCAAAATGCTAGGTTTAATGGAAGTGGGTCCAATTAGAACCCATTTAAGGGTCCTAAGCCCAAAATATTTAATTGGAAGCTCATTGGTCCATTAGGCCCAATATGGAAATCCTGTTCCAATATGGACTTAAACCGGGAATCTTAGGGTTTTTAGACTCTTTGTTGAACATGAGAGGAGAATTTAAATGTGCACTGAGTGATATTTACTTTGAGTTTATGTTTTACAATAGTTGAATGATTACACGAGAATAGAATTTCCTATCAAAAATGTTAGTTGTGACATGTGGTGTTTAAAGTGGGCTTTCCAAATAGTATACTTTGTATACCAAACGGACTCTACCTCCGATATGATCCTACCTGGTTGTTCCTTACTTGATAGATCATGAAGTAGACTTTGAGTTAATGATGAATCTATACTAATAATTAGTCACGATGAATATTAGACTAAAATCTAGTAGTAATGATACTATGTTTCAACGAAAGAAAATAAATTAATAGAAGCGAAGCGCTGTCTAAGTTTGGAATCACCACCTTAACAAGTGAGTGCATAGTTACTTTCATCGTACACATAGATATGAAGTATTTTATATGAATTACATGCTATGTGTGCATATTGTCTGAATACTTGTTGTCTATGTTGGATGAACATTTTTATACATATTTTAAATGATTTAAACTGTATATGTACTTTATATCTTCAAAATATGTTGCGTAAAACATGGGTAGATGAAATGGACTATGTGCGATAAAATTATGAGAGGCCTCAACGTTTTAAGATGATCAAGTCATTTAGCGGAGCATAGATGACAACCACAGACTATTCTAGACAATCCGGTGGAACGCTAGCAGGCTCTCAACATATAGGTGTTTATTTGAACTTAGTGTTCACCAGCAGTACTCCATCCCCCACATGGTTGCCTTATTTGACATAAATTGATGAGGAACCCCTCGAAGCAGTGTTGTCACCCAGATGAAAGTCCTTAAACTAGATCCCTTGTGTTAGATGATTTAGGGACGTAAAGTCAGGATAACGGGAATGGTTAATTGGGTTTGTTTGGTTGATAAAGTTAATAAACTTATTTATTGTGGGTTGAAAACCCTATGTGCTCACTAGGCTCCACTTAGTTTCTTGTATTACAGGTAGTGGCACACAAGCATATATATGATGTTGGGATGAGGGATTACGGATTATAGGTCTGTAAATATGAAACAATGTAGTAAGGCTTATATTTTAATGTTTATGCTTTTGATCTGTATCGAACATGACATCCCAAGGTTTTTAATGAAATACATTTCTTCGGAAATGGTTTGATAAATATTTATCATATTTTATTTTAGGAACAAATTCCGCAACACTTTTCTTTAAACTGTTACTCTGATTTTTAAGCAAAGCATAAACAAAATCCGTCTTTTCTGGCCGTGAAAATGGGGATGTCACAGTTAGTATGTCAACTACATACAAGGCTAGGAATGTTACTATGCTCCCACTAGCTTTTTAGAAAAATAAAAGAGTCTTATTGGTTTATAAACAAGTCACACTATGTAATAATATTATATGAAAGAAGATTCTTACTTTGATATGTTAGCTTAAATATGAGAACATTTTCATTCATGTATATTTTCTTCCTTGAAAACTCACTTACTCTTTAAAGTCAAGCTATACCGAGGAATATTAATCAAGCCCATACTTGATAATCATACATGAATGCATCTTGTTGAGAGAAAAACTTAGAGACACACTTGAACAAACGTTAGAGCAAGTATATTGCGGAATAGTTAATCTCGAAGGATCTAAAAGCTAAACAATAATACTTATAGTTAGATGTTAGAGAGTTGGTTGTAGAAAAGTAAAGAAATGTAAATGACAACCATTGTTATATCAAGTATACACTTAAGCTGATTCATAACGAGGAATGCATTCAAACCAAGCTAATAAGTGAGATCAAGCTTAGTGATTAAGTCACAAAAGACTTGCTCCGAAGAGAGGTTGTAATCGATTATGAAAGTAAGAAGAGTGAGTAAGAGAGATAGAAAAGATAACTTCAGAGATGTGTATTAGAATTAGATACAATCTTTTTGTTTACAAGAAAATGAGCTCTATTTATAGACACACACAAAGATCACTAGATTACATCTCTAAGAGTAGCCATGCAAGGCATAGTGGACAATAGAGTGTATTACAAAAAGACAAAGTAAAGTAATCTAGTAAAGACTGTAGTAGATAGAAACTGCGGTTGGTGACCACTGATGAAGAGACTTGACTGCGGGGGTTTGTTGGTTGCGGTAGCTGAAGTTCAAGAGGGTCACTTTTTATGTTTCAACACATCTCAATGTTTTTTATTTGTTTCTGATCAACTATTGAGAAGATTCAACAACAGTTTAAAAACTTGATTGTTCCAAACTATGATGTATTTAGCTTATGGTTCTTTAGCTCTTAAAGTTCCATATTGCTCGCCCTTACAAAAATAACTTTCTAATCACTTGTCTTATGGAATGAAAATTAGTGGAATTAGTAGAGACTTCATCCTAAACAATCATTTAGGCTAGTCTACATAAATGCAATTTGTAGATGCTCAAGTAGTTAAGTTTGTTGTTTAACATAAGCTCAATAACTCCATACCTTTTAGATAAGGACAAACCATTACATCCTTAGTCTAATGAAAGTATTTAATCCACTTGTTTGGTTGGAATATATATATATATATATATATATATATATATATATATATATATATATATATATATTCAATATATTTTTGTTGCAGTGCGCATAATTCTAAAAATTTTATAAAGTAAATAATTATTTTAATAAACATCATAAAATAGATTGAAAGGTCTATTTTTATCCTCTTCAAAAATTTGTACCATCGACATTCAACCAGTGGCCAGGTAACCCTCTCCCACTAGAGAATATAAAAGCTACCTTGAATATCAAAAGATAGATCAAAGTGACCAGTTGATCCTGTGGCACAAGAACCATAATAATGACAAGTGAGTGTTTTGATGAAATGAGTTGTGAATGAATTCCACAAATCCTAAGATGTTCCAATAAGACTTGGTTTTAGAAAACTCATTTTCTTTATCACAAGGAAAGGTTAATGATAATCTTTTAAGTCTAATCTAAATCTTCACAATGAAACAATTTGAGCCAATCTAAGGTTTCATTAATATAGAGTAAAAGTCGTCGGTAAAGTTTATTAAACATCTATCACCAAATCTATTCATGTATTGAAAGGATTACATACATCACTTATGTATAATTGTTTTTCAATCCTTTTGTTCATTAACTACTAATAGATAAAGACACTTATGAATCATCTTCCAATATAAATAGGACTCACATATATCAAATGAATCAAGCACATATGCCTTAAAATTTCCATCCTTTTGAAGCTAGTATATTTGTTTCATATTTATATAGTCATGATGATTGTGACATAGACAATTTTCAATCGATATATCATTTGCTTATTTAGGTGTTACAATCAAAACTATCAATTTAACGAATGATTATAGATTTACTTCATAAATGAAGTTATGAGAAAAAAATTTTAACACATAATACATCGTTTCACAACATGAATGTGAACATTCATTAAACGATAAGTAAATCTAGATTTTTTCATAAATCACAATTGTTACATGTCCCTATAATAATATGTACAAAACATCTATCGTTTAAATAAATACTATAACATCACTTGTTATATCTTCAACATGAAATATCATTCGTTTGTAATCAGCTGATTATTTCTTCCAATCATCCACACATAATATCAATTATTAGTGTCACCTACAGTATAACATACTCAAGTGATTGATGGAAAAACAAATAGTTCTATCATATAGATATCTGAAGTCTTGTCTAAGTCAAACGTATTCATCTCGATGAGATTAGAAGTCAATTTTTCTTTTAGTGTCCAGTTTCTTCCACAATAGAAATAACACTAATCATTTGGTCCTTTCTTGCTTCTGGGTTTTTGTTGTACTTCCCTTAATAGAACTATAAGTCTATTTGAGTACACAATCTCTTAGACTTCCTTTTATTCAATGCTTAAACCAACTGGTGCACTTTCTAGTGTTCTGATATAATATCTGCTTTGCTTGATGAGACATCTGACATGTTTCATAATTATACATGACTTTTCCATGTCAAGGTTAATTACTCTAGTATGATGTGCGGCACATCAATATTATCACAATGATCCTTTCATCAAAGTATCATGATCAGACTGACTGGCTTGCAAAGGTTATTCAAGTATGGGCTCTTTCGTTATATGTAATTTCTATTTATCGTTAAGGTGGAACCTCAAGATATTATACCAGTTATAGAGACTATAACCATCAAAAGTTATTGTCTCTGGAAACTCAACAAGAGAGAGGTTTTGCAAGGCATAAGAGTATTAACGGTTATTAACAAAACTTAACATAGTTTCATTTAGTATTTTCAATATTTAATATTTAAAAATTAATAACTTTTTATGTTTCTTAAAACATTAATTTAATTAAGTCTAGGATCCAAGTAATGGAAAAATTAAATGGTTAGGTGACCATTATCCTATAAACTTAATCAAACTCGGTAGACAGCGATTACCAATTTCATACAGTTTGTAACACCTAGATTATGGGATCCTAAACAACTATTGCTTAAATTGGCATGTTTATCCTATCTATGCCTCAAACCTCTCATGCTTAGGTAACCTTTATCACACAAGATTCTGATGAAGTCATCCTGCTTGAAACAACCTGTAGCATTGTAACTAACCAGTGACAAGGTAACCCTTTAGAACCCAGAAACTAAGAAACTACCTCAAACATCATAATTCAATCCTAATAACCAGGTGACCCTTTAACACTAAGACCATATAATGAGGGCTCTTCAAAAGGACGACAATGACTTAAATTTTTAGAAAAACGTTTTATATATGTTTTACAATTATAGTTTATAAAAAATATGGTCTAATGAATGTTGCATGCATACAATCATTCATGTACCCTTTTGTAAAATTCATATCACTTGTTATGAGGTTTTTCAGGTGCCAAATAAAACTTTATTTTGTTTGCCATTAGTCGCGATCAATTATAAACTCAAGTCTGGTATTTTAAAGTTTGGTCGGAGATCGGTTTTAGGAACCGGTAATAGTCTTAATAAAATTTCATTTTATATCTAATAATTAGACTTTTGGATGAGTTATAAAATCACTATTTTAAATCTCCTTTTAACAATCAAAATCTTATGACTTCAGAAGTTGTAAAATAAACTCCTTTTATTTTATAAACTCAATGTTATGCATCTTATGATAAAAGTCATATTTTGATAAACCAAAACTTGGATGATGATAATTATGTTTTAAATCTCATTTGGTATGAATAAAACATAATATCAACATGTCTTGTTATGTTTAAAATACCAGCATCATATATTAAGTTTCAACGGAAAAATAATAACTAGTTTTATTATTTGTCGTTATAACGCTATAAACCGATTTTAGTCATTTTAATAAAAAAAACTCACTTATTTATTATAAAGACATATATTTTATATAATGTTTAAACATCCTTTAAACCATTTCAAGTATAAAGTTGGTTATTTATAAGTTTTACAATAAAAATATTTTTAATCAAAAAATGATTTTTAGCCAGTAAAAATGTTTTTATAAATATTCATTTATAAACATTTTATGTTAACCTTTAAATATTATTTACTCAAACTCCAAATGATATTATTTTATGCTAAAATTTTGTTTGACACATAAAACTCATTTTCATACACAACATTAAATCTAATAACATAAAATAAACATCACAATCATGCATTTTAATGCATATAAACCAAGTCATGTCCATAACAAGAATTATTAAGCCTTTCCTAAAGGACTTAAGAGACACTTCATAAGGCCTTCAAGCTCCCAATTTCCAAGTCAACTCTTGCTTGCAAAATGACTTCAAATCTCCGTGTTGTGAAAATTGCAACACTTGAACCATTAAGACTATAATTACGCCCAAAACCAAAAGTTGAATCTGATAGTTGGGATTATGGTCTTAAATTGTTAAGTCATCTTCAAGGAGGTCATATCTTCATATTGTTACATTTAAAAAGAAATACAACTAGTCTGACTAATTTATTATAACAAATCAACAAATGAAAAAAATACATATGTACTTATTACATCTTATGAATAAATAAATATCAACGAAACACAACACAAAGGTTCAAATGACTTGTTTTTACACAACAACATATCAAATATTATAACAAAAAATTCTTTATTTCATCTAAGGCAATTTTTATATAACCAAAATGCACGAAAATTGGTTATATATAAAAATAAACAATTTTAACAAAGAAGTTGTCAAAGAAGACGAATATGGATTTTTCTTAACCAAAAGAAATTCATGATTGTTTTTCAAAAACCAAAGATTATAAAAAATAAAAAATCATTCTAACATATAAAAGATGGCTCTGATACCATTGATGGGTTTTGATACAAACTATAAGTTAGTTTTTCATAAAAACCGGCAACGGAAGTCTTGAAAAATAACAAGTTTATTTATAGTTTGTAAAAAAAAAAGCCATCTTTAAATGAAATGAAACAACCAAAGAGTTTTTAGAATAAAAAACTTTGAAGCCTTTAAACCCACTTGGTATGATAGTTCTTTCTTGAATTCTTGGGTGTATTAAGCCTTTAAGTGCTTAACTCAAATAAGAACTAAAGGAGACAACTCAAGAATGCGTTAATTACCAAAGTAAAATACCAAATGTCAAGGAGATGAAACTCTTTCTTACTTATGGTTTTTAGGTGAAGAAAAGAAGAAGAAGAGAGTGTTTTTTTTAGCAAAAATGCAAGCCTCATGCATCTCATATATAGTCCATACAAAATAAGGCCTAACCGTTAAAATACTCCAAAGTAATGGCTGGTATATGGAGCATGCAAGACAAGGCATGGGGGTTGACAACCAACCCCCATATTTTTATACTTTTGGCCATACCTCTTGAATAGATAAGAATTCTTTATTTTTATAAACTCTATGTTTATAAATTATAAACTTTTTCTGTAGCACCCGGTTCCTGGTACGTAAATGTTATTTGAGTATTTCCTTTCTTTTAGCCTTGGACTCGGCGAGTCATAGGTCCGACTCGCCGAGTGGATGCGGGACCCGGGACACGTTTAAGTTGGTGACTCGGCGAGTCCATATCCTGGACTCGGCGAGTCACAGCTGTTGGATGAAACCCTAAGTTTCAGGGGTTTGCACCCTATTTAAAGGACTTATCAGCCCCAAGCCGGCCCCCATTGACCCTTAAAGCCCTGTATCTCTCGTTCTAAGCTATTCTTGAGAGTTTGAGGTTAGTGGGTGTGTTTTTTAAGGCTTTGAAAGAGGAAGGAAGTAGATCCAGAAGAAGGGAAGCCATCCAAGCATTATTTATGTTCTTCCAGCAGTTCCTTTGAGGTATAACCCGTTTTCCCCTTGATTCTATGCTTAAAACTTCATTTGGGTCCTTCTTGATCTAATCCCCAAGCTTGTATGTGCATTGTATGTTGTAATAAGGCGTTTGGCCTTTGGATCTAGGCAAGATTGAGCTCCAGGAGCTCAGATCTGTTAGCTTTTTGGCTCCATGTTGCTTGTTAGCCCTAGATCTACCCTTTTGAGACATTTTGAGCCCTAAAATCCATATTGGTGAATATCCACACGTAAAGTTGGAAACTTTACGTGTGATTCGTGCCCTAGAAGTCCAGATCTATGAATGGCATGGAATGGAATCGAGCAAATCGGTATATTTTAGGAGTGCATGGCAACGACTCGGCGAGTCGTTCATGTGACTCGGCGAGTCTGCTCGCGAGTCTTCGAGTTTGTCCCCTTTTCGTAGTGTCGAGTGAGCAGTGAGTCACAGGGTGTGACTCAGTGAGTCGGAAGCTTAACCCATCTATGGAGGTACTCGGCGAGTCAATGCCCTGACTCGGCGAGTTCAAGGCAATCTCCTTAGATCAAGAACAGACTCGACGAGTTGTTCATACAACTCGGCGAGTCTTAGCATGAGTGTTCTTCGGATGAAGATGAACTCGACGAGTTGTTCATACAACTCGGCGAGTAGGATGAAGGACTTGAATATTGGTCATGAAGGCGAACCCGTCGAGTCGTCGCCTAACTCGACGGGTAGGATCGGGATTCAGGGCAGTCGTTTGCGTAGGGACTCGGCGAGTTGGAAAGCCAACTCGGCGAGTCGAGGTCAACTGAAAGTTGACTCTGACTTTGACTTAGGGCAAGGTCAGGGGTAAAATGGTCATTTTACCCAAAGGTCAGTGAGCAGTGTTTGATTGAGTATATTGTGGGAATTGCAGCCGGAGGGTTTCCGGAGCAGCAGCAGCAGTAGTAGGTGATCAGTTCCCACACAGACCAGCAGCTATTTCGAGGTGAGTTTCCTTCCCAGTAGGAACGGGTCTAAGGCACCAAGGCCGACCCGTGTAGACGAGATGCTAGTACTAGAGTGTGGGCCGAGCCCGTATCTCTGTTGTAGTTAAGTACGATATATGTGTTAATATGATAGAACTGCTTATACTTGTTGTCTGCGTGATACTTGTATGTTATGGGTTAGTGGTTGAGTGTGGGCAGGGCCCGTATCTCTCCGAGGTCGGAGTGTGGGCTAGGCCCGTATCTCCCAGATAGCGAAGTGTGGGCAGGGCCCGTATCTTCACAAGTGTGGGCGAGGCCCGTATCTCCCGGCTAGCGAAGTGTGGGCAGGGCCCGTATCTTCCCGAGTGTGGGCAACGCCCGTAACTCCTAGCTGAATAATGGTTGTTATATGTTGCATGGTATGTGGTATTATGGGGGAACTTACTAAGCTTTGTGCTTACAGTTTTCAGTTTTGGTTTTAGGTACCTCCTCAGCTAGGGGAAAGGAGCCGGCGCGGTAGCGGCACGTCACGCACACACTCTCCGGTTTCCGCATTTACGAGCTTCACTGGGATTTGTACTCTGATATTTTAATTGAATGTATGAATTGGCTTTTAGACATGGTTCACTGGTGTGATATTTTGATCAGACAATGTTTTAGCCTTTTATATTTTCTAAAAGTAATGTTTTAAAACGAAATTTTTGGTCATGAAAAATTGGGTCGTTACAAGTTGGTATCAGAGCCCTGGTTTGAGGGATTCGGACACACCTTCGGGAGTGTCTGGACTCAAATCAAGGGATTAAAGGATTTTCTAAAAGAAAATGTTTTCTAAAATGGAGAAAAGAGTTTTGAAATAACGAAGTGTGTGATGTGCACGACCGGCCGAGCTCAAGTAAGTATTCCCCAAAGCACCCATACCGGTTTATGTTGTGTTTATCATCTTTCGTAGAACAGCATGCTAGAATAGGACTAAGGATCTAGGTGTGATGCCTTATGTGCCTGCTATTTGTGTTTTAGTTGTATGAAAAATTGCATGCTAGTTATCGGGTAGACAGTAAGTAGGATAGCCTGATTAGGTTATGCCTGATAGTATGAGCTTAGCACTTTATGCTAGCTTAGTTCCTGAAGGTGATAGAGTTAGTTGAGATTGTTACCCTTATCTGAATGCTGCTTGCTTCGTGCTTCGTGGGACTCTGAATAATGGGAGTTAGCCATTAGGCGAATGCGTCACGTCACGTGTGACCAGGGTTGAATAATCTTAGAGTGCCGGATTTGATTCTACTGCGCAGCTCTTGTTTGAGTCCAACCGTTGTAGGGACGAGTCGGATACTCGAAGGATTATTTGGGCCTCGTCACATGTGATGGTATTCGGGTAATGGCTAACTGGCAATACAAGGAGGCCTGTAGCAGCTGAGGACTGGTTAGAGTGGAACTAGAGATTTCCCTAGGGCAAGCCTAGGATAAGTATAACAGTGATCAGCAGTAGTGAAAGGGATCTGGTGGAGTCGAGGCAATCCTTGAAGAAGGTACGGATAGATGTGGAAGGTAGTATGGGCCCGTATTACTGAAAGCAGAGGATCTGTACCCGAACCAAGGATGGCCAAGATAAGACCAGGGAACTTGTAAGTAGATGTGATCCCTCAGGGAGTATCAGTATCACTAATGATTGTTGTGATGTATTGCAGAGTGGTGGTGCTTCGATCGAGGACGGTAGATGGCGGCTCAGGAGAGGGGTCAGGTTCGGGATCAGGTTCCGAGCCAATTGATGAGGGGCTACGCGAGTTCATCGCGTCAGAGATCACCAGGGGTATCCTTGAGTCGACTCCCATTATTTTTGGGTCGATCAAGGAAGGGATCATGGAGTTGATGGAGGATCGCCTTCGGGCATTCAGGAGTGATATGGCATCTAGCCAGTTAGGATCTCGCACGCTGTCCTTCAAGGACTTCAGGGGCAGCGGTGCGCCGGATTTCCATGGGGTGAAAGACCCCATTGTTGCCAGGCGATGGATTGCAGACATCGAGTCTGCCCAGTTGACTAGCTTCTGCCCCGAGGGGTCGAAGGTGAGGTATGCAACAGGATGTCTACGGGAACGAGCCTGGGATTGGTGGGAGTCAGTGGGTGACTCGTTGGGAGCCTCAGCTATCGAGGCTATGACCTGGTCGGACTTTGTGACCAGGTTCAGGGCAGAGTTCGCGCCGGCGGTCGAGCTTCAGCAGCTGGCCAGGGAGTTTCTTGACATGAGGCAGACGACGGAGACTGTGGCGGAGATCACCGCGAAGTTCAGGGAGAGGGCTTTGTTGGTGCCCCAGTATGCCGGTGACGAGGACATGAGGAGGACTCGTTACCATGATATGCTACGAGCTGACATCCGGGAGCATGTTAGCTTTTCGGCTTGCCCTACCCTGGACTCCATGATTGCCAGGGCAAGGGAGAGGGAGATAGATTTGGAGCACATCCGGAAACGGAAACTAGAGGAGGGTCAGGCAGGAGGGGCTTCGGGGAAGAAGCCCAAGGGATCAGATGGTAGGCCGAAAGGTCAGTCAGGACCGAGCCGCTGCGGGAAATGCGGCAGGACGCATGTGGGGGCATGTAGGATGGGTTCAGTAGGCTGCTACAAGTGCGGCAAGGCAGGGCACTTTAGCAGGGATTGTACTGCTCCAGTTTCGGCTATTCAGACATCGGAGTTGCTGTGTTTTCACTGCAATCAGAGGGGCCACAAGAAGGCCAATTGCCCCCAGTTGACAGTTTCAGCGCCAGTGAGGGCGCCAGCTCCAGCGACCCTGCGGATCACGGATGGTCGGCAGGGCAAGGCAGAGGCTCCAGTGGTGAGGAGCCGGGCATTTCAGCTGACTACCGAGGAGGCACGCGCCGCACCCGATGTGGTGACGGGTATGATTCTTTCCCTTTATCTTATTTTTATGATGTTATGTTATTGATATGTGCTCTGTATGCTTTAGGATCGTTCCATGTGAACGGCATCCCAGCTCAGGTATTGTTTGATTCGGGTGCATCCCGATCATTTGTTTCTCTTGCGCTTAGCAAGAGGTTTCATGAGACTTCAGGAGAGTTAGATTGTCCTTTAGAGGTAGAGATTGCTGATGATCGTTCGGTGCGAGCATCGATGGTGTTCCGAGATTGCGTTCTGCGGTTGTTCGAGGAGCGTTACTTGGTAGACTTGGTTCCCATACCGTTGCGTGGGAACAAGGTGATGATTGGCATGGATTGGTTGAGCCCTAATGGGGCGGTGATAGATTGCTCGCAGCAGCTAGTGCGGGTCAGGACCCCAAGTGGGGGAGAGTTAGTAATTCATGGAGAAAGGCCGCAGTGTGGACCCGCTGTATGTTCAGCAGCGAGGGCTAGGCGCTATCTCCAGCAGGGATGCGCAGGTTATGTCGCGTATGTGATGGATACCCGAGAGGCGGGTAATGCATCGATGAGCGAGGTTCCGGTGGTTCGGGACTTTGCAGACGTCTTCCCAGAGGAGCTTCCTGGGATACCTCCGGAGCGACAGGTGGAGTTCAGGATCGACCTTGTTCCTGGTGCGGCTCCGATAGCCAAGGCACCGTATCGGTTGGCTCCTCCCGAGATGCAGGAGTTGTCTACGCAGCTGCAGGAGCTGCTAGACAAGGGGTTCATTCGTCCGAGCAGTTCGCCCTGGGGAGCCCCGATTCTGTTTGTGAAGAAGAAGGACGGGTCGCATCGGATGTGTATAGATTATCGGGAGTTGAACAAGGTAACGGTGAAGAACCGTTACCCGCTTCCGAGGATTGATGACCTCTTTGACCAGCTTCGGGGCGCATCTTGGTTCTCCAAGATTGATTTGCGTTCGGGTTATCATTAGATGAGGGTCAGGGAGGAGGATATGCAGAAGACCGCGTTTCGGACGCGCTATGGCCATTATGAGTTCGTGGTGATGCCGTTTGGGCTCACCAATGCTCCTGCCGCGTTCATGGACCTCATGAACCGTGTATGCAGACCGATGCTGGACCGGTCTGTGATAGTCTTTATCGATGATATCTTGGTTTATTCCAAGACCCGGGAGGAACATGAGGAGCATCTGAGAGAGGTGTTAGAGACCCTGAGGAGGGAGAGCTTGTATGCCAAGTTCTCCAAGTGTGTGTTTTGGTTGCGCAAGGTGCAATTTCTGGGACACCTCGTCAACCAGAACGGGATTCTGGTCGATCCGGCCAAGGTCGAGGCCGTGATGAGATGGGAGGTTCCGAAGTCTCCATCTGAGATTCGGAGTTTCCTAGGATTGGCAGGCTACTATCGGAGATTTATCCAGGATTTCTCCAAGATAGCCGTGCCCCTGACGCAGCTGACGAAGAAAGTCGCGGTCTTTCGGTGGGGACCCGAGCAGCAGGCTGCATTTGAGACGCTGAGACAGAGATTGTGTGAGGCGCCGATCTTAGCCCTGCCAGAGGGCGTAGAGGATTTTGTGGTTTATTGTGATGCGTCCATTTCTGGGTTGGGCGCGGTGCTGATGCAAAGGGGGCATGTCATTGCTTACGCTTCGAGGCAGCTCAAGCCTCACGAGGCGAACTACCCGACGCACGATTTGGAGTTGGGGGCGGTGGTATTTGCCCTCAAGATTTGGCGACATTACCTCTATGGGGTTCGGTGTACCATCTACACGGACCACAAGAGTTTGAGGTACCTCATGGATCAGCCGAATCTGAACATGAGGCAGCGTCGGTGGTTGGATGTGGTGAAGGATTATGATTGCGAGATCCTTTACCACCCGGGGAAGGCCAATGTGGTGGCCGATGCGCTTAGCCGCAAGGCGGCGCCGATCAGGGACGTTTGCATGAGGATGACCGTGGTGACTCCCCTGTTGGAGCAGATTCGGGAGGCTCAACAGGAGGCTATCAAGGAGGAGCACCGGAAGAGCGAGTGTGTAGTAGGTCAGGTTTCCTCCTTCGATTATGATAGCCGAGGATTATTGACACTACACCGTAGGGTGTGGGTGCCGTATCACGGAGGCGTGCGCCAGATTTTGATGGAGGAGGCGCACAAGTCCCGATTCTCTATTCATCCCGGGGCGACGAAGATGTATAGGGATCTTCGTCTAGACTATTGGTGGCCCTGCATGAAGCGGGATGTGGCATGGCATGTCGAGCGATGTTTGACCTGCAGGAAGGTCAAGGCCGAACATCAGAGACCGCATGGCAAGATGTAGCCGTTGGATATTCCACTGTAGAAATGGGAAGATATCACGATGGATTTTATCACGAAGCTTCCCAGGACCGCACGTGGAGTGGATTCGATTTGGGTCATCGTGGATAGATTGACCAAGAGTGCTCACTTTATTCCGATTCAGGAGAGCATATCGGCCGAGAAATTGGCCGACATCTATATCAGGGAGATTGTGGCACGGCATGGGGTGCCAGTATCGGTGATCTCGGACCGGGATGTGCATTTTACTTCTAGGTTTTGGAAGAGATTCCATGACGAGTTAGGCACTCGTCTGCATTTTAGCACTGCCTTTCACCCGCAGACGGATGGGCAGAGCGAGCGAACCATCCAGACTCTGGAGGATATGCTGCGGGCATGCGTGCTAGATTTCGGTGGTAGCTGGGATACCTATCTTCCCCTGGCCGAGTTCTCCTACAACAATAGCTATCACGCGAGTATCGACCGCCCTCCCTTCGAGATGTTGTACGGACGGAGGTGTAGGACCCCGATATGCTGGGGTGAGGTTGGTCAGAGAGTCATGGGAAGCACCGAAGTGGTGCTCAAGACGACTGAGAGGATCCAGCAGGTCCGGAGCAGGCTTCAGACTGCTCAGAGTCGGCAGAAAAGTTATGTTTTAGCCTTTTATATTTTCTAAAAGTAATATTTTAAAACGAAATTTTTGGTCATGAAAAATTGGGTCGTTACATTTTCTTTAGGTAAAAGACAAAAGAATCCAACTAGTCCAAAATGGTGTGCGTAACTTAGTAAGTCATACCATATGAAATAATAACTAATTATATACTCTCTTATGATTATTATTTTCACAAAACAATAATTATTCCCTAATTAAATAAAAGAATTGATATTATTTACGAGTAATCATATTAATAATAAATGTACAAAATATGCACACTTGATAAAGGTGTGACCCTATAAGATCATATATTATTAGCAATATCACCTCCATAATGATTCTTGGGCATATGGATTCAACAATATCCCACTTACACTAGATTCATTATAGACTGACATAGACAGTAGTTGACATCTAGTAACGACCTACTACCCCTAACAACATTTAAAGGGTGTCGTCTCATCAACAACCAATTCCAGGAGCTCTTAGCTACAATTGTTACTAAAGGTGTGGTATTATTTACTCCTTTGTCTCATACATCATGTTGAACAACAGATATAGATCAGAATCAATCTCATTTACTGTTCAACTTTAAGTAAGGCCTTAGATGTCTAACTCTCGACGAATAAGAGGGAAAATCCCATATTGACTACATACGCCCATCAATGTCGTTAATTTCATTCCCAAAGATGGCCCTTATAATATCCTAGTGTACCTAGTGTGAAAATTTTGGGGATTACACCTTAAGATTTGATATGTCAAACTGTTGTTCTTCAGCGGTTGTTACTACTGATGGATATCAAGGTGTATATCCCCTGATGACATCAATGACCTTCTTGAAGACAATAGATAAGTCCCTAAAGATGATGATATACTTTCCTTATCAGTTAGGGATAGTAATGAGGAACGTGCTTTCTATATAATAAAAAACTCCTATTTTTATGCGTTCGTGTTTCCTAGTTATACCTATCTTTTATGTTAAGATAAGATCATTTGTATTATGTTATATATATATATATATATATATATATATATATATATATATATATATATATATATATATATATATATATATATATATATATATATATACCCTCATGTGGAAAGGGTCATCGATCAAGAGTGTGTAAGTAATTAGAACCAGTTCTCTGATTACTGCTTGGTTAAGAAACTAATGTTTTGATAAAGTTTGGTTTTGAAATATTATCATGTTCCTCCATTCTTACTATTATTTGTTTGTTAATCATAGTGAATCCACTGTTAAGGGACCACCAATATAGCCTTCTTCTGTCATTTGTTATATGTTTTTCTAGTGACAAATCTGAACGGTTACATAGTGACATGCAGTTTACAAAAGAACATACTAACGTCGATATACAAGAATCAATATCAGAGCAATGTTTACACAAGTGAGTGGGTTAAGAAGCAGTGTAGAATCGAAGATCGAAATGGAAGTTAGTTATCACCAATTTTCTACGTAAGTAAATTATTGGGTTTCTTTAGCATCAAGTACACACAACCAAGGTAGTGGAAACAATCAAAATATATACCTAAGTGTACATGCTCCCTAGATCTATGTTTTACTAGTTCTAGCAAAGCACACTAAAAACAAACTAAATAAGGATTGAATACTTACCTCTTCATCCTTAGATTGTGTGAATGACATCCTTGGAATGGATGAATAGCCCGAAGGAGAAGTCCTCTAACGTAGTAAGACCCATAACGCTAAAAGCCAAAAGGATGAAACCCTTGTTAGGTTTTATACGGAATCCAACTAACCCTACGAGATGGTTAGAATTTTGTCCAATGAGAGAGGGAAGGAGAGGTGAAAAAAATTTTTAGGAGAAAATCATCTTCTATGGTTGACCCTTAGCAATCTATTTATAAGTTGCAAATAGAATCTTATTAGGAATCAAATGGTAGGGTTATCTAATTGAAATTAGCCTTATCCCAATCCAAGAGCTTCTGGAATACTCCAATTAATCTCTTGTATTAATTAATATTCAAGCTCATTAATTAATTAAATCCTTTTAGTTAACCACCAAAATAATTTCTAATTAATTTATTAATTACTTAATAAATCAACAACTTATTTTCTCCATTTTGTTTTAGCTATTTGTGTTATGATTCCAACCTAAAAGGACCATATTATTATTTAGAAATATTACCAACTAGTTAATGACCTTCAACACCATTTCTAACATGCATATGGATTTCCAGGGTATATAGAAGAGTAAATGATTTTATATGAAAAAATGTGAATAATCATTTGTTGTGACTTAGCCTATTTATGTGAAAAGCTTTATGTAAATATAATTGACTATATGTGAAACGTGTGAATATGTCACTAGGTGTGGCAAAGCTTGATTATGGGAAAAGCACCTTATACAAGATTGGGCGGTGAGAGCTTTGGTTTGGTTAAGCTCATCGGTGTCACACCCAAAACCAAGAACGGCGGAAACGTTTTGGGGCAGAGGACGTCATGTAAAGAGTAAACAAGCAACAACATCATCCATTGCATTAATAGTAAGATTGTAATACATGTGTGTTCTTTCATAGAATAAGACATGAAAATAAGTAATCAAAATAAAAGACGAGTCTTGACTACTCCATCTTCTCAAAACCTGATCGCCCTACTTGTCTATTGGTGACCTGAGAATACAAGTTATTTTGAAAGTATAGATCAGCATTTAAGTTGGTGAATTCATAAGTATTTTAGTGTCTTCGATTTGTAAAACTCTAAAGAAAATACTTTGTAAATGTTTGATTAAAAAGTTTGTGTAAGTATGAAAACCCTAGAAAATCCCATATTTCCTACTAGTATAAAATGTAGTCTTCTACCAAGACCCGACAGTTTTGGAGTTTTGGTTCTCCGTATGAATGAAGGCTTTTCCCCATATACAACTATTATTATCAAAATATAGTTTACCTCATCGTTTATGTGAATGTATCACAAGATAAAAGTAAAAGGGAAAATTATATAATCATTGAAATCGTTTATGTGAATGTGTCACAAAATAAAGGTAAATAAGAAATCATATCCATTTGTCTAGGATAAGCACGGCATAGTAACTCGCCGAATAGTACAACCGTAGACATCCGTCGATGTGCATTTTCCCACTGTAGCTAACAGTCGGGTGTAGAATGGTAAGTCCCGTAACGTATGTTATAGTATCTCTTCATATAGTATGTAATAGTTCTCTTCATATGGTATGTAATAGTATCTCTTCATATAGTATGTATTATATGTGTATAGACTCATGAATGAATTGACTCTTGTGTGATTCCTTGTACTAGGAATAGTAAGTAGTATCTCCTAACTATACCTATTATAGTTACTAGTAATGTACGTGTATAACCGAAAGTATGTCTTTGCTACCCAAAGGTACTGAATTGACTGATAGAACTTTTATGTCTATGTATGTATACATAATATATAACTAATATTTAGACGACATTCAAACAAACAACCGATAACCTAAGGCCACATCCAAACAAGGAAAAGGAATTAAAGCGAGCTAGTAGTCCTAAGACCTTTAAACATTACTTATATAACTATACATATATAGGCATACGTTTGACAATATAAAAGTTTAAAAGAAGTTTTGTAAAACCTTTGAAAAGTTTAATAAATAAGAATTGATGACTTGATGTCCGTTTATAAAACGATTTAAAAGCAGTTTGTTTGATAAGAACATTTTAAAGTATAAGAAACCCTTTGTTTGAAACACAATTGTAACAGAATTTGAAAAGAAAGATTTGGTATATAAAACAAGCTTGATAAATAGTTTAACATGTAAAACGTGTGAGAAATCATTTTGAAGTAGTTTACTTAGTAAAATGGCTAAAAGTGTAGTAAATCCATAGTTTGATAGTTATTAATCACATGCGATTGATATAATAACTATCATGATTCAACTTGTATTCCCCCTCCCCCCCATAAAAGCAATTAAAAACATTTAAAAGGTTAATTAAGGGGTATGAACTCACCTGTAGTGAGTGGATTGGATGGAAGTGTCGGACAAGGTGCTAGGTGTGAAGTGAAGACTTGAACACACACAATGATCCTAAATAACATATAATAACACATATATGTGTCCAATTAGTCATTTAACAACTAATTAAATAAGTTAAGACACCCTAGGACATGAAAACACTTTGATTCAATTGCTAGGAGGCCATTGGGTTGCAACAAAGGAGTGTAAGGCATTGCTATTGAGTTTATGGCCCAAGGACCACACTTGATGGAGTTTACGGACCAGGGGAGTTTACTCCTATCTGTAAACTATCTAAAGGGTCACATTTATAGGCTTAAAGGTATGGAGTCTCAAGTGTTTAAGTGTTCCAAGGTTAAACAAGGGTCTATATGACTTTAAGGTCCAAGAATTGACCTTAACATGAGTTTACGGCTAAAGGACCATTCCTACATGAGTTTACAGCCATAAACTCATGGTATTGAGTACCAACTCAAAGTTTAATGTCCCTAGTTCATTGGTGGAGGGTTCTAATCCAAGTCCTAAGCATAAGGAAGGAAGTTAGGGCATCAATGCACCCTTATAGGGAGTATACGGCCTTGGGGGTCCTTGGCCGTAAACTCTCATCCAACCCTTTAATATTGATGATTATAAGGCCTAAACATGCTTAATCTAGTACACAACAAGTTATACCAAGAGTACTTACGATATAGGAGCTTCAAATGGTCGTTTTTGGCCAAGAACACTAGTGTGTGTTCTTGGTGAAACTTGAAGATCTATGAAAACATGATTTTCATGGATGAAATCATGAGAGAATGCTAGATTAAGAGGTGTATCAACAAGTCAAGGAAGGATACTTACTAGTTTTGAAGATCTAGGGAGAAGATCGGGATGATAGTTGAGAGGGTTTGAAGTAAAATCAGCCAAGGAATGGAAAGAATGAGATAAATGGCCAAGGATCTTATATATACTCTTGAGTTTACGGCCACATGAGTTTACAGCCGTAAACTCATGGTCTTGTGGCTGTGAACTCATTTTAAGTGGGTTATGGTCTGATCTGTTGCACTGTGGTTCTAGCGGGTACTTTCTAATACTTATTCCTTAAGTGTACACGGCTCAGAATGCTCAAACATACTCCAATTTGTGCTAAATGATAGTAGGAATGAGTTTGACTTTCAATGAAGTGCTTGACTGTACAGGGTAGAAAATTTCGGGTTGCCACAATCGGCCATGTAATTGGGTGTTTAATGAGTTTGGAAAGATCCTACATATGAATTGTTGTTGTTAGCTCTATAGAGAACTGTTTTGGGCAAAAATCATGTCTATGTATTGGTGTCGAAAGCTTTAAGGTATGCTATCGCGGAAAAAGGCATCAAATGCCAACATAACCAAAGATATAATAAAGTAAATGATTGAATTGGAAATTGAAGCTCTATAGAGAGCATTTGTGAAAGGTTTAGATTAACTTGATTTGGGTGATGTTGCCATATTTAATCAGTTGGCTACGTGTCGGCGAGGGATTGTGGTAACCCACACAAATGCAATTGGCTATGTATTGACTAAGGATTGTGGCATCCTATATTGTGAAAATAAAGATGATGGCTATGTGATGGCCAAAGATTTTAGTATCCCACACTAAACTAATTGGCTATATGATGACTAAGGATTACAGTATCCTATATTATGAAACTAAAACAATTGGCTATGTGCTGGCCAAAGGTTGTGGTATCCCATAATAAAGTGGCTAATTGCATGTTGGTGAGGGATTGCGGTACCACGTGTGTGCTAGGTCCTGGTATGCTAGGACTTTCATGTAAAGTCATTATATATAGAAAAAAATGGAACTATTCAAAAATGATTCAGAGTTTGTGTTAAAACTCATGTAACTCATGAGTCTTCGGACTTACATATTTTGTTATATGTACTTAGGTATAGTAATGGAAGAAAAGAACATGTACGATGAATATAACCAAAGGAAACAAGGAAGGATGTAGAATCATTTTATCTTTTACTATGGTTTTTGTATTAGTTTGTAATATCGAAAGTTGTAAACTCTAATACCAATTAGAAAGTTTTTGTAAAACCCCATTTTTATTGATATATGATAGTGTTTTAAAAGTTATGTTGTTACATTGTGGGTAACTAGGTAATGTGCGAGTCTTAAATATACTTTTAATGATTGTTAATGGTGTAAAAAATTTTAACTAAAATCAACTCGAAAAATAATATAATTAAAACTAAGCAAGAAAGAATCACGCGGATTTGTATGAAACTTCAAATGTTAAAAATAGCGTTATAAAGTGAAATATTCGGAAAAAATAGTTTCCTTTGTTTTGCACGTACATTGTTATAGCTCGAACACTTATCATAGTAGTAAATATTTAGTTGGAAGAGGGTTTCCAATGTTCATTATGTTTGAATTAGTTTACGTAATTGTTAGGGGACCAAAATGGCAACACATGTTCTTGGTGCATGTGTTGGATTTTTATCCATAATTTGTTTTCACCAAACTGTTCGAATAATACATAGGGTACATTATACACGAACCTCAACAGTACTATTAGGGCCAACCACAAGAACATAGTCAGATCGAGGATACAAGAAATTGAAAGAATACAAGTTCATCAATAGTGTGTTGCATGCATATTTTTTTATATTGTTTGTCATCGGCCCATGCACAAAGTAGACTCTCGAGATTGTTTCATTTTTGGTAGCTTTCACAATAGTTGGTTAAATCTTTTAATCTTTCTTAAAAGTATGATAAATTTGTAGTTTTTCATAATGCATAATAGATGTCGTTTGTTGGGTTTTATTAAAAATTCGTTTTGAAAAACGCTAACAACAACAACAAAAGCTTTATAACTATAACAAAGCTAAAACCATTATAACCCACCAAGTATCCATTTGCATTTATAGAAAGATCAAATCAACCATAGAATGAAAATAATAACAAACTTTGTAGACTTTAATTCCTCAAGGAGGGCTTAGAAGTTGATGAAGATGGTAAAAGATTCCAAATAGAGGATGTTTATGTGTATACATCCAACACGTTTAAGCCACCAAAGATGCTAGTATTCCCTTATAATTAGTGCTTTTTAGGCCTTAACGAACTGATATAACATTAGTCTTGAAAATAAAAGCAAGTAAGCACTTTATTTCTTTATAATGCTTTACAAGTGAGGATAAAGAGCGGATGGTGTGATGCTCTTCGGTTTTAACCAAAAAGAACAAGTAAAGTTTTCAAACCTCTACTCTTCTTTATATACTTATACAAATGTATAGAACATCATACCTTCAACAAATGAAAAACATTACTTATAAGCAATATGGTATGTAAGAATAAGTCAAAACAATCAACCAAGACCATGCCTACCCATGCATGGCCGATTCTAGAGAGATGATAGAGTGGAGCGTTAAACACTCTATTCCTATAACTAAATGTACATATTTACCTGGTGGACTTCTATGGACTTCTATAGGTCCAAAATAACGTACAAATTTTATTTAATCATAATTATATATAGTTTTACAATTATAGTTTATAAAAACTATGGTCTCATGAATACTGCACTTGCATACCCTTAGAACTTTTCTTATATATACTATTTTTTTTGAAAAAATATATATAAATCCTATTGTTTTCATACCTTAAATCTACACTTGGATACCCTAATTTTATTTTCTAGATTGCCCATTGACCCTTAGGCTAGAGGATCATATGTTATTAGCAAATATCATTTCACACTGATTCCTGAGCATAAAGATCTTATAGCCATATGACCATGTGGTTGTGATCTATGTGTTGATTTTTTTTTTCATATATTGCATGTACTTTCTTCACTTTCCACATAATTTTAAATAGAGTAATATCTTTATTACTTTTAAACTATTGGATTCAAGTGGAGGAAACAAAATAAAGATGATGATAAAAAAAACTCATATAGATAGAGTATGTTTTTAATGTATGGATATAAAAGAATACAATTGTAATTTCCTTTTAGTTTGTCCCATTACAATAAAAATTCTACTCCTAATTTAGCATTTTGATTTATCAATGATGGTTTATGTAACAAAAACCATCTACTATAATATAAGCTTAGAAAACTTGTATCAAAAGCATATTATAGGATTGGTAAATAGTGGTCAGTTTGTTCTTTTATTTAAGGCCTTAAAGAGAAGAATCTGTTAATTAGATTGTGTATTTAAGAAACACATTACATATGTTCGAATGTGTTGATCTGTTGTTGTTCATCGAGATTTATCGGATCACACTTGAAGATCTTCCAATGCTATGTATGCATTGATTTTAGGGAAAATAACACAAATGCCTACGAACTGTCTAGCATTGAGTCCCTAAAGTTTTTGTCGGACTTTATGTGTTCCGAAACTAGGATATGACGTGATCTTTTAGTCCCTGTGAACCTGTAATAGATGGTTCAGTGACCTTTTAGACCAAAACAACTCATATTGTGCCTTTATAAAGCCAAAAAAATAAGTTTAAGGATCAATTCATACAAAAAAAAAACTCTCCTTTTCTTCTAAAGTCGATTCACACTCAATTCGTACCCTCCTGAACCAAATGCTCATCAATATTTTATTCAGCTATCATAGCCACCATCATCCACCTTAATCACCATCGAATCAATATCACAACAGCCCAATCCAAATACCCTTATTCCTCCCCTTTGTCTCCTGAAATAAGCCTCCATTGGAGCACTCATAACCCACAAAAACCACCAGTCAGCCACCATAACCAATCACTTGCAAATCGAAGAAAAAAGAGATTAACTCTCATTTTCTCTATGAACCTCATCAAACCCGTGCATCTTTCTCAACATCACATCCATCAAACCTGCAACTCGGAAGGAGAAAGAGAGGTAGCATTTGCGATTTTGAATAGAGAGGAAGGAAGGAGGGGATCAATTCCATGAAGAGCTGAAATCGAATCAAAGAAAATAGTGGAAGTGGGTTGTGATCGAGAATCAATTTGAAAGGGAAGAGGGTTGTGATCTTCGGTGAGTGTGTGTGATGATTAAGGGTGAATATGGAAAGAAGAGTAGCAATCAATTTCTTAGGAGGATACGAATTGAGTGTGAATCGGCTTTAGAAGAAAATGAGGGCTTTTTCGGTACAAATCGATCCCTGAACTTATTTTTTTGGCTTTATAGGGGAATGATATGAGTTTTTTTGGTCTAAAATCTCACTGAACAGGCTATTACAGTTTAACAGATACTAAAAGAGCAGGTCATATCCTAGTTTGGCGACCCATAAAACCCGACAAAATCTTTAGGGGCTCAACGGATAAACCCTAGATGGTTCGTAGGGCATTTGTGTTATTTTCCCTTGATTTTATGTATCTATGTTCCATGTATTCCATATGATCAACAAAATCATTTTAGAAGAATATCAAGGGTGTGACACTAAAATTTAATACCCACGTTAATGGTTGTTAGATGCATTTTTATGCACCCTTTTTGGTTTTTCTACTTCTGTTGTGCATTTCATTTTCCGCATTTGTAGTATTACCTGGACATCATATGTTTTTCATAATAATGTTTGTAATGTTTACTATTTGATATATTTTTTTAGGGCAACTGGTGTGGAGCACTTTTTTAAGGCGCGTAGATATGAAATGGATGCTTTGAGCATAACCGACAGTGAAAAACACCAATGGGAGCTGGAAGATGATGAAAGCGGCTTGAAATATCCTTCTACAGGCCGAAACACCGGAAATTTGAGTTACATTTTCAATCTTTTGAGAGAATGGATCATGCTTTGCATTCGATGTACTCTAGGGGATTTAAAAGGCATTAAATGTTATTTGAAGACTTTGTAACCAAAACACAATCGTGCTTCCCAAAGCACGTTTTTTAGTTTCTTTACCGGAAGGAAAGGATGGGATTTTGACATCATATTTACTTCAAAACCAATACACGAGCATGCTTCCAAAAGCACAGGTCGTATTTTGAAGAATTTTTCTAGAAACACCGTCTTACTTCATTTAGTTGATTCGGGAAGCGTTTTCTTAGTTAAATGGACCATGTTTTTCAAAGCACAAGTTTGTGTCCTATCATGATGTTGTTTGGCTTATAAATAGAACATTTTCCTCTATACTCTAACCATAGCCATTCTTAACAATTTTTTGGTGATTTCTAACGATTTTTGAGATGTGAATACCACGTTTTGACTCGTTATTCAATTTTGAAGATCTTCTTTTGTTAAGTTAGGAACACTAAGTTTAATTTAAAGAGCTTATTTTGATTAGACAAATTGGTAAAAGCAAAGGGAAAACGTTTGTTAGTAGTTTTTAGTATCATCTTACACATAACATATTTTAGATAACAACATCGATTGACTCAGTGGCGGATCTTAGTAGGGGCTAGTGGGGGCCATGGCCTCCCCGGTTTTAAAGTTTCTAATCATACATACTTATAAAGCTAGCATTTTTTCTTGAATCTCATGCATTTGAAACCCCCATTCTTTTTTCCTTTCACCACATTAATTTGAAACTCCCATGACTTTTCAATTTCTTTATAATAATAATTATAATTTGGTAATTAAGTAAATAAATATCAAATCTAAAGTATATTCATATATAAACTAAATTTCAATATTAAAATAATATGTTTAATTCTACTTATAAAACTATGTTTTTTTAACTTTTAACATATCATACTTAATTTATTAGTTTTAATATATTGTTGAATGTAAACCATTATCATTTTAAAGGTATAATTTTTGAACAATTTGTATAAAATACTTAAATTATTAATTAAAATGTAACATTATAGGCTCAACTTAAATATAAATTTTATTTAACTTAAACAACCCAAAGATTATTTTATAAATAATTAAAAGTGATAAATTGTAGTGTCTTTCTAATAATAATTGTAAGTTGGTTAATAAGATTAAATAAATATCAAACCTAAAGTGTAATCATAAATAGACTAAATTTCAATTTTAAAATAATATCTTTACTTCTATTTATAAAGTTATGTCTTTAAATTTTAACATATTATACTTAATTTATTAGATTTAAAATGTTGTTGCATGTAAACTATTATCAGTTTAAAGCTACAATTTTTGAACAGTTTGGACAAAATACTTAAATTGTTAATTTAAATATAATATTACAGTGTCAACTTAAATATAAATTTCATTTCCACTAAAAAAACCAAATAATATTTTGTAAGTAGTTAAAAGTGATAATTGCAAAAACTAAATTGTAATATCAGTTTAACTAAAATATTTCCTAAATATATTTATATAATCGTTAAAATTTTCAAATAAGTAGCTTAAAATAACTTATAATAACAATAGTTAAAAATAATTATATATAAATGATTATATTGTTACCTTTAAAATCAAAAAATAATGTTTGATGTTTTAAATAATTATAATGATAGAAATTAAAACATTAAGCAAATATATTTTAAAAAATTAGTTAAAAATAACAACTATAAATAATATTAAACCATATATAATATTTAATTTTGTTGATGTGTAACTCGCGAGTAGAAGTCATTCAAACGATTGAGATTATGACGTTATAATAGATTTATATATTATCATATAATTCAAAATAGTCAATATATTATATCAAATTAATATACGAATTATTATATCAAATTTAACAACAACGTTAGTGTTATATTTAAAAAAAAATATATATTTGTAAAAACTTCAACTATATATGTGTTTCTAGGCATTATAATGTCAACTCAAATATAAATTTCAGTTCCAATTAAAAAAAACTAAAGAATATTTTATAAATAGTTAAAAGTGATAAATTGTAGTGATAAAAGCAAAAACTAAATTGTAATTTCAATTTAACTAAAATATTTCTTAAATATATTTTTATAATTGTTAAAAGTTTCCAAATAAATAGTTTAAAATAATTTACAATAACAATAGTTAAAAACAACTCTATATAAATGATTATATTGTTAGCTTAAAAAAAATGTTTGATGTTTTAAATAATTATAATGATAGAAATTAAAACATTAAACAAATAAAATTTAAAAAATTATTTAACAATAAAAACAACTATAAATAACATCAAATCATATATTATATTTAATTATATACATGTGTAACTCGCGGGTAGAAGTAATTCAAACGATTGAGATTAAGAAGTTATAATAAATGTATATATTATCATATAATTCAAAATAATCAATATATTATATCAATTTAGTATATATACAAATTATTATATCAAATTTAACAACAACATTATTGTTATATTTAAAAAAATCATATATTTGTAAAGACTTCAACTATATAGGTGTTTCTGCGCAACGGACATGCATTCACCTAGTACCTGCATATCTATTGCTTATCAATGAAATAAATGAAGTAATCTATAAATTCGCTAATTAGGCCCCCCGATTTAAGCTTATAATTAATAAAATCTGGTTAAACAAATAAATGACAACTAATTAACAAAAAATCCAGGATATCACTGAAACATTCAAAACAAACCATGTTTCATTAGGAAACTATATCTCTTAAGCAATTCAACTATATAAAAAACAAACTCCAATGAAATTTACGACCTTCCTGACTCAAGATTTGAGTTTAAACAAAAAAAAATAAAGAAGTAACTCCGTCCACCCCAAAAAAACCCTCAGGCTCCGGAAAAATAATTTGCCGCCTAATTGCACCTCCTCTACCGGTTGTCGTGGTTGTCGTTGCCTGAATGTCGACTTCTTCGAGTGCTCTCTACTCTTGAGAGGACGCCGGACTTCGATCCGTACCGTTCCTCTCTCCACTTGACCATTCCGCCAGTCGCCGCCTCACCGGACTGCGCTCTAACTCCACGTAGCGATCTGACGGCTGCCTCTATACCTCTCCGATTTAGTGTTCTCTATACCGGAGTGAGAAGCTACACTTGGTTACTTACGGTACTCTCTCAGTACATATCTTTATTTTCTATTTCTTTTAGGGTATAATGAGCGTAAAAGATTGTGATGTGAAGATAAAGTCTACTAAAGTCTGACACATTGCTTTATCAATTATCACATAGAAAGCATTAACTTATTTTTTTATTTCTGTAAATGTAGATTCAATTTCAAAAAGTGTACATACATACGTACTTTATTTTATATGAAATGAAATATAATTATTCCAGTAAAATAAATAAGTATATCAAAATTTGTTGTTTACTAATATATATATATATATATATATATATATATATATATATATATATATATATATATATATATATATATATATATATATATATATTAATACTAGATTTTGGGAAAATATATTTAGTTTTTTTTAACATATCTAATTTTCTTTTTAGATTTTGATAGGTCAGTTGTTTTTGTTAAAATTTTGCTTAAATATATTTAGTTTTTTTGTTTAGATTTTAATACCAACATATTGAGACCATTTTTTTCATATACAACGTTTTTTCGATGTTTTAATTTTGGCCCCTCTAATTCTAGTGGTCAGGTTCCGCCCCTGGATTGACTAAATACATAATTTGGTGATTCAAAATACATAATTTGGTGAATCACTGCAAACCTGAAATCGAAATATATTTTATAGGCTTTTGTTTTATTCCATTTATTTTCATATTTTATTTTAGTAATTAAAAAAACCTTTTTAAGTATTTGTTCGGACTAGTCTATGTGGTTTACGCAAAAAAAAAATGCATCGACTTTACGACGTTTGCATGTGGTTCGATAGTCTCATTCTTTGTTTGTTAGGTTTGACATGTCTAACAAATTGACATCATTGCTGAAGGTACAATATCACTAATCGTTTTACGGAAAAATATTTACGTACAAGTATTCCATAAGAAGTTGATCATGAATAGAGACCACCGCGAAGAAACCGGATAAAATAAGAAAATATCTGATAGCAGCGAGCAGAATCTTTTTTACAGAAAAATATTTACGTACAAGTATTCCATAAGAAGTTGATCAGGAATAGAGACCACCGCGAAGAAAATATCTAATAGCAGCGAGCAGAATCTTCAACTCCTAAGTCTTCATTAACACATGTGACCACTATCTAAAAGCAGTCCCTTGCCAAGCAAATCTAAAACCGAACCATCTAATATAACCCTACAACCAACCCCACCACCATTACCCACAAAGAAGAAAATTCACCACCTACCATTAAAACAAAGATCATTAGATCTCTCACTCGCACAATAATCATGGCCGAATATATATATATATATATATATATATATATATATATATATATATATATATATATATATATATATATATATATATATATATATATATATATATATATATATATAGGGTTAGGTTATTTTGTTTTCACTATCTATTGTGTGTATGTGTGATTGATTCTAGACCAATCATTTTATTTATTTTAAGAAAGTAATTAATCCATATTACATGTTGAATATATAATGGGTATTAATTACATCTTCAGCATTTAATATGCATTAATTACTTTCTTAAAATAACTAAAATGATTGGTCCAGAATCAATCATACATCGCACAATAGATAGTGAAAACATTTGAACCTAACTCTTTCTTTTCTCTCTCTCTCTCTCTCTCTCTCTCTCTCTATATATATATATATATATATATATATATATATATATATATATATATATAGGGTTAGGTTCATGTGAGACGACCTAATTTTGTAAGACCATGAGACGTATTTTTTTATTTATTTTTAGTTACTTCAAGTTCCGAAAATAATATTTAAAAAAAGACTATTTTTTAATTTTTCCATTTATTTTGCATTTTAAAATTATTTTTAGAATATGTACAGTGTAATATTCGATTTAGAATATTTAACGTATTTTTCAAAAAAAAAAATAGAATTTATTTTTATTTATTTTTATTTCTTTTACTTTTTTTATTTAATTCAAGTTCCGAAAATAATATTTAAAAACAGAATTTTTAGATTTTTCCATTTATTTTGCATTTTAAAATTATTTTTTAGAATATGTCAGTGTAATATTCTATTTAGAATATTTCACGTATTTTTCAAAAAAAAAAACGAGATTTTTTTTTTATTTTTTTTAAATAATTCAAGTTCCGAAAATAATATTTAAAAAAAGAATTTTTGGATTTTTCCATTTATTTTGCATTTTAAAATTATTTTTAGATTTGGTCTCACGGTCTCACAAAATTAGAATGGTGTCAAATAAACCTGAACCTATATATATATATATATATATATATATATATATATATATATATATATATATATATATATATATATATATATATATATATATATATATATATATATATATATATATATATATATATTACCAAACCTCCCAAACGTCCAAACTACAAACATATTGTCCATCTTTTTTTCATCGTGGAGATTAAATAATGTACACACTTAAAAGACCATAGTCTACATTTCACCATCGTGACTAAATGTTGTAAAGACTTAAAATACCATAATATCCAATTTCTAAACCACACGCCACTAAAAATTAATATGATTTTGGTGTATTTCTAAATCTTACAAGGCAAAAACACTTATTAGCAACATTTTCATATTTTGGAAACTCACAAGTTAAACCGCACGCCATAGATACTACGACTTTCTTTGTTTAAAATTTTATTTGTAGTTAGCCTTTTAAAGTATATATAATATAATTAATAAAATTTGAAAGTGTTTAAATTGAATGATTACTACTAAAAGTTATAAATTTGAATAACCTATTAAAACTCACAAACCGCATGTAAACCGTGCAAACTCTCTGCTTGAAACTACACTACATAATGCAATTTGAGCTTTCACAGTGTAGTTTTCTGTTTCCTAAACACTGAAACCGCATATGAGGTGCCGTTTGCAGTTTTGATTTTAATGGCACCATGAACACCTCTGGGTTGGGGTGAGTGAAGGGTGAAGTAAGGTGGGGGTGGGTTAGGGTTAGGATGGAAGGAGGGGTAGACATGCCTAACAAATTGACGTCATTGTCGAAGATATAACATCACTAAGCGTACTACGACAAAATATTTACGTACAAGTATTCCATTAGAAGTTGATCCAGGAATAGAGAATACCGCAAAGAAACCAATGAAAAAACAATATATATGATAACAACGAGTATTAACGAGTAGAATCTTCAACTCCTAAGTATTCTTTACCACATCTGACCACCAATGAGCAAGGCATGAAAGATCTAATATGCTCAATAATCATATCAAAGTGATATTGTTGATTAACATATGATACTAATGGGTCACACTAACATCAAATTGATATAATTGATTATTTATTAGAGATTGATTTTAATAAATATTCAGTAAACTCTTATAATTAATTGATTATTTATTAGAAATTAGTTTTTCATTAGCAAGTAACATATATGTCATATGGTATGATCTATTAAATTATGTACATTATTTTGGACTAAATAGACTTTTTTCTTTTAGTCAAAAGCCAATGTTTATATTCTATAAAAGAATTTTACAAAATTTATGAAGTGTTGTCTTCTTTTATATCTTTATAAGAAAAAGTAAAAGAAGCATGATCTTTCGATTTGTTTTATCAAAAACATGGCTAGTTCTTCAAGGCATAGGTTCCTTTTATGATATGGGTGTTTAATTGGTTAATTACTCTTGTGTATTGTTTTAGCTTTAAGAGAGTGCATCAAAGGCTTTCATTATTGACTTTTTTACAAGCCAAAACTGTTAGTATGCTTGGCATACTCACTCTTTCTCGTTTTTGCTTTTAAATTTCGAAGAACACTAGTATTTTTCTCTCTTTAAACTCATACTTTGGTTATGAACTTAAAACTTAAGAGTTTTATAAAATTAGCATCTTAAATCAATTTGAGTTCTTGGTGGTGTCCGAAAGGTTTCCACATTCTCCATCAACTTCCAAGACTAGAGGATCCAAATAACTACAAATGTTGTTATTTTTTTATCTTCTTCTTTGGCGCTTGTTTTCTTTCCAAACTACGCTAGAAGATCCTTTGTGAGTATAAACTTGCTTTATGTTATCCGAAATTTATAAGTCTTCCGTTGCTAAATCTTATGTTTTTTAAACTAATTTTTTAATAAAAAGCCAACAATTGGTATCAGAGACATCTATCAAGTTTGGTTAGGTTTTTTTGATTTTTGTAAATCTTAGTTTTGGAAAATATGGATAATTTGTTTTTATATAAATATAAGTTCATATATATTTTCTTTGACAACTTTCTTAATTGCTATTTTATGTGAGAAAAACTTACATGCATTTTTTGTCAATTAAACTTGTCTTAAAAAACAAAGATTGTTCTATGTTTATATGTATTTTTGAATGTATAAACAAGCCATAGACCTTTGTGTTATTGTTGTTGGTTGATTTACTAAAATGGTTTGTAATATTCTTTTGTTCATAATGTATGTAATAAAAGTAGCTAGTTTTTATTCTTGTTATTTTTATGTAATGGATTAGTTTTACGGTAAATTTATTTTACAAAATATGTAACAAGATGAAGATAGAAACCATTGTTTTTGAAGATCAAGAGGATGCCCATAGTTTTATAATTTTGATAAAAGTTCATAATTTTTATAATTTTTTTATAAAATTGTAACAAAGTAGATTGTCAATGCAAGTGGAGCTTGAAGTAAACATGAAGAACAACTTGATGCCTTTCGTCCATTCGGTACCTTAGGAAAGAAATTGACACTTTTATTTTTGGCTCATAAATGTGTCACTGGAAATTGGTTTGTTCTACACTATAATGTATGCTTTTGTTGTTTATTTTTATAAAAATATTTTCTATGGTTGATAAATTTGATTTTCAAAAACTCAAAGCATTTTTTGGACAAAATAAACATCACATTGAGTTTAGTTTTCAATTTTCAAAATAAGACCACAAGATGATACAAGTTAGAACTTTAAAGTAAAAAAAACGCTTTTATTAAAACCTTAATAACGGCAAATATTGAAATTGTAAATTATAAGTCTAAAATGATGATTTTATAACTTATTCAAACTCCGATATATTAATAATAAAATGAAGTTTTATTAAGTAATAAATAAGGTTCTATATGGCTCAAACTCAAACGTAATATTAGATAATAAAAAAAAGATATTATTGTTAAAATTGAACCGCTTCAATATATAAAATGGGATTTTATATTTGAACCTTAACTATGATATTTTGGAAAATTGGTAACATGATTAATTCGATGCATGCAATTATCATGCTATCATATGTTTTTTTCAACTGGAATTATAAAACATACAAAAGACCGTTTCAAACCTCAAATCTATACTATTCATCTCGAAAAACACTGCATATCTCTTGTATGCATTGGTGGGATAAAGGTCACCTAATCGCTTAGTTTTATCTTTTAATGGTTATGGTGGCTTCTCGATTTTTATAACCAAGTTATAGGCTGATTACACATCTTTTTCAAATTGGATGATTTGATCGGAAATCTTTTGTGATTAAGGTCACCTATGCAAAGGAGTTCAGAGGCATACAGGATCAAACATGTTTAAATAAATTTTTTATTAGCGATCCCATAAATCTATGAATTATATAGTAAGAAATAATTGATAACCGAAATCTACGGGGTTGGATTCAAACAAATGGGATAAAGGTCACCTAATCATTTATTTGTTTTGCAACTTGGATCCTAGACTTTGATAATCAATGTTACTGGAAACGAAAATAGTATTAACTATTAAAGAGCTTAAATATTGAAAATACAAAATAAATTTTGTTAAAATTTTGTAGAAAAATAATCCATTATCATTACCATGATTTGTCATTTTTTGAGTTAATAAAACAATAACAATCAATAGATCCAACTTAAATTAATGGGTTCATGTCTTAAGAGACAATCCCATTGGAGATATGAAATTGTATACTCTTAAAAGTCCTAGTCCTAAACTATTTGCTTTGGGCAACTGAGTTGAACATGACACTTGGTAAAGGCACCACGGTGATGCAAAGATGTTTCTAATATCAAACTAGGAATAGTTATTTATGACTTCCAAGAAGTATTGAATAATTTAGATATATATATATATATATATATATATATATATATATATATATATATATATATATATATATATATATATATATATATATATAAGATTTACATGATTATGAAATCTTGGTTAAAGGTTTCAAATATAAAGTTGAGATGCCAACCGGTAAAAACTATCTAAAGATTTCATGATAATAAAAGAGGAATTAAATCTTACTTGGAATGATTTACATTCTAATTGGTAGATATGCCATCCTTTTATTTCCTTGGGATAACACCTATAACACTATCAATTGTACCTTGAATACAAAGACCAACTAGTAAGTAGATAAAACATTTTTATAGGATTTTTTTTGGAAAGGCGCCATCCCTATCGTATGCAAATGTTTTGTGGTTTTAAAGTCTATGGCAGACTAAAGCTTCTATACCCAAAATATATTAAATACATATTTTTGTATAATTCTCTAAATTTAGCTTAGATTATTATATGCAAACTCACCATGAATAAGTTTTCTTATTCCATTGATATTTTGGTTATTATAAAGCGAGCGTCGAAAGACAAAGCAAGTGGGGGGTACGTGGAACTTGAAGCACCTCAAGAACCATAACCTGATGTAGTAATAGTTGGCACTAGTTTTAATAAGGGATTGTTAAACTTGAATAATGGTAATGCACAAACACAAATTGTATTAGTAGTAGAAATCATCTATGACTTGAAAAATGTGGAATTTCTCATTGTAGAGCTTTTATTCATGGTTTCTGTAAAATTCATCAAATACCAAGGTGCTATGTCAGATCTTGAATATGATTAATGACTTAGAGTCATGAACATGAGATGTAACCCATGTATAATAATCAAGTATGGTCTTAATTGAACTTCCTCCCTATAACAAGGGTAGAATGAGTAAGTGATTCATCTAGACATAATACATTACATGGATAACCATACAATTTAAAGCAATACTTGTTATAAAAAGATTTTCTCATACTCGTGTCATTGACTAAGCTTCTTATCATACTCATGACATTGATTATGATCAAACCTTTTTCTCTAGTATCTATGATTAGATAAACAAGGATAGTAGTTACTATAAATTCATATTCTCAATATGAGATATAGCAAATAGATTTCAAGAAAGACCTTTTTTCTTAATAGACATCTACTACAAGATACATATATATATATATATATATATATATATATATATATATATATATATATATATATATATATATATATATATATATATATATATATATATATATATATAATCATGGAGGTTTTCTTAATACATATTATCCTAACAAAATGTGTAAAGCTTGACATCCACTTGTAATGTTGTAATCATCATTTTAATATGAAACCACAAGGTATGCTTTTATATCAAAATGGTTAGAACATATGTGTTTACTAAGAACTATTAGGAGCATAGTGGCATTCCTATCTTGTATGAATGAGGCATACTTAATCATGAGAAATGACATTCTGACCATGCCAGGCCTCTTCACATTGACTCATAATGTGTTTCTAAAATGAAAGACTTAAGAAGGAAAAGATACATTCTAGGAATGTAAAATATATAGGGATAGATAAAATGAATGTTAAAAGTTTTATATTGTTATGCATATATTGACAATATCCTGAAGAGATCAAGACAGGAGATTCCTTTGGAGTGTAACGTCTCAAAAAAAGTACAAAATTTTTTCATTTAAAAACTATTAATTCCATTCCTTGATTGTACCAAAAACCATCAATCATTATATTATTCAAAACGTTAGAGTATAAATATCTCAAGTGCGGAAATCATAAGGGGAGGATGTTGTGTCGTCACATTGGGCCCTTCCCTTTTGAAATGGAAGTAACTGAAACCATAAATATAAACTGTAAGTATAAAGCTTAGTGAGTTCCCCCAAAGAACCACATACCACACATAAAAGAAGATAAATGTTATGGGATAAATCATAGGCAAATAATCATTTCCTGCTATCGGCCAAACCATAGTCTTTTCGTTTAGTGCCGTGGCCAAATCCTGGTCTTAAAGACAAGTGTCAGGGGCTAGATCTTGGTCTTTCATATAACTGCCAGGGGCCAGATCTTATTCTATCATACAAATTTCAAGGGCCAGATCCTAGTTTATCAAAAAATTATCATAAGGCATCAAGCATTTTACACAACAAGCAATTGGCCAGCATTGGTGCCTTCGACCCATAGATCTAGTAAGGAAACTCTCCTCAACTGCTGAAAAAAAACAGATAAATGCTCGAGCTGTTGGAACGAAAATATCCCCGCTCTAACTAAAGAAATAAAGCCTCGAATAATAAATGGGACATAACCCATAGCTAAACTCTAAATTATTTCTCTAATATCTGAGGTAAAAGGGCCAACTTATCCTTTTCATTTAAGCCAAAAAAAATCCTAGGCCAAATCCCAAAGACCATCCAAAGTCTAATATGTGCCCAAATTTAAAAGTGGCACAATACCAAGTCTATGGTCCAAGCCCAGCAAGCAATGCTCAACGATTCAAGGCCTAAAATGACCAAAGGTTGGACTGGGTCGTACGCCCTATGTACCAACTAGTATACCCCGCATACTAGACCAATACGGGAACGGATTGCAGCTGAGGTGCAGTACGCGCAACGTACTGGAAATTACATGCCGCATACGCGCCCTATAGAAAAACATATAATAAGGTCTTAATGCCTTAAGACCCTACGTCTAAATTTCAGATCTAAGCTTAATAAGACACCTAAGGCCATAAAGTTACAAACTTTATTCCTTTGCATGGTTCCAAGAAGACAAGACTAAAAACGGAACTTGCTCAAACCTTTCGTACACCATAACTCTTTCCTGGGGACAATCCAAGATCCAAGCTTGCATTTTTATGACTTAAAATGCCCCAAAATGTCTTAAAGGACGCTTAAAGGCTTTAGAGGTACCTCATACTCACAAAGACCTAGATTTTGGGACAAAAGAGGAGAAAATTTAGCTTGACCTAGATATAAAACAAAATAAGGCAATGTTGGAGCTTTATATCTCCAAATATGCACAATGAAGAGAAGATGTTGGATCCAAAGTCTTGAGAGCGAAGCCTACTCCTTGAAGATCCTTCATGACAAACAAGAAAGGTCACAACTCACTCCAAAAGCCAAAAATGCTCAAAATAGGCTAGGGTTTGCAAGAACGGTCGATCTTTGGCTGGAAGTTAATAATGGGAAAGGCCTTGGGGGCTATAATGGTACTTAAATAGTGCACAAATCCTAAATACTAGGGTTTTGGTCTAAACCATGTATGCCCTACATACTAGTGTATGCGAAGCATAGTGACACGGGTCTTGGTACGCCCAACATACCAAGGTGTATGCCGAACGTACACAAGTTGCAGCCAAAAATCATGAAATGGCCATCAGGGACCTAGCTTGCAAACAATTCATATCTTAAGGGTTAAAAGCAAATGCTTGGAAAATTAGATGTTACAACTCTCCCCCACTTGAACTTGACTTCATCCTCGAAGTCTACTGCCGTGAACAAATATGGGTGGTGTTCTCATATTTCCGCCTTGGGCTCCCATGTCCATTCGGAACCCTTCAGATTTTCCACTGGACCTTTACCAGTGACACTTCTTTGGTACGCAGAGCCTTTGTCTTCCGATCTAAGATCACCACCGGCCTCTCCATATAATCCAGACGGTCATCAACCTGAATATCATCCAGAGGAACAATTGTGTACTCATCGGCCACATACTTCCTTAGCTGTGACACATGGAAGGTGTTATGGATTTGGGTGAGATCATCATGAAAATCCATCCGATATGAAATCTTGCCAACCCGGGCTAAAATCTTGAAAGGTCCAATGAATCGGGGTCCTAGCTTGCCCCGCTTCCAAAATTAGATGAAACTTTTCCATGGTGACACCTTCTGAAGCACCAAGTCTCCTACCTGAAACTTGAGGTTCGAACAACACCAATTTGCATAACTCTTCTACCGGCTTTACGCGACTCCCAACCTGTCGCGTACCTGCTGAATCAACTCAATAATCCTGTGTACAACCTCTATACTTCCCATCACTTGATGCCTAACCTCCCCCAAGCAAATCAGGGTCCTACACCTTCTTCAATACAACATCTCAAATGTTGGCCAGTCGGTACTGGCATGATAACTATTGTAATAGGATAACTCGTCCAGTGGAAGGTAAGTATCCCAAATCCAACAAGCAAACCTGGAGCATATCTTTAATTGTCTAAATTGTCTATTTGCTCTTTCATCGGTCTGATGGTGGTATTTTGTACTAAAATGCAAGTAAGTACCCAAGTCATAATGAAACTTCCACTAAAATCTGGAGGTGAAACGAACTTTCCGATCCGAAACCACCAAAACTTGTACCCTGTGCTGACCTACCACCTCTCGGACATAGATGTCAACTAACTTCTCTATAGGTATGCTCAAGGCAGTCGATATGAAATGTGCACTCTTGGTTAATCTATCAACAATGACCTAGATAGAGTCAACACCATGTGCCCTTCTTGGAAATTTTGTGATGAAATCCATGGTAATCTCTTCCCACTTCCACATAGGATTGGGTAAGGGTGTATCTGATGGGTTTTGAGCATTCTAACACTTCCTAAGTATACATGCAACCCTAATAACATTGGATCTATGTTTGTCTAATAATCATGCAAAGTTGTTTTCCAAGGTTATGAAACTACCTAGCATACATGGGGTACAATTTTCTTTGTATAAAAGATAGAACTACGTACCTTGTTGTTGAAAGTGTTCCTTGAAGCCTTGTGAGCCTAGCACCTTAAGTGTGATGCCTCAAATGCTTCACACAACACCAAATGCAAAGAATAAACTTGAGAGAATACTTTAACACATGCAAAATCGGCGAAGCCCTCTTGTTTCTTAGTGTAGCCGATTTTCGGGAGAAACACATTGCTTATATAGTGTGCTGCATTAGGTAAACCCTAATGTAACATGACTCTTCATTTCTTGATCCATGGGTTAACTCCATGGAGCATACATGGAGCATCCTATGGGTGGAACCCAACTTGACAATCCATGGAGCCTCTTCGCCCACTATATAAGATATGGAAGATTTACATAATCTACCCATATATCGAATTAGTTATCTTTTGATCACTTAATTAATTCTAAATTAATTGTTGATCAAAACTAATTAAATAATACTATTAATATATTAGAACTTATAATATATTAATAACCATAAGTGTTATTTCTCTCATTTAGTTTATTCAATTGCATGATGCCATGCACCCCAAATGGACCATGTCGGGTCGGGTCAAGTACATACCAGAAATAGTTATGGACTTAGACACCTTATCCAATAGTCTCCCGCTTGGATAAGTCTAATAACTAAACTGTAATACTTCAACAACCGATCAACAATCGCAGCTCTTTCAAGGTTTCTTGGAATTGAGAAAATATTGATACGCCATTTAAGATAAGTGATCACATAATCCTCTGTTCTAGATATCAGCCGGACAAATACTGTTGGATTAGTGTCTAAGTCCATAACTAGTTTGGTATGTACTTGACCCGATGGTGCGTGGTCCTTTTGGGTTGCCTTCACCAAAGCAACTTGATAGGATGAATTATGGAGAGAAAGGATTAAATATGATTTATTAATATATTATGGGAATAATATATTAAAAGAGAAATCATATTGTTTAATTAATATTAGTCAATAATTAATTAGTAATTAGTTTTGCGACTAAAAGAGATTAATTAAACTTAAGGGACTGAAATTGTAATTATAAGATAATTGCAATTTGGGCCATGGATTGCCTTTTATTATAAGGTGGACGAATTCTATGGGGGAAGCCCATATGAAATTGTCCAAGGCCTTAAGGAAAGGGCTCCATGGGTTGCTTAGGGCTTAAGCATCCAAATTAGGGTTTCCTTGTTAGATAACCCTAATAGCCTAACTATATATACATCCCTTATGACCCAAAGACGTGGCTAAGACTTCTCTAGGGTTTGTAGACGTTTTTGGGCAGCCTCCATCCTCTCTCCTCTTCATCCTCTTGCTTATGGTGTTTGTGAACCATTAGAGGAGTGACAATTGTGACTCTAAGCTTTCTAAAGTCAATACAAGGAGATTTGGGATTGTTATTGCTACATAACAATCAAGGTAACATCTTAAACCTATTCTCATGTTAATATGATTACTTGAATGCTAGAATTAGGGTTTATAGTATTGGATAACTTGCATGTACAATAGAGAAACCTAGATCCAAGCATTAGGGTTTGTATGAGCACATAGGATGTTCTTAGGACCAAAACCCATCAAATACATGGAACAATGTCTTACTTATTGTCCAGCAGTTTGTTTCCCGATTTTTGATTTGTTTGACAAAGAACTTAATTGAACACATCAATTTAATTCTGACCGGGCCCGGTACATAGGTCAAAACAAAATCATCGAGGGGCCCAGATATCAGCTTCTAATCCAAGAAGGAACAGATAAACTTCGACTCATATGTTTGTTCTACTACTAGTTGCATTATACACAAAAGCACGTTTTATAACATCGAGTTACCAATGCGTTTTCGTACAATCAATTCATAGGCAACAAATCATATCTCTAGGTATGATATTACCGTCTCACGATCACTCGAGATAAATTCCATGAAGTGATTCCAGTGAGCGTTGGTTGATTCCAGTACTCAGAACTTATGAGTACTCATGAAGTGTTGTCCTTAACCTTGACACCTACAACCAACTTCATGACAGTCTTAATTCATATCTACTTCCAACATATGATTAACTGTGGAGATTTGAATAATATGTAGACACACAACATAATATTCTGGAAGTCAAAACATGCAAAAGAAATTATAGTGAATGATTGACAAAAGATAGTAACACTTTACTCATAAATAAAAAACCAACTATTATTTATCATCAAATGTCAATTACACTTTACAAATTTCATAATATATCTAACTACTAAAACTTATATCATCCTTTAGCCCTATGCTCCGAGCATGTTGATGATGCTTAGCCCTACTCATTCCCTTCGTGAGGGCATCTATTGGGTTCTCATCTGATGATACCCTCTTTGCAATGAGGATTCCTTCTTCTATGTGATGTCTGATAAAATGATTTTTTCTGTCGATATGTCTGGATCTCCCATGATCCCTTGGTTCCTTAGCTAAGGCAACAACACTTTCACTATCATAGAAAAGTTCCATAGGCTCCTTTATAGCTGGTACAACTCCAAGGTCTCCAATGAAGTTCTTCATCCATATTTCCTCTTTTGCTACTTCGCACGCTGCTACATACTCTGATTCACAAGTGGAATCAGCCACTATATCCTGCTTGGAACTCTTCCAAGTGATTGCTCCTCTGTTTAGGGTAAAGACCCAGCCCAACTGAGAGCGGAAATTATCCCTATCAGTCTGGAAGCCAGCATCACTATACCCTACAACTCTCAAGTCATCACTCCCGCCGAGGGTAAGGACCCAGTCCTTAATCCTCCATAGGTATTTAAGGATATTCTTTACCGCAGTCCAGTGTGCCTTGCCAGGATTCCCCTGATACCTGCTAACCAAGCTCAAGGCAAAGGCTACATCAGGCTGAGTACACGTCATAGCATACATGATCGATCCTACAGCCGAAGCATAAGGTACTTGACTCATTTATGCTATCTCAGCCTCATTACTTGGGCTATGAGCTTTACTCAATCTGGCATTACTCTGGATAGGTAACTCTCCATTCTTCGAGTTCTGCATGCTGAATCTCTTTAGCACCTTGCCAAGTAGGTACTTTGACTAAGTCCAATTAGTCTTTTACTTCGGTTTCTCAAAATCCTTATCCCTAGAATATAGCCAGCTTCTCCTAGGTCCTTCATAGAGAAAACTTCCTAAGCCAGGACTTGACTTCCTGCATAGTTGGGATGTCATTTTCTATGAGTAGTATGTCATCCACATACAATACCAAAATGCTAACTATACTCCTACTAGCCTTGACATACACACAAGATTCATCTTGACTCCTAGAAAAGCCAAATTCCTTGACTTTCTCATCAAAAAAAAAAGATTCCATCTATGAGGTGCTTGCTTTAATCCATAAATAGATTTCTCAAGCTTACACACTCTATTAGGGTCATTGCTGACAAAACCTCCTCGCTGACTCATGTAAACATCTTCAGTCAACTTTCTATTAAGGAAAGCGGTTTTGACATCCATTTTCCATATTTCATAGTCATGAAATGCGACTATGGCTAACATAACCCTAATAGACTTAATCTTGGCTACTGGAGAAAAGGTCTCATCATAATCCAATCCTGGAGTTTGAGAGATGCCCTTTGCAACCAGTCGTGCCTTATAAGTGTGTACATTACCATCCATGTCGGTCTTCTTCTTGAAGATCCATTTGCACCCTACAGTCTTACGACCTGGTACATTCTCAACCAAGTTCCAAACTTGATTGTCATACATGGATTGTATCTCACTGTCCATTGCCTCTTTCCATTTAGCAGACTCAGGGCCTGTCATGGCTTCCGCGTAGCTGTTAGGTTCATCCAGACCTACTAGTGTCTCGTCACTAATAAGTGTCTCACCTTCCGCAGTAATATGGAAACCATAGTAATGCTCAGGTGCATTCCTAACTCTCGTGGAACGCCTCAGAGGTACAGACTCGTCAATTGGCTCAACAGGAGTTTCCTCCTCAAGTTGAGGGCTACGGTTTGAAGTTCCTTCACCACTTGACTCTCGAAGTTCTTCAAGGTCAATTTGCCTCCCACTATCTCCTTGTCTTATAAATTCTCTCTCTCGAAAGACTCCTCTTCTTGCTACAAAGACCACATTATCACTAGGTCTATAGAAGAGGTAACCAAAGCATCTTTGTGGGTAGCCGATGAAAATACACCTCTCGCTTCGGGGTTCAAGCTTATCATGAGTCTCACGTCTCACGAAAGCCTCACAACCCCAAATCTTGATGTGGTCTAGTTTGGGTACTTTACCTGTCCACATCTCATGAGGAGTTTTGGCAACTTTCTTTGTAAGGACTAGATTAAGGATATAGGCGACAGTCTCTAAGGCATACCCCCAGAATAAGATTGGTAGCGAAGCTCGACTCATCATGGAACGAACCATATCCAACAAGGTCCGATTACGCCTCTCAGCCACACCATTCAACTGCGGTGTTCTGGGAGGTGTCAATTGTGAGACAATCCCACATTCCCTAAGATAGTCGAGGAACTCTGAACTAAGATACTCACCACCTCGATCGAATCGTAGCATCTTAATGTTCCTGGCCAACTGATTCTCGACTTCCTGTTTAAATTCCTTAAACCTTTCGAAAGTATCTGACTTATGCTTGATTAAGTAGACATATCCATATCTACTGTAATCATTAGTAAAAGTCAAATAATAACGATTAGCATCCCTTGTAGCATGTTTGAAGGGTCCACACACATCCATGTGTACAAGATCCAACAAACCTTCACCCCTCTCATAGGAACCTGTGAAGGGTGACATTTTCAATTTTCCAAGTAAGCATGATTCGCATCTATCATCTGATTTTAGGTCAAATGACTCCAAGGCTCCATCCTTTTGGAGTTGGCCTATGCGTTTCTTGCTTATATGTCCAAGACGACAATGCCATAATGATGCTTTATCCAAGTTATTATTATTAACAGAATCAATACACAATACATTATTCCCTAAGTTATCAACCATAGATACAGTTTCATACACGCCATCACAAGGTACTGCTTTAAAATAAAGAACATTATTAAAGAAAGCAGTAATCGAACCAACTTCATTATCAAATGAAAAGGTGAAACCTTGTTTATACAATGCATGAAAGGAAATAATGTTTCTTGCTATTTCTGGTGAATAACTACATTTAGTCAAATCTAAACTAAACCCACTACTTAGCAATAAAGTATAAACTCCAATCTTGGTGACAGGTGAAGCTTTCCTGTTTCCCATGATCAAGTTTATTCTTCCTTGCTCCACATTCTCACTTCTTCTTAGTCCCTGCAAATCAGAACATATATGAATACCACAACCGGTATCAAGGACCCATGAGTTAGAATGGGGTGAGTTATTAGATAAGATAGTGTAAATACCTACATGGTTGGGTTTAACTTTCCCATCCTTCACATCTTGTTGGTACTTTGGGCAGTTTTGCTTCCAATGTGCCTTTTCATGGCAATAGAAGCATTCAGCCTCTTTTAGGTCAGAAGAAGGAGTGATGAAACCTTTATTGGTTCCACTTGAAGAAGAGTCATCAAGGGTCCTAGCCTTGGTACCCTTCGAAGAACTCTTTCTCTTCTTCCCCCTTCCTTTCCCGATTGCCAAGACAGGTGCGGAGTTGGTAGGAGTAGGAGTATTAACAACCGCCTTACCCTTAAGACCACTTTCCGCGGTCTTTAAGAGTCCTTGAAGTTTGCTGAGAGTGACCCCTTCCTTGTTCATGTGATATGTCATGTGAAAATGATCATAGCACGATGGTAAGGAGTGCAAAATGATATCTATTGCAAGCTCCTCGGGGAAGTTCACATTGAGCTTCAGCAACCAGTCCACAAATCTTTTCATTTTCTGCATGTGGCCCGTGATGGGTTCACCATCCTTCATTCGGGTTGTTATCATGGAGGAGATGATTTCATACCTCTCTTGTCTTGCACTTTGATGGTGTCTTTCCATCAAATCTTGGTGAATTTCAAAAGGGTAGAAGTCCTCGTATGACTTTTGGAGATCGGCTTTCATAGTAGCCATCATGATGCATGCCACCTTGGTGGCATCCCTTTCATGTGCCCTAAAGTCAGCGATTTCTTGAGGAGTAGAAACTGTCTCATCAATCTCCTTAGCTCCTTATCGAGGACATATTCTTTGTCCTCGTAGCGGGTAATCATTCGGATGTTTCTGATCCATTCATTGAAGTTGGATCCATCAAAAGTGACTTTCCCACACAAGTTCATTAGAGAAAAGGAGCCATTAGGATTAGAGCCAGAAGCGGTAGTGTTTTCAGACATTTGAAAAGAAGAAAAGATTACTTTAGATATTGAGATAGTCCTTAATAAAACACCCAAATGTAATATTAAGGCTATGACCCAATCACAATATATTATACTTAGAAGAGGTATGCCATAATCTAAGTAATAACATATTTGAAAGGTAGGTGAATGACGATTCACCAATTTCCACCATGAAAAACGAAATATTGATATTAGATTTTTAATTGGTTCTTAGAAATTTCTAGATTCTTTGAGATTCATTGAACTTTTCAATGGCATGTTTCAATCTTGAGTGTGCCCTCCAAGTTTTGTGGATAGGATGTCGAGGATCACAAAACGAGGTGTTAAGTAACCATGCAAATCACATGATACCCTTAATGTTTATCACTCAATCGATGTGCCGGTTAACCACACACGCTCCACCGATACTATGATAAACTTTAAGTCACCCTTTACCTACCTTGTTAAGTTCATGTTAGTGTTCCGGTTAACTACACACGCTCCACTTATGACTTATACAAAAGTGTAAAGTGTAATTTCATGGATTAGCACCTTATTCACATTTTCCTAAATTAACTAAGATTGGGAATTTAATAAAACATTTAGTTAATTTATAATATTCAACATACTTTTAATGAGAATTTATAAGTCCTTGTCTACCCGTTCGGCTAACGACCCGCCACCGATCAAGGAAGAGGTGGGTGAGAGTGGACACCCATTAAGTTGCCATTTTATTGGCAACAACCTTATACCCCCCCCCCCCCTTATAGACCGGCTTCGTGAATGAGGCGTACTAGCGGTAAGACGACTTGATCTTATACATATATATATATATATATATATATATATATATATATATATATATATATATATTATTAGCAAATAATATTATAAAGTATAAGGGTTGAATTTTAACTTTTAAAATTCTAAGGGTTGGATCTGAAGTTTTAATCAAGACTTTACTTGTTCCAAAACTTGAGGGCAAGTTTTGTAAATTTTCAAAACTTTTCAATTCTTGTAACTTATGAGTTAATAGAGTATTAAAAATGAAGACTCTTCATTTTTATAACTCATGTGTTCTTTTAATGGTTTTTTAACAAAGTAACTTTGGATTTTCCATAACTTGAGGACAAGTTATGGACTCCATTAAAACACATAATGATCATGAATTAATCTACCACATAGGTTACAAACAATTCCTATGATCATCTAAACATCATAAGAACAAGAACATGAATATGAACACTTTAGAGAATCATAAATTACACTTAAAAACTTGTAATTTTGATAATTGTCATTGTAAATGAATTAGCATAAACATTACACGATCTAAAACATGTTTTCAAGTACCAAAACAATTTAGGGTAATGTTTCTAGTCCCTTTCCAGCAACAAAAATTGAAATTCTGAAAACTGCAGCCTCTACTCGTCGAGTGCACGAACTGACTCGACGAGTAGCTTGCATTTGGTCATGGACTCGTCGAGTCCCCCCATGGACTCAGCGAGTTCATACGAGAAGAAAGAAGAAAATTCGATTTTTTCAAGCAGTTTGCACAAAATCAAACAACCAAACCTGGCTCTGATACCACTGATGGGTTTTGAGCATTCTAACACTTCCTAAGTATACATGCAACCCTAATAACCTTGGATCTATGTTTGTCTAATAATCATGCAAAGCTATTTTCCGAGGTTATGAAACTACCTAGCATACATGGGGTACAATTTTCTTTGTATAAAAGATAGAACTACGTACCTTGTTGTTGAAAGTGTTCCTTGAAGCCTTGTGAGCCTAGCACCTCAAGTATGATGACTCAAATGCTTCACACAACACCAAATGCAAAGAATAAGCTTGGGAGAATACTTTAACACATGCAAAATTGGCCAAGCCCTCTTGTTTCTTAGTGTAGCCGATTTTGGGGAGAAACACATTGCTTATATAGTGTGTTGCATTAGGTAAACCCTAATGTAACATGACTCTTCATTTCTTGATCCATGGGTTAACTCCATGGAGCATCCATGGAGCATCCTATGGGTGGAACCCAACTTGACAATCCATGGAGCCTCTTAGCCCACTATATAAGATATGGAAGATTTACATAATCTACCCATATATCTAATTAGTTATCTTTTGATCACTTAATTAATTCTAAATTAATTCTTGATCAAAACTAATAAAATAATATTATTAATATATTAGAACTTATAATATACTAATAACCATAAGTGTTATTTCTCTCATTTAGTTTATTCAATTGCATGATGCCATGGAACCCAAATGGACCATGTCGGGTCGGGTCAAGTACATACCAGAAATAGTTATGGACTTAGACACCTTATCCAACAGTATCTTCTCGTGGGATCTTTGATGCTCTACCTTGACTTTCCTAAAAGTCAAACACCGCTCCACAAACCAAGCTATATCCCTTTTCACACAAGGACACCGATAACTCAACTTTATATCCTTATACATCTTCTTGGCCCCTGGATAGATAGAAAACTTTAACTTATGCGCCTCTCTAAAACTATCTATCTCACCCACCTTATGTCGGAACCCAAACTCTACTATATTGAGTCAACAACCCCCGATTGTCTCTGATAAATAAGGGAACCTGTCGTCTGATCCATTCGGTCTTCCAATTTTCCTTTTTCAATCCCTCCACCTAAGCCTTCTTGATCAAATCCATCAAAGGCATGGTGATAATCATACTCAAGCAGATGTCCATGATAGAAGAACACATGGCCTTGCGGCTTAAGGCATCGACCGCCACATTAGCCTAAATCATAATCATTTACCATATCCGACCATCTTCACTGCCGCATATTCAAATTCAGTTCGTCAATCAAATACCTCAAACTCTTATGGTCGGTGTATATAGTACATCAAACCTCATAAAAATAGTGTCTCCAAATTTTGAGGGAAAAATCCATAGCCCCCAACTCCAAATCATTCATATGGTAGTTCGCCTCATGAGGATTAAGCTACCATAAAGCGTAAGCAGTCATGTGACCCCTATGTGTAAGAACCTCTCCTAAACCCAAAATAGAGGCGTCATAATATATGACGAAATCATCCAAACCCTCAGGGAGCATGGGAATTAGGGCCTCACACAGTTTCTTCCTTAGAGTCTCAATAGCCAACTCCTGATAATGCCCCCACCAAAAAGTTACGTTCTTCTTTGTCAAACGGGTCAAAGGAACTACAATCTTGGCAAAATCCTAGATAAATCTCTAATAATACCTTGCGAGACCTAAGAAACTCCGAATCATAGATGTGGTCCTCAGAACCTCCCATCGCATCACCACCTCAAACTTTGCCGGTTCGACCAATATACCCTTCTAGTTGTTGATGTGCCCCAAAAATTGCACCATACGCAATCAAAACTCACACTTGGAGAACTTGGCATAAAGCCTCTTTCTCCTCAGGGTCTCTACTAGCTCTCATAAATGTTCGTCGTGGTGGTCCTTGGTCGTGGAGTATACCAGATACAATCACAGACCGATCCAGCATCAGCCTACAGACTCGGTTCATGAGATCCATGTACAATGTTGGTGCATTGGTGAACCCGAATGGCATCTTCACGAACTCGTAATAACCAAAACGATTCCTAAAGGCTGTTTTCTGCATATCATCCTCCCTGACCCTCATCTGATGGTACACCGATCGCAAATTAATCTTGCAGAACCAAGATGCACCCTGAGGCTGGTCAAACAAACCGTCAGTCCTATGGAGTAGTTAACGGTTCTTCACCGTTAACTTATTTAACTCCTGGTAATCAATGCACATTTTGAGTGAACCGTCCTTTTTCACAAACAGAATTGGTGCTCCCCATGAATCTGCTTGGACAAATAAAAACCTTGTCTAGGAGCTCTTAAAGTTGCATAGACAACTCCTGCATCTCAGGTGACGCCATGTGATATGGTGTCTTGGCTATCGAAGTTGCACCAGGTACTAGATCACTCCGAAACTCAACCTACTTCTCAGGAAGCACTGCTGTTAAATCCTCAAGAAACATATCGGGGAAATCCCGGATAATGGGTACCCCACTTAATTCTATCATGTCATCATCATGAGTGTCTACAACAAAATCTATGAACCCGGAATAACCCTACTGCAGATATCCCCTATCCCTTACAGTTGAACAAAGATTTGGCCCATGTGAAGCTCTCTCATGAGGAATAACCAGTTCTCCCCCACTTAGGGTTCGAACTCTCACCAAGTACCTCTCATAATCAATAATGGCCCCATTAGGACCCATACAATCCATCCTGATGATAACATTCGATCCTCTCAAGGGAATCGGCACCAAGTCAATAAAGAATCTCTCACTAAACAAATTCAGGAGGCACATACGGAAAACCCTCAAACCACTTACATTACGGTCATCCGCCATCTCAACCTCTAGTTGGGAATCCAAAGTCCTGGTAGGATCGTAATACTTCTTGTTAACTGCAAGAGATACAAAATATTAGGTAGCCCCCAAATCAAACAGAACATGAGAGGTCAAACCGTTGACCACTAAGGTCCGTATACAAGATCAAAATAATCATAAGCATAAACAACAATGGCAATAAGACATAGAGATAATGCGCATACCAATAACCACATCCGATATTGCACATGCCTCATCGATCATCTGCTGAAACGTCATGCCTTCACTGTAGGAGCCTCCGCCTTGCCCTGGTGGCCATCAGTAATCCTCAAGGTGGTTGGTGCAGGCACCGCCACTGCTCCCCTGGAAAATCTCGGACAATCTGCCTTCTTATGGCCAATCTAATTGCAATGGAATCAAATTAGAGCCATCTTCGGGAAATCTCTGCTCACATGGTCTGACTAGATACAACTAAAACAACCTGAACCCGTCGCTCGACAAGCCCCATTGTGCGGCATGCAACACTTGCCGCAATGGCCCTGCCTCTTCTAGACTCTGGTGCAAGCATCAGAGGTCTTTGGCCATTTAGTCTGGCCCACCGCTGTCTGTATCTGTTCCGGCTTCCACTTCGACCGGAGCTCCAACTCAATCTCCCGCTAGTGGGTCTTCTCGATCATATCATTTAGGGTCTTGCACCCTGAAAAGTTCACAAACTCCCTAATATCCTCCCTTTGCATATCATGATATCTCGTCTTTCTACTCTCCTCATCCACAGTGTACCGTGGGACCAACAAAGCCCTCTCCCTGAATTTAGCTATAATTTGCACCACGATCTCAATAGTCTGGCAAAGGTCTGGCAACTCCCTCGCCAACTGCTTCACCTCTATAGTTGGTACAAACTCCTTTTAGAATCTATGAACAAAATTCTCCCAGATCATCACTACCACCGCCAATGAACTTACAGATATGGTAACCTCCTCCCACCAGTCTCATTCACTGTGCCTCAATAAGCAGGATGCAAATCCCATATTTTTCCTTCAGGGAAAATGATTGTCCGCTGGCATTCTCTACGTTATCGATCTAGCAACGGCTAGCGATGGTGTCCTTTACCCCAAAGAAATCAGGAGCTCCACAAGCCTTGAACTACCAAAATGAGGGAGTTCGAGCTCCAACCTGACCCGTAGCAATCTCAGCTCGAAAAGACCTGAGCCTCTCATCCATCAACTCTACAATAACCTCCTTGATGGTACCGAACAACACAGGGGTGGCATCCAAGATATCGCGAGAGTAAACTTAGTCGAAATGAACCCGCGCAGATGCACATTAATTGGCTTAGCACCTAAACCCGAACCTGAACCTCTTTGAGTAATCATCACCATCCTCCAAACTTAAACATAACATATAAAAAATCAGCACATGACTCAAGGGCATTCCTCTAAATAGACCTCCTTAGAGTTTCCAGGTGCGTCTTAAGTACGGGTCATGTGCTTCTAGTAGTACGGGCTAAATACTACCTTTCAAACCTAGCTGTACCTTCCTCAAGGTCAGTCCTGATTCCTCTAATCCACCCAATAAAACCATAAACTAATCCTATTATATATATCATATGTATCCTCGACTCTGCTAGGAATTCTCAACTCCCACCACTCGCAATACCAAGAACCTAAATCAATAATGTTGGTTTCCCAATGCATGCAAGTTATACACAAAATAGGATCACATAGACTGTCAAATGATGATTCTACCTTAAGCCCACAGCCAAACAAGGAAGACGAAATGAGGCCCAATTGATCATTTTAGGGCTATAGAAACCTAATCATATACAACATTGAAAGCATACACCTAGGAATTAACTGATCCGATATCAATTCCAGGTAATACATAGCATCACGTTCCACTAGACTATAATGCATCACACAAATCAGGAAATTCCATCATATGATTCCTGTAGGTATCCTTTTCCCTAATCTAGTATGCAATTCTCATATCAAGCATACTACTTATGATACATAGGTATGGAGAATTTAGGAACAACTTACTTGAGCTCGGCTGATCACATGCATCGCACTCCTTCTTATTAATAAAAATCCTTTTAAAAGATTTACCACCTTTTTATTAAGAAGATTATCATTTCCTCAATTTGATTTCTGACACACCCAAAAGTATGCAAAAATCCCTCATACCAAGGCTCTGATACCAATTTATAACGACCTAAAAATAGTACTAAAATTTTTCATTTAAAAACTATTAATTTCCTTCATTGATCGTACTGAAAACCATCAATCATTATAGTATTCAAAACATCAGAGTAAAAATACATCAAGCGCGGAAATCATAAAGGGAGGATGTTGCGCCATCACGTCCGCCCTTGCCTTTTGAATTGGAAGTACTTGAAACCACAAACATAAACTGTAAGCAATAAAGCTTAGTGAGTTCCACCAAACTACCACATACCACAAATAAAAGAAGATAAATGTTATGGGCTAAAGCATACTCATATAATCATTTCCTTCCACGGGTCAAACCATGGTCTTTCCGCTTAGTGCCAAGGGCCAAATCCTGGTCTTGTATACAACTGCAAGGGGCCAGATCATGATCTTTCATATAACTACCAGGGGCCAGATTCTGATCTTTCTATAATGTCTGGTTCCTGGTATGTATTCAATTTAAAATTATTCACTTTTATATTGAAACTCAACGAGTTTGAGGCCCCAGATTCGTCTAGTGGAGATGAATTGGACCACAGGTTTGGAAACCTACTAAACGAGTTGGGGGCCTCAACACGACGATTAGGTTGGCAGAAATGAAACCCTAATTTCAGGGTTTTACATCCTATTTGAACAACATAACCCCAATGTGTTGGCCTTATCTCCATCCTCCATTGTCTAAAACCCTAATCTAGAAACCCTAATCCATTTTTGGTGATTGTGAGCTAATCTTGTGCATTCTTGGTGAGTTTGATGAAGAAGAAGCTTAAAGGAGGAGCAAGAACGTGTGAGAGGGGAGTAGTGTCACACCCCCAAACCAGACGGCGAAAACGGCCGCAGGTGGAACACTTCATTTGTAGTATCACAACACATGCATCATAGTAATCAAAGTACAAACAACCATTATATTAAAAAAGTAAAAGTATTTACATATGTTCAATCACTGTATATTGACACCAAAACAATTACAGCAAAATACAAAAGATATGACTCAAAACGGCTCTATCTTCTCAAAAGCTCGAGGAGTACCTGTTTATTGTTTCCTTGAGAATACAAGTAATTTGAAAAGAGAGTATCAACATTGTGACATCCCCAAAATCTCGGCCAGAAAAGACCGATTTTCATTTATGCTTTTAAAATAATTTCAGAGTAAATCCTTTTGATTTGAAAGAGTTGCGGAATTTGTTCCCAAAAACAAAACATGATAAATCAATGTTTACCAAAGCATTTCATAAAAGAAATGTATTTTCATTATATAATCAAAACTCGGGGTGTCATGTTCCGATACAGACCAATAAGCATAAACGATAACATTACAAGTCATTCAACAAATATATACATATACAGACTTGTAAACAAAACAACTGATGGTTCATCCATCTCATGCCCTCGTGCCACTTCCTGTAATACAAATAAAACTGAGTGGGTCAGGCTTGGGAGCCTTGTGAGCATATAGGGTTTTCAACCCACAATAAATAATCATATTTAGTTTTCACCAACCAACAATAACCCAATTACCCATTCCCGTTATTCTCACTTTATGTCCCTAAAACGACTAACATAAGGGACCTAGTATAAGAATATTTCATCGGGGCGACAACACATGCTTCGGGGGTTCCTCAGCAATATAAGTCAAATAAGGCAACCATGAGGGGGATGGAGTATAGCGAATGAACACCCAAGTTCATTAACACCTACAGGTGGCGAACCTGCTAATGTTTCCACAAGACTATCTAGAAAATATGTGGTCATCATCTAAACTCCGCTAGATGACTAAATCAAACAACAACGAGGCCTCTCATCTGTTTATTACACACCAACTATCTACCCATGTTCTACCCAACATATTAGTAGATAAAATATACATTTTTATACATAGTTTTGAAAACCTGTATAGCATGCTTTAATCAATACATATTCCACATAACAGATGAGGCACACACACACATAACACGTATTTCATAGAGAATAAATCATATCTATGAGATAGAAGAAGGTGAATACACATTGATACACATATAAACAACAATATACCATACACATAGCACGTATTTTATAGAAAATACTTAATATTTATGTGTTAGAAGATGATCAGAAGATGATCGGACGGCACTACGACTTGCAGAAGTAGTAATCCTCAGCAGATCTGAAAGATCTTCACAAAAATCGAACTTCTCGCGGGCAGAGCTTCGGCTCGGGAGCCGCACTTCTCAGGATCTTCGGGATCTCGGGACTTGCCTCGGGGCTCGAGTATGATACCGGGGCTTCAGGGTATTTCTGGCACGCAAAACGATGCAAAACGGGAGAGAGAAGAGAGAAAATGAACAAAAGAATCGGCTGCCTTCGGATCCTATTTATAGGAGGCTGGAGCCTCGGAGTACGCGGGGCGTACTGCTTCCGAAATCGTCACTGCATGCGTCATCCGAGCCACTTTCTGCGAGTGTCGACACCTTCGGTGTACGCGGGGCGTACTTCGGATCGGATTGCTGACTCTTCTTCAGATAATGCCGGATTTAAAGATTTAATTTAAATTTAAAATATTTAATAAAATTCGGAAATTCATATCTTCTTCATACGAACTCCATTTTCGACGTTCTTTATATCCACGTGAAGGTGAGACTATGCTCTACAACTTTTGTTTAGACTCTGTCGGCTAATTTTGTCTTTATTTTTATTATTTATTTTTAATAGGCCGCGACAGAAAAACTTCGTTATAAATTCATAACTTCTTCGTTTGACGTCCGTTCTCGCCTAACTTTTTATCGCTTCGATACCAACAACGAGACCTTCGATCCTCGTTTAGATTTCTTCAGCTAAAAACCGCTCGATGTCAAATCGAGTATTTCGGGCTGCACACCGCTAAGCCGAAACTTCGATAAATCATAACTTCTTCATACGAAGTCAGATTTGGGCGTTCTATATATATTCGGAAACCTCGTTTCAACTACTACAACATTATTCGAAGATATTAAGTTTATTTTACACTTAAATTTTGACGCTTATTTTTATTCTTAATTAATCAAACCACATAATTAAGCAATTAAGCACAAAACACACAATACTTAAATAATACAATCTTATTATTTCAAAACGGGTTACAAAGGTTAACCTAGACTATTATATTGCTAAAAATGGCAAGCCCGGAAACACAAGCGTTACAATAAAGTTGAGTGACTGCATAAGTATTTATGTTTAAAAGTATGTTTTCTGTTCCTTGAATTGTAATATGTTCCAAAAAATCCTATATTTTTTGTTCTATAAGAAAAGTAGTTTTATTCTCATAAAATCGTTCTGTTTGTAAAACATTATTCTATCTTTGTATCCTTTTTGTAAAACCTATAAAAGTGATTGTGTCTGGTTCCACTAGTTGTTATTGTAAACTGAAATGTAATACTATAAACTATATCTCTGTAAACTAGTACTATGAAAATGTAATCATGTTTAGTTAATTATACACTCACATATTGTTAATATACTTTTAATGAGTTATTATAACCATACTATGACTAGATGTCCTGAAACAAACGCTTTGAAGACGTTTAAACTGTTGATATAAATTGTCACTCATAAATGTGTGTGACCGACTGTAGCTAGTAGCCCGAGTGCAGGGTTGTGAATCCCAATATAGATCTATACACACTTGTTTCGATCCCCGACTAGAGATTCAAGTTATAATGTTAGGACTTTAACTATGTTGTTCAGATGAGTAAACATTCTGAACATATTAGCTCATAAAAAGCATATAAATGTTATGTGTATAATGAAAACACAGTCATTCTAAAATAAATGAGTAAAAGTATTTTACCTAGTTTTGTATGCTCTAAATGTACTTGAAAGTTATATACCCTTTTTTAGTTTTGACTCAAACCCTTATTCTTGTACACTAGTATAAACCCATATTCTTGTAAAATAGTGTACTCTAGTATACTTGACTCATGATTTAGTGTTCTTAAATCATAAATTCTAACTATTATAATTTATATGGACTTTATATATTGATACTAACTGTTCATGAATGCAACCCTTGCTCGACATGTTACAAAGGGTATTTGAAAATGAATGAAATAACCTTATATATATATATATATATATATATATATATATATATATGTATACATATATATATATATATATATATATATATATATATATATATATATATTTATATATATATATATATATATATATATATATATATATATAATTAAAACTGAAACGACAGTCGGAAAAGAACCGATACAATAAATCCACATCCAAACAAAGAAATTGAAATAAAGTGAGTTATCTGTCTTAAGTCTTTTAAATCTTATATATATATATATATATATATATATATATATATATATGATTTTTGGAAAAATATATAAGTTTATAAAGAGTTTAACATTTTAAAATACTTTTGATGACTTGATGTTATTTTATCACAATTTGAAATATTTGTTTGCAACACAAAATCCTTGTGTTAGACTTGTATCCCCCCCCCCCCCTCTGAAAATAGTAAAAACCATGAAAATACAGAGGTATGAACTCACATCATAGGTGGTTGTTTGGGCAGCATTTCGTTTCATAGAAAGGAGTTTTCTTGTTGTAACAAAGAGTTTTTGATGAAAAGTCGGCTTTACTTGAGCAGAGTTTTCGCTACAAGATTGAGAACTTTGGGGCTTGCTTTGGGTGTCAGATATGTCACTGGGGCTTCAGGATAGTTTACAGAGGCTAGAATTTGTGTAGAAAGGAGAGAGGTTTTGAAAAAAGTAAACAAAACCTAGAGGTCTTGCATCCTATTTATAGGAGGGCTTCTGGCCTCAGTACGTGGGGCGTAACATTCACGTATCCGGGACGTACTAGTGAAATCATAAGTTCGTTGGGCGTACTTCGTGTACGCGGGGCATAGTAGTTGCATCCATATCCGAACTTCGGAGGTGGCAAGTCTACGAGGCACGCGTCAAAGCTAGTATCATTAAGTTGGGCGTAATCTTCTCATACGCTGGGCGTAATGGCCACCTAGCTTCGAACATGTTGTTTGTGCGAGATACGTATTATCTTGCAAAGAAAAGAGGCTATGTGGACAATCCAAGACCTAGTATTTGAGTACGCTGGGCGTACTCTATGTACGCAGGGCGTACTTCTCTTTTTCAACCTTCAAAAAATCATATCTTTTGCATATGAACCCTGTTTTTTACGTTCTTTATATCCACGCGTAGGTGAGTCCATGCTCTACAACTTTTGTATGTCGGCTAATTTTGATTCTATTTTTAAAGTTATATTTTTAACAGACCGAGACATGAAAAGTTTGTTAAAAATTCATAGCTTCTTCATCCGACGTCCGTTTTCGTCTGACTTTTTACCGTTGGATTTCTTTTGATTAAACTAAATTTCGAGTTTCGGGTTGTGTACTATTGTGTCGAAATTTAGATAAATCGCAACTTCTTCATACAAAGTTAGATTGAGATGTTCTTTTTATGAATGTTCTCGGTTTAACGAATTCTACGTCTTTCATTTTGATTGTTAAGGCTAGAAGGCACTCGATTGTAAACTCACTTTTTATGACACACAGTGTCGTACCAGTTTTGTCGCGGATCTTTGATTGGTCATTACTTCTTTGTTATAACTCGGATTTGGGCGTTCTTTATATTTTTGGAATCCTTGATAAGATTTCTACCACCATATTCAGCCCAATTAACTTTATTTAACATTTCATTTTTGATGGTCGATTATCTAAATGTACATAGTATACGAAAATTTCTCTTTATTACAAAGAATTACAAATTGATCTATACTATTACGTAGATTTGAAATAACGGTTTGTTACATTATCCCCCTGTTAGAGACAATTTCGTCCCAAAATTAGGACTATTGTGTTACAGAAAGACTAGGGAAAAAGATGTGGATATTTCTGTTGCATTTGATCCTCCCGCTCCCAAGTGAATTCAGGTCCCCGTTTTGCATTCCAGCGAACCTTCACTATCAGGATACGGCTTTGTTTAGTTTTCTTAACTTCCTTGTCTAGAATCTCTACGGGTTCTTCCACAAAGTTGAGGCTCTCGTTTAACCCGATTTCCTCGAGTGGGATCACAAGAGTCTCGTCGGATAGACACTTTTTCAGATTAGAAACATGGAAGGTAGGATGAATGTTACATAGTTCTTGGGGTAGTCGAAGTTTGTAAGCTAGAGGACCGATTCTGGCAATAATATAGAATGATCCTATGTACCTTGGATTCAGTTTTTCATGCTTTCCAAAGCGTATCATGGCCTTCCAGGGAGAGACCTTCAACAAGACGCGGTCACCAACCTCAAACTCCAAGGGTTTTCTCCTTTTGTCAGCATAGCTTTTCTGTCTATCTCTGGAAGCTTTAAGTTGCTCCCGAATTTGTACAATTTTCTCCATAATTTCTTTAATAATTTTCGGACCAGTGAGAGTGTTGTTTAGAACTTGACCTCTAGCTAACTACGTATCACCCACTTCAGCACAGCATAGAGGTGATCTACACTTGCGGCCATAGAGTGTCTCGAATGGAGCAGCATTTATGCTATTGTGATAACTTTTATTGTAAGAGAACTCAACAAGGGGTAAATGAGTATCTCATCCCTTCCCAAAGTCTATCAAACAGGCTCGCAACATATGTTCTAGATTTTCAATCATCCTCTCACTTTGCCCATCCATTTGTTGATGGTAGGCTGTACTCATGTCCAGCCTAGTTCCCAAAGAGTTTTGTAAAGACTTCCAGAAATGAGAAGTGAATCTACTATCTCAGTCAGAAATAATAGATATTGGTACACCATTCAGTCTAACTATTTCCCTTATGTAAGTTCTTGTTAGCTTCTCCATGTTGTCGGTTTCTTTTATTGTTAAGAACTGTGCGGATATGCTCAATCTATCGATGATTACCCAAATAGCATCATACCCACCCCTTGTATTGGGTAACTTAGTTATAAAATCTATCGTAATCCGCTCCCACTTCCATTCAAGGATTTCAAGTTGTTGCAATAGACCTGAAGGTTTTTAGTACTCTACCTTGACTTTGGCACAAGTAAGGCACTTGCCCACAAAGGTAGCAATCTCAGCCTTCATGTTAGGCCACCAGTACAGTTTCTTAAGGTCCAGATACATTTTGTATTATCCTGGATGAATGGAGTATCTGGTTTTGTGCGCTTCATTCATAACCACATCTCTGTAACCACTGAACATTGGTGTCCAGATCCGGGTTTTGAAACAATAGAATCCATCACTTCTGACTTCGGAATTTTTATCCATCCCTCTAAGTGTTTCACCTGCCATGTTTTCGGTTTTTAAGTCCTCGAGTTAAGCCTCTTTGATCTATGTGGATAGATGTGAATAGATCGTCATGGTCAACGACTTTACTCGGCGTCCCGAGTATTCTTTTCTTATAAGGGCATCAGCTACAATATTGGCTTTACCAGGGTGATAACGAATCTCGCATTCATAATCATTCAGTATCTTCACCCACCGTCTTTGTCTCATGTTCAACTCCTTCTGGTCGAAGAAATGCTAAATACTTTTATGGTCCGTGAATATTGTGCATTTCGTGCCATATAAGTAATGTCTCCATATCTTCAGAGCAAAAACCATGGCTCCTAATTCAAGGTCATGTGTTGTATAGTTGACCTCATGTGTCTTGAGCTGTCTCGAGGCGTAGGATATAAGCTCTCCTCGGTGTATAAGAACACATCCATGCCCTTGGTTAGAAGCATCACAGTACACTATAAAATACTCTATCTCTTCAGGAAGAGACAAGAGCGGTGCACTGCATAGGGCTCGTTTCAGCGTTTGGAATGTTGATTCTTGTTTTTCTCCCCAACTAAAAGTTATACCCTTTTGTGTCAGGGTAGTAAGTGGTTTAGCAAATAGGGAGAAGTTCTGGATATATCTGCGATAATAGCTAGCAAGACCTAAGAATTGTCCGATTTCTATAGGTGTTTGGGTGCTAACCAGTTCTCAATTGCCTTTATTCTGGAAGGGTCCATGTGAATTCCCTCTTGACTGACTATGTAACCCAGGAAATTCCTGATCCAAAATTCACATTTTGAGAACTTCGTATAAAGTTTCTCTGTTCTCAGGGTTTCTAACGCTTGACGAAGATGTTGGTCATGCTCTTCTTTGCTTCTCGAGTAGATAAGGATGTCTTCCATGAAGACTATGACCAATTTTTCTAGGTACGAAGGACTCACTCTGTTCATTAGGTCCATAAACACAGCAGGTGCATTCGTCAATCCGAAAGGCATCAGTGCAAACTCATAATGACCATAACGAGTTTTGAATGCTATTTTGGGGACGTCTTCCTCCATAATTCGTAACTGGTGATACTCGAATCTTAAGTCTATTTTTGAGAAGTAGCTCACAACTTGAAGTTGCTCGAACAGATTGTCGATGCGAGGCATAGGATATCGATTCTTAACGTTAAGTTTATTTAGCTCGTGATAGTCTATGCACATGCGGAATGTTCCATCCTTTTTCTTCACAAACAAAACCGGTGCTCCCCATGGTGAGAAACTTGGTTTTATAAAGCCTTTCCTAAAGAGTTCGTTTATCTAGCTGGACAATTCCTGCATGTCTGATGGTGCACGACGATAGGGGGGATTTGGCTACAGGGGTAGCCCCAGGGATTAAGTCGATTCTGAACTCGACTTTTCGTTCAGGTGGCACCCCTGGGAGATTGTTGGAAAAAATGTCAGGAAAGTTGCAGAATTAGGAATGCTCGCGATGTCTTTCACTTCTTGCTTTTTTTCTACCATATGAGCTAAGAAAGCATGGTACTCCTTGCATAGATACTTTTGTTCCTTGATACAAGAAATGATCTGGAGGTTCAATATGGTTTTGTAACTGTAGATGATAAGAGTTTCATTATTCGGCAAGTCCAGGCATACGACTCTTTTGTAACATAGGATGTCAGCATGGCTAGAACACAAGAAATCCATACCAATAATGACGTCGAAACTTTTAATAGAGACCGGCATAAGGTCTATTGGGAAGGAAAAGTTATTCATGCTAACGGTACATCCGATGTATATGTCGTTACTATATTCAGATTTCCCATTGGCCATTTCTACTGTAAAGGTTTCATTTAGTGGTTGGGATTTTGTTTTAGTAGGTGCTCGAAACTATGGCTCACGAAGCTCTTCTCAGCACCACAATCAAATAGAATGCATGCATAAGTATTTTTGAGAAAAAATGTACCTATGACCACCGTAGGGTCTGCCACAGCTTCTTCGTGACCAATTGCTAGTATTCTTCCAACTCCAATAACATTTATAGCTTTCGGACAATCTCTTATGAAATGTCCAACTTCACCACATTCATAACATACATGACCTACTCCAGCGGCAGGTACTTGGTTAATCGGTTGGGGTGGTGATTTACAGAATCGGGCAGTATGCCCTTTTCTGTTGCAGTTCAGACACTATATTTCTCGGCAATTTCCGTTGTGGTAGAAATTACACTTGTTGCATTTAGGGAGTTTACCAACATAAGGCTTAGCTGGTGTGGGGTTAGCAAGAACATCAATAGGTACAGTGGCAGCATACACTGCCACTAACTGTTGCTTTTTCGAGGGCTCATGAGAAGATTGGCCCTTCCTTTTATTCCAGTTTTCTTCTTGATGTTGTTGTTGTTATTGTTGTTGTTTCCCTTGGGTTGTTCTTGTTGGGTCAAAATATGGTTTATACTTTGCTTTTCTGGGCAAATGAATTTTTCTATAATATTTTCGGAGTTTACAGTCATGTTTACGGTTGAGTTTACGGTCGTAAACACCTTACGGCCGAAAACCCTTTTACGGCCCAAGTTCAGTTAGCCCATACTCCCAAGTATAAATATTGGTGTTAGCGTGTGAGGAATTGATTGATGAACCCTAGAGAGTTTACGACCAGAGAGACAGAAGAACTATTATGTGTTAGTGTGTGTGAATCTCTTGTATCTGGATCATCATTCTATTCATTAATACACTGAGATTCATCATCTTCTTCTTCTCCTTCTCTTCTATTTATGATCTGGCATCATTCTTTGATTGGGATTCCGCACTATCAAATAGATCTGATTGATACACAGGCAAATTAGGGACTTACAATTGGTATCAGAGCCAAGTTGTATCAGTCAATTTTTTCAGATTTGGGGCATTATTTGATCTTATTTTCGAAATATTCTTGCGTTTTTGGATAGATCTTTGAAAAATAAGGGGGGTTTGTTCTTCGTGTTTTTCATAAAAAAAAAGGTTTTTGATCGAGTTTTGGAGCTTCAAAGTCGAAAAATCGGTGTTTTTGGTCGGAGTTTGCGGCCGGCGGCTAGGGTGTCTAAGTTCACGGCCGGAGTTTGCAGCCTCGGCCTCGGAGTTTACGGCCTCGCAAGAAGCAAACTCGCTCAACAGCCTCGTCCTCGGATCGCATCACCTCACTTAGCGTATATAAAAAATTAGGAAGCGCATTTGGAGCTGCAAGGGTTCGAACTCGAGACCTCCGGTTCAGCAAGCTCGCGCCTTACCAAGTCGGCTAGCAAGCCTTTTGTATCATCCCTTCAAATCTTTAAACTTAACATCTCATTCCTGCTTTCAAATTTCGCAATTTGTCATTTTTATCCCAAAAATTCAAAAATTTTACTTTTAAAATCCTTTTTCAAACCAAAAATTTTAAATTTTAATTTTTGACTTTTTACTTAAAATGTTGACTTTCACTTTTAAAATTTGACCTTTGACTTTCTGATTTAACTTTTAAATTTTCAAATTTAGCTTTTCGGTTTGACTTTTCAAGTTTGACTTTTTAAATTTGACTTTTAAGGTTGACTTTTGAGGTTTATAGTTAAAGGGCAATTTTCTTGGGTTTGACTTTTAAGTTCTAGTTGTGCTTTTAATAGTTTTTGAAGTTTATGAGGGAATTGAAAACATGAAAGAGAGTCGTCAGGAGATGTTAAGACAAAATTTTAACATGTTCGATTATATCCCTGGAGAAACCCTGGAAGCTCAGTTGCAGCGATTTACTACACTACTACTGAGATGAATATAGCTGGGATCTCCTTGTCTAAGTTTGAGATAAACAAAAAGCTACTGAATTCACTTCTGAAATCGTGGGATATGAACATGGCTATCATCAAGAAGACAAAAGATCTCAATCATCTTAGTCTTGCTGATGTAATTCAAGAACTTGATGCTTTGACGTGTAGAGAAACAATGAGTTCTGAAAACATTCCGGTCACTGAAGTTACATGTACTCCAGCTTGTGAAGCTACGATTAAATTTCTTCGAGAACAAATTTATTTATTAAAAAAAGAAATTGAGGACCTGAGATATGAAGGATATCAACTCAGGAAACGACAGAAACCCCTGAAGGCTGAGTTAGAAGCAAAAACCAAGGACTTTAGGAAACTTCAGGAAGAGTATAGCAACAAGTGTGAAAATTATGATTATGTTAAGAGACAACTTGCTGTTGTAACTGAAGAACTTGACGCTTTAAAAATTAAGTGAGGAAAAACTGATGTCAGTTTCAAAAATTATATTGCGTCAAGTCAGATAGTCGAGTCCTTATATGAAACCCAATTAAAATTCAAAGAAAATCAAAACAAGGGTCTAGGGTATGATAGTGTACCTCCACCTTATAATCATAACTACACATCCATCCGTATGACACAGGATGAAACTGACAGGGAGCCACATCTTCGATATGGCAAACGAGCTGGATTTGTGTCAGGAGGAGTTATTAATGTTGAAAATACTGATGTTTCTGTTACATGTGCAGGTAAAGTAGCAGAGGATGAGAACAAGGAGAGTTCTTCTGAACAAACAAACTACCCCATGAACTCTAAATCTGTTGCTTCTAATCAACATGTCGTTGGTAAATATAGGCCACCATTTCAAGCTAAACAGAGTGCCTGTTGCAACTGTGCGTGTGGGAAAAATAAGAGACAAGGCAAAGATACGCCACCAGGGGCAGGAATAAATAACTTCACAGTGAAGAAAAAGACTTGTTTTCACTGTGGAACACCTGGACACATTGCCAGAAACTGTCCAAATCGCGCATACGTTCCCTACTGCGCACAAGGTTGGCAGAACGCGCCAAGAGGGAGATTTTTCAAAAGATACCCCTCGATATCACGATCAGACAATGCCAACTGGAATGCCATGAAGGACAAGAATTCAACTCCTAAGGCCAAGCATCTGAATCCCAAGGGCAAGAAGGAAATGTCAGCCAACAAGCCCAGTTCAAGAGATGCTCCTGTGAAGTCAAGACCGGTTAGGTCAAAGTCAACTCAGCAGTCGGCTTCAAGTTCCAAATCAAGTACTGAGCCACCCATAGGACCGAAAAATAAATGGGTTAAACCCAACTACAAATGGGTTCCAAAGGCTCACTCTCCCAAATCTCCTAATGCTTCTAACGTTTCTACATCTTCTGTTTGTGATAAGCAGGATATGTCATGGGAGAGAGTATTGTTCGTTGATGACAAAGGTCGACCCAGTTTCAAAATGGACTGGGTTCCAAAGACCAACTAATCCCGCTCTGTGTTGGAGCAGCTATGGAGGCATATCATCGGACTTCGGTTTGTTGGTAGTGTCTGCTCCAGGCACATGATAGGAGGCATCTCTCAACTGTGCAACATTTTGACCTTTGCTTGAGAGCATCTGTCCTTTTGCGGGAAGGGAAGAAAGGAAGGGATCACTCATGGGGTTAGTGCTTAACGACATGAAGAATTTTCGGATCTGTTCTGAGATTACGCTTGCTGTTCTCAGTCCTTCTGAATGCAGATTCAATCGGTGACTTACGGTTTGAGTTTTCTTCTCTATACTACGGAGTTTTTCTTAAGCTGATTCACTTTAAAGACTAATTTTTTTAGGATAGTTTAAATCTGCGCATTTACTTTCGTTTCTCTCCAATGCACAAATTTAGGGGGAGAAATAAAAACAAAACAAAAATTAGAAAATTTTAAAAAAAATCCAAAAACATTAGAAAATCAAAAACTCAAAAAAATATGGTGTAAATGAAATGTGCTTCCAGGAGATGTTTTGGGAAATGAAATTAGCAAGTGATAACAGGCAATCTGAATCGGCATTACGTACTTAAGTTGAATCGTCTATGCTCTGTGTTTGATGCGCTGGTAGGCACGAAAGATTTTAAATGGACTTAACTAGGGAGAGTTGAACCTAATGAATTTAAGGACTTGACAAACTTTGACCTAGTTAGATCCGTTTAACCTGATGTCACGATGCTCAGATAGGTTGAGCAGGGAGATATACATGGGAATCTACCGGTCACATTAAATAACCCGTATCTACAACTGTGGATTCACTTTTCCTCGATGTGCGGATTCTGTCCTTAATTCCGGTTAGATGGGGGCGACTGGTAAATTCCGATAAATTAGGTCTGTAAAAAATCATTTTCTTTCTTTCTGTCTATTAGCCATATGTTGTCTCCTTTGCGTGACTTCCAATCCGACCTGGTACACAACATATGCAACCTTATTTCTCTGCACGCTATATATATGAAATTCCTCTCATCTGTTAGCCATATGTTATCTCCTTTACGTGACTTCCAATCTGACCTGGTACACAGCATATGCAACATTATACTTCTCAACCCCTCTGAAACAATAACTAATAGAATTCTGAATCTATCCTCTCTCTGAATGGTTTTCTGCTCACCTGGTGTAAGGAGTACTCTGGAAGCTCTTGATGGCTGGGGCATATCAGGAAGCGGGAAACATGTTCTAGTACACTTAAAATTGAACACATACAGATTGTCTGTAGATCTCGCTGCTCGATTTAGGTGGACAACAATATCCCTGGTTGTAGTCAGTTAAATGGTCTTAAGAAAAAATTATTGAAGAATTAGAACCAATCATGATAATAAAGTTATAATTAGATATATGCATGTATCATGTCATTGGTAAATTGTCCAAATCTTGTCACAAATGTTAAGTTTCGTGTTTAAGTGGACCACAATACTTGCGATTGATCAGACGAAGATGTGAAGATAAGGGTACCGACAAGTGGAATAAGGTTGTCCAACAACTTTGATCCCAAATCACTCTTAAAGTTAGATATCATTTTGTTTTTGTTAAGTTTGTTCATAGTGTTCTTCTAATTTAAATAAAAGGGGAGAACTAAAAAAATTCAAAATAAAAAATAGTGTTATTTATGTTTTACTTTTTGTTCTAAGTTTTCTTTTAGTTTTGTTTTGTCTTGAAAAGTGATTTCAGGTGAAGATGAAACTCACGGAGTTTTTGTTGAAGATTTATGAGCCAAAGGCTTCGTCCGTGAGCATCGAAGAATTCTCATTCGAAGGAGCAACAAATGAAGATCATTCCTTCAACATTCAATCCTTTAACCCCAGAAGCAAGGTGAAGCAGAAATTGAAGATTATGTAACGGATTGCATTGAAGCCTCCTCAATCAGTCTGCTACTATCGTTGTACCTGCTAAGGTGATCCAGAAGATTATTTCTCTCTGAAGATTGTCAAGCTGAGAGCGCTATCTTTCAAGAATCAGTACGTCAAGCCTCCTCACCCAATGTGCGTTCAGAGTCAAATCCTAAAGAAAACCTCAAGTGCTCAAGATGAAGTCATTCAATGAAGGTTCATATGTTCATCCTGATGCTGTGAAGAAATCGAAGGTTAAAGCTGAAGCCAAGCTCCCATTGAAGATTGACAAGAAGAGCCAACTACTTTTTAGGGGGAGCTTGTTGGATCAATTTAAAAAAGAAGGCTATAAACCAAGGGGGAGATTGTTGGGTCAAAATATGGTTTATACTTTGCTTTTCTGGGCAAATGAATTTTTCTGTAATATTTTTGGAGTTTACGGTCATGTTTACGGTTGAGTTTACGGCCGTAAACCCTTTTACGGCCCAAGTTCAGTTAGCCCATACTCCCAAGTATAAATATAGGTGTTAGGGTGTGAGGAATTGATTGATGAACCCTAGAGAGTTTACGGCCAGAGAGACAGAAGAGCTATTGTGTGTTAGTGTGTGTGAATCTCTTGTATCCGGATCATCATTCTATTCATTAATACATTGAGATTCATCATCTTCTTCTTCTCCTTCTCTTCTATTTTTGATCTGACATCATCCGTTTGATTGGGATTTCGCACCATCAAACGGATCTGATTGATACACAGGCAAATTAGGGACTTACAGTTCTAGAGCGATAACCATAGAGTTTTGACGGGCTCCTTGGTCAATAAGTGACTGTGCCAGCTCTTTAGCACTGTCAAAAGTAACAGGTCTGGAAGCGATGACACTTCCCTGAATCTGATGTGACAGTACCCAGATATACCTTTCAATCGTTTTGCTCTCTAGAGAAACCATGTTCGGACATAGGATCGCCAAGTCGTTGAACCTAATAGTGTAGGTTGTTATGTCTGAACCAACCATAGTAAGACCCCAAAGCTCTTGTTCGAGCTGCTATATTTCACCTCGCGGACAATATTCCTACATCACCATTGAGTTGTGGTTCTCCCAACTTATGGAGTTAGCCACTACCAGTATCTGTGACTTAACATGGTCGCTCCACCATGTTAGGGCGCTATCAGCAAAAGTACAACTAGCAAATTTAACCTTGCTGCTTTCCAGACAGGAACAGATTTCGAAGACTGCCTCTGTTTTCTCAATCCATTGCCTTATCACCATAACTCCCACGGTACCGTTAAAGGTCCTAGGTTTGGCGTTTGAAAATTCCTTGTAGTTACACTCTCGATGGTGCCCCTGAGTTTCACTCTGATTGGATGGGTGTGCGTCATTCCCTAATCCACTTGCGCTGGTTGTGTTTATATGTGACATAGCAGCTGCAACAGCTATAGTGACCGCCGCCTGAAACGTGGCAACGTCAAATTGAGGAGGTGGTTGCGGAGGTGGTGTTGGCGCTTCATTAACATTGACATGTCTTGGGTTTCTCCATGGAGGCATCTTTCACTATAAAAGTTAAAAGATGAAAAAGATGGTAAGATATCAAGAGTGATCATGAATGTGATATCTATGAACTAAAATACTTAGTTCAATATGAGTCTTGTAAAGAATTGGTAATAGAAGTCTATTACAAGTACAACTTGCAATAAGATTATATGAATTTAAGTGGTTATTTTTCAAGGAGTATGAAAATGCATGTCGATTGTATTGGTATATTAAGTGCATATAGTCTAGAAAACTTGACCTTAAAGCAGGTCTACAATATACCACAACACTAGGAAAACATCGACATCAAACCGACTTATCAAAAATGAAATTTTCGCGGTCGTACTGAAAAACATGTAAAATATCGCTAGAACATAGACTTAAACTATAACCAAAATTTATGAAATAAGATGTTTGTGAAAATTGTAATAACTCTTATTGAAGTAAAATGCTTATCATTTTATTGACATATGGTTTGTACATATAGTAAAAAGTAGTACATACATTTGATATCTTAATTACAGTAAAACAGAAATATAGAAGTAGTGTAAGCACCACTTTCGACTAGTACGACTCCTAGTACTAGGCACTGCCACATGGGATTCTCATTCCCTTAAACGCCTCTCCAATGTAGTTTGACGTTCTTGAAGTGCTCTTATTTTAATTTGAGCAGCAATGATTTCTACATGGAGCATGTCTGCGTGGTGTCTGGTTTCATCGTGATCTCTGTCTAGACGATGAAGATTCACAACGTTTTCTTGGGAGGCAGCAGTAACTTCTAGGATTTGGTTGATTGATATCCGGGATTGATCAACCTGACAGGAAATACGGTGAACTCTAATAGGGAGGGCCCTGTCATCCGATCCTCCAATACTGATGTTATAAAAATCTTTGTTCATTCCAAATGGAGGGCGTTGCCCTTGTTGTTGGCTCCACCTATGTAACTCTTCACCCCATGCTAGGTTGGACCATGAAAATGTTGTCTGGCTACTGGACGTTGTACTACTTGCGGTGGATTATATACCTCTGGTTCCGAGGCTGTGTCATCTGAATTTTCTTCTTCACTATCCTCCTCAGGATCCTCTTCAGGATCATCTTCTATCTGACCATAATTCCCCTGGTTAGATACGATTCATAGTAATGATGTAGTTTTACAAAATACTCCTATAGTATTAATTTGTGTTTTGCTCTAGAGTTTCTTCTGTATATGTAGTTGGTAAGTTTTAGAATTGCTACAACACTACCTTCACTCCCAAACACATGTTGGTCCTATCTCAAATCAATATATTTGATCAAGATATATTAATCCCAGATATGATTACATAAATGTCCAAGTTTGACTGTAATGTCCAACATCCAAATACTTTTGAGTTGTTATGACTATGATATTGTTCTTATATGTATGAGTGTTAGTATACTTCTTGTAACAATATTTAAATTTTTAAAAGCATACTTGTAGTCAGAGCTCTCATCACCAATGTATTTATAGTTTGTATATCTTTTATGGATTGATATACTATGTTCACTATTAACAATGCTCTAATACCAATTTGTCACACCTCCAAACCAGACGGCGGAGTAATTTGAAAAGAGAGTATCAACATAAAATTGAGTGAGTGCATAAGTATTTATGTTTAAAAGTATGTTTTCTGTTCCTTGAATATGTAAATTATTCCAGAAAAATCCTATATTTTCTGTTGTATATGAAAAGTAGTTTTATTATCAAAAAACCGTTTTGTTTGTAAACCATTGTTTTGTGTTTGTATCCTTTTTGTAAAACCTGTAAAATTGAATGTGCCTGGTTCCACCAGCTGTTATTGTAAACTGTAATTTAATACTATAAACTGTGTCTCTGTAAACTAGTACTTTGAAAATGTACTCATGTTTAGTTCATTTTACACTAACATATTGTTAATATCTTTTTGATGAGTTATTATAACCATACTATGACTAGATGGCCTGAAACAAACACTTTGAAGGCGTTTAAACTATTGATAACAATTCTGACTCATAGGAGTGTATGCCCGACTGTAGCTAGCAGCCGGAGTGTGGGGTTGTCAATCCCAACATAGATATATACACACTTGTTTCGATCTGCGCCTGGAGATTCTGGTTATAATGTCAGGACTTTAAGTGTGGTGTTCAGATGAATAAACATTTTGAACATATTGTCTCATAAAAAGCATATAAACGTTACGTGTATAATGAAAACCCAATCATTCTGAAATAAATGATTGATAGTATATTCCCTTGTTTTGTATGCTCTAAACGTACTTCAAAGTTGTATACTCTTGTTTAGTTTTGAATCAAACCCTTGTTCATGTACACTAGTATAAACCCATGTTCTTGTAAAATAGTGTACTCTAGTATACTTGACTCGTGAGTTAGTGTTCTTGAATCATAAATTATACCTATTATATATTATATGTACTTTCTGTATTGATACTAACTGTTCATGAATGCAACCCCTTGCTTGACATGTTACAAAGGGTATTTGAAACTGAATGAAAAAACCTTTATATATATATATATATATATATATATATATATATATATATATATATATATATATATATATATATATATATATATGTATAAGATATATAATTAAAATTGAAACAACCGTCAGATAAACAGCTAAGACCCTAAATCCACATCTAAACAAGGAAAAGGAAATAAAGTGAGTTATCAGTACTAAGTATTTTAAAGCTTATATATAGGGATGAGCATGGGAACTGGGTACCCGCTTTTGGAACCGGAACCGCCATGGAACTGCCAGTTTTGGAACGGGAACCGCCTTAAGCGGTTCCGGTTCCTAAAGTTATGGAACCGGATTAAGTGGTTCCGGTTCCGGTTCTCGTTTTTTCGGAACTGCTACCCGCTGGGTACCCGCCGGAACTGGTTTATATATATATATATATATATATATATATATATATATATATATATATATATATATATATATATATATATATATATATATATATATATATATATATACGTGTGTGTGTGTGTTACTTAGACCGGTTTTGAATATATTGGTCTGATTTTCTCTATCTTTGGTTCGAGTTGATTTGATTTGGATCGAACTAAATTGCGATTTTATCAACAAAAGTTAACAAAATTAATGTAACCGGGTTACCCGCTCCCGGAACCGAAACCGCCGGTTCCGGGACTGGTTCCAAACATTTAAGAACTGCCTAAAGCGGTTCCGGTTCCGGTTCTAACTTTCTAGGAACCACCGGTTCCGGTTCTCGCCAAATGAGGTAGTTACCCGCCTATGCTCATCCCTACTTATATATATATATATATATATATATATATATATATATATATATATATATATATATATATATATAAAGAGAGAGAGAGAGAGAGAGAGAGAGAGAGGTAGATTCAAATGTTTTTCAGATCTATTGTGTCCTAGAATGCACCAATAGAAATTTAGTATTAATTATATGTATATTAAATGTTATCCATACTTATAACTCATTTTTATGGAAACTAATTAAATTCGTCATTAATGTCAACAATAATATTCTTTCAGAATAAATTCATATCTAGAAAAATGAGAGTGTATTGCAGCAGAATGAGAGTGTATTCTAGTAGAATACACTCTCGTTCTTCATATTCCATACAACTTTATTGTATTTTAAGTGATTGAGTCTTGAAACAAAGTACGAACTCATATATAAAAACCTAGATGCAAATTCATTCTGAAAGAATGTTATTGCTGGCATTAACGACAGATTTAATTAGTTTCCATAAAAAGAGAATTATAATTATGAATATCATTTAATATACATATAATTATGGAAATCATTTAATATCTATAATTATTTAATAAAATAATTATTTAATTTACTAAATTTCTATTGGTGCATTCTAGCACACAATAAATGTAATAAACAAAATAACCTAGCCCTATATATATATATATATATATATATATATATATATATATATATATATATATATATATATATATATATATATATATATATATGATTTTTGGGGAAAACTATAAGTTTATAAAGAGTTTAACATTTTGAAATACTTTTGACGACTTGATATCATTTTATCACAATTCGAAATATTTGTTTGTAACACAAAATCCTTGTGTTAGACTTGTATTGCCCCCCTTAAAATAGTAAAAACCATGAAAATATCGGGATATGAACTCACATGATAGGTGGTGATTTGGGCAGCGTTTCGTTTCTTAGAAAGGAGTTTTGTTGATTTAACTGAGAGGTTTTGATGAAAAGTCGGCTTTACTCGGGCAGAGTTTCCGCTACAAGATTGAGAACTTCGGGGCTTCAGGGCTTGCTTCGGCTATTAGATATGTCACCGGGGCTTCGGGATAGTTTAGAGAGGCTAGAATGTGTGTAGAAAGGAGGGAGGTTTTGAAAAAAGTAAACATAACCCGGAGGTCTCGCATTCTATTTATAGGAGGGCTTCTAGCCTCAGTACCTTGGGCAAAATATTCACGTACGCGGGGTGTACTAGTGAAATCCTTAGTTCGTTAGGCGTACTTCATGTATGCGGAGTGTACTAGTTGGATCCTTATCCGAACTTCAGAGGCGGCAAGTGTACGAGGCACGCATCAAAGCTAGTATCATTTATGATGGGCGTACTGGCCACCTAGCTTCGGTCATGCTGTTTGTGTGAGATACGTTTCATATTGCGAAGAAAAGAGGCCACGTGGACAATCCATGGCCTAGTCTTTGAGTACGTTGGGCGTACTCTATGTATGCGGGGCGTACTTCTCTTTTTCAAACTTCAAAAATTCATATCTTTTGCATACGAACACATTTTTTGATGTTCTTTATATCCACGCGTAGGTGTGACCATGCTCTACAACTTTCATTTAGACTCCGTCGGCTAATTTTGACTTTATTTTTAAAGTTATATTTTTAACTGTTCAGGACAGGAGAAGTCCGTTAAAAATTCATAATTTCTTCATCCGACATATGTTTTCGTCTGTCATTTTACCGTTGGATTTCTTTTGATAAGATCTCCGATTCTCGTTTAGGTTGTTTTGGCAAAATGTTGATCAAACTAAATTTCGAGTTTTGGGCTGTGTACTGCTGTGTTGAAATTTAGAAAAATCATAACTTCTTCATACAAAGTTAGATTTAGACTTTCTTTTTATGGATGTTCTCGGTTTAACGAATTCTATGACTTTCATTTTGATTGTTAAGGCTAGAAGGCATTCGATTGTAAACTCACATTTTATGATACACAGTATCGTGTCGGTTTTGTCACAGATTTTCGATTGGTCATTACATCTTTGTTATAACTCGGACTTGGGCGTTCTTTATATTTTTGGAATCCTTGCCACAATTTCTACCACCATATGCAACCTAATTAATTTTATTTAACATTTCATTTTTGAGGGTCGATTATGTAAATGTACATCGTATACGAAAATTTCTCTTTATTAAAAAGAATTACAAATTGATCTATACTATTACATAGATTTAAAATAACGGGTTGTTACAAGTAGATCTAGAAGTTGGGCTTCATTTCTGATTCATCTGAGGTATAAAGCTTCAACCTTTTTCATGGCATGCTTACAACTAGTCTTTAGATGTTTTTCTTCATGTTTTGGTCCAAGTATGTTAATGGTTGGGATTTGGACGTCCTATTTGGGCAAACCATTCAGGTCTAAGGTCTGGAGGGGCCTTCATGGCATAAAGGTGCCAATTTTATAGCCATGGAAATCCTATGCAACCTTTTAACCATCATTTCAGCTTTCTAAGCCCCATCAGATCATGCATGCGAACAATCTGGGAACTTTACGTGACGATATTGTCCCTTGAGTCCAGATCTATGACCTCATGGTCTATCTTGAAGTTTTGATGGCTTTTGGAGTTGGATCTAAGCCCTTTTGGGTTAGGATTTGAGATTTAGGTGTTGTGGTAAGGTCCTTAATGGGTAAAGTTGGAAACTTTATCCTTCTAGACGTATTTCTAGCTTGGAACCAGAAGATAGGGCCTTCATTTGCTGAATATGGACTTAATGCATTAAGAAAGTTGCCAGATTGAATAACTCGAGGAGTTCATAATAGAACTCGAGAAGTTGTTCTGGAAGTGTCCCGACTCTTTTGGAAAAACAGGGAATCGACGAGTTTTAGGAGAAACTCGACGAGTTGGATCGTTATATCACGATTATGTGATTTACGGAAACTTGACGAGTTGAAGAGTAATTCGGTGAGTTGAGTCAACTTGGAATATTGACTTTGAATTTGACCTAGGTGTTGACTTTGATTTTGACCTGGCTGTTGAATTTAACTTTGACTTTAACCAAAGTTGACCCGTAAGGGGTTATCAGTATTAAAGGGTACTTAAAGGAAATATTTTATGTATAGGAGCTTGAGTTGGGTTGATATTCGAAGCCGAGGATTTTTCAACTACATTCTAGTATTCGAGGTGAGTTACCTCCCTATATGAGTGGGTAAAAGGCACCAATGTTGGCCCACTGGTAGTTGTTTACAGTAGATATGATTGTCTTTGTGATAACTGTCTGGTACACCACAATTTGTTGATATTTATGTGTTGTTATGCTATGTTATTATGTGGTAGTGGTAGGGGTGAAATAGTCTTCGTAACTAGTTGAAAAGACCGAAGGGGTAGGCCAGTACCCAGATATGCTAGGCAGTATGTCATTTATTTGTTTATATGCTAGGATATTATGGTTGTGGTAGGGGTTCAATAGTCCCCGTTATCGGTTGAAAGAGACCGAAGGGATAGGCCAACACCCAGATATGCTAGGCGGTTACTGGTTGAAAAAGACCGAAGGGTTAGGCCAGCACCCTGATATGATAGGCATTTACCGGTTCAAAGAGACAGAAGGGGGAGGCCAACACCCAGATATGCTAGGCCGTATGTTTATTGTATGGTATGTGGTATGATGGAGGAACTCACTAAGCTTCGTGCTTAAGGTTTTCAATTTTGGTTTCAGGTACTTCTTCTTTGAAAGGAAAGGATCCAGCATGATCGCAGCACATGAAACTATATTTTTCGTACATGAGATCTTTGGAAGTTATACTATGATGTTGTTTTCTTCTAACATATTTTGATTATGACATATGATTTTGATACTAAGGATGTTTTTAAATTATTGGTTTTATAATTACTTAGTTAAAATCGAAATTTTTTGACATGAATTTTGGGATGTTACAAGGTGGTATGAAAGCCTTGGTTTAAGTGATTCGGACACACCTTCGGGGGTGCTTGGACTCAAATCGAGGAGTTGAGAGAATTTTACAAGAGAAATATTTTTTCTAAAAATAAGATTAACAGTTTTTATAAAGAACAGGGAGTGTGATGCGTACAATTAGTCGGGCTCAAGTAAGTTTTCCCCACGATACCCATACATGTTATATTATGATTTAAAGTATGAATATGTGAGCTGCATGCTAGATTCGGGCTAAGGATCTAGGAAGGATGCCTTTCATTCCTACTGTAAGTGCTTATTGAAATGCATGTTAGTACTAATTAGTCAGCGATATGATGGCATGATTAGAGTATGCTTTATTTTGGTTTCTAAATGCTCGAATGATGCTTGCTTTATGCTTTTAGGATTCCTATTAATCTTTAATTAACTAGTAAATGAATACATTAAGTTACATATTACAAGGACTAAATTCAGAAGGTTAGGTCTAGCCTTATTTTCGCAGATCTTGTCTGAGTCCAACCGTTGTAGTGTAGGACCTCTCATTCGAAAAATTATCTGGTCTTAGTAATATATAATGGTGTTCGCGAGCTAGTTACTGAGACATAGCAGGGACTTATTATGCAGATGATGGTGGAGAGTGGGTTGGAGATTACTCTAGGGCAAGCCTAGGAAGAAATTAGTGACAGGAACTATTTCATTGAGAATTGCATACATGGATGGGAAGCGAATTTGGTAAACCAAGGAAAACCAAGGGTAAAGTACGGCTATATGTGGAAGATATTATGGGCCCGTACTACTGAAAGCAGAGGATCCATTCTTGACTCTTAGGGAGCTGCAGGGAACCAAGAGTGGCAGAGTGTGATACCTCTCGATGATATGTATGACCCTGAGGATTGTGTGTTTTGTTTCAGAGTGGTGGTGACATGTCACAGAGCAGGAGGTTCAGGTTTTGGGTCTGGGTCAGGTTCAGGTACAGGTTCCGAACCAATTGATGAAGGATTGCGCGATTTCATTACATCCAATATTAGGAGAGGCATCCTTGAGTCGACCCTGATGATTTTCAAGTCGATCAAGGACAATATAACTGAGCTGATGGAGGATCGTCTTAGGTCATTCAGAAGTGACATGGAACCTGCCAAGTTAGGGACTAGTACGCTCTCATTCAAGGATTTTTGGGGATGCAGAGCACCAGACTTCTGTGGGGTGAAAGTGATGGGTTTTGAGCACTATAACATCCCTATGGTGCATATACAACCCTAATGCTTTGGATCTAAGTTTTCTCAAGTTATACATGCAATTTCATTTTTCTAAAGCATGAAGCCTAACTTGCATACAACTTTGATAATGAAACATAAAAAGAATAAGATGATTGCCTCTTTGTTGTAGCTTGCAGAACTTGGCCTTACAAGAGCTTAGCATCTCAAATGTGATGCCTCAAATAAGTCACAAAACACCAAGAACATATGGAGGATTATGAGAGAGATTTAGGAGGCACCAAAATCATCTAAAGTCTTCTTAGAATACTTTTGTGTCGATTTTAGGGCTTAGGGGTTACATATATAGTGTAGAATTCCAAGGGTTACTTGTAAACCCTAATCCATTCACTTAGGCTTTTGATCCAATAATTCATTTGGACTAACAATTCATCGACTCTCACATAAGCTTAGTGCATCACTAATCAATCATGGATCATTAGCCCAAACTATATGTATCACTGATTTACATAATCAGCCCATGTAAATTTAATTAGTCTCTTTTGATCACTAAATTAATTTCCAAATTAATTCTTGATCAATACCAACTAAATAATATGATTTCTCCGTTAATATATTATTCTTATAATATATTAATAAATCACAAATAACCTCTTTCTCAAATATCTTTCCTATCAAATTTCTCCGGTGATTGTAACCCACATGGACCATGCTACTATCGGGTCAAGTACATACTAATTATAGTTATGGGCTAAGACACCTAATCAAACAGAAAGACTTTGTTGTCGCTACGCGATGGATTGCAGATATTGAGTCTGCACCGGTGACAAACTTCTGCCTTGAGGGGTCGAAGGTCATATTTGTTGTCAGGTGTTTGAGGGAGTGAGGTAAAGACCGGTGGGAGGCAGTCGTTGATACTTTGGGAGCCCCAGCCATTGAGGTCATTATCTGGTCGGATTTTGTGTCTAGATTTCAGGCAGATTTTACGCTAGCTGTGAAGGTTTAGCACTTGGCCAGTGAGTTTTTGGATATGAGACAGACTACTCAGACGGTGGCGGAGATTACCACCAAGTTCAGGGAGAGGGCCTTGTCGGTGCCCCAGTACGCGGGTGATGAGGAGATGAAGAAAATATGGTACCATGATATGTTGAGAGCTAACATCTGGAAATATGTCAGCTATTCGGCATGCCCAACTTTGGATGATATGATAGCTAGGGCGCAAGACAGAGTAAGGATGTCAAAAAGTCCCGTGGGGCCCCAGTCCCGTATGAGGGGTAGTTGTTTAAAAAAATCGGGGGCAGGGGCGGGGGCGGGGGCGGGGGCGGGGACAAAGTTAACCCCCATTTTAATTTCGGGGGCGAGGGCGGGGAAGGGCAGTCCCGTCCCGAAACCCCCACGGGGACCCCGTTAACAAGTTATATATATTTATATTATTATGTGTATTGATTATATAGATATAACTAATCCTTGTTTTCTAAATAGTATTTGAGATTTTGAGTTATTAAACTTGAGTTGTATGAATTATGATTGTATCCGTGTACCCTAGCTGTGTAGGGTTAATTCCGACTGCATCTTTTCAGTTTTGACATAAGGTGATTAAGGTTCGTCGTAACTCTTAAGGAGTTATAAGGACTAAGAAGTAATGACGATTCAGATTCCTTCCAAGTTCTCGACTTCCCACTGCTAACGTCGCTTCTCACGTCCAATCGTTGCTTCAATTTGTTCACGTCGTCAGCACTACAGAGTACATCGTCCGTCTCCTTCATCCCCCTTCATCTGTTCATCAGCAACACACGGTCAGCCGGTCAAGTACTTGTCTTAGTCATCTATAACATTTTATGATGATCTTGATACTAGAACTGATTAGACAGATTAGCATAACATCTTCTTATCTTTATTTAATAAGTTGTTTGTATATTGATCATAAACATATGTTCACTGATCGATATATTAATATTAGTGTGTTATAATCATGCTTTTTATTAAATTAAATTATTGATCATAAAGAACTAAAAAGAGTGAACGCATGTAGAATTGAACTTCTAGAAGCAATAGCAATTGAAGGCTGAAGCCGATGACTTTAAATTATGAATAGAATTAATTTGAAAAGTTTGTTTATCTGCAGCTCCATTAGGTTCACAATTTTTTTGCTTTCCTTAACCTTTTAATTGAGCTTTTACTTACATAATCCCTTGATGTTAGCTTGAAATCTTCATTTGTCCTTTGAAAAGTTGAAAACTATAACATTTTATTTAGTTAATTTCCAAAAACTGATTTGCATTCCATACAAACTTAGGATATATATATATATATATATATATATATATATATATATATATATATATATATATATATATAGCAAATAATTGATATCACTAACACAAAAATTGTAATTTGATTTGAATTGTAAAAATTGTTAATGTTTTGTGATGTTGTGAAATCAATTCCAGGCTTCAAATATCATGACTTCTACTGATCAAACTCAGCCACATGAATCAAATACGGTTCATGACACCGCCAATGCTACTGATCAGGCTGCGGAGAATGATAAAAAAAATAAAAAATAAATAAAAACCCTAAGATCTCCGGTATGGGCTCATTACGAACTAAAAAACATTAAAGGGACTCAAAAGGCGATTTGCATTCATTGCAATAAGGCATTAACATACAACAGCAACACTGGAACAAAAGGTTTATTGGGTCACCAAAACTCATGTAAAGCAGGGAAATCTCAAAAACAAAAATTGATGATTTTCAAAGTCATTTAGTTGGAAAAAAGTCTAAGACGGATGAAAGTGGGGGATCAGTTTTAGCAACCTATTGTTTTAATTATGAGGATTCACGAATGGATCTTGCTAGGATGATAGCGCAGCATGACTACCCACTTCGTATTGTTGAACATGAAGGCTTTAGAGTTTTTATCAAGGCCTTCAACCGTTATTTAAGTCTATTACTAGAAACACGGCTAGGAGTGATGTCTTGAAATTGTATGATGAGGAAAAGGAAAAGCTAATGCAATTCTTAGGGAGTATTCAAGGTCGTATTGCAATAACTACTGATATGTGGACTTGCAACAACCAAAGAAATGGATACATGACTGTGACATCTCATTTCATTGATGATTCATGGAAATTGCAAACCCGAATTTTGAGGTATTTATTAATATATAGATATATGCTTAATATAATACTATGTTTTCATTATATTAAATTCAATCTAATTTATTGATTGGTAGGTTTATATATGTGCCTTGTCCTCATACTGCAACGAAGCTAACGGGTGTGTTGTTAGATTGTTTGATGGAGTGGAACTTAGATAGAAAATTATCAACTTTAACCGTTGATAACTGTTCAACAAATGATTGCATGATTGAACTGATAACAGAAAAAATGCCTTCTGATAGGTTGATTTTAGGTCGAGAGATATTTCATATGCGATGTGCAGCGCACATTTTGAACTTAATTGTGAGAAGTGGGTTGGATTCCTTTAAGGGGATTGAGAAAGTCCGTGAGAGTGTTTCTTTTTGGACAGCAACACCAAAAAGAATGGAGACATTTGAACAGAATGCAAAACATTATGGTGTTATTTGTGAAAAAAAAAATAGCCCTTGACTACAAAACTCGTTGGAATTCTACATACTTGATGCTTGCTACTGCCGTGAAATACAAAAAAGTCTTCTTTAGGTTAAAAACCTGTGATCCCCACTATAAGAGTTCACCTGATGAAAGTGATTGGGAATTGGCTAGTGAACTTTGTGACAGACTGAAGATCTTTTATAGTGTCACAGAATTGTTTTCGGGAACAAAGTATCCTACCACTAACATTTTTTCCCTAAAATTTGTGAAATAAAGTTAGCTTTAAAGAAATGGGATGACTCCATGTTCATTGAAGTTAGTACAATGGCATCAAGTATGGTCACAAAATTTGATAAGTATTGGGAAGAAAGTTATGGGGTGATGTCTATGGCTACCGTCTTGGATCCTAGGTTTAAGATGAAAATCTTCGAGTACTTTTTCCCTTTTATCTATGGCGATGATAAAGCAAAATTTCATATATTGAATGTTAAAGCAATTTGTGAGGGTATATATCAAAAATATGATTCAAGATGTGTGAGCCCAACAAGCAATGATGATAGTGTCCCCACTTCTACTATAAATGCAACTCCTAGAGTTGAGATAGAATCATTAGATGCTTTTTTTCATGGAACTCTTCTCGTAGTGTTGTTTGTGGGAAAACAGAGTTAGAAGTGTATTTAGAAGAAAACACTTTACCAGGGAGTCATGATTTTGATATTTTAGCTTGGTGGAAACTAAATACTATTAAATATCCTACTTTGAGTGTGATTGCATTAGACAGATTGGCTATTCCCATCTCTACTATTGCTTTGGAGTCTTCCTTTTCTACTAGTGGTAGAATTGTTGGTCCACATCGTAGTAAACTTCTTCCGAAAACAATTGAAGCTATAATATGTACCCAAAATTGGTTATCTGGTGGGAAAAAAGCTATGCATTTTTTTATTTGTTATTTGTTTGTCATTTCCATACTAACTGTTGCTTACTATAATATTTTTATAGGTAGTCTTGTGGATGGTGGTGATGACTTAATTCTTGATGAAGATGAAGAGAAAGATGGAAAGTAGAATGATTTTGTGTTATAGTAAGCATTAATGTTTCTTTGAATTTATCGTGCATTTCTTTGGTTTGTAACTTTGAATTTGTTGTGCTTTTCTGGAACTTTAATCAGATGATAGATTTGAATATATTGTGGTTTTTTTGGAACTTTACCGTAATCGATCATGTTGCTTTGAATTTTTTTGGTTTGTAACTTTGAATTTATTGTGTTGTTTTTTGGGGGCTGGGAAACGGGGGCGGGGGGGGGGGGGGCGGGGGGGCAGGGGTGGGGGATGCAGTCCCCGTCCCATTTGCCCCCGTTGACATCCCTAAGAGAGAGGGAGATTGATATATAGCACATCAAGAAGAGGAAGTCAGAGACTGGGCAGACGATTGGGTTTTGGTGAAGAAACCCAAGGGATTCAACTCGAGGTCGTAGGGCCATCAGGACCAGAGCCACGATGGGAAATGCGGCAAGATGCATGAGGGAGTTTGCAGAGTTGGGGGATCGAGTTGCTATAAGTGCGGCAAGTTGGGGCACTTTAGAAGGGATTGTATTGCCCTACCCCCACCATTCAGACATCAAACATGCTTTGTTTTCACAACAATCAGCAAGGCCATCAAAAGGCCAACCGCCCGAGATTGGTATCAGGTGCGCCAGTGTTGGCACCAGCCCTAGCAACCCTACGGATCACAGATGACTGCTAGGGCAAGTCAGATGCTCATGTGGTGAGGAGCCGAGCTTTCCAGCTGACCACCAAGGAAGCACGTGTTACACCATATATGGTGATGGGTATGTTTTAATCTCCATAATTTTTATTTCATGTCAGTTTTTTTATTTATAGTCCATGTATTATGTTATAGGATCGTTCCATGTGAACGGTATTCATGTGCTGGCATTATTCGAATCGAGGGCTACCCGATCATTCGTATCTCTTGCACTCAGCAAGAGGTTTTCCGAGTCTACGAATATGTTAGATTGTCCTTTGGAGTTCGAGATTGCAGACGATCAATCCGTTCGGGCATCAAAGATTTATAGAGATTGTGTCTTGAGGATGTATGATGAGTATTATCTCGTGGATTTGGTTCCCATTCCTTTGCGTGGGAACAAGGTTATCATAGGCATCGATTGGTTGAGCCTTAATGGGGCAGTGATCGATTGTGCGCAGCAGTTGGTTCGAGTTAGGACCCCAAGTGGGGGAAAGCTAGTGATTCAGGGTGAGAGACCACAACGTGAACCGGTCATGTGTTCTGCAGTGAGAGCCAGACGTTACCTTCATAAGGGATGTTCAGGTTTTTTCGCCTATGTTATGGATACCCGGGAGAAGGGTAAGGCAGCCATGGATGATGTGCCAGTTGTGCGGGAGTATCCAGACGATTTCCTGGAGGATTTTCTTGGGATACCTCCGGAGAGGCAGGTAGAGTTTAGGATTGACCTAGTTCCTGGTGCCGCTCCGATAGCCAAGGCACCATATCGATTGGCTCCTCCCGAGATGCGGGAGTTGTTTACATAGTTGCAGGAGCTGTTAGACAAGGAATTTATCAGGCCGAGCAGTTCGCCATGGGGAGTCCCGATCCTGTTTATGAGGAATAAGGACGGTTCATATCGGATGTATATAGATTACCGGGAGTTGAATAATGTAACAGTGAAGAACCGTTACTCCTCCCGAGGATTGATGACTTATTTTACCAGCTATAGGGTGCATCTTGGTTCTCCAAGATTGATCTGCGATCGGGTTACCACCAGTTGCGAGTCAGGGATGCCGATGTGCAGAAGACAGCCTTTCATACTCGCTATGGTCACTATGAGTTCATGGTGATGCCGTTTACGCTCACCAATGCTCCTACCTCATTCATGGATCTCATGAACCGCGTGTGCAGACCAATGTTGGGTCGGTCTGTGATAGTTTTTATCGATGACATCTTGGTGTATTCCAACACTCAAGAGCAACAAGAAGAGCGCCTGAGGGAGGTGTTGGAGACACTGAGGAGGGAGAGACTTTCCGCAAAGTTCTCCAAGTGCAAGTTTTGGTTGTGCGAGGTGCAGTTTCTGGGGCACCTCGTCAACTAGAACTGTATATTGGTCGATCGGAAAAGGTAGAGGCCGTGATGAGAAGGGAGGTTTCGAGGTCTCCATCCGAGCTTCGGAGTTTTCTTGGTCTGGCAGGTTATTATCGGAGATTCATCTTGAATTTCTCCAAGATTGTTGTTCCACTGACCTGACTAGACAAGAAGTCGGTGACATTCCGCTGGGGGCCTGAGCAGCATGCGACTTTCGAGACTTTGAGGCAGAATTTGTGTGAGGTGTCGATATTGAATCTTCCAGAGGGCCTTGTGGGTTTCGTAGTCTTTTGTGATGCTTCTATGACAGGCTTAGGCGCAGTATTAATGCAGAGAGAGTGCGCCATCGCTTACGCCTTGAGGCAGATGAAGCCTCACGAGACGAATTACCCGACACACAACCTGGAGTTGGGGGCAGCTGTTTTTGTCCTCAAGATTTGGCAACACTACCTCTATGGGATCCATTGTACTATCTACACGGAGCACAAGAGCCTGAGGTACTTGATGGATCAGCCAAAACCGAACATGAGACAGCGACATTGGTTGGATGTGGGGAAGGATTACGACTATGAGATCCTTTATCACCGGGGAAAGGACAATATAGTGGCAGATGCTCTGAGCCGTAAGGTGGTCGTGGCTCTAATTCAGGATCTTTACCTGAGGATGATAATGATTACTCCATTGTTATAGAGGATTCGGGAGGCTCATGTCGAGGGTATGAAGGAGGAGAGTCGAAAGTGTGAGAGGATCATAGGGCATGTAGCTTCATTCGACTTTGGCAGTCGTGGATTGTTGACCCTGCATCTTAGGGTCTGGGTTCTTTACTGGGGTGGTGTGTTCCAGGTTCATATGGAGGAGGCACACAAGTCAAGATTCTCCATTCACCCCGAGGCAACGAAGATGTATCGGGATCTTCGCCCTGACTATTGGTGGCCTGCATGAAGCCGGACATAGCTTGGTATGTCTAGCGGTGCTTAACTTGCAGGAAAGTCAAGGCCGAGCATCAGTGACCTCATAGAAAGACATAGCTATTGGAGATTCTCATATGGAAATGGGAAGACATCACTATGTATTTCATCACAAAGCTTCCCATGACCTCTTGTGGAGTAGATTGTATTTAGGTCATCATGGATCGATTGACCAAGAGTGCACATTTCATACTGATCCAGGAGAGTATTTCGGCCGAGAAGCTAGAAAACACCTACATCAGGGAGGTAGTAGCTCGGCATGGGGTGTTGGTTTCGGTGATTTCTAACAGGGATGTGCGGTTCACCTCCAGATTATGGAAGAAGTTTCATGATGAGTTGGGCACTCGTCTGCAATTTAGCATGGCCTTCCACCCGCAGACGGATGGTCAGAGCAAGCGGACCATTTAGACTTTGGAGGATATGTTGCGGGCATGCATCCTAGACTTTGGTGGTAGTTGGGATAACTACCTTCCATTGGCAAAGTTCTCTTATAACAATACCTACCATGTCCGCATTTGATCGGCCTCCCTTTGAGATGCTTTATGGGAGGAAGTTCAGGACGCCGATATTTTGGGGTGAGGTAGGACAGAGGGTCATGGGGTGTACCGAAGTGGTACTCAAGACGACAGAGAAGATCCAATAGATCTGGAGTAGACTCCAGACGGCCTAGAGTCGGCAGAAGAATTACATTGACAGGCGTCGATCGGACCTGGAGTTTCAGGTCAGGGATATGGTCCTTCTAAAGGTGTCACCTTGGAAGGGTGTCATCCGCTTCAGAAAACAGGGAAAGTTGGGCCCCAAGTATATCGAACCTTTCAGGGTTATATCCCGGGTGGGCAAGGTGGCATATAGGTTGGATCTTCCGGAAGATTAACTCGACGAGTTGAAGAGTAACTCGGCGAGTTGTGTCAACTCGGAATATTGAATTTGACTTTGACCTGGGTGTTGACTTTGACTTTGAATTTGACCAAAGTTGACCCGTAAGGGGTTATGAGTACAAAAGGGTACTTAAAGGAAATCTTTTATGTTTAGGAGCTTGAGTTGGGTTGATATTCGGAGCCGATGATTTTTCAGCTACATTCCAGTATTCGAGGTGAGTTACCTCCCTGTACAAGTGGGTCAAAGACACCAATGCCAGCTCACTAGTAGTTTTTTTTAAGTAGAAATTCTTGTATTTGTGATAATTTTCTGGTATGCCACTATCTATTGATATTTATGTGTTGTTATGCTATGTTATTATGTGGTAATGGTAGGGGTGAAATAATCCTAGTAATCGGTCATAAAGACCGAAGAGGTAGGCCAACACCCAGATATGTTAGGCAGTATGTGATTTATGTGTTTATATGCTAGGATATTATGTGGTAGTGGTAGGTGTGAAATAGTCCCTGTAACCGGTTGAAAGAGACCAAAGGGGTAGGCCAGCACCCAAATATGGTAGGCGGTTACTGGTTGAAAGAGACTGAAGGGGTAGGCCAGCACCCTGATATGCTTGGTGGTTACCGGTTGAAAGAGACCGAAGGGGTAGGCCAGCACTCGGATATGCTAGGTAGTTACAATTTGAAAGAGACCGAAGGGGTAGGCCAGCAGCTAGATATGCTAGGCAGTATGTTTACTGTATGGTATGTGGTATGATGGGGGGAACTCACTAAGCTTCGTGCTTATAGCTTTCAATTTTGGTTTCAGGTACTTCTTCTTTGAAAGTAAAGGAGTCGGCATGATCGCAGCGCATCACACTACGTTTTCCGCACATGAGATATTTGGGAGTTATACTCTGATGTTGTTTTGTTATGACATGTTTTGATTATTGACATATGGTTTTGCTATGGAATAATAATATGGTTGTTTTTAGACTATTGGTTTTATAATTACTTAATGAAAAATGAAATTTTCGGTCATGAATTTTGGGATCTTACACTTTCATACAAATTCTAGGGTCTAGATCTTGGTATATCATATACTTATCACAAGGCATCAACCATTCTACACAACAAAGTAATGGATCGACATTGGTGACTTCAACCCATGGATCTAGTAAGGAAACTCACCTTAACTGCTAAAAAAAACTAGATAAATGCTCGGGCTGCTGGACTGGAAAAATCCCCTCTTTGACCAAACAAATAAATATCTGATTATTAAATAGGAAATTACCCATAGCTGAAACTCTACTTTATTTGTCAAATATCTAAGCTAAAAGGGCCAATTTATCCTTTTCATTTAATCCCAAACAAAATCCTACGCCCAATCCTAAAGATCATCTAAAGTCCAACATGGGCCCAATTTTGGAAGTGACCCAATGCCATGAAAGTCTATGGTCCAAGCCCAACAATCAGATCCCAACGATTCAAGGCCCAAAATGACCAATAACACTAGGTCGTATGCCCTGTGTACAAACTGGTACGCCTGCGTACTCGACTGATACGGGAACAGATCTGCGGCTGAGGTACAATATGCGCAACGTATTAGGAATTATGTCCCATGTAGCGCCCTATAGAAAAACTCATAATAAAGTATTAATGCCTTATGACCCTACGTCTAAATTTTAGAGCTAAGATTAATAAGACCCCTAAGGCCATAAAGTTGCAAACTTTATGCCTTCGCATGGCTACAAGAAGCCCAACACTAAAAACCTAACTTACTTAAACCTTTCCTACACCATAACTCTTGCATGGGGACAAACCAAGATACAAGATTGCATTTTTACGACTTAAAATAGCATGAAATGTCTAAAAGGACGTCTTAAAGTCTTTGGAATACCTCATACTCATAAAGACCTATATATTGGGACAAAAGAGGAGAAAATCTAAGCTTAACCAAGATATAGAACAAAATAAACCAAGGTTGGAGCTTTATACCTCAAAATGGTACAAAATGAAGAGAAGATGATGGATCTAAAGTCTTGAGAGCAAAGCCTACTCCTTGAAGATCCTTCTTCATGGACAAGAAATCTCACAACTCACTCTAAATGCTCAAAATGCTCAAAATCGGCTAAGTTTTGCAAGAAGGGTCGATCTTGTGATGGACGTTGATAAAAGGAAAGGTCTTGGGGCTATAATGGTGCTTAAATAGTGAAAAAAAACCCTAAATATTAGGGTTTTGGTCTAAACTATGTTTTCCTTGTGTACTAGCGTACGTGTAACGTACTGGCACGGGTCTTGGTACGCCCAAGGCACCAAAGTGTACCCCCAGCGTACACAAGTTGCACCAAAAAATCACGAAATTGCCATCAGGGACCCATCTTGCAAGCAATTCATAAATCAAGGGTCAACAGCAGATGCCTAGAATATTAGACGTTACATGGAGGAACCTTAGCATTTTCATCTAGCACTAAAATTGAGTTAGCCTCAAAAGCAACCTAACAGAAATGATTTATATTTGATTTTCTTGACAAGTGAATCCATCATTTATGTCATATCATGTATAAGAACTGGTATATGATCATGTGATGAGCATATCATATGATACCAATTCGATACATAGTTAAGTTACTAGATGACTATAGAAATATTCTGAGAGTACATTAGAAGAACTAAAAGAATATATAAGATATAATTAGTTTAGAATAAAATCTTCATGTAAAGAGCTACATATGATTCTAATTTCTAATATATATATATATATATATATATATATATATATATATATATATATATATATATATATATGAATTATAATTAGATTATGAATTCAATGTGGGATAAAGAGTAAGTTTAGTTGGAATGAGGTCCAAGCAAAAAAAATGATATAATCTACTACAAAATAAGAATACACTACTTTGAAAGTTGAAATCAAATATTATTGGATGAATGGGTTCATTGAAAAACTATGTTGATTTCTGCAATTCAAGGATCACATATAATTTTTTATGACTTTGAGAGTATACTTAATCGAGCTAAGAGACTCTATATCACAAAATAACATTAATGATATACTCCATGATATTGAACTATACCTAGAGCGAAGTCAAATATGGAAATAATATTATTCGTAAAATTCACACAAGTTAAGATGGATTTTGATTTGGATTTAGTATTCGGATATTGGAACATTGTGAAAACAACTATTATATATGTTTTGATATACTGGGATATGATCATAACATCAATACTTGTCTTTTATTTTAACATGTTTAATCCATGAATAATCTTATAATTCTAAAAGTTCATTGTCGGTTATAATTGTGGGAGAAATTATGAAGTAAGATTAATATGAAATGGATTGGTTGACTTTCATCTGATGAAGGTAAGCAATATGTTGTAATCAAGTTTCATAGGTTCTTGTTAGAGAACTAGCATTGAACTGACCCGCATCAAGATCATATCAGGGATCGCAATCATGAGTGACACTTGATTAAAAGGTATTAACTTTGTATCCTTAACACGTGAGATACATAGTGGGACTTAAGTAAAGGATGTGTTGTGATTTGATATGGTCAAATAGTAGTCCTTAACCGGGCAGTTATAAAACCCATTTCCTGGTATGATGTGAACTATGCAAGAGGCTTATGTAGTCAAGATGTGATTTGTTCATCTTATGTGTTGAGAGTTAGACATCTAAGGCGCCTAACCAAAAGTTGAACACCCAATGAGATTGATAGCGATTCTTAACTCCTGTTCAACATGATGTTTGTAACAAAGGGATAAATGATAAAATTACCTTATACACCAATTATAGCGTTGAGCTTTTTGGGAATTAGGTATTGATAGAATGGCACAAAAGTTCTATCTTGATGGGGCAGTGAAATTTCGCTAGACGTTCACCACTGTCTATATCAGTCTAATACGAGTCTTGTGAATGTGGGAGATTGAAAGATCTAGTATGCTCAAGAATCACATTAAATTGATATTGTTAATTAACATATGATACTAATGGATCACACTAATATCAACTTGATACAATTGATTATTTATTAGAAATTGATTTGAATAAATACTCAATAAACTCTTATAATTAATTGAAAATATTTTATTTCTTGGAAATTATAATTTTTCATTAGCTAGTAACATAATATATCATATGGTATGATTTATTAAGTCATGTATGTTATTTTAGACTAGAAAGACTTTTGTCTTTTAGCTAAAAGCCAAAGTTTATATTTTATAAAAGAAGCTTATAAAATTTATAAACTTTTGTCTTCTTTTATATCTTTATAAGAAAGAATAAAAGAAGCATGACCATTTTGATTTGTTGAATCCAAAGCATAGATAGTTCATAAAAGGCATTGGGGACAAGTTCCTATTATAAAACGAGTGTTTAATTGGTTAAGAACTCATGTGTATTATTTTAGCTTTAAGAGAGGACTCAAAGGTATCCACATTCTTCATCAACTTCCAACCTCCCAAGAGGACCCAAAGAACTACAAAGGTTATTACTTCATCTTCTTCTTTGGTGTTTGTATTCTTTCCAAAGTTTGAAAGAAGATCCATTGTGGATATAAAATGGTTTTATGTTAGCCGAAATTTCTAAGTCTTTCGTTGTTGAGTCTTATGTTTTTTAAACAAGTTTTTGAATTAAAATCCAACTGGGCAATCCCTTGATAAGCAAATCTTAAACTAAACCCGCTAATATAACCTTATAACCAACCCTGCTGCCATTACCCACCGAGAAGCAAATTCACCACCTACCGTTAAAACAAAGATCATAAAATCTCCAACTCGCAAAATAATCATGGCAAAATAAGTAACACTAAGGTAAGGGTAAGGGTATGCATAAACCGCAAGACCAGCCGCACCACATAATGCGGTAAAGAATTTCGTGGTGCGGTTTATTCTTTGTACTTTTGTCAAACCACACTATGTGGTGTAATTTGCATACTATAATTACAAAACTCGGTTCAAACAACACCGTATCGCATTTATATATATATATATATATATATATATATATATATATATATATATATATATATATATATATATATATATATATATATATATATATATATATATATATATATATAAGGTCTGGTATACCGATCACGACTCATCAGGACACCTTAAAATTTTGAAAAAAAATTCAAAAAATACAACTTATAAAATCGAGCATAGTATTATATTGGAGAGAAAAAATAAATTGAAAAAAAAAATTGGATCCTTAAAATTGAATCATGAATCATAAAAAATGAACCGTGGATCATGAAAATGATCCATAATTCAAATTTAATGATATAATTTTTTTTTTCTAATTTTTTTTTTATCTCCAATATAGTATTATGTCCTCATGAGTACTCAGCGAAGAAAATAGTTCTCACATGATTTTATATATATATATATATATATATATATATATATATATATATATATATATATATATATATATATATATATATATATATATATATATATATATATATATATTACCAAACCTCCCAAAAGTCCAAATTACAATCATATTGTCCATATTTCTTTCATCGTGGAGATTAATCTACACACTTAAAAGACTATAGTCTACATTTCATTATCGTGATTAAATGTTGTAAAGACTTAAAAGACAATAATACTCAATTTCTAAACCACACATCACAACAAATCAATAGGATTTTTGTATTTCTAAAACTCACAAGCCAAATAAACGCATTAGCAACATTTACGTATTCCAAAACTCAAAAGTTAAACTATATGCCATACAATATGTGACGTTTATTGTTTACAATTAAGACTAAATTATAGAAATGGTCCCTGTGTTTTTGTTGAATTCATAATTTTGTTCCCTAAGTTTATAATTTAACAAGTTACATTCATTTGGTTTGTGAATATTATTTCTTGTTCCATATAAAAACATCAAATTACCATTTCTTTTTTTTTTTTTCTTTTCACTTTATTATATATATATATATATATATATATATATATATATATATATATATATATATATATATATATATATATATATATATATATATATATATATATATATATATCACTGTTGTTAAAATCCCGACTAGGTCCCGCTTAATCTCCAACTAATCCCTAAGCGCTACTCGAACGACTAGAGGGCGTCTAACGATTAACCTTGCATACTCAACGAAGTTGAGGGAAACATTAGAAATGCTAAAATTTTAACATTTTGATAAGTTCTATTTCAACATAAACTGTTTGATGAATGATTAGTGTTGTGTTAATCTTACTAACCTATTTGGTTATCATACTAATGGTATTTACGAACTTTGTTAAAATATTCTACATATTTAATTTTGTAAGATTCAACAAATTAGCAAATAATGGTATCCAACTAATTTCCGCCCAACCCATTAATCTCATAACCGTAATATCATATTTTATTATGATATTAACATTTCTTACAACATTAATATATATATATATATATATATATATATATATATATATATATATATATATATATATATATATATATATATATATACTATAGTTTTTTATCTTTATTTAATAGAATTAGTATAGATTATTTATAGGGTTATTTTTATTTTTTTAAATCAAATCTCTAAGTTATATAAAATCATATTATTATTAATTTTTAGGTTTATGTATTAATCTTTATTTTGGTGATTAATTTTTTTTTTTAATATTTTTGACGTTTTATTTGAATATATTATTTTATGTTGTTTTTTTAACCTTTTGTCCGTTTGCATTATAAAATAATTTTCTTTTACGTTTTGCTTGAATAGACAAATTAAAATAATAACCATGATCTTTTTGACGTTTATGTTTTGTTTGTTTACAACGTATAATGATGTTTTTTACAATTGTTTTGAATAAACCAATCAAAATAATAAACCACGATGCTATAAATCGTCCAATATAATTATTTAATGTTGTTATTTAGGTATTTTTTTTTGTTTACATCATTCACTTATTTGTCAATATTTTATTTATTTATTTTTAATAGGTTTTATGGTTGTACGTGTTATTTTTTTAAGAGGTTTTATAGCTTTATATATTTTCGTTTACATCATTCGTTTATATGTCAGTGCTTCTTCTTCTTTTTTTTATATATATATATATATATATATATATATATATATATATATATATATATATATATATATATATATATATATATATAATTTTCGTTAAATGAAAAAGAAAAAAACAAACGTTAAATAATTGTATTGGAACACAGATAGATATCTAGGTTATAGTTTTAATTTGTTTATTCGAAAAGAAAAATGTCAAAAGAGTCATTATATAATTTAAACGAACAAAACTTCAAAAAAAAACAACATTAAATAATATATTGAAATAAGACATCAAAAATATTAAAAGATTTTTAATACACAAAAGCAAGAATAAATAAACAAAGTAATAAATAAATAATAATAATATGATTTTATATAATTTAGATAGTTGCTTTAAAAAAATTATGACTAATATGTATTAATTCTATAAAAATAAAAATCAAGAAACAATAATATATATATATATATATATATATATATATATATATATATAATTTGTTAAAATAAAAGAAAAGGTAATTTGGTCTTTTGTATAGAGCAAAGACCTGAAGTGCAATATTGTAAAACCATAGGGGTATAACCTATCAAATTTTAAACTCATGGATTGAAACTATAAATTTGATCAAACCACATGGACCATTTCTAGAACATACTTTACAGATTAATAAAATCAAAAAGTGTTTGAATTTAATGATTACCATCAAAGTTATAAATTTGAATACCCTATTAAACCTCACAAATCGCATGTATACCATGCAAGCTGCCTACACAAAACCATATATTAGAATGCGATTTTAGCTTTTGCGGTGTGGTTTGCGGTTTTCCAAAAACTAAAACTGTGTATGTGGTTTCCGGTTTCTAATACACTAATACTATATATATGGTGCGTTTTTTTATGTTATAAAACATCCCGCGAACACCCCTAAGTAAAGGTGAGCGGAGGGTGAAGTAGGGTCGGGTAGGGTTAGGAAGAAATGAGGAGTAGGGTTGGAGTTGGGCGTGGATGTAGGGATAGGTGTAGGTTGAATTGGGTAAGAATGGGTGGATGGTATAAGGTATAGGGGAGGGGGTTTAGGAGGCAAGCGATGGGATGGGAGTGTGTGGATGAGGGTGGTATGTTTGGGGTGGGGGTTTGTGTGAATTTGGAGGTCGTGATAGGGTTAGGATAGGGTAGTGAGTGGGGTTGTTGGTGTGGGTGTGGTGGTGTTATTAATAAGCAGAATTGCTTATTTTTTTTCTTTTTATTTAATTAATCTAGAATATTTCTAATATTTTTATTTAAGAAAATGAGTAGTAAGATTCATCCTTATATTCTAAATATAATTATTATTTTTTTTCGTTTGAACATTATATATATATATATATATATATATATATATATATATATAACATCTTGTTTCTGATCGTCTGTGATTAGGGTTCGTGGGCTGCAAACCGAGCATGAGTGAGTCTCGGGGTTGTGAGAGTTGCTAGGAGTTTAGGGCATCTCGTCACCTATCCGAGGGTATGGGGTTCGTCGGAATCGGGGTTATGTCGAGGCAGCGGAGTACGTTGGGCGTACGTGTGTGTACGCTTAGCGTACTCATGCGCGTGACATTTAAGCTAAGCCACCTAGTACGCTGGGCGTACTAGGAACAAAAGAAAACCCTAATTAATAGGAGTGTCCCTATATAAAGAATGAGATGGCCTGATTCCTGGCCACCATCCTCATTCAATAAACCCCCTAAACCCTAATCCACTTTCTTGAGCTTGTGTGTGTGACCATTGTGAGCTTATAAGTGTTACCATGGAGTTTTTGGAGTGAAGAAGGAGCATGGAAGAGAATAGAGATGGAGTCCAGGCTTTGGATCTAAGCTTTTCTATGGTTGGAGCATCATTTGGAGGTATAAAGATCAAAGCTTTCCCATCCTTTTTGTGTTGTGCATGATATGGTCCATTTTAGGGCTTTTGGTCCCAAAGCTTGAGGCTTTATGAGTTGTTGCACTCCAGAGCTCAATATATGTCCTTTTAAGTGTTTCTAGCGGTGAAGATCCATAAAAATGTGGTCTTGAACGTGAGAATCAACTCATGCATGAGATTTGAGCATTTTGAGTTATGAGAATGAGAGTTTTATGTGTTTGTCGCCTTATCAGCCATGCAAAGGCTTAGAGTCACTAACTTTACGGAGTAAGAGATCATAGGGAGTCCAGATCTGAGAAATGACTTAAGGTCTTAACGGGTTAAGACCAAGAGAATGGACTAAAGCAAACCTGGACGTACGCCCAGCGTAAGTTCCAGTACGCCCCGTGTACTGGGTTGGAGTCCCTAATCAATTTCATGCATGCGTAAGTACGCTGAGCGTACCAAGAGAGGTACGCCCCGCGTAACTTCACTGTAGGCGTTTGGGTTGGATTTTATCATGGGTCGTGAGGGTTTGGCCTGAATCTTTGGGCTTGTGAATTAGAGACTATGAGCAGAGAAATATTATAATTTTGCCTTGGGCCCTTGTGTTGGTCTTGCCATTTAGTTTTGAGAGTGGGCCTCAGGTGAGCCCATTTATTATTGGGCCTTTGTCGGCCCAATGGGTTTTAGGCTTTTAATGGGCTGGTTAGTGGTCTTCCTTTAGACCTAATGAGTGAGAGTCTAGACTTAGTTTCTAAATGGGTTAATTGTGGTTTTGGCTCAAAGTTAGAGGTCGGTGCGTAGCAGCAGCGTTATAGGGGTTGGTCATCATCCGAGGTGAGTCTTCTCACTATACTTTACCGTGAGTGGTATTTTGTGTGATAGAGATGTCTTATGTGCTTATATGTGTATCATGAGATCCTGAATTATTTCTTTGTGATTTATGTTGTGTAGTATTGAAAGTTACAGAGATAGGATCGGAGGGTCCACAGAGTTAGGACCGGAGGGTCCATCAGAGTTGTGGAACTGGAGGGTTCCACTAAGACACTTTGCCTAGAGGGTCTTACAAAGCTATAGCCTCGAGTGGCTGATTATATGTGTGTGGTATTTTAGGGAGCTTACTAAGCTTCGTGCTTAACGTTTTATGTGTTATCTGTTTCAGGTTCTCTCAGAATCGCTGGAAGGCACCAGCTCCATTGTACACACTAGAGAAGGAGTTATGATTTGAGGATCCTGGATTATCATAATATATATATATATATATATATATATATATATATATATATATATATATATATATATATATATATAAAGAGAGAGAGAGAGAGAGAGAGAGTTGTGTTTTGTAAATAAATTAAATGCAGTTTTCGTGAAACGTGACATGAGAATTATGTGTTTTTTAAAAGAACATTTTGTTTGAAAAGCTATGGTGTTACAAGTTGGTATTAGTGTCTTGGTTTGAGGGATTCGGATGCACCTTCGGGTACATCTAAACTCAAACTGAGGAATTGAGAAAGATTTTCAAAGGAAATTATTTTCTAAAACGAGCAAGAGTTTTTAAGAGGAAAAACGAGAAGGAGTAGTGTGTACAATCAGCTAGAGCCCGAACGGTGATTTCCCAAAATACCCTTACTTGTTTTTGTTGTGAGTTATTATTGAGATATTAGCGATGCATGCTAGAAGATATGCTAGGTATTTCATATCTTGGGGCTAGAGTTGCCTGATTTGTGATGTCTTAGCCTATGAATTTTGCTATCTGTGGTGTGCTTTGAGTATGTGCGGAGTAAGAGTATCCAACATGAATCTTTTAAAGAGAGAGGGCTTGGAGTAGAGGAGTATCTAGGAGAGATACCTAGATGAATAGTGGAGGAGCCTACTGAGAGAATAGTTAGATAACCGCGTGGGGTAGGGTTACTGGAGTTCGGTGACACCTCTTGAGCGTGAGTAGAGAAAATAGAGTTGTAACCTAGAGTAGTTTTATGTGCTGGTAGAGGTCATTCGATGCCCGAATGCTGCTTGCTTCGTGCTTTGTGGAATTCTTGATGATGGGAGCCAGCTACTAAGTGAATATGACGATATGCAGGAGGTAGGTGGCTGGCATCATGAGAAATTCTTCAGCAGCTAATGGCGGAGAAGTGTGAGAACCTAGGAAGAGCCTAGGAAAGTGACTTATTCAAATGAGTACGCTAATAGAGGAGAGTGTTCGTGGTAGGGCGAACGTGTGTAACGGGATTGGTGATCGGGAAAGTGGAGCAACTACTTAGGAAATCTGGGAAGATCCGTTTGGAAAGTATGGGTAGATATGGAAGGTAGTATGGGCCAGTATTACTGAAAGCAAAGGACCCATACTCAAACAGGGAGAATTCTAGAGGTTCTGAGTAGTAGATTCAGAAGAGAGATAACATGGTTCAAGTACCATGATTTGTGGCAGAGTGAAAGGAAATAACATGGTTTGGGTACCATGATTCGTAGCATATATGAGTGTAACATGATTTTAGCAGCAGTTTCAGGTGGTTAAAAGGAATATAACAGGGCGGTGGCCCTCGTTGTTATGTCGTGTATCGGTTGTGAGAATGAGGTACCATGCTTTGATGATGATTTATGTGGTGGGAGTCGGGTCGAGGAATCAGAGACGTGGTGCGTGATAGGGCATTATTTCCGGACTGTGGGTCAGGATTTTCGGAACAGTTAAGGTGTCCGGAGGAATATCGGTCTAAGATTTCGAGATGTCTAGAAGCAGTCACACTGGGAGGATTTTAAGGTTTTTGTCTGAGTTTCGGGATATTTGGAGTTGCTTGGTTTCCATCAGGAGGATCATGGAGTGTTTACGTGGTATGTTCCATGAGTCAAGTGTGATGTACCTGGTGGAATAGCCTATGGAGTAAATTATTGGTATGTCCATTGGTGATGGTTAAGACCCTGAGTGGGGGAGAACTGGGTAGTCAATTGGGAAGATCAGCGATTCGTTCAAGTGCGGTTAGGGAACTGGTTATGGAGATCTGTGGTGCGGACACTTGAGACCTGGGTTATTGGTGGATGAGGCAGGGTGCAATAGCTGAGATTTGCAGGTATAGGTATAGATTGTAATCTATACCCCAGAAGAGGGAAACATTTGGTTTGTCGACCAATTTTAGAGTCGATATTAGTAGTTCCTTTGGGTAGTGATCAGTATAGGGTGGAGCTTCGGATATTGTCAAGGTGTTTTCAGTCGTTGACAATTCCCCGTGTTTCAAGTCGTGAGTTGAAGTATTTCGATGTTCAGAGTTGTAGGAGTGGAAGATCACTGTGCGTGACAGGACATCGTGAGTTTTAGTGATGGAATAACGGGGTATCTAAGTATGACGCCCTAAAATTTTGAATTATTATGAGATTTGATTTGTAAGTGGAGTATCGAGTGACTATTATTCCAGTGGGAACCCATCAGTTAATTGTCCCTAGAGCAAGACTGTCTAAGGGTGTACCTGTGTTGAGATAAGTGTCTGGCTTACGAGAATTTTCATTAGGAGTGGTAGTGCATAAGTTGGGTGAGTGTAAGCACCTATCTATGTTGAACTATGGAGCATGAGTTGGTGAACTCAGTGTGGTGATATGTGATGATGAGGTCATGGGGTGATAAGAAAGCAAGTGGATCCGGGTGGAAGTATTCGCTTGGGATTATCAGGAAAAACCATGGAGTGAGCCCATGGTGAGTCAGTGAGTGAGAGAGTTTTGTAAGACTACAGAGATTCGTAGCATCCGTGAGTCAACAAAAGAGAGTGTCGTGATACTGCGGGGAGCCATAGTACTCACTGATCAGAGAGAGAGAGTGTGTTGTGATACTACAGGGAGCCATAGCATTCACTTAACAGTGGGAGTGGGTTGTGATATTGCGAGAAGCCGTGGTATTCATTACTCAGTGAGAGAGTATCGCAAGACTACGGGAGAGACCATAGCACTCGGTAGCCAATAAGAGTGAACACTGTTCTGCCGAGGGGGGTGTAGTTTTCACTAGTCGGAGTATGGCGCAGAGGAGTTCTTAGGCTTAGGTAGCCTTACTGTTTGAGTATTTGGGAGCCTGGTTGTCGAACCAGGGGTGAGACGGAGGTCTCCGTGTCAGTTAGGAATTGATATATCCCAGGTTGACTGGGGATTGTCATAATCGAAAGGAATTGGGGAGAAGGTTGATGTGTGTGAACTCAACTCGTTTTCAACCTACTTTTAATTATAAAATTAACACACAAAGGCAGTGGACCTATCAATTGTGGTGTAGCTAAATAAGTAGGGTATCGAACTCAGGGAACGGAAAATTAAAACTAATAACTAATATTATCTAAAATATCAAGTAATGGAATTAGGGTTTTCTCTAGTTTTACAAGACTAGAAACTTAAATAGACTAACTACCACGCAATTTAACTAACTAGTAGCTAAGCAAATAATAACCACTAAATTCAATAGTTAAGAGGACTTCTGTTTAGGTTCGACTCAATTGATCCCATGGACGATTTTATAGTAAATGTTTCGGATTAATTCTTCATTGGTTACCGATTAAGGAGATTAGATTCACATTCGTTATTACTAATCCTTAGAAAATAGATTAACTCAAGCAATGACCAGTTGTTTAAATTAATGAATTTCCTAGATATTGATTCAGGTTAAGTAAGACTTGTAGTGGTTAATTAAGTTGGTCATTCAATTAACCTTTTGCTGATGTTTCGTCATACAAGCTCACACATTAACTTACCTATCTTCTACTTAATTCTAGTTTCACGTTCGTTATTCCTAGACATACAACTATGTGGTCACATAAATCATATGAAATTAATAACTAAGAGATGTTCATACAACTTAATTACTGATTTATTAACAGAAGAATAGTTATGATTAACATCTAAGGTTCTTTAACAAGCTTAACAAAACATAATCACCATTAAAATTAATCCTAACCATAAAATCAATCCATGTTCACAAAATCCTCTACCCTAAATATAAGAATAAGGGTTTAGTTCATAATTTCAGTAAACACAAACTCAAAAACGAAATTAAAGAGTTTAAACATGATTCAAATCAAAAGATTACTAAGAATAAACTAAAGTTGCCTTAATTCTCTTCAAGATTGAATGTAGGTTTGATTCCTCAGCTTCTCACGACCTAACAGCACCTTCAATTGTAATTTTGCCTCCTAGGGTTCCAGAGAAGTCCCCCATCTCGATCTCCAAGTCCCTATTTATAATATTCTAGAAATAGAGGTGACTCGTCGAGTCCCTCATTAAAAATTCGTGTACGGAAAGGACTTACTGAGCTTCGCGAATCTTCGACACAACTCTTCGAGTAGCCGTCCATAATCGTCGAGTCCTTCTTGTTTTTGGCATTTTTCTTCCTTGTTTCAATTCCCAAACTTCCAATCGCTTCTCCTGCTTCCTTTAGCTTCCGAGCATATTTTTTGGACTGCAAATATAATTCCAATACTATTAAGTATCTTTTGTCCATAAAATGCAAATAATTAGCTGAATAATGATAAAAATTTATACTAAATCCATAGCTAAATATGCACATATCAAAATACTTCACACTTGACTTTTGCTTGCCCCCAAGCAAAACAGAATTTTAGCACACTAATATTATATATGATAATACTAAACAAACCCAACCATTATGCCAAGACCGCAACGCATGCATTTGTGTCTAAAATTTTTCCTATAGACCCCCTCAATTCTAAATACTTACAATCCTCATAAACAATCACCCACTTCTTTTGAACAACTCTTATTTTATGCATCCCTCCGAATCCATTCGTAGAAAACATTCTTAACCTCAAGGTATTTTTGGTCAAGCAACCCAAGCATACATAATCTAGAAAATTACAACTTTTCGATACCACTATGGGGCTATTGGAATTCTTCACTTCTTTGATAATTTGATTATTAATTCTTTGAATTTACCACCTTTTTAATTTTTGGTATCTTCAACTTTTTGAATCTTCGGAACTTTGATCTTTTGATCTTCACTTTGATTGCTCCAAAATTCTTACAACTTTTCTTGTAATTCTCTCTTCTTTTTTTTTCACATGTAACTCACTTTTTTTCACTTAAAACCTCCATGCTTAAGCAGGGGCACTCAACTTCAACCCTTATTGGTTAAAGATAATAATTTTCCTGGATACATTTCTGGTACACGATGCTAAACGTATTGCATCCCTCAAACTAAGCGATGTTGTGTTTTTGTCCCATGATTTCACTAGAATAAAGAGGGCCACAAATGCACTAGAACGTGTATAGGCTCAACTAAATATTTGGGTCTGCAAAGAATCATCAAACATAATACTAGCATGATTCCTAATTGCTTTTACCAGAATTTTCTAATTTAGCTCTAGAAATTTTAAAATTTTAGAATTTTAACTAGCATAACAAACCCCCTACCCCACACTTAATTTATGCAATGTCCCCATTGCATATTACGCATAATAAAAAAACATAAAAGGAAAGAGAGAATTGGAACAAACTCCCCTTGGATAGTAGTCGCGAGGTTGATATTCTTCAATTTAGCTCCATCTTCAATCGACTTTAGACATGGGAACAGCTCATCCATGTCTCGGGTGTCAATTCTCGTGTGGTTTGCTCCAAATATGCAGGAAAGATTCTCAGAAATCTTCAAGAATTCATCTCCAAGAAAATGCAATCCAACAGTGTACAAAATAGCATCAAACCAACAACTTATAGAGGTGCAATGATGAACGACTCGTCGAGTCAGCAAGACAACTTGCCAAGGTGTAGCGCGAAAAGTCAAAATTCGTGTAATTATACAGGGACTCGTTGAGTCTAGTAAATGCACTCGGCGAGTCCATCGCTGGGTCACAAAAACAAATTCTGCTCTACATCCAACACTTGGTATACTTAAAAAATATATTCTTTTGTTCTTCAGTAATTATTCACTCATTAACCTCTCTAGAACCGGACTCGATACTTAGACTCAATACTTTGCCCTCGCTTGACTCTCTTCCTTTTTCTCTCATTCTCTAAACCCTTTGCATGTATTCCCTAATTCAACCTCTGAAATGAACCAAAACAAATATGAAATCAAGCAAAATAATTCAAATCCTACATAAAAGTTTATACACACCAAGCAAACAAATAGAAATTTTTTTAAAACAACCAAACACATAAAAGGATAAAAATTCAATCTTCATCTTCCGTGTCTTCTTCCGCATCTTCCTCTCTAACTCCACTTCCACTAGCATCACTTCTGCGTACATTCATCCTCTCCTCCCAAGTTGGTAGATAAGGAAGTTAGCCCTCGTCCACATGTTGGATGTTGAAGTGGATAAACATTTGGATGAAAGACCAGTTGGAAAAATCCATGCCTCTTCCCAAATCATCTTGATATTGTCTTCCTTCAACATTAAACCACTCCAGGGGTATATCATCTTCCACCGGAATAACCGGTGGATCGAGATGTGCTTGCCCGCGTCTTGGCCTCACTCTCCTTCCCGGCTCCTCGGGTACGATCACGACATCATCATGCGGAATAGCATAGTGGCCCCCTCCATAATCGTCAATAATTCTAGTCCTTCGAAAAAGAATAGGATTAAAGGGAGGGTTCGGGACCATTGTCATCAAGTTCCATGCTCCCCGTTCTATCAAACCATATGATTTGGCTAGGCGGGTCACAAACATCCCGCCATATATCTTGGAAGTTTTGTGATCCTTCACCGCCCCGTAAGCTAAGTAAGATGCCATGTAGTAAGGAAGATTGTAGAAAATGTTTGGAGTAATGATACTCCACAAGTAGAAAACATCAAGGTTAGGAACCTTTTCATCATCTTTCCGCATGTTTATTGTATTTGCAATAAGGCGGTGAATCAGTCTATGGGTGGGTGATCTAATACTACCCTCTTGAGCGGATTTTGGGATTTAAACCTAGTTAGCAATGGTATTCCACCAAGTGGAACCAACAAAACCTTCCAGGAACTCCTTGTGACATTGCTCAAGAAAGGAGCCAAAATCTGTAATGGTGACCAATTGTTGGTCATAAATACCAAGTCTGCAACCTAGTTCCACCATACTACACTGGCGGAATTCACCACCAAGACAAAAAGTAACCACTCCCGGGTTATAGTAGTCGCCCCCTCCGCGGAAACTGATAGTTGAGAAAAACTCTCAACATAGCTCCATGAACACCGGCTCTTGAATGCGGAAAATCTGACTCCAGCCATCACATGTAATAGTCACCCCATCATGCATGTATACTTTGACAAGGTACGGGGCCAACTCCTCTTCATAACGGACTCTCCCCAGCCATTCCCAATCAATTGCATTTGGGACACAAACCTCCTTTTTCTTCATTTCAACCAGCTTCTTCTTCCATCTTTTCATTGTAGATTCCGACTCAATTCTTGGAAAATTTAACCAAGAATGGTCACCTTGGTTACCCCTAGAACTTTGTCCACCTCTTGAAAACATTTTCTGCACAATAGCAAACACATACAAACTAGAGAACATGAAAATGTTAAAATTAAATTTTTAGGACTGCCTCAAGAGCCGACTCATCGAGTCCATGAACAGACTTGGCGAGTCGTATGAACTGCTCGAGTCACAAGTTCGATTTTGGCCGGATCATCCAGCAAAACTCATAATTTCTTCTAGGGGTTCATCTCGGAATGCAAAATAAGTATAAATTAACAACCAATTGCATTTATAATATCCTAATTAGACAAAGATTAAAAACCCTAAAAGTCTAATCTGGTCAAAACCGGGTTTCCAACCAAAATTGGTCCATTATTTTGCAGAATTTGAGACTATGAAGATTAAGAACAAAAGATCATACCTTGTGAGCAGAAAATGGAAGAAATCAAGGGAGATGAGATGGATGCTTGAGAGAATTTTTGGCACGTCGAGTAAGGGGTATGATGGCCGTTTGAGGTGAAATTGTTTTACAATTAGGTTAAAAACCCTAATTTTACCGAAATGTAAAAGTTATTTTTCTTCCAGTAAATCGAACTGACTCGTCGAGTCAGAGTATGGACTCGGTGAGTCATGTCGCGAATTCGTATTCATTCTTGCGTAAGGACTCGCCGAGTCAACATGGAGACTCGCCGAGTTTATTAATATCTGGAAAACATTTCTTTTTCTAAAATTTTCCTTATTTAATAATAACACCACCACACACTTAAGCCTTAATTACCCTCAAGAAATCATTTATGGATAAAAATGAAGATTGAAATAGGAAAATCCTAAATAAAACCTAAGAAAACGAAAAAGAAAATGGAAAAAGAAAATAAAAGCAAACTCTTTTGACGGGTTGCCTCCCGTTAATCGCTTCTTTATTAGGAATCTTTAGTTGGACTCCATTTTGCTCACGTTACTGTTGCTTCCTCCATGAGAATCTCCTTCTTTAACCTTTGTACTTTGTATTTCGTCTTGTAGAGATGGATTTTCCTTTTATAACCCTTTCTCAAGTCTTCCATCCTCTTTTTCGCAGCACTTTCTTCAGCTTTACGCTTCATCCCTTTACCATGCTTGTTCCTCTCCATTCCTTCCTTGCTTGCCTTTTTGTTCATTATGGAATCCGGTGTTGTGAAAGCTAACACTTCGAACATAGTATAGACATTGGCACGACGCTTGGTCCTTTGTCTTTTGGTCAAAACTTCTTCTTGATCTAGCATTGGTGATTCAATTGAAGAGTGGTGGCTATCATCATTACCAGCTTTTGAATCACTTTCATCTTTTGAACTTCCCTTATTCTTCTCTTGGACAACCTCATCACCTTCCATGATTCCTTCAAGAAGTGCAAAATGTGCATTCCCGATATAGATAACATCTTCAATATCCTCATTTTCCTCAAGAAGGTTCTCAAAGTGATCAGGTAAAAGTTGCACATCTGATGCAGTAAGGGTACTAATGGGTTGCCAAGTAAAAATTGCACCAAAATTTAATTTTTCGAATGTACTCGTCGAGTCAGCATGTACGACTCGGCGAGTCGGTGAATTTTGAACACTTTTTATGCTTTCTTGATAATCAACTTCCTTGATCAGCCTCTCTATCTCCTCTAACTCTCCCTTGGTATCAGAAGTATCCTCCAAAGATAACAAGAATTGATTTTGATCACCTCTTGCAAATATGCAAGCTCCTTTTCTAACAAATCATCATCCAAATCTAGTGACGAAACCTTGTCTTCTCTCGACCCTTCTTGCGTATCTTTTTCCACAGCTTTAAAAATTACTGATTCACCACCTACTCTTAATGTTAGCGTAGATTCACTCATATCTAACAAAGCACAAGCAGTATTCAAAAATGGTCATCGAAGGATGATTGGTACTTTATGATCCTCTTCTTTATCCAAAATTATGAAGTCAACCGGAAATACTAGCTTATCAACCTTAATAAGAAGGTCTTTACACACTCCCATTGGATGTATTACTGTCTTGTCGGCCAAGTGGATCTTCATGTGAATAGGTTTTGGAATCGGGAGGTTACTCTTTTGGAAGAAAGAATATGGCATAATGTTAATACTTGCCCCCGAATCGGTCAATGCTCGTGTAGTATTGATGTTCCCAAATTGGCAAGGCACAGTTATGCTTCTCGGATCGCCCCTCTTTTCTGGCAGTTCATTCAGCAATACTTCAGCAACTTCTTCCATATTTTGTCTACTAGTAAATGGCTCTTAAGCAAAGTTGCATACTTAGGTGTTTAAAGTATTGTTTCTACGAATGGAATATTTACTTGGAGGGTCTTTATATGCTCCATAAATCTTCTATAGCCTTGAATCTGGTAATCAGGTACAGCTCAGATCGGAAATGGCAAATGGGGCCTATAAGGTTTCAAAAGAGAGCAGTTTTTCTCATCAGACCTCGGACTCGTCAAGTCCATGTTGCTGACTCGGCGAGTCGAGTCGGGTTTGCTAGAATTCCAGTCAGTTGCCTCTTCTGTTTGCACCTTATTGGTTTTCTTATGGATAGAGGTCAGAGGAGTGAAATTTTTTTCAGAATCAGTGGTAATTACATTTAGATGTGCCATTCTTGGATTTTGTTTGGTATTGCTAGGAAGTTCACCGGCTGTTCTTTGATTAATTTGTTGTGCAAGCTGACCTAGCTGTTTCTCAATGTTATGAATAGAGGCTTGCTGATTCCTAAGCAAAATTTGTTGATCTTTCTGTTGGATTAGTGTCTAAGTCCATAACTATTTTGGTATGTACTTGACCCGATGGTGCATGGTCCTTTTGGGTTGTCTTCACCAAAGCAACTTGATAGGATGAATTATGGAGAGAAAGGATTAAATATGATTTATTAATATATTATGGGAATAATATATTAAAGGAGAAATCATATTGTTTAATTAATATTAGTCAAGAATTAATTGGTAATTAGTTTTGTAACTAAAAGAGATTAATTAAACTTAAGGGACTGTAATTGTAATTATAAGATAATTGTAATTTGGGCCATGGATTGCTTTATATGAAGGAGTGGACGAATTCTATGGGGAAGTCCATAAGAAAACGTCCAAGGACCTTAATTAAAGGAGTCCATGGGTTGCTTAGGGCTTAAGCATCCAAATTAGGGTTTCCTTGTTAGATAACCCTAATAGCCTCACTATATATATGACCCTTATGACCCAAAAACGTGGTGAAGCATTCTTCTAGGGTTAGAAGACGTTTAGGGCAGCCTCCATCCTCTTTCCTCTTCATCCTCTTGCTTATGGTGTTTGTGAACCATTAGAGGAGTGACATTTGTGACTCTAGGCTTTCTAAAGTCAATACAAGGAGATTTGGGATTGTTATTACTACATAACAATCAAGGTAACATCTTAAACCTATTCTTATGTTAATTTGATTACTTGTATGCTAGAATTAGGGTTTATAGTCTTGGATAACTTGCATGTACAATAGAGAAACCTAGATCCAAGCATTAGGGTTTGTATGAGTACATAGGATGTTCATAGGACCAAAACCCAACAGTGGTATCAGAGACTAGACTGGTGTCTATTGTATTGATGCATTGTATGATTGAAAAAATCATTTTTTGTGTTTCTGGAGGCTGGACTCGCCGAGTCCATGCTGACTCGACGAGTCCATGCTTGACTCGGCGAGTCGGCTCATCAGAAGGAGGGAAAACCAGGATTTCTTGTTGTTTTTGCTTAAGGATAGTTACATTATCATATTAGATCAATATAAATCCGATTTTATGATATATTTGACTATATTCTTGATCTAAATGAAGATATTTATCAATTAATAAAATATTTGTTTCCCTATGTGATAATTGATTAATTATTTTGATTCAATTGATAAATTGTTTTGCAAGAAATCATTAAACAAATCAAATATGGATAATTATGTGATTACTTGTTAATTTAGATTATTTGTTATTTGATCCTTGTGTTATGAAAAGTTTCATATTTTCTCCTTTAGGTTTTATAGTTTAAATTTGAACCCAAAAGTTTTGTTGTTTTGAAATTTAAATAGTTAAAACCCTAATGTTTTGAAAAAGGTTTCAAAACTTGCCCTCAAGTTTTGGAATTTAAATTTTGATTAATTGTTTAATTTTGATGTATATTTAAATTCTAAACCCTAATGTTTTGAAATGTTTCAAACCTTGCCCTCAAGTTTTGGAATTTAAAAGTTGATTAAAAGTTTAATTAGGAATGTTAAATTCTAAAACGCTAGTATTGTTTTGAAAAGTTCAAATCACACCCTTATGGTTTTATTAATTAATTAAGGTGTATAATTAAAAGAGGTTTAATAAATCCATAAAAGTTTAGGTTTACAATTTAATTGAATTAAAAGTATAATTGTTAAATTAAACCACCTAGTATTTTAAAAGTGTAAAATACACCCTATACTATATATAACATTAAAAGTCTAACATTATATATATATATATATATATATATATATATATATATATATATATATATATGTATATATATATATATGTATGTATGAGTAAAAGTCAGTCTTACCGTTAGTAGGCCTCATTCACGAAGCTGGTCTATAAGGGGTGTTTAAGGAAATTGCCTATAAAATGGCAATTGAATGGGTATCCACTCTCACCCACCGCACTCTTGACTAGTGGTGGGTCGTTATCCGAACGGGTAGGATAGGACGAAACCTTCCATTATAAGTATAATGATATACAAAAGTAACTAAATGTTTTACAAATTCCCAATCTTAGTTACTTAGGCAAAAGTGAATTGATGCAATTCCATGAAATTACACTTTGTGCCCTTGCGAAGACGTTAGTGGAGCGTGTGTGGTTTACCGGCAGACTAAATGGTTCTAAGCAAAGGTAGCAAAGGGTGACTCAATGTTTGTCATAGTTCGGTGGAGTGTGTGTGGTTTACCGGCACATCGAATAGGTGACTGTAACATATGAGGGCACCATGTAAGTTTGCATGGTTATTCACACCCGCTTTGTGATCCTCGGCATCCCAGTCACAAACAAGAGGGGCATATCGAGATTTAAACATGCCATTGAAGTGTTCAATGAATCTCAAAGGATCTAGGAGTTTTCATAGATTTAAAACCTAAATTTCTTTTTCGTTTTTCATGGTGGAAATTAGTGAATCGTCATTCACTTACCTTCAAATGTTCTGCAATTTGGGTTACGGTATCCCTCTCCCGAGTTGTAGAATATTGTGTTGGGTCCTAGCCTTAGTATCTCATTTGGGTGATTTACTAAGGACTCAATCAATCAACTAACTTGAATTCGTTTTCTCCCGTTTTGTAGATGTCAAAGTTCGACAACTATGGTCTTCCCAAATCCCGTGGAACAAGCTTTCCACATGAAGATGGTATTCCACGATTTGATCGAGGAGCAAGAAATCATGCTTCACTTCCTCCACCTCCTCCAATTATTCTCCCTAACCCACAAGTTCAAAGGCTTGAAAAGTTCAAGATCACTCAAGCCCTTTTGGCAAGTAAACATAAAGAAGGAAAGCCGATGTGTGCACACGGCCTAGGGATGAAGTCACACATTGATAGGTTAAGAATGTTGGGATCCGTTGTCTGTGAGGAAATGGATGTTGATTGGGTTCTTCATTCACTTCCTAACTCATATAGTGAGTTCGTAAGAGAGTACTATATGATGAACCGCGACGTGACCCTTATAGATCTCACCTATATGCTTATTGCTGCTGAATCAGAAATGTTTTGGCGCAATGGAAAAGCAAAGTTGATTGGTGAATCTGCCTTTAAGACCTCTATGGATATAGACAATGGCAACGAAATACATGCTATGATCGAGAAGTTTGATCATAAGAGAAAGGCAATGTTTGAAGTAGTTTCATGTCATGTTCCAAAAGAGTCAATTTGCTTTTATTGCCAAGAGAAGGGGCATTGGAGACGAAGCTGCCCCATTTACCTAAGAGATCTAAGAGATGGGAGAGTCGAAACGTATGGCTCTAATATAGGTAAAATCCATTAACTAACTCTTTTAAGCTTCTATTCTAGATTCTTAATACATAATGTGATAAGATTACAGTTGATGTTTTGTAGGATCGAAGAAAAGAAAGGAAGCTTAAGGGAAGAAGTGAGCAGAATCTAACCGTGAAGGAATGGATTTCGATTGCATTTCTTAAAGATTAGATTATTGAGCTACTACTTGGAGTTAGAATAAGATTGCTAAGAAATATGTATTAGCATAGTTTTTCAATGAATTGCATTGTAAGGACAAAAATTTTCCGCAATAAAATAAATTTTGATTTTATATTATTTATTTATCCTTGCAATGGCATGCATGAAAATTGATGTTTGAGAGTTTCTAATATTAGCAATAATGGATTTGATTCTTAATTATGTTGTTTGTGGAAATGTCGAGAACTTACCAAATAGGGAGAATTTCTCATCGCCCAAGTTTCAATTGGATAGAAACTTGGAATCATGCAACTTGGTTGCACGATGAATGAGAAATTTCATATTTGGAAATTAGACTAATTCATTGACAAAGTGTCAAGTGAAGGACTAGGAGATCAAGTACACAAAGTTGCGTGTTGATCAAGTCCACCATAAGAGTAACAAGATATTCGTCATGATTTACTAAAGGTTTAGTAAATGTGATTATAATTACAAGATTAAGTGTAATTCTGAATTGATTGAAAAAAGTTTAAATCAATAGCAGAACGAATAAGAAGAATCAAGTAGGCAGAAAGATAAAAGTTTCTCCATTCTAAGAAGAAGGGAGAGTAGCTTTTATGCTTTATTATAGGTCTTAATGATTAAGAACCATATCTCAATTGATCCTTTAAGTGAGTCTTAGTACAATTGTATGTCTAAGAAGAGGAATCAAGAATTGAAGAAATGGTTAAATCAAGAAGTTAATCATACTTCGTTCCAAAACAAGTCTTAGAGTTAAGATTGTGACATTGAGTGGGAAAGTATTAAGAAGGTTTATAACATTCATCAAATGTGGAAAGTTGTGATTTCTTGGATAAGACAAAGACCAACTAAGACCAATTTATGAAGTGTTTTCATAAAACTACACTAACTCTTGAATATTTGGTTGTCAAGAAATGTTTTTGTCAAGGAGTCAGTGGGAGTCTTAATGGTCTTGAAAGGTTTCAAGAACAAATCAAATAAACCTTATCGATCATCACTAGCATATGAGTTGAGGTTTACAACCTATCGTGTTGACATTATTTTGTTTCTATGCCAATCCAATCGAGTTAATTATGCATGTGAGTCCTATGAGTTCTCATTTGAATGCATAAAAGGCAAGGACCTTGATCAATGAAAGTACATTGATAAGAAAAGGTGAGCTGCTTAACTACTTGGAAGACATGGTGGGCAGCTGTGCTACCATAAGGCAAGAAATCGAGATTAAGAAAGTTCGATCCATATGAGTTTGAATTTGTCGTAAACTTTTGTTTTGACAAATTCACATGGATAGGAACGCATACACCATTAAAATCTAAGTGTAATAAGATTCCCTCCTTCATGAAAATGAGTGTGAGGAAATACTTTCACTAAGAAAGATTTTAAGAAGATAGTGATTGTAAAATTGCATTCTCGAATTCGATCATGGTTACGGTATCCCTTTCCATAATTTGAATTGTGAGGTTTAGCAATTGTTTAGACACACATATGAACTATCTAAGGCAAAGGTGTATAAGTTCAAGAAGCCTTGATAAAAGATTATCAAAGCACTAAGTATTAGAAACATGAACTTAAGAAATTCAATAAGCATTGTTTTTCTGAAAGTTAAGCTGTTTCTGAATACTTGTCAAAGCTAGTGGGAGCATAAGTGTTATGTTTATAATAATCATCATGATAGTGGGAGCATAAATGTTATGATTGTATGATTATTAAGGAAAGTATTGCAAGGTTAGCAATATTAATTATAGAAAACAAGAGTCATACTTTGCAAAGTCGCAATAGTTGAAAAGTTGTTTTGTTATAATTAATGGAGAGAATATTATGCTTCATTTCAAATCTAAAGGCTTAGGTTGTGGAATGTTAATAATATTAGTCAAAGGTACATAGTGTGTTCTTAAAATTTTGATTATGATTACGGCATTCCTCTTCACAATTCGAATTTTGAGAACATAGAAAATAAAATATTATGGCAGAAGATTGATGAAGTATCAAATCTTTATGCATTGTGTCCCATACGCTTCGGGTATAGGATCGATTGCAAATGCTATAATATTTGACCATTCTAAAATTTTCCAAATGTCTAGCGCATTTAGAGGGAAAAAGGACAAGAATCGGTTTTGACTAAGATAATTAAACAACTATCAAAGGACAATCCAAAGTTCGCCGAGGATTGGTCGCTTGTGAGTAGTTGGAAGTATAGTATTGGAAGATATGGAGATGTTTCCATATTGGATGGACCATATCGACATTATTATGAATAGATAAGATTCTACTAAGAATGAGTTATCATATGGAAATTATGGAAATGTGTCCATATTGGGAATTAAATATTGAAAATCTATGACTAGATTAGAAAGTTTTATGCAAAAGGATGTTCAAAGGAATGTACTTTGAGTGAGAGACATCATATCTAAGGAATTGTATTGTAACAATCTCCGATAGAGGACTTTATAATATCATTGGCAATAGTCTTTGTGACTTTGGTGCAGTGATATTATGAAAGGATCATTGCATAAAATGTTAGAATCTAGCATATTCTATAAGTAGCAAGAATTTGATATTCTTTCACTTATGGAAAAAGGATTTGGAGTTGTGAAATGATAATGATTGGAAATGTGCTCAATTTGATCTATTTCACAAAGTAAGAACCATACGTAAACATTGTGTGCATGATAAGAACATGGGACAAGTGTAATAATTCAAGTAAGAAGTTGATTACCCGAAACGACAAATAATAAGTAATCGATATGGTGATAAGTAAAAGATGTTTTATTTATGCTCAAAGGTTGAGGCCATATGGGATTAGTATTATTCTTGTGTTTCACTTTGCATGTTTTGACTTCCTGAATATTTTAATTGGTTTAGAACAGTCAAATTATTCGAATGGGCCACAGTCGTTCATATGTTGGAAGTAGATATGAATGAAGACTGTCATGAATTGGTGTGTGGATTGTCTAAAGAGTATTAGACATAAGCAAATGTTTGCTGCAACGTTCATGAGTGCTTATGAATATGAATTTGAGCATTGGATTAAACCCACGCTCACTTGGATCACTCCATGAATTGTATCACGAGTGATTGGTGAGACGATAACATCTTATATTCTTGAAACCGAGATGTGTGAGTTGTATCTTGCAAATCGGTTGCACATTGATAATATGTAAACGCACTAGTAACTTGGTGTTATAAAACATATTATTGTGTGTAATTCGGTGAGTGAGTGCAAGCAAGCATTGTATCAAAGTTTATCCGTTCCTTTTATCCAAAGTAGGATAAAAAGCGATATCTTTGGGCCCCTCGATGATTTAGTGATGACAAACGTAAATGCTCGGCCGGGCTAGGGTTAATTTGATTTGTTCAATTAGTCAGTCGTCATAAATCGGGAATCGAGATAAAGTACAAAGAGAATGATTAGAAATCATGTCTCATACGATATCTAGAATGGAGGAATATATGATCCCTTATCTAAAGGACACGCGTATCTGATAGGATCAGAGTTGACAACGGCTTTGGAAAGCTACGATTGCAGATCAGGATCTGAAGTCATACGCATAATAGTTATTAGACTTATCCAAGTGGGAGACTGTTGGATTAGTGTCTAAGTCCATAACTATTTTGGTATGTACTTGACCCGATGGTGCATGGCCCTTTTGGGTTGCCTTCACCAAAGCAACTTGATAGGATGAACTATGGAGAGAAAGCATTAAATATGATTTATTAATATATTATGGGAATAATATATTAAAGGAGAAATCATATTGTTTAATTAATATTAGTTAAGAATTAATTGGTAATTAGTTTTGTGACTAAAAGATTTTAATTAAACTTAAGGGACTGGAATTGTAATTATAAGATAATTGCAATTTGGGCCATGGATTGCCTTATATGAAGGAATGGATGAATTCTATGGGGAAGTCCATAAGAAATCATCCAAGGCCCTTAATTAAAGGAGTCCATGGGTTGCTTAGGGCTTAAGCATCCAAATTAGGGTTTCCTTGTTAGATAACCCTAATAGCCTCACTATATATATATGTATATATATATATATATATATATATATATATATATATATATATATATATATGACCCTTATGACCCAAAAACGTGGTGAAGCATTCTTCTAGGGTTAGAACACGTTTAGGGCAACCTCCATCCTCTCTCCTCTTCATCCTCTTGCTTATGGTGTTTGTGAACCATTAGAGGAGTGAAATTTGTGACTCAAGGCTTTCTAAAGTCAATACAAGGAGATTTGGGATTGTTATTACTACATAACAATCAAGGTAACATCTTAAACCTATTCTTATGTTAATATGATTACTTGTATGCTAGAATTAGGGTTTATAGTCTTGGATAACTTGCATGTACAATAGAGAAACCTAGATCCAAGCATTAGGGTTTGTATGAGTACATAGGATGTTCTTAGGACCAAAACCCCAACACTTTCATCATAGCATCTTTAAGCATTATTCGTTGCTCCTTCAATTCAATGTCGGTATCATTGTGCCTCTTCTCGGATGCAACTACAAACCTTGTGAAAATTTCTTCCAAATCAGCTTTCTTTTCCATAACCAGTTCCTCCTTTTGATAGAAACCCCTTTTTTTTTCTTGTATTTCTCCTCCTTTGCCTTTTTGTACTCATCATACGGGAGCCATTCCTTCTTGGGTTTCCGCCAATTATCATCATATCTATCACCACTTGAATAGAAAACTTGTGCTTTCCGGTTCCCATTCTTGTCCAAATCACAATCTTTAATGAGGTCAGGTCCTCTACAATTATCACATCCTACCTGGATAGCGTGGATGGATTGGTCCATCTTAGTTATTCTTCGATCTAAACTCTCTAGTTTAGTCATCATTGCTGCCATGCTATCGTTAACAGTGTTCACCACCCCCCGACTTAGCTCATTCCTTGGGTTATGATATTCTCTATATTGCTTAGAGAATTCTTCAATTAACTCCTTGATTTACGGGGGTGGCTTTTTTGTGAAAGGTCCTTGTGAATCAAGAAGTTGCCTTGTAGTTACATTCACTCCATCATAGAAAATGGAGATTTCTTGTTGACTATTTAGATCATGATGCGGGCAGTTTCTTAGCAAGCCTTTGTATCTCTCCCACTCCTCGTATAAGGATTCTCCAACTTGTTGTTTAAAGTTGGCAATAGCTTTCTTCAATTTGGCTATCTTTGAGGGAGGGAAAAATTGATAGATAAATTCTTCTTTCATCTTAGCCCATGTAGTGATGGATCCGGGAGGGAGTGACTTGAGCCAATCCTTTTCAACACCTTTGAACGTGACAGGAAGCATACGAAGCAAAACGGTTTCACGAGGCACATTCAGAACATTGAAGTAATCGGCTACATCGTTGACCTCGTCTAAGTGCTTATAAGCGTCTTCGTGATCTTTTCCATAGAAGGGAATCTCCTTAAGTTGAGCAAGTATGTGGCCCTTTAGCTCAAAAGTAGCTGTCGTGGGAATCACGGGTTGCACTAGTCCTAGGCCGGTATCTTCATGTATCCTCTTCTTCCATTCTCCCATGGGAACTTCATCGATATTAGCCATGGGGTTAATTGGTTCATCTTCAAACTCGCTTTCTTCTTCGGATTTAGAGACGTAATCATACTCAATCTCGACTTCTTTTGTATTGTCTTCAAAACTTTCTTATTTACTGCCTTCGCTATGTTTACTATTGGCCTCACCTGCTATCTTGTCCTTTTTTTTTTACTGAAGACAGGTTTTAGATTCTTCAACGGTGAATTCTTCGATGTTGCGGTTTCTCCTACGTTCTTATCCTTGTTTTTCCTTAGAGCGGATTCTGGGTCTTCATATGGAAGAACCAGAGTTGTGTTGGATCCTCGGGTCATATAATGCCTGCAAACAAAACAAGAAAAATGCGTAAAAATAACAGAAATAAAATAAAAAACGGAACTGTGAAACAGTGACGGACTCGCCAAGTAGCTTCGATTGGACTCAGCGAGTTCAAGCAGAAACAGAAAAAAATACTTACTAACTTATAAAAACATAAATTATTAAAACTTATCCTAATTACTAAACTACTTAAGAATTAAATTTGTGTACGATAAATCTCACACAAAGGATCGATAAAATTAGAAATTAATGTTAATTTTTGAACCGTTCCCCGGCAACGGCGTCAAAAACTTGATGTGTGTGAACTCAACTAGTTTTAAACCTACTTCTAATTATAAAGTTAACACACAAAGGCAGTGGACCTATCAATTGTGGTGTAGCTAAATAAGTAGGGTATCGAAATCAGGGAACGGAAAATTAAAACTAATAATTAATATTATCTAAAATAACAAGTAATGGAATTAGGGTTTTCTCTAGTTTTACAAGACTGGAAACTTAAATAGACTAACTAACATGCAATTTAACTAACCAGCAGCTAAGCAAATAATTACCACTAAATTCAATAGTTAAGAGGACTTCTGTTTAGGTTCGACTCAATTGATCCCATGGACGATTTTATAGTAAATGTTTCGGATTAATTCTTAATTGGTTACCGATTAAGGAGATTAGATTCACATTCGTTATTACTAATCCTTAGAAAACAGATTAATTCAAGCAATGGTCAGCTGTCTAAATTAATGAATTTCCTATATATTGATTTGGGTTACATAAGACTTGTAATGGTTAATTAAGTTGGTCATTCAATTAGCCTCTTGCTGATGGTTCTTAATACAAGCTCACACATTAACTTACCTATCTTCTAGCTAATTCTAGCTTCACGTTCGTTATTCCTAGACATACAACTATGTGGTCACATATATCATATGAAATTAATAACTAAGAGATGTTCATACAACTTAATTACTGATTTATTAACAGAAGAATAGTTATTATTAACATATAAGGTTCTTTAACAAGCTTAACAAAACATAATCACCAATTAAAATTAATCCTAACCATAAAATCAATCCATGTTCACAAAATCCTCTACCCTAAACAGAAGAATAAGGGTTTAGTTCATAATAACAGTAAACACAAACTCAAAAAAGAAATTAAAGAGTTTAAACATGATTCAAATCAAAAGATTACTAAGAATAAACTAAAGTTGCCTTAATTCTCTTCAAGATTGAATGTAGGGTTGATTCCTCAGCTTCTCACGACCTAACAGCACCTTCAATCGTAATTTTGCCTCCTAGGGTTCCAGAGAAGTCCCCTATCTCAATCTCCAAGTCCCTATTTATATTATTCTAGAAACAGAGGTGACTCATCAAGTCCAATGACCGACTCGTCGAGTCCCTCATTAAAAAATCCGTGTACGGCAAGGACTTATAGAGCTTTGCGAATCTTCGACACGACTCATCGAGTAGCCGTCCCTACTCGCTGAGTCCTTCTTGTTTTTGGCATTTTTCTTCCTTGTTTCAATTCCCGAACTTCCAATCGCTTCTCCTTCTTCCTTTAGCTTCCGAGCATATCTTTTGGACTACAAATATAATTCCAATACTATTAAGTAGCTTTTGTCCATAAAATGTAAATAATTAGCTGAATAATGATAAAAATTTATACTAAATCCATAGCTAAATATGCACATATCAAAGGTGTATGCTTAAATTTGTGAATCTTGGGTCATGAGTTGAGTACCATATTGGAATTGAGTGGTTACAAGTCTACTGTTGAATCAGACTCTCGAGCTTAAGTCTAGATTCGTTCGTGTGTTGAGTAGGCGAGATGAGGTTTCGGTTTTGTAGATGGTTTTCATTTTGAGGGATATTGGTCTTCATCTGATTTCTTAGACCATAGTGGGTCAGTTTCGTTGGTATGAGAATACTCGCAAGACGCATGGAACCAGTGGGTGGTAGATGACAAAGGTCGAAAGCGAGACGATTTCAGATGAGTTGTAGTATTCGCTTGGGGTAAAGCGAACTTCGTCACTTGTGTGTCGCGATGAGTCGAGATAGTTATTGTGAGAAGGAAGTCGATGAGACATTTTGGTTTGCAATGAGTAAGCTTTAGAGGTTCATCTATTGGATCGGGAGTTGACCTGGTGCTCAGTATTAAAGGGGAAATCTGAGAGGAAGTTGGGGCTTATGTCTATGGGTGTCAGAGGATACTTCCAGGTGAGAATAGTCTTTTCTTGTGTTTGAGGTCAGATTTGTGGGATTTATTCTTTCCGATAAGTTCTGATAGTGGTTCAGGTGGTAGGTCCTTAGTGGGTTATGACCTTTCAGTTCCTCTTGAGTTCGACTAGGATCGATTAGAGAATCAGAGTTGGTACAGTGTTCTTAGAGTTTGTTAATCCATGAGAGATTAACATGATATTTTGTGATGGTGGTATGGCAGGGAGACAGACCACTAGAGTTTTGTAGTTCGGAAAGATTCAGATCGAGTACCGCAGAGGCAGATGGGTATGTCCTTCTTCGGGGTCGGGAGTTTCTGTTGGGATCAGGTGGAAGAGACTGTTGCATTATAAGAGGTCCTTTCAGTGGTTCTTTTCGGGTTATCGGTTTGATCTATGTGTTGATAAGGAGCGATTTTGAGGGAAAAATCTAATTCAAGTGGGGGAGAATTGTAACATCCTGTTTCTAATCGTCCGTGATTAGTGTTCGTGGGCTGCAAACCGGGCATAGGGAGTCTCGGGGTTGTAACGAGTTGCTAGGAGCATAGGGCATCTTGTTAGCTATCCGAGGGTATGAGGTTCGTGGGAATCAGGGTTATGTCGAGGAAGCGATGTTGATGATTTGGCAAGATAAGTCCTTTAGTTGAAATTGATGGCAGCGGAGTACGTTGGGCGTATGTGTGTGTACGCTTAGCGCACTCATGTGCGTGACATTTAAGCTGGGCCACCTAATACGTTGGGTGTACCAGGGCCTAATGTGGGCGTACTAGGCACAGAAGAAAACCCTCATTAAGAGGAGTGTCCCTATATAAAGAATGAGATGGCCTCATTCCTGGCCACCATCCTCATTCAAAAAACCCCCCTAAACCTAATCCTCGTTCTTGAGCTTGTATGTGTGACCATTGTGAGCTTATAAGTGTTATTGTGGAATTTTTGGAGTGAAGAAGGAGCATGGAAGAGAATAGAGATGGAGTCCAGGCTTTGGATCTGAGCTTTTCTGTGGTTGGGGCATCATTTGGAGGTATAAAGCTCAAAGATTTCCCATCCCTTTTGTTTTGTGCATGATATGGTCCATTTTAGGGGTTTTAGTCCCAAAGCTTGAGACTTTATGAGTTGTTGCACTCCAGAGCTCAATATATGTCCTTTTAAGTGTTTCTAGTGGCGAGGATCCATAAAAATGAGGTCTTAAACATGAGAATCAACATATGCATGAGATTTGAGCATTTCGAGTTAAGAGAGTAAGAGTTTTATGTGTTTGTGACCTTATCAGCCATGCAAAGGCTTAAAGTCACTTCCTTTATGGAGTAAGAGACGATAGGAAGTCCAGATTTGAGAAATGAGTTAAGGTCTTAACGGGTTAAGACCAAGAGAATGGATTAAAGCAAAACTGGACGTACACCTAGCGTAAGTTCCAGTACGCCCCGCGTACTGGGTTGGAGTCCCCGATCAGTTTCATGCATGCGTAAGCATGTTGAGCGTACCAAGAGAGGTACGCCCCTCGTAACTTCACAGTGGGCTTTTGGGCTGGATCTTATCATGGGTCGTGAGGGTTGGGCCTGAATCTTTGGGCTTGTGAATTAGAGACTATGAGCAGAGAAATATTATAATTTTCCTTGGGCCCTTGTGGTTGGGGTTGCCATTTAGTTTTAAGAGTGGGCCTCGGGTGAACCCATTTATTATTGGGCCTTGGTGGGCCTAATGGGTTTTAGGCTTTTAATGGGATGGTTAGTGGTTTTCCTCTCGACCTAATGAGTGAGAGTCTGGACTTAGTTTCTAAATGGGTTAATTGTGGTTTTGGCTCAGAGTTAGAGGCGGGTGCATAGCAGCAGCGTTATAGGGGCTGTTCATCATTCGAGGTAAGTCTTCTCACTATACTTTACCATGAGTGGTATTTTGTGTGACAGAGATGTCTAATGTGCTTATATGTGTATCGTGAGATCCTGCATTATTTCTTTGTGATTTATGTTGCGTATTATTCAAAGTTTACAGAGTTAGGACCGGAGTGTCCATCAGAGTTGTGGAACTGGAGGGTTCCACTAAGACACTTTGACTAGAGGGTCTTACAGAGCTATAGCCTCAAGTGGTTGATTATATGTGCGTGGTATTTTGGGGAACTCACTAAGCTTCGTGCTTACCGTGTTATGCGTTATGTGTTTCAGATTTATTCAGAATCGCGGGAAGGCACCGGCTCGATTGTACACACCAGAAAAGGAGTTATGATTTGAGGATCCTGGATTATTATTATTATTATTATTATTATTATTATTATTATTATTATTATTATTATTATTATTATTATATATATATATATATATATATATATATATATATATATATATATATAGTTGTGTTTTGTAAATAAATTAAATGGAGTTTTTGTGAAATGTGATATGAGAATTATGTGGTTTTTAAAAGAAATTTTGTTTGAAAACCTGTGGTGTTACAATATGTATAAACATAACTGGGTGAGTATTCATTTTAAAGTGAGGACACCTTAAAAAAAATTGATTTTTTTTAAAATACGAATCACAAAATTGAGCATAGATGTATGTCAGGGAGAAAAAAATTGGAAAACAAAATTTGGATCATTAAATTGAATAATGGATCATAATGATGCAAAATAAAAAATTAAAATTGTATCATAGATCAATTTTAACGATGCAAATTTTTTCCCATTTTTTTTTTTCTCCCGGACATAGATCTATACTCAATTTTATGATTTCTATTTTTTTTAGATTTTTTTTTTCAAATTTTTAGGGTGTTCTCACGAGTCATCACTTTAAAATTAGTATTCATTGGAACCGGATATATATATATATATATATATATATATATATATATATATATATATATATATATATATATATATATATATATATATATATATATATAGTAAGATTCATCATTCTATTCTAAATACTTTTTTATTTTCGTTTGAACGTTATATATATATATATATATATATATATATATATATATATATATATATATATATATATATATATATATATATATATATATATATATATATATATATTAGATTCTTTATTTTTAAAAAAAATTCAAAAACCTTGAGTTTTAGCAATTTTTTCGAGTTTGGCGGAGTTTGACTCGAGTCTGATCAATTCTATTTTATTGGTCGATTTTTAGAAATTACGTATCTGTACGTATCTGAGATTTTGAGGATTCTACGGATAGGCTGAGTTTTTGTGCAATGGAACTCTATTAGTTAAATACGTGATGATTTTTCAATGAACCTAAAGTTCTTTCGAATAATTTAGTTCAGGTAATGTACTATAAGTATGGTTGTTTATACAATACAAATTGATTGAGGAAGATTTCGAGCCCTTGACATTGAATTATCAAATGTAACATTACTTTGGGGGAACACAAAATGATATCGTGAATTTTATGTTAGACAAGGATGGTATTGATGAAAACTGTTTTTTTGATTAAAAAAATGGATTATAGAGCTTCCTTTTTTAGGTGAATTCCAAGAGTTTTTTGGATTCAATGATCAAACAATTTTTAAGGTATATTTTGGCATCATTGAGAATAAAATATTTTGCGTGTCAATGATAATTTTGAATATGGTCAGGTTTTTCCACATGTCAATAATTGAATGAGAGTTGAGCTAATGTTGTGTTAAATGACAGTGAATACAGTTCATATTACAATAACTTCCTGTTGTCATCTTATATTCTTATTGATGGTAATTTTTTTAGTGTTCGAATTGTCATACACTTGCAATTTTGCTCCGATCAGGGTGAATAGTGTTTTAGAAGAATGGGTTGAAAAGAATCCAAGTCCGAGCTAATTTTGGCAGGTGGGATGTTGATTTACACTTACTTTCTTGCCCGCTTGTGATCTTGTTGTTGAAAACGATGTGCACATGTTTCTATTGTCTAGTTGCAAATGAGTTTTTGGAATAAGGTGTGTAAATGGTAGAGCATTTTTGATTATGGTTACAAACGCGTGTAGTAAAATTGATTTGTATGGCTAAAAAATAGAGTATAAAATTGAAGGCTACTTGAAAGAATTGATTTCATGTAATAAATTTATCGATTTTAGGGTTATTTGGACTTTTTGAAACCACATTAATTTCATTTTTCAGAAAGGATGACCAAAAAAATATTTGTTTTTTAACAACAAAATTTTCGTTAATCAAATAAACTAGAAAGAAGATAGAGAGTTACAATCAAATAAAATATTGCAAATTTTACAAATAAAATATTGTCCCCAAAACAGTCTTTATGAAACCTTTTTTTGCATTAATGGTCCCTTTGGATAACATTTTGCACACAATTGGTCCTTATGATGAATATCGTTAAATGGATCTGTAGTTGAGGAAATTTTAGATAAAAACTAGAAATTTTAGATAAAGACTATTTCTAACATTGTGTGAAATTTCGACTAAGGACCATTTGTAAATTACATTTAAGGACCATTTATGAAATTTAAAATAAGTCTGTTAAATCTTTTATTAATTACCATAAATCAAATAAAAAGACAAAAAACTAAAAAAAATGAAAAAAATAAAAAATGTAATATTTGTATAAATTAAAAAAACATGCTAATTTTAATCATAATGCAAATATATATATATATATATATATATATATATATATATATATATATATATATATATATATATATATAATTTTTCTTGTTTAAACTTTATCTTAAACTAAACATTCGAACTATAATACATCATTAAATGTTATTGTGTTCTACGTTTTATCTAAAAAGAATTTGAAGTATAATATCATCATCTTATCTATTTTTAATTTTATGTGATATTATTTTTTAGAATTAACTTTATTTTTTTTCTTATATAAATATATGTTTTTATAAAAAAAATATGATATGTTATTATAAAATCAATAGTAGGCTTCTACTTTATTTTCAAATATAAGTACGTGGTTTTTAGTTAAATGTAAAAATATGTTTCGCTTTTGGTTTCATAATATAAGAACGGTAAATTTTATATTGGTTCACTATAAACTTTCAATTCTTTGTCATGTGTGTTTCTCTTTTGTAGCATCTATTGAAAACGTTTTTGTTGCATGTTGTGTGTTTCGCACTCTTTGGTTGCGGATAATTTACTGTGGGATTTAGAGATCTTTGCTATTGATCTATTTCTTCTATTAATTGTGGTCGGTTGGAATGCCTCTCTTTTCTATACCGAGGAATACATTTGATGTCGTGGTGGTGACTGTTTTTTGGTTGATTTAAAAGTTTAGAAACGAGTTGGTTTTTGGATTCATGCCTCCACCGAAGTCCATGCTTTTTTATAACATTGTTAGTATGTTGTTTTTTTTTAGGGGTTTCTAATCTATCCTAATAAATGAAAATGAATTTGCCACATGTCATTCTCTTATAATTTATTAGCCACATATCATTTTGTCAAAATTTGAGATATATATTTATTTTCCACTTGTCATTACTTTAATTTTCATTTTCAATATATCATTAACTAGGTGTGAGACCCATGTATTAAATGAGTTTATTTAAAAAAAATTAAATATGAAATTTAATTCAAAGTTTGAATTTATAAGAAAAATAAGAAATTTTTTAAATTATTAAAATTAATGAGACTTTAATGTATTGAATACATTACATATATAAACCCTTTCTAATAAATACCTTACATATATATTACCTTACATATTAAATGTGAAATTTTAATTTAATAAAATTAAAAATACAATAAAATGACAAGTGGAAAATAGAAAATTTTAAAAATTCTAGAAACGTCATGTGTCCAAATAAATGAAAAGAGGACATGTGGCAAAAAACCTTCATTTATTATAGTAGATTTGGTTTCCATAAATTAAATCTACCATTAATTTTAAATTTTAAATTTTAAATTTCAAATAAATTTACGGTTTAAACCTTTATGTTTAACATTTTGTTATAATTAACCCGTGTACTACACAATAAATACATAATTTTTATTTATGTATTTTTTGCATGTTTTTTTTCTCATAATTTTCACTTATTTCAATTTCAAATTCAAATAAAATTTCTATTTAATCGTTTGTACTTAACATTTTGTTTTAATCAACCTGTATAATATACGGGTCTCACAACTAGTAGGTGTAAGAAAATATGTTTTCATTTGGGTGGATTGGTTAAAAGGTGGATTGGTTAAAAAACTCAACTCATGCTTGTTTTATTTTGTGATGTTTCCTTGCTAGCTTCTTAATAAATTTCATCCTTCCAAAAAAATTAAAATTATTTAGTTTTATCAAATGTTGAATATATTCCTTAATAAAAGCATAAACTTTTCAAAACAAAATTAAAGAAACTTATGTTAGTTAATAATAAAATAAGAAAATCTTTATAAATATTTTAGCCTTTTTTCCACCTAGGTTGCGACATATGATAAAATAGTTAACTATATGAATAATATGAGATTATATCCATTCAATTCATTATCTCTAAAGGAAATAAAAATAATTTATATATTTAAAAGATTTGTGTTTTAGAAATAATAACATATCATATTTTTTTTTATAAAAATTAATATATAATATCACATATAAATTAAAATAGATAAAATGATGTTTTTATACTTCAAATGTTTTTAATAAAAAAAAATATAAAACGAAAATATCTAATGATGTATTGTAGTTTGGATATTTTAAATTAACTTTAGACAACAAAAATTATTTATATATTAAATAAAATATATTTGTATTATGATTAAAATTAGTAAGTTTTATTTTTATTTATATAAATAATATATTTTCTATGTTTTAGTTTTTTGTCTTTTTATGTTATTTATGGTAATTAATCCAAGATATTATAGACTTCTATTAAATTTGGATCTTTAAGCGAAATTTCACAAAATATAAAAAATGGTCATTATCCAAAGTTTCATCGACTTAACGGATTCATCTAGCAGATATTTATCATAAAGACTAATGAAGTGTATGGTTTTTTCCAAAATGACCATTCACGCTAAAAAATAAATAAATAAGTAAGTAAATAAGGTTTTATAACGATTGTTTTGAAGACAAAATCAAAACCATAAAAACTATATGTGAAAATTTGTATAAAATATTACAAAGACTTTTTAATCCAACTAATGGGATTCACATTACCTTTAAGATTTCTATAATTAACCAATGAGAATGAATGAAATGTAATATTGTCAAAAAACGATTGTTTTAAGATGTTGTGAAGCAAACACTACCGAATTTCTATACTTCTACGATGTCCATAAAGTTGTAAAAACTCACAACATTCAATCTCTTTTTTACCTGAATTTCTATACACGGTTTAGGGAACACAACTGCCAACCTTTGTACCAAATTGAGCACTAAAAACAACATTATTCACAACTTCTTTACGACGAATGTAAACATGACACAAATTGGACTCGATCTTGAAACCTATTTTGGATAAACTGAGACTAGTGGGTATCCATCCGGTCCAACAATGCTCTATAAATAAAAATATTGAACTTTTTTAAAATCAGTCTGTTATATCGAGTAACATTATCATCAACGAGGCTGAGGTTCTCCAAATAAAATTACAGACTTTTTTTTTTGAACTCCTTTGTTTCATCTAATACCAATATTGTTTTCATTAAGACTTATCGGTGTGGGTGCGGTCCAAGACCGCACTTCGTGCCACATAGGACAGGAACACCGCCCCCAGACCGCGGTCTGGTGCGGTCTTCCATAATCGTGGTTTCTGATTGGTTGAGGCTGGATTCGGAGGATTGAGTGCATTTAATTTTTTTTTTCTTTTGCTTTTTCTTTCCTATATATATATATATATATATATATATATATATATATATATATATATATATATATATATACATATCTGTTAGTTTAACGTCTTCGATTTTCGTCCTTGAGGTTCCTGTAAAGAAAGATTAGATACAAACGATGTGGCTGAGTCTCGAGTTGGACTCGATTCCCTTAAACAGATTCGCCGTCTGTTCCTAGGGTACAACAACCTAAACAGTATTGTGTACTGCCGGAGATAACCACTTGCCTGAAAGAATCTCCGGAAGCAGAAATGCAGAGAAGGAAGAAGAAGAGTAGTAAATTCATTCGTATGTCTGAATGAGAAGGCAATGGTCTTCTTTTATAGTCGAATTATGAAACGGAAAGAAATCACTAATTGATTGAGCGTTTAATGGCAATAAATGTCATTAATTACACAATTAATGCATCCGTTACAAAATTCAAAAATAGGGACCAAAACTGTCAAGTTTAGCAAAAACGAGGGTAGCGCTCGCCCGAGTTTTCGGAGCTGCATTCGTGTCCGCAGGTCGCGCCCATGCACGAGTTCGGTGTTTTGGTCTACGGAACCAAGATTTGCACCCCCCCTGCGCGCGGGTAGGAATTGTAGCATAACCATAGACACAAGCTTGTAAGCCTTCCATGCAATGAAGCTTATAAACCTCATTGAGTTTGGTCTCTCTAACAATGTGGGACTCATTCCGACATTCCTCTCTTTTGCTAAACTTATTCTCAAATACCCATCTTTGAGTATCGATATCTCATTCACTTATACTCTATTTTGGACATATAATATATCGTTTCGAAGCCCTCATGGAGGAGAACACAGACCCACTTAGAGTTTGTTATATATACAACATATGTATATATTTATATACGTCCAAAGTTAGTGAAAAATATAAATAATTTTACTAAATTTCCAACAATCCCCCACATGAATGGAGATCGATCTCTGCACATCCAATTTCCAAACGAAATTTTCAACAGTTGAATCCTGCATAGGATAGGTAGGTATTACCCTTTGAACCTTCCCTTAAGAAGTTACACTTAATCTCCTAGCAGTTAGTAGATCTCGATGTCTTTGAACTAAGCTGCCATTTATGTAGACGACAATGTAAATCTCACAGGACTCTCCCTGACAAGGTCATATCCTCATAGACGTGTTCGTTTTGGTCATGAACACTAACCTGGTTCTGCAAGAGCTTTAGGAATTTTTTCCCCTATAATTCCCTTCGAAGCGACCCCACTTCTCTCTCACATAGGTGATTCCAAGAATCATTAAAAACCATATGTTTAGCCTAATTTGGTCACTACATAAAGGAATGGACTAGGATGAAATGTTAACTCCCCCCACAGTGACCTGCCCCACTCATACAATTAGGTTATCCGTTTGAACCCAGATCTTGGGATCTCCAGTCTTCTGGGTAAGGTTTCCTTCATATGAATTTATTGATTCATGGGCTTTAGTCACATTCCTCTTGATGACTTATAAACTACATCTCTACTCAAGCCTTTTGTAAGCGGATCCGCAATGTTATCCTTTGACTTCACCTAGTCAACCGTGATAACTCCCGTAGAGATTAGTTGTCGTATCATTTTATGTCTACGTCTAATGTGCCTTGATTTCCCATTATACATTGTACTTTGAGCTCTACCAATTGTTGATTGGTTATCACAATGTATACTTATGGCCGTTACCGGCTTAGGCCATTCGGGAATGTCCTCTACAAATTGACGTAGCCACTCCGCCTCTTCAGCACAAATATCTAAGGCGATAAATTCAGATTCCATCGTAGATCTAGATATAACTGTTTGCTTGGATGATTTCCATGCTACAGCAGCACCTCCAAGTGTAAACACATATCCACTTGTAGATCTGGAATCTTTTATGTCAGATATCCAATTTGCATCCGTTTATCCTTCGATAACTGCTGGATGTCTGCCCTAATGCAGTCCATATTCTCGCGTGTATCTCACATACCTCAGCAACCTAGTAATACTCTTCCAGTGTTCAGAACTGGGTTTACTAGTGTACCTACTTAGTCTACTCACAGCATATGCTAAGTCAGGTCTGGTACAACTCATTAGATACATCAGATTGCCAATAATTCTTGAATATTCCACTTGATTAACACTATCACCTCTATTTTTACGTAGATGTTGACTAGTGTCAATTGGAGTTCTAGCTATGCTAGTATCTTCCTTAGCAAAATTTTCAAGAATTTTATCCACATAGTGTGTTTGACTCAAAATCAAACCACTTTGGGTTCTTGTGATCTTCACTCCTAGAATCACATCTGCTAAACCCATATCTTTCATGTCGAACCTGGATTTCAACAGATCCTTCGTGGATCTTATCATCTTGTCATCACTACCAATGATAAGCATATCATCAACATACAAACACAATATGACATATCCATGAGTGGTGTTTTTCACATAGATACACTTATCACACTCATTGATTCTAAAGCCACTTTCCATCATGACTTGATCAAACTTTTGATGCCATTGTTTAGGAGCTTGTTTTAATCCATATAGAGACTTAACAAGTTTACAAACCTTGTTCTCTTGTCTTGAGGCAATGAATCCTTCAGGTTGCTCCATATAAATTTCTTCTTCCAACTCCCCATTTAGGGAAGCTGTTTTCACATCCATTTGATGAAATTGCAAGTTCCTGATAGCTGCAATGGCAAGAACTAATCTAATGGATGTTATACGCGTTACCGGCGAATAGGTATCAAAGTAGTCTAGACCTTCCTTTTGTCTATAACCTTTGATTACTAGTCTTGCCTTGTATTTATCAATACTGCCATCAGGTTTCATCTTTCTCTTAAAGATCCAACGGTAACCTAGTGGCTTGCTACCTGGAGGTAGATCTACTAGTTCCCATGTATGATTTTGTAAGATAGATTCTACCTCATTTTTTATGGCTTCTTTCCATTGAGGTCCCTCAGAAGAAGTTACTGATGGGTTTTGGTCATAAGAGATCCTATGTGCTCATACAAACCCTAATGCTTGGATCTAGGTTTCTCTATTGTACATGCTTTGAATCCAAGACTATAAACCCTAATTCTAGCATATGGAAATCAATATTAACATATAATAAGGTTTAAGATATTACCTTGATTGTTATGTAGCAATAACAATCCCAATTCCTCCTTTGAATTGAGTTTGGAAGGCTTAGAGTCACAAGTGTCACTCCTCTAATGGTTCACAAACACCATAAGCAAGAGGATGAAGAGGAGAGAGGATGGAGGCTTCCCAAAACGTGTGAAAACCCTAGAAGGTTGCTTGTCCACGTTTTTGAGGCATAAGGGGTCTTTATATAGTAAGGCTATTAGGGTTATCTAACAAGGAAACCCTAATTTGGTTGCTTAAGCCCTAAGCAACCCATGGAGCCCTTTTCTTAAAGCCTTGGACGATTTCAAATGGGCTTCCCCCATAGAATTCGTCCACCTTATAATAAAAGGCAATCCATGGCCCAAATTGCAATTATCTTATAATTACAATTCCAGTCCCTTAAGTTTAATTAATCTCTTTTAGTCACAAAACTAATTACCAATTAATTATTGACTAATATTAATTAAACAATATGATTTCTCCTTTAATATATTATTCCCATAATATATTAATAAATCATATTTAATCCTTTCTCTCCATAATTCATCCTATCAAGTTGCTTTGGTGAAGGCAACCCAAAAGGACCATGCACCATCGGGTCAAGTACATACCAAAATAGTTATCGACTTAGACACTAATCCAACAGTCTCCCACTTGGATAAGTCTAACAACTATTCTGCGTATGACTTCAGATCCCGATCTGCAATCGTAGCTTTCCAAAGCCGCTGTCAACTCTGATACTATCAGATACGCGTGTCCTTAGATAAGGGATCATATATTCCTCCATTCTAGATATCATATGAGATATGATTTCAAATCATTCTCTTTGTACTACTTCTCGATTTCTGATTTATGACGACAGACTAATTGAACAAATCAAATTAGCCCTAGCCCGGCCGAGCATTTACGTTTGTCATCACTAAACCATCGAGGGGCCCAAAGATATCGCTTTTATTCTACTTTGAATAAAAGGAACGGATAAACTTTGATACAATGCTTGCTTGCACTCACCCACCGAATTACACACAACAATATGTTTTATAACACCAAGTTACTGGTGCGTTTACATATTATCAATGTGCAACCGATTTGCAAGATACAACTCACACATCTCGGTTTCAAGAATATAGGATGTTATCGTCTCACCAATCACTCGTGATACAATTTCATGGAGTGATCCAAGTGAGCGTGGGTTTAATCCAATGCTCAAATCATATTCATAAGCACTCATGAACGTTGCAGCAAACATTTGCTTATGTCTAATGCTCTTTAGACAATCCACACACCAATTCACGACAATCTTCATTCATATCTACTTCCAACATATGAACGACTGCGGCCCGTTCGAATAATTCGATTATCCTTAATAAACTCAATTATTCTGGAAGTCAAAACATGCAAAGTGAAACACAAGAATAATACTAATCTCATATGGCCTCAAACCTTTGAGTATAAATAAAACACCTTTAATTTATCACCATATCGATTACTCATTATTTGTCGTTTCGGTTAATCAACTTCTTACTTGAATTCCAACACTTGTTCCATGCTCCTAGCATGCACACAATGTTTACCTATGGTTCTTACTTTGTGAAATAGATCACATTGAACACATTTCCAATCCTTCTCATTTCACAACTCCAAATCCGTTTTTCATAAGTCAAAGAATATCAAATTCTTGCTACTTATAGAATATGCTAGATTCTAACATTCTATGCAACTATCCTTTCGTAATGTCACTGCACCAAAGTCACAAAGACTATTGCCAATGATATTACAAAGTCCTCTATCGGAGATTGTTACAAGACAATTCCATAGACGTGATGTATCTCACTCAAAGTACATTCTTTGAACATCCTTTTGCATAGAAGTTTCTAATCTAGTCATAGATTTCTCAATATTCAATTCCCAATATGGACACACTTCCATATGTTCCATATGACAACTCATTCTTAATAGAATCTTATCTATTCGTAATGATGTCGATACGGTCCATCCAATATGGAAACATTTCCATATTTTCCAATACTATACTTCCAACTACTCACAAGCGACCAATCCTCGTCGAACTTTGGGTTGTCCTTTGATAGTTGTTTAATTGTTTTAGTCAAAACCAATTCTAGTCCCTTTTCCCTCTAAATGCGCTCGACATTTGGAAAATTTTAGAATGGTCAAACATTAAAGCATTTGCAATCGATCCTATACCCGAAGCGTATGGGACACGACGCATAATGTTTTATTTGCTATGTTCTCAAAATTCGAATTGTGAAGAGGAATGCTGCAATCATAATCGAAATTTTAAGAACACACTATATACCCTTGACTAAATTTATTAACATTTCTCAACCTAAACCTTTAGATTTGGAATGAAGCATAATATTCTCTCCCTTAATTATAGCAAAACAACTATTCCTTCCTTACGACTTTGCAAAGAATGACTCTTGTTTTCTATAATTAATATTGCTAACTTGCAATACTTTCCTTAATAATCATACAATCATAACATTTATGCTCCCACTATCATGATGATTATTATAAAACATAACACTTATGCTCCCACTAGCTTCGACATGTATTCATAAACATCTTAACTTTCAGAAAACAATACTTATTGAATTTCTTAAGTTCATGTTTCTAATACTTAGTGCTTTGATAATCCTTTATCAATGCTTCTTGAACTTATACACCTTTGCCTTCGATAGTTCATATGTGTGTCTAAACAATTAAGACTAATTGCCAAACCTCACAATTCAAATTATGGAAAGGGATGTCGTAACCATGATTGAATTTGAGAATGCAATTTTACAATCACATCTTCTTAAAATCTCTCTTAGTGAAAGCATTTCTTCACAATCATTTTCATGAAGGAGGAAATCTTATGACACTTAGATTTGAGCGGTGTATGTGTTCTTATCCATGTGAATTTGTTAAAACTAAAGTTTATGACAAATTCAAACTCATATGGACCGAACTTTCTTAGTCTTGATTTCTTGCCTTTATGGTAGCACAGCTGCCCACCATGTCTTCCAAGTAGTTAAGCAGCTCACCCTTTCCTATCAATGTACCTTTCATTGATTAAGGTGTTTTGCCTTTTATGCGTTCAAAATGAGAACTCATAGAGCTCACATGCATAATTAACTTAATTGGAACAGCACATAATCAAAATATTGTCAACACGATAGGTTGTAAACCTCAACTCGTGTGCTAGTGATGATCGTTAAGGTTTATTTGATTTGTTCTTGAAACCTTTCAAGACCATTAAGACTCCCACTGACTCCTTGACATATAAGATTCTTTTGTCAATAACCATTTCTTGACAAACAAATATTCAAGAGTTAGTGTAGCTTTTATCAAAACACTTCATAAATTGGTCCAAGTTGGTCCTTGTCTTATTCAAGACATCACAGCTTTCCACATTTTACGAATGTTATAAACCTTTAATACTTTTCGCTCATTGCCACAATCTTAACTTTAAGACTTGTTTTGGAACGAAGTATGATTGACTTATTGATTTAACCATTTCTTCAATTTTTTGATTCCTCTTTTTAGACATACAATTGTACTAAGACTCACTTAGAGGATCAATTGAGATATGGTTCTTAATCATTAAGACCTATCATAAAGCATAAAAGCTACTCTCCCTTCTTCTTAGAATGGAGAAACTTTTATCTTTCTGCCTACTTGATTCTTCTTATTCGTTCTGCTATTGATCTAAACATTTTCAATCAATTCAGAACTACACTTAATCTTATAAGCATAATCATATTTACTAAACCTTTAGTAAATCATGACGAATATCTTGTTACTCTTATGGTGGACTTTGATCAACACACAACTTTGTGTACTCGATCTCCTAGTCCTTCACTTGATACTTTGTCAATGAATTAGTCTAATTTCCAAATACGAAATTTCTCATTCATCGTGCAACCAAGTTTCATGATTCCAAGTTTCTGTCCAATTGAAACTTGGGCGATGAGAAACTCTCCCTATTTGGTAAATTCTCGACTTTCCATAATTCATTATTGCTAATAATAGAAACATTTTAACATCAATTTTTCATACACGCCATTGTAAGGATAAATAAATAAAATTTAAAATCAAAATTTATTTTATTGCGGAAAAATTTGTCCTTACAATGCAACTCATTGAAAAACCTATGCTAATACATCTTTCTTAGCAATATAATTCTAACTCTAAGTAGTAGCTCAAAAATCTAATCTTCGAGAAATGCGATCGAAATCCATTCCTTCACAGTTAGATTTTGCTCACTTCTTCCCTTAAGCTTCCTTTGTTTTTTTTTTTCGATGCTACAAAACATCAATTGTAATCTTATCACATTATGTATTAAGAATCTAGAATAGAAGCTTAAAAGAGTTAGTAAATGGATTTTACCTATATTAGAGCCATACGTTTCGACTCTCCCATCTCTTAGATCTCTTAGGTAAATGGGGCAGCTTCGTCTCCAATGCCCCTTCTCTTGGCAATAAAAACAGATCGACTCTTTTGGAACAGCACATGGAACTACTTCAGACATTGCCTTTCTCTTATGATCAAACTTTTCGATCATATCATGTCTTTCGTTGCCATTGTCTATATCCATAGAGGTCTCGAAGGCAGATTCACCAATCAACATTGCTTTTCTATTGCGCCAAATCATTTCTGATTCAGCAACAATAAGCATATAGGTGAGATCTATAAGGGTCACGTCGTAGTTCATCATATAGTACTCTCTTACGAACTCACTATATGAGTTAGGAAGTGACTGAAGAACCCAATCAACAGCCATTTCCTCACAAACAACGGATCCCAACATTCTTAACCTATCAATGTGTGACTTCATCCCTAGGACGTGTGCACACACCGGCTTTCCTTCTTTATGTTTATTTGCCAAAAGGGCTTGAGTGATCTTGAACTTTTCAAGCCTTTGAACTTGTGGGTTAGGGAGAATAATTGGAGGAGGTAGAGGAAGTGAAGCATGATTTCTTGTTCCTCGATCGAATCGTGGAATATCATCTTCATGTGGAATGCTTGTTCCACGGGATTTGAGAAGACCATAGTTGTCGAACTTTGACATCTACAATACGGGAGAAAACGAATTCAAGTTAGTTGATTGATTGAGTCCTTAGTAAATCACCCAAATGAGATACTAAGGCTAGGACCCAACACAATACGCTACAACCTAGAAAAGGGATGTCGTAATCTAGTTGCAGAATATTTGAAGGTAAGTGAATGACGATTCACTAATTTCCACCATGAAAAACGAAAAAGAAATTTAAGTTTTAAATCTATGAAAACTCCTAGATCCTTTGAGATACATTGAACTTTCAATGGCATGTTTATATCTCGATATGCCCTTCTTGTGCTCATACAAACCCTAATGCTTGGATCTAGGTTTCTCTATTGTACATGCTTTGAATCCAAGACTATAAACCCTAATTCTAGCATATGGAAATCAATATTAACATATAATAAGGTTTAAGATATTACCTTGATTGTTATGTAGCAATAACAATCCCAATTCCACCTTTGAATTGACTTTGGAAGGCTTAGAGTCACAAGTGTCACTCCTCTAATGGTTCATAAACACCATAAGCAAGAGGATGAAGAGGAGAGAGGATGGAGGCTGCCCAAAACGTGTGAAAACCCTAGAAGGTTGCTTGTCCACGTTTTTGAGGCATAAGGGGTCTTTATATAGTAAGGCTATTAGGGTTATCTAACAAGGAAACCCTAATTTGGTTGCTTAAGCCCTAAGCAACCCATGGAGCCCTTTTCTTAAAGCCTTGGACGATTTCATATGGGCTTCCCCCATAGAATTCGTCCACCTTATAATAAAAGGCAATCCATGGCCCAAATTGCAATTATCTTATAATTACAATTCCAGTCCCTTAAGTTTAATTAATCTCTTTTAGTCACAAAACTAATTACCAATTAATTATTGACTAATATTAATTAAACAATATGATTTCTCCTTTAATATATTATTCCCATAATATATTAATAAATCATATTTAATCCTTTCTCTCCATAATTCATCCTATCAAGTTGCTTTGGTGAAGGCAACCCAAAAGGACCATGCACCATCGGGTCAAGTACATACCAAAATAGTTATGGACTTAGACACTAATCCAACAGTTACCGCTTCTTGGTAGGTTTTAGGTTCACTTTCCACCACATAGGTGAAAAAATCATCACCATATGATTTTTCAACTCTAGCCCTCTTACTTCTTCTGGGTTCTATCTCTTCCTCCTCGGATTGAGCTTGTTCTTCCTCTCGAACAGCTTCGTTATTTGGTAAAGATGGGCTTTCAACTTCCTTGTTCAAACAAGGAAACACATCTTCAAAGAATGAAGCATTCCTTGATTCCATTATAGTATTCTTGTGTATTTCAGGATTCTTGGAATCATGCACAAGGAACTGATAAGCACTACTACTTTGTGCATACCCAATGAATACACAATCCACTGTTTTAGGCCCTAACTTTTGTACCTTAGGTGGTGGCACTACCACTTTAGCTAGGTACCCCCATACTCGTAAGTACTTATACGATGGCTTTCTACCCATCCAAAGTTCATACGGTGTTTCATTCTTTTCTTTGCGAGGTATCTTATTTAAAAGATAGTTAGCTGACAAAATAGCTTCCCCCCACATTGACTGGTTTACACCTGAACTAATTATCATGGCATTGACCATTTCTTTCAAGGTACGGTTCTTTCTTTCAGCAATTCCATTGGATTGAGGTGAATAGGGTGATGTGAATTCATGACGAATTCCATTTTTAGCACAAAAATCAGCATAGGGAGAAACATATTCCCCACCCCTATCACTTCTAACCACTTTAATTCTCTTGTTGAGTTGATTATCAACTTCATTTTTGTACAAGACAAACTTGTCTATTGCTTCATCTTTAACTCTTAAGTAAATATATGTAGCAATATTTCGTGCTATCATCGATGAATGTAATGAAGTATTTGTTCCCACCTTGAGTAGGAATTGACTTTAGATCACACACATCAGTGTGAATTAAATCAAGAGGTTCGGTGTTTATTTTTATTTTTTGGAAAGACAATCTAGTTTGTTTAGCTTCAACACATGTGGGGCATTTGTGATTTGAGTCAATATTAAGTTTTGGTATGTATTCTAGTTTAATTAATCGCTTAATTGAGTTGTAATTTACATGTCCTAAGCGACCATGCCAAACATTTGAACACTCAAGCAAATAAGCAGAACTAGAACTTTCATTATTCATTTTGTTTGTCACCATTACATTCAATTTGAACATGCCATTCAAGGCATATCCTTTTCCCACAAACATACCATCTTTGGACAAAACAAACTTGTCCGACTCAAACACTAGCTTAAAACCAAATTGGTTCAACAAACCACCCGACACTAGATTCTTACGAAGTTCAGGAACATACAAGACATCCCTAAGCTTCACTTCTTTCCCCGAAGTCATTTTTAGAATGACATCACCAACACCTTTGATATCTGCGGTAGCAGCATTTCCCATGTAGAGCTTTTCACCATCTTCAACTTCTTTGTAAGTGTTGAAAACACTTTTGTCATGACACACATGACGAGTAGCTCCCGTGTAACATCCACCACTCCTTTGAATTTGTGTTCATAAGATTCACTTCAGAAACCATAGCCGTGAGATCAGTTATCATGGCCACCAACTCCATGTTATCATTCACCATGTTTTCTTGACGGTTTTCCCTCTTAGGTTGAGGGCACTCCGAAGCCTTGTGACCCGGTTGGCCACAATTGTAGCACTTGAACTTCTTCTTGAAAGTTCCTGCCTTTGGGCCTAGATTTTTGCCCTTTGCTTTCCCTTTGTGAGGTCCCTTGCCTTTGCTTTTGGAAGTTTGACCAGCTTCCACCATATGTGTTGGGTAGCAGATTTGTTTTGTATTGCGTCATTGGGCTCGGTTAATAGTCCATGTTTTGTACTCCGGTTTGGGCCTGTCCAACCGTGAGCTGATAGGGTTTAGTATATAATAATGTGCTTTCATGCATATTAGGTTAACGATTTAGAACGATTGATAGCATTACGATAGATCACAAATTACTTTCTTCATCGTTCTTGTAAACCCTAAATCCTCTACAGTAGAAGTTCTTTATCTAGCTCTTCTGAGGATTGTTTATTAATCATTCGACATCTTTGATCCATTATTGTGTTCTTGCTGTTTACTCGTTTATTTCTTTACCTGTTTTATAGATCTAATCGATCTTCAAGTTAGTTTTTAACTTATCAATTGGTATCAGAGCAGGAGGCTGTGTAATCGATACACTTCTTTCTATGAAAAAGGTTTTGATTAGGGTTATTCCGCATTTATTGATATTTATTGAGCCGTCATCTCATAATTGATGTATCTCGATATTTATTGTTTTGCCCTAATTTGATATATTACAAGTCTGATCTTTGAACAGGTTATTCGATCAATTATGGACGAGTCGCAATCCAATACTATTAATATTTCAAACAACATTGGATCAACAACGAAGATTCCCATCCTGTACACCCATGATTATGAAGTCTGGGCACATCACTTTGAAGATTATGTTATAGGATCTGAGGATAATGGATACCTCATCTGGGAAGCAATCGTTTCTGGACCTTTTTCTCATTCAGCAACTTCAAGGATTATTAAAACTCAAAAGGAGTATAATGATCTTCTGAAAGATGTTAAAGATATTGCGCAAGACGAAAAAGATAGATTTCAGTGCAATATCAAAGCGTTAAGGTTGATCAGATTCGCTCTTCAATCCGATACTTTCAGGCTGGTGATTTCATGCACGAATGAAAAAGAGATATGGGACAGGCTACGTGAATTGTACTCTACAGACGAAGATCTTGAACACTCCATTCAAACCTTACTCTTGTCTGAGTTTGGTGAATTCAAGCAAGGAGCCGAAGAAACTGTGACCCAAACGTTCGATCGCTTCAATCATCTTCTTAGCAAGATGATCAAACACGACATCGAAAGAAAGCTTATTGAGCAGAAGGTTACGTTTTTGAATGGTCTCAGATCTGAGTGGAGAGCAGTTGTGTCCACAGTCAAAGCACACGAGCAATTTAAAACCTACTCTTTGGCGAAACTGGTGGGCATCCTAAAGTCTCAAGAAAAGATCGTGCTACAAGAGAAAAATGTGGTTTGAAGCCTAGGTTCGTTGGCTCTCCGGTCCAAAAGCAAAGCGGTGATTGAGGACGAAGACCTCAACTTGGATGACTATGACCTCACTTCTGAGGACTATGCTATGATGGTGTCAAACCCCAAGAGGTTCATCAAGAAGAGATTCCCCACTAATAAGAACCGAAACTGGCAGGGGAGTTACAGTTCTGAAAAGGTCAAAGATGAACCGAAGGCTGAAGAATCAAAGAAGGAACCGAAGGCTGAAGGAGATTCGGGAGTGAGCTGCTATTATTGTGGTGGAAAGAACCACTATGCAAAGGATTGTGTCCTCAAAAAGATGGCAGAAAAGGATGAGGAAAAGGATGAAGAAGCTTTGTTGCAGAAAAAGCTAGATGGAATCAGGAAGAAGAAATCTACTGCTAACCCTTCTATGAATGCGTTAAATGTGCAGGGTTTAGTTGTTGATGATGAGTTCGGTGGCGTGGAGGTTTGGTCAACCGACTCTGAAGATGATGAAGTGAGGAAGCCTTCTCATGGAAAGGCTTATGTGGCGAAAGAAGAAAGCAGTGGAGGAAGATGCTTGATGGTATCCGACGCATCTCAGATGAGGGGATACAACACTGATGGTGGGAATGATGACACAAAGGAGCAACAGAACTTGTGCTTTACAGCCGAACCGCTCAGCGTGCAGTTCAACGAGCTCGATGAACTGATCAAGAAGGTACAATCAGTTTTTATCTCATTTAAAGTCCCACAATGCTCATATGAAAAAGAATTAAAAAGTGTTAATTCAAGAATCTCTCATCTAGATAGTAGTCTAACTCAAACTCGAGTCACCAATTCTAACCTAACTGACCAATTAAGCAGGGTGTCTTCGAAGAGTGAGGAATGGCGGATGTGGATCGAACTGAAGGAGTCGGAATTAATCAAAATAAAAGATGAAAACATTTATTTGCAAAGAGACAATTTAAAGCTTTTGAAACAGCGAAATGTTTTTTGTTTGATTGCCAAACGTCTTTACACTAATATTACTCAGCTTCATTTGGATTGTGAAATAGGACAAAAGATTCATCGCATGATTTTACCCTTCCTTGAGTTTAAGGAGGATGAAATTGATGCTGAAGCGTATAATTGTGAGAGTGTTATTTCATCTGAGGATGTTAATCCGACGTACATGTATGGACTGGACAAAATCGAATCTTTTATTAAGTCCAAGGACCATAAGGACATGCTTAAAAACCTTTTGGATGAAAATGATAAACTGAAACTGAGAACCGAAACCATACAAAAATTTGACTCTTTAAACGCCAACTTGAGCTCAGAAAATAAAATTGATGTTGAAAATGCATCTGAGCTTAATGAGGACGACAATATGAGTGAAATTTTTGTAGAGGATACAGTTGACTGTTCAGAATTTGTCAAGCGTAAACCCGAAAACCACAAGAATCTTATTTCAGAAAATTCAGTGGAGTTCGCTCGTATGTCCCAACAAAAGTCCCCGATTCTTGCAGAGAAGGCAGTAGTATATCAGAAAGTAAGAACCACTCCAAATCAGGTGTACAAGGTCACAGGCGTAACCGAAACATCAGACTGCTGAACTCACAGCTATTGTAAACGAACACAATGCTAATGGCTGTGACGAGTTCTTCTGGTCAGCTCCCATTGACAATGCCGATGAAATGGTAGGTTTGTCTAAAAGAACTTCATGGAAAAGCAAAGGCAGGTATGTGCCAGAACCTTTGAATAAACCTGATAGCTTCGATGTGCCAAGTACTAGTGGTACGAAAGATGTTCCTCAGGAAAATGAAACTCCTGCAAAAGAAGTCACATCCCCAAGTAAAACTTCATCTGCTCAAAGTGAATCAGCTAAAGAAAAACAAAAACCGAAAGCTAACATCCATCATCAACCGAAGCAGATGAGAAATCAAAAACGTCAAAGGAATCAGAGATACAGGAAGAATCTCTCTGAAAGAAAACAGTTTTGGCAATCTCAGAATGCATATTTCTCACATCAAGACAGGAACTTAAAGTCAGAGAAAAGTCCTGTTGGATCAAAAGAGAGCAACAACAACCGAAAGCAAAGGTTCGGTTCTCAGAATGATTCCAACCGAAACCAAAGGTTCGGTTCAGAGAATGATTCCAACCGAAAGCAGAAGTTCGGTTCGGAAATCAAAAGAGATCAAAACTCTAGGGTCGGTCCCACTGATGATCAAAAGAAAAAGGGTTACCTAGAGTCTCCAGCCAAGAAGTCATCTCAATCTAAGCTCTCTCATTCTAACTCTTCTAATTCTTCAAACACTTCTAACACTTCTCCACCTCGTTCTAAATTCCATTCTGTTCCTTCTCAAAAATCTCAATCATCAGCTAAACAAAAAGGTATACAGAAGGTTTCAGTAGTTAAACCAGAGTCAAAACCGAAAGCAACGAATTTCAATAAAATTAAAGTTTTTACCATAAAAAAGAAAGATGAAACAACACTAATAAAAAGAACATATTTAGTTGACATCTCTCATACTATTCCTGTTCCTATGAAAGGCTCACGTGGACCCAAGAAGCTTTGGGTTCCTAAATCTGCTTAATTTTTGCAGGTTATCAGTGACGAGCAGTTTGACGAAGAATGGTACATTGATACTGGCTGCTCGCGTCACATGACAGGAAGGAAGGAAGATCTAAGGGAATACAGGTCTCTTTCAAATGGTGGAAACGTCAAGTTCGGGAACAACTCCTTCGGCACTATAAAAGGATATGGAATGATTACAAATGGTGAATTCACGATAAGGAAGGTTGCATACGTGGAAGGGCTACAACACAACCTCATCAGTGTATCTCAGCTTGTTGGAGGTACCGGTCTCAAAGTCTCATTCGACGATGAGGGTTCTGAAATAATTGAGAAGAAGACGAAAAGAGTTATTCTCAAATCGGAGCGTAAAGGTGAAATGTTTCCTCTAAACCTCAAACCCATCAAAGGAAACCCAGCTATATTCCTGTTATCTAAAGCACAATCTGACGAAAGCTGGCTGTGGCACCGAAGGCTCTCTCATCTCAACTTTAAAGATATCAACAAACTTGTTACTGGAGGTCATGTTCGAGGTCTTCCATTGCTCAAGTACGATAGAGATCATTTGTGTGCTACATGTGAAATGGGGAAGCAGAGTCGTCAAAGTCATCCATCTATAATAAACACTAAAGTTGTTGAACCACTAGAATTACTTCATATTGATTTGTGTGGTCCATCATCTATCGAAAGCATCGGTGGTAGCAAGTATATTCTTGTTATTGTTGATGACTTTTCGCGTTTTACATGGGTGTTCTTTCTGAAGCTTAAATCTGAAGCGACTCATAAGCTAAAGGTGTTCATCAAGCAGATTGAAGTACAGCTGAAGAAGGTCGTTCGCAACATCAGGAGCGACAATGGTCTGGAATTCAAAAATAGAGAATTCGAAGAATTCCTGGCAGAAAAGGGAATTAGTCACAACTTCTCAGCTCCCTACACACCTCAACAAAACGGGATTGTCGAAAGACGAAACCGATCTTTGTGTGAAGCAGCCCGAACCATGCTAAGTTTCGCTTCCTTACCTCTTTATTTTTGGGCTGATGCTATTTCTGCTGCTTGTTTTACACAGAACAGGTCATATCTCAACAAACGCTTCTCTCTCACTCCTTATGAGATCATCAACAACAGGAAGCCAAACGTGAAGTTTTTCCATGTGTTCGGTTCACAGTGTTTTATCTTCAATTCTAAAGAAAACCGCAACAAGTGCGATGTCAAAGCTGACGAAGGGATATTTCTGGGCTATTCTCTCACTTCTAAAGCGTACAGGGTATTAAACAAGCATTCAAGGAGAATAGAAGAAACTTACTACGTGACTTTTGATGATAGCTATGTCAACAAGCTAAAGGCCTATGAAGACACAGCTGGGGAAATCTTTCCTCAAACTGGCCAAGTCACAGCCTCGATCGCTAATCTATTCGAGCAGTTCATGGAGCTATTCGATGAACCAGAGAAGGCCATTCTCTCTGAAGCCAGTGCAGCAGACAACAAGGTAGATCACATGAAACAAATTGTTGAAGATGCTGCAAGGAGAATGAATGAAGGAGGATCAAGTTTTGACGAGCCTCAATCACCCAATGCTTCAGTCGAGGGGGAGGATCCACCATCATCATCCCAGCCGAGCTCACAAGTTGAGGGGGAGCTAAGGTCTCAAACTACAACCGAAAGCTCTTCGCCAACCGAAAGTGCCTCACCATCCGAAGGTGCATCAACGCCTGAAAGCTCAACACCACAAGAAACCACTGTAGCTCAAGATTCTCAAGACATTCCTGTAAGATCATCTATCGAGGGGGAGCATGCTGATATGTCTTACGACTATGAAAGCCAGTCCGAACCAGAAGAAATGATAAACGCTGAATTAGATCCAACCTTTGATCCTAACTACCCTCCTCTCACCAAATGGACAAGAGATCATCCTGTCTCTCAAGTTGTTGGTGATGTATCTGAAAAAGTTCTGACTCGATCACAACTTAAGGCAAAACACACTTCCTTGTTCTCTAAAGTCGAATTCTGCATGTTTAACTCATTCGTATCAAAAGTTGAACCAAAGACAGTTAATACTGCTCTTGATCACTCCGATTGGGTTCAAGCTATGCAAGATGAACTGAATGAATTTGAAAGGAACAAAGTTTGGCGACTTATTCCAACTCCTCCAGATGCCTCGGTTGTTGGTCTCAAATGGGTCTTTAGGAACAAAATGGACAAGGAAGGGAACGTTATAAGGAACAAAGCACGTATGGTAGTGAAAGGATACTGTCAGGAGGAAGGCATTGACTATGAAGAAACTTTCGCTCCTGTAGCTAGGCTAGAATCAGTAAGAATATTTCTAGCCTAAGCTGCCCACAAAAACTTTGAGGTCTACCAAATGGACGTCAAGTGTGCATTTCTCAATGGAGAACTCGAAGAAACTGTGTATGTGGAGCAACCTCCTGGATTCGTGAATGAAAAGTATCCTAATCATTGTTATATTTTGGATAAAGCCGTGTATGGACTGAAACAAGCTCCGAGAGCCTGGTATGAAACGCTAACTAAATTCTTAAAGATGTCCAAATTCAAACAAGGTTCGGTTGACCCAACCTTCTTTCGCAAGAAGGAAGGTAACCACCTTATGATCGTTCAAATTTATGTCGATGATATCATCTTTGGCTCAACGAATCCTAGCCTAACAGCTGAATTCAGAAAGCTAATGGAGACTAAATTTGAAATGAGCTCAATGGGTCCTATTAACTTTTTCTTGGTTTAAATATTAGACAGGGACCCGAAGGCATCTTTATTAATCAGGAAGCTTACATGAAGACTCTCCTAGCAAAATTTGTCATGATGGGAGATTCCAAAGTCAAAGTTCCAATGGCGTTCGGCACCAAGCTCACCCCATCCTTGGACAAACCGGCTGTTGATATTACGCTTTATCGTCAGATGATAGGCTCACTGATGTATCTCACTGCTAGCAGGCCTGACATAATGTTTTCTGTTTGTTACTGTGCTAGATTTCAGGCAAACCCACGCGAACCTCACATGCTTGCAGTGAAGAACATTCTACGATATCTCAAGCGAACTACCTCTTTAGGTGTATGGTATCCTTCCAACTCAGGCTTCTTCATTCAAGCCTACTCAGATGCAGACTTTGGAGGTTGTGGACTCGACAGAAAAAGCACCACTGGTGGCTGCCAATTCCTTGACGGGAAGTTGGTTAGCTGGCAGTCAAAGAAACAAACGTACGTGTCTTTGTCTACAGCTGAAGCAGAATATATTGCAGCTGCATCCTGCACCTCTCAAGTGATTTGGATCCAGAGTCAACTTCGAGACTATGGACTCAATATGAAAAAGATCCCATTATATTGTGACTCTGAAAGTGCAATTAGGATCTGTCATAACCCAGTGCAACACTCAAAGACTAAGCACATAGCACTGAGGTATCACTTCATCAAAGATCATGTGGAAGATGGAAACGTTGAAGTACACTTTGTTAGAACCACTGATCAATTGGCTGATATCTTTACCAAAGCTCTTCCTGAAGCGTCATTCAACAAAATTCTACAAGGGCTAGGTATGATGGAATCAGAATCAGTACCACAAACTACCTCTCAACCTCAAACATCAGAAGCGAAATAGACCGAACGTTCGGGTTCGGTTGAATCATCTGCACTCGCTCATCATTTCAAAGGTAGTTTTCTTGGTTGTAAATTTCATGTACAAAGTTGTTTATCTTTTTGTCAAAAGTATTTCCTTTTTGAAAGTCTAAATTCCTTGGTTTTCCAAAATTTTTCAAAACCGAAATCAACCGAAGGTTCGGATTCGGTTTTTCAAAATTTTTCAAAACCGAAATCAACCGAAGGTTCGTGTTCGGTTTTTCAAAATTTTTCAAAACCGAAACCAACCGAACGCTCGGGTTCGGTTTTTCAAAATTTTTCTCAACCGAAACCAACCGAATGCTCGGGTTTGGTTTTTCAAAATTTTTCAAAACCGAAACCAACCGAACGCTCAGGTTCGGTTTTTCAAAAATTTTCAAAACCGAAACCAACCGAACGCTCGGGTTCGGTTCCAAAGTTTTTTTCCAATGTTTTTCTTTTTTTTTCCAAAGTTTTTTTTTACTCTTTTTATTTTCTTTCTGAGTCTTATTTTTTTTACTTTCTTATTTTTATTTTTTTTTATATCAAAAACTCCAAAAGTATTTTGTTTTTTATTTGTTTTTTGTCTTTCATTTTATTTGTGTGTTCGTTCGTTTATGGGGAAATTGTTGAATTAGTTAAGTGTCCCTAGAAGCATGCTGCTGTATGTGCCCAAAGCCTCATCAGATTCTGAATAATAGCCTTAATGGCTTGGTATACACAAACCTTGTCTTCCCAATTAGGCTACTACTCTCTTATTCTAATCGTGAGCTACCTAACTCTCTTCTCACATGAGATAAGAGTTTTCTGCTTGGTCCTACTTTTCACAGCAGATGTACTTTTTCTTTCTTACACCATCACCATTACAGTTCTCCATTAAATTCGTTTCATCAACGTAACCCTTGAGACTCTCAGAAATTACCACTGAGGTTTATGGTTACTCAAAAACTGTGTTTATGATCTTAGTTTCGTGCCACTACGAGCTGAGTGAAACCCAAAATTCAATACCAAATTTGAATTGACGGTGAACAATTAATTTGCTCAAGTTTTCACTAATGAATTGACGGACCTATCCTCATGAAATCTCAAGTTTTTCTTTTGTGTGATTCCTATGAAATTGTTAAACACCATAACATTTCTTCCCTTGGGATCCAGTTTTATTTTTTTTTGAGATTTTGTATTTTCCAAGCTACTTTAAAATCATTTCCTACCTACTTGTTCAACAGACTACACCGGTCTCACAAGTACTTTGTTCACTTTCTATCTTATTTCAAGATTCAGACTGTTGAATCAAAGCTAAAGCCACCCTAAGGAGCCTAATTAAAAGAAGCCTTTCAACACTTCTTAATAAGTGTTTGATCGTTATTCAACGGGAAACCACACTAACACTTTAAGGTCTCTCTTAACTTTGAAGGAAGAGATTCGTGCCTGGGATCATTTGTTTCGTGTCTTTATTGACATCACAATTATTCCTAAAAAGATTTGCTTTATTTCTTTTCTTTTTACACCCTTAGCACGAAAATCTTTGATTTTCCAACATTCTGGTACTAATAATTACAGGCTTTTTCTTTGGATCGGTGATTAATTATAAAGATATGGTCAAAATTAATCCACATGGGTGTGTTATTCAAAAGATGCCGTTACATATTAAAGGGATAAGATGAAGAGTTGCTGACTCAGGCGGGAGTTTTATTGATTTGATTTCAAACGGCGGGACAGGGAAAGCGTGCGAATTTGAAGCGTCTAATCTTTAACTGACGTCACAGACGCGTGTGCGAATTCGAAACGATTCCTCTCTGGCACAGAAAGGCGCGTGCGAATTTGAAACGGTTTAGCACAAACGGCGCTTGATGGGAGGCGTGTTCTCCGGAATCTGACACTCTCTCTTATGCGTGATCATCGGTTCCCCAACTGTCACGCATCAGTCACCTCCGGAAAACTCTTGGTATTTCGATAGAAGATTTGGCAGATCTTTCTCTCTCCTTAAACCCCAGTATAAAAGGGCATTAGCATCCACCATTTACCTCTTTACTGCAATCAAAATTCCCAGAGCAAAAGAATTTCCTGAAACCTTACTTTCATCATCTTCTTCCCATCTACAACAATGGTAGATTCATCCTCCGTTCACGCTACTTCTCACATCCTTCCCATTCGCCCTCAATAGTGTCTCGTAATCGATTTAACCCCTCAGGCATATGACTCCTACATGTTCCCAATCATCGAGTGCCTGAAGTATTTGCCCATAGCACCTGCACTTTCGAGGGTGGAATCAGTGCCCATGGAGCTCTTATCGCAGATTTATGCGACTGCACACTATGATAAAGCGGTCGATAGGATCTTCTTCGAGGTTTCTGATCACAAAGCTTCTATTTCCAAGCAACGATTTGGCTCACTGCTAGGGCTTGCAGCTGACCCTTCAAGGGTTAATCCGGAGACTATTCCGATGGGGCATCTCTTCAGTATGTTCTACAATATGGGGTACACGGAGGCGCTCACCTCCGTCGCAAAGTTCAAAAAGTCTTGTTTACCGCCACAGTGGAACGGAATGTTCACTGTGCTTTTCAAGGGTCTCTCAGAAAGGAGCTCAGGTTCAGATGGCTGCAGTCGACTCTTCCTGTCCATTATGTACGGAGTTTACAACGGCGTCAACGTCGACTATGGGTTTGTTCTCTGGCAACAACTCATCCAAAGTTTATCTTCTTCTTCATGACATTCTGAGGTGTCGTATGCAAGGTTTTGGACCCTTATTACTAAGTGGGCAATGGATAAACACAATGTCCCCACAGTTGTCGGCGCACCGATGCCTTCGATTGGTACATTCCATACCACGAAGATCATCGTCTCAGATGCATCGAAATTCCCTTTCAATGGTTCTATCCCGGAAACCATGTACGCTGATGTTCCAGCTGACAGCAGGATCATCCGGACCTACAAGGAGTTCAAGCAGTCTGGTCCGAGGGATCTCACGCCGGAGATGCTAAAGTCCATTCACGATGCCGATAAGCCTGCTTCGAGAGGCAAAAAGGCAGATAAAGGCAAACAGGTAGCCAAAGGGGCTAAAGGCCCTTCTCCTAAAAAGAGGAAAGCTACTAAAGCTGCTCAGTCCCCGCAGCAGAAGAGGCGAAAGACTCAACCAAAGCGAAAGCTCGTTATCGCTTCCTCTTCAAGTGAGTCGGAGGGTGAGAGTTCGGATTCGGACGACTCTCCAAGAGGCAACACACCTCCACGTGGCAACACACCTCCCAGATCACCTACCCCTGATATGCAAATCCATACCTCTCCACTTCCCTCTCCTACTCAAACAATTCCTACTTCCATTCCCACCATAAACCCCACTACCCATATTCCCAAAACCTCATTCCCTATACCACCACCCATTTTCACCGATGCCACAACAACATCTACTGCAAAGGTCACAACGAACGTATCTGATACGGGGGTTCATACCGATGCAACCGAACCACCGCCAGCAACCGAACCCATACACACAACCGAAACCAAACAACCACCCGAACCTACCCCCAATCAAACACAACCCGAACCTAGCCCTGCTCAAACTCAACCTGAACCTACTCATACCACAACACCACCAGCTTCACCACCACCACCATCTCCCGGTCATGCCTCTGACGGAGATAACCCTTTCCTTGGTGGAGAGAACATGACATTTGATTCGGTCTATTATAGTCCGTTTCAGGTGCAAAGAGACGATGATGAGGATGCTCCGGTAGCAAAGAAGCACCTTAAGGAGCTGCATGAGAAGGTCGACTTGCTCATTGCTTCCTCCTCCAATTCTCAATCATCTCTCTCTGAAGCTGCTCTTCAGAAGATTGTTGATGCCTTCTCCAGGGCTCAGCAAGATTCGGTCGCCTCTGCCACCGCCGCCATAGATGCCTCGACGAAAGCTTGTGAGGCAGCGACCGAAAAAGTCGATAAGCTATTCTATGACGCCTCAACCCTGTTACAATCATTGCAGGAGATTGCCACTGCTACCAAGACAACGTTGGAACCAATTGTTCAACAGTTGGTCGCGTTTGTCTCCACGGAGTTGAAGTCATTTGCCACACTTCGCCAATCACTCACTGACGACAACTCTGCCCTTCGTGCCTCTATCGACGAGCGCCTCTCTAAACTCCAAGAGGATCTGGTCGCTGAAAACTCGTTGATGGACGTTCTAGCAAGGAAGACCACTGCCCTCAAGGTCAAGAGTGTTCAGCTTTCCAACTCTCAGCAACAAATTGACGCTCTTCGATCCGAACGGGAGGTCATCAAGACGTGTGTTTCGGATGTACACTCAGCTATATCCAACATCCTTGAAGCGCACGATCCGATCCTGAACCATTCTGTGAGGCGTACCCTTGCAGAGAAACTCGCTCCTACCCTGGATCTGCTAAGTAAAATTGAAGGGCTAGCCAGTTTCGTGTCCACTCCGAAACAAGGGGGAGAAAAGGAGTCCGGATCGCAACCACCTCATTCCTCAAAGGCAACTCACACAACCGAACCTCCTCCTACAGGCCAAACCTCTGGTTCGAGTGTGAAGGACAAAAGCAAGAAACTTGCTGAGGATGAAGAGGAAGATGATCAAGAAACCATTGCCGACTTGCTTAAACGCAAAAGTCGTCACAATGTTGAAGATGATAATGTTCGTGTGGCGAGAGAAGCTGAAGAAGTTGAACGCAAACAGAAGGAAGCCCACGACCTTCTCGAGAGCAGGAAGACTCTTTTCCCAGCTTGGACTCTCGAGAGGATGATAAAGGAGGCAATCGATACTCCGAGTATCTTATGGCTTGAACCGGTAATCTCCTTCGACTGCTACAACTCTGTCGACTCTCAGTTTGACATGCCCTTAACCCGAAAGGCGTTCATCTTTCACGCCTTCGCTAACATTGCTGAGTTCCCTCATCCTCATCCGGAGGTTGATCGGGAATTGATTGAGTTCTATCTGAAGGCCGCTCAACCCCAGTACCAAACCTGGAGCGCTCAGAAGATCATCAACGTTCGGGTTCTGAAGCCATATACTGAAGGGAGATTTATCAATGTTCGGTTCAAAGTGCTCAGAGGGTCTGCAAAAACCGAACATGTCATATCCTTAGCAGATCTACCGAACCTCAACCCCCATGACTGGATCGTTCTGCACAACATTCTTCTGACTAATGAAGCTGAATATGGTCCGATCATTGACCATCTCAAGAGGATGTTGGTGTGCTATATCATGGAGGTCGCCCTGATGGATCAGGAGATTGCAACTGTCTTCAAGAAGAAACCGAAGATCTCTCCTGTTGGCTCGGCCAGTGATATAAACCAGATGAAGATGGGAAAGATTGACCCAAGGCGAAACTCGGTCATGTTCACTAGGAGTGAAGGACATAAATGTCTCTTTGCCTTAGCGGATAAACATCTTTATACCACTGCTTGTCTTGAGCATGTGCTGGGGATCATCCATAGGTGCAAAGAAAATACAGCGGATGATATCAAATACTTTGACGACATGATTCAGTGGTACATCCAGTTCAGACAGACGATCCTCGCCCTTATCTCGCGTCTGTTTGAGACTGTAAAGAAGAAGGTTCCTGCTGTTGCTGGCCCAAGCAAGAAGACAAAGTAATCTCGCTCCAATTTGATGCAAAGGGGGAGATTGTTGGGTAGCAGATTTGTTTTGTATTGCGTCATTGGGCTCGGTTAATAGTCCATGTTTTGTACTCCGGTTTGGGCCTGTCCAACCGTGAGCTGATAGGGTTTAGTATATAATAATGTGCTTGCATGCATATTAGGTTAACGATTTAGAACGATTGATAGCATTACGATAGATCACAGATTACTTTCTTCATCGTTCTTGTAAACCCTAAATCCTCTACAGTACAAGTTCTTTATCTAGATCTTCTGAGGATTGTTTATTAATCATTCGACATCTTTGATGCATTATTGTGTTCTTGCTGTTTACTCGTTTATTTCTTTACCTGTTTTATAGATCTAATCGATCTTCAAGTTAGTTTATAACTTATCAATATGAACCTTAGAAGATTCAACTTCACTGCCTTTCTTCAAGGCCATTCTATTGTCTTCTTCAATGCGAAGACGCACCACCAGTTCCTCCATTTAAACATCTCCTTTCGCTTATGCTTAAGGTAATTTTTGAAGTCTATCCAACCAGGAGGAAGCTTTTCAACCATTGATGCAACTTGGAATGATTCATTAAGATTCATCCCTTCTGCATTGTTATCATGTATGATGACCTGAAGGTCTTGGACTTGACTCATAACAGATTTTGAGTCAACCATTTTGTATTCCAAGAACTTAGCAACAACATGCTTCTTAGTTCCAGCATCTTCTGTCTTATACTTCCTTTCCAACGACTCCCATAGTTCCTTAGCAGTTGCAACTTTACAATAAACATTGTAAAGTGCATCCGTTAGCCCATTCAACACATAGTTGCGGCACAAAAATTCTGAATGCTTCCATGCATCCATAGCAGTCACAGATTGAGCATCAGCCTGCCCCTCAGCAATTACAGGAGCAGTTTCTGTTAGGAACCGAGCCAGGTTCAAGGTGGTCAAGTAGAACAGCATCTTCTGTTGCCACCTCTTGAAGTTCAGACCAGAAAATTTTTCAGGTCTTTCAGCATGGTTAGCCATGATGTTTGGAACCGGTGCATTTGGGTTCACAGCAGGGGTAGCACCAACAACAGGAGTTCCAGTACCAACGGGAGTTGCAGACATACTGAAAGAATTGCAACGACAATCAAATATATTATTACAGGAAAAAAATCGATAGAAACTCGATTTTAGAATAAAGGAACAGAAAAACGAAAATTTTTAGAAGAAAGAATAAAATCTGTTTAAGACTGTTAGTTTAACATCTTCGATTTTCGTCCTTGAGAGGTTCCTATAAAGAAAGATTAGATGCAAACGATGTGGCTGAGGCTCGAGTTGGACTCGATTCCCTTAAACAGATTCGCCGTCTGTTCCCAGGGTACAACAACCTAAACAGTATTGTGTACTGCCAGAGATAACCACTTGCCTGAAAGAATCTCCGGAAGCAGAAATGCAGAGAAGGAAGAAGAAGAGTAGTAAATTCATTCGTATGTCTGAATGAGAAGGCAATGGTCTTCTTTTATAGTCGAATTATGAAACGGAAAGAAATCACTAATTGATTGAGCGTTTAATGGCAATAAATGTCATTAATTACGCAATTAATGCATCCGTTACAAAATTCAATTGTCAAGTTTAGCAAAAACGAGGCTAGCGCTCGCCCGAGTTTTCGGAGCTGCATTTGTGTCCGCAGGTCGCGCCCATGCACGAGTTCGGTGTTTTTGGTCTACGGAACCAAGATTTGCACCCCCCCTGCGCGCGGGTAGGAATTGTAGCATAACCATAGACACAAGCTTGTAAGCCTTCCATGTAATGAAGCTTATAAACCATGTTGAGTTTGGTCTCTCTAACAATGTGGGACTCATTCCCACATTCCTCTCTTTTGCTAAACTTATTCTCAAATACCCATCTTTGAGTATCGATATCCCATTCACTTATACTCTATTTTGGACATATAATATATCGTTTCGAAGCCCTCATGGAGGAGAACACAAACCCACTTAGAGTTTGTTATATATACAACATATGTATATATTTATATATGTCCAAAGTTAGTGAAAAATATAAATAATTTTACTAAATTTCCAACACATATCCACTTAAATTTTTTTTTCACAACACAATCTCCTCTCTCTCTCAAAAAAAAAAAAAAAATTAAAAATCACCACTCTCCCAAAAATGTCATCTTCTGAAGAATTTCAGACTATTTTTGATATCGCAATTGCATGTGTTCAAATGGCGGAACAAACATACAACGTTGTATGTAACAACGCAGCAACAAGTTCTCAACAGAGAACACGAAGATATATTTACAAAAATTGTGAAGAAGCCAACCAACGTTTGGTGCAAGACTATTTTGCAGAGAATGTCACTTACCAAGGGTATTATTTTCGTAGGCGCTTCAGAATGCTTAAAGGTTTATTCGAACGTATAGTTGAAGATGTAATGAGGGAGTGCAGTTTTTTCCAACAACGCTACGATGCTAGAGGTACACTCGGTTTCACTCCCTTACAAAAATGCACAGCCACACTTCGTCAGTTAGCATATGGCATTCCGCCTGATGCGTTAGACGAATGTTTTAGGATGTCTGCTAGGATAGCACGAGACAGTCTCCATTTTTTCTGCAAAACTGTGATTCAGTTTTATGATCCAAAATATTTACGTAAGCTAACACGTAATAACATCCTGCAATTACAAGCTCATCATGCTAGTGTGCATGGGTTTCCTGGAATGCTAGGAAGCTTAGATTGTCTCCATTAGGCATGGGAAAATTGCCCTACAGCATATCATGGGCAATTTACCTGAGGTGATCATAGTCACCCAACGGTCATACTTGAAGCAGTTGCATCACAAGATATGTGGATTTTGCATGCTTTTTTTGGTTCTCCTGGTTCGATTAACGACATCAACGTTCTTAACCGTTCACCAATATTTAACAACATATACGATGGATCTGCACCAGATTCTTCTTTTCAATTGCGTGGAATGCCATATAAGTATGGTTATTATCTGGTCGATGGAATATATCCTGAGTATGCTGTGTTTGTTAAATCGTTTTCAGCTCCACATGATTCTAGACGAAAGAAATTCAAGAGAGCTCAAGAAAGAGCTAGGAAGGATGTTGAGCGTGCTTTTGGAGCTCTGAAGAAACGGTGGTTCATATTGAAAAAACCAGCAACTTATTTGGGCGAGGAAAAACTTCAAGAAATCATGTATACATGTATTATATTGCATAACATGATTATTGAAAACGAAGGAAGAGCGATATGTGCATTTGACGAGGAAGAAACCATACCAGAGACACAGTCAACAGAAATTGGTGGCGAAGAGTATATAAATAGGAGAGCAGAGATACGTTGCATTGAAACATTTCACAATCTTCGCAATGACTTGGTGGAACACATTTACGGGGTTCAAAACATTAACCTTAATTTAGATCCACCGGATGACCCCGAAGACGAGTTCTCGGAGAACGACTTTATGTAGTTTGCTTTAGTTATTTTATTTATGTTTTTTAAGTTTCTAGGATTATTTGAATGTCATGTGTGTGGTTTTTTTTTTTGGTAACGCAACGTACTGTTTTTTTTTTTTTTAATTTTCAAGTAATGAAAAATTATGTTTTTTTTTTTTTTTTTTTTTTTTTTTTTTTTTTATTAAAGTAGAAGTTATATTAAATTAAAATAGTTAAAAAAAATAAGTTTTATTAAATTAAAATACTTAAAAAAAACAAAAAAAAATAAAAGTAATGAAAAGTGTGGCAAGAAACCACACTTGAGTGGTAAAAAGTGACATGACGCTTATGTGGTGGGGGAGGGAGTACGGTTTCAATGGCACCACTCCCTCCAGCCTAAGCGTAACTATGTTTATTAGTTATCTTAACTTTGTTTTTTTGACTCCATATATATTTGCTTCTAGTTTACACCATATTTGTGTGGGGTGAATTAATTGAATAAGAATCCAAATTTGATTCTGTGTACACAGTAACTTTATTTGTTGGATAGATTCTTATTAGTTTGTTTTATAATAGTAAATATATAAGGGTAAAATTAGAAAATCAATCAATTATATATAATAAAACACCTTGAATACAAAATTATGATATATATTTATTTCTCCATACACATCATGTTAAATTTCTAACTTTTATAAGAAGAAAAATAGTTTATCAAATTCTTATCAATATAACCATGAATGTGAATCCATAACTTAGTCTTGTACGAAGATGAAAGTGTATCATTAAACTTAATCGATAAACTAATAGCCTAAAAGAATATAATAACAATAGCTACACATGAATAGGTTCTGTCAACACGTTCTTTTAAGATATTATATAATCAGACGTGGATATACCAGACATCGGATCAACAGAAAAAAGATGCTTTAGATGCCATTTCTGGTCTTCGGGATTAGTTATTTTATCTGTCAATCTATTATTATTTATATTGCATCCTATGTTTTTTAATGGATATCTTAATAAAAGACTAAATTCTTAATTATATATTCATGTTGCATAAACGTGATAATAAATATAACCTTGCAAGAAGACTAGGTTGGGTGAAAGGTCAACTTGAAGTTCTTGATGCCAGCCAAATTGACACGATTATACCGTGCATATTTTTCTCAATTTTATATTATATTATAAAATTTGAATTAACTTAAATATAAATTTTATATTGAGTAAATTATAGTTTTGGTGCCTATGAATATGCATTTAAATATAAATGTGGTTGTCCTCATAACTTTAAAATCCGGCAAGTTTTGTGCTTTCCGCTAACATTGTTATTTTGATGATAAAGTCCAATAAAAAAAATTACTCTTCGACCAAAGTCAATTTTATCTTAGGGATTTCAACTTGGTGGTGGCTATCGAAGAGAGTTGGATTTAAGACCAATGTCACTGGAGCTTACTATGGAGTTAGATGGATAAAGTTTGGGATTAATTAATAATGGAATATGATGGAAGTTTGAAATGTTTGTGTTATGAAACTCTAGGGCTTGTACCTATTTGTTATGGGCTAAGTGATGTGGTATTTGGGTTCTTATGATTAGTAAACAAAGTCAAAGCTAGAAGATAAAGACAACCAAACAGGAAAAAGAGACAAGCTGCAAAAATTCTCCATTAGCTCAACTCATAAGGCCACGTGAGAATTTACGCTACAACTTATGCGGGCGAGTAGCTCCTGCAAGGGCAATTTATGGATTTTATTTTTGATGGCTATATGGGGAAGTTTGGTCCTGTTGCACACTTCTAAGATTTAAGAGCATTTTTTCTAGAGATTTTGGAGCTTTAAAGAACAAATGAACACATGAAACTTTGGATTTCCATCTCATTTTGCTTGGATTATGTTGGGTACTACTAAAACATTTTACTTTTCCTTAATCTTAGCCATTTTAGGCTAAGTTTATAGTTGGTTGATATTGATTTAACGCATTGATGACTAGTTATTTTGAAGATTGTTATAAAATTGTGGTTGAAGTTTAAGAAAATATTTTCTAGTTAATCATATTTTTACGTTTATTTTCCTTTAATCATGAGTTTAGATGAATGAATGTTTAAGTAGTTGGCTAATTTGTTGGTTAAGTAATAGATTTTCAAATTAGCAAGAAAAATGGTTTATAGATTTGTTTTCATTTTACTTAAATCATGAAAGTATTTCCTCCATAATGGTAATGAAAACATATCAATTTCCTTTTTTTTTTGTGGTTCTTAAATCCGAAAGCTATTTGATTTTCATAAATTATATGCTTCATTTATTTATAACTTTAATTTTAAAAAATGTGTTATGAGCTTCTCTAGCCATTATACCAATTAAGAAGAGCCTAGGGTAATAAAGCCTTCAAGTTACTATTTCCAAGTTAAATTAAATCACATGTATTGTACGATAACATCTAATGATAAATTAACTAGATCTCCATAAAAGGTCCAAAATAACAACTAATACTGCCTTTGGACCTAGAATTCCCCAAATTCCATTGTATCACAACAAAAACGGACCAATACAATCTAAATACTAGATCTAGACATAACTATCCATAAAGCTCGAGACTTTATCACCTACAGAGATTGAAGAGGGAGTTGGAAGGTAGAAAATCTATGGAGTTTGCTTCACTAGACACCATGGATTTAGATTCTTCTTCAAAGACCACCAAAACCCACCAAGAACACAAGGAAGAAGGAAATAGAGGCTAAGGTTCACTCAATGGTTTTTTCTAGAGAAAGAGGTTGGAGAAAATGTAAAACCATAGAAGATAAGTTCCTAGGTTTTAGGTTGTGGCGGCTTCGCTTCGCTACCAATACATGATCGCGTCGCTACTTATCGATATGTGTCATGCCATGATCACCAAGAAGTCGCGTCACGATCCACCCAAAAACCTTAAATCATACTTAACTTTAAGAAGATCGGATAGCGAACAACATACTAGAAACAAGGTGTTACACACTTATTTCTATCTCTTTTCAAAATATACAAATATACACACACACTCTCAAGATCACTACACCTCCATCTCCATCTGTCATCATTGTTCACTACCACTACTCACCGTCAACCATATCCATCATTGTATATCTATTTACCATAAGACTAACGTTGTTTCCATGCCATGGAAGTAAAAACCACACTGACCATCATCGTTATGAATCACCATCACAACCTTATACTTTCATTACACTGTTTCCCGCAACCACCATGGCAGCATCGAGCATCTCAAACTCTGATGGTCATAAGGTTCCGTTAACCACGCGTTTAAACGGTGGTGGCAGAGGATTTTTGCAGACATGCACTCGAGTTATGGTTTCCATACGATGCTAGGGTTAGGTTTTTTTTTTCAAAAAATGGTGAAAAGTTTGACGAATGATATGATCTTTGTTGATTTTGATCTAAATATTTCTGAGGCTCACTTGGGAATCGATTTAAGAAAAGAAGTGAAATACATACCAACAGACTTACAGTTACACACGACCCCTACCTCTATTCTTTGGTTCTTGTTTTACCCGTCATTATGAATTAATAAGGTAGATTTTTGCTATAATTATACATACACAAATGGGCAGACATGTAATGAAATTGAACTTCTTATTTTTATCCAGCACTTACAATCAAGGGGTAAGTTCGATATGGTGGTTGAGAAGAGAGATAAATGGAGGTGGGTAGGGTGGGTGATGTTTTATTTTTTGTTTTTTTAAATTAAAATAATTATAATAAATTTAAAAAAAAAATTATCTTTGGGCATATTTGTCATTTTAGATTGAGCTTGGACCAAAAACACAAAGAATGCCAATCATTAGAACCAAAATGACAAAAGGTTTCCACAAGTACACTAGTGATGTCCCATCAAATTTTTTTAGACTAAGACCACATATTTTTCACAGCCATAAAAGCCATTTTGCAATTTTGTCAAACTAATTTACTTTGAAGAACATGTCATACATGTCTCAAAATATATATAAAATTATTATAAAATTACAGAAGCTTTACAACATGTTATTCTGAAGAAAAAAAACAGGGTTTTATGTGAGAAATATTTTGTTTATAGTGTAAGAGAATGAAAGTGAAAAACCTTTCATGATAACATTGTGATCTTCTTAACCAAAGCTCAATAAAACTCAATAGTAGAGTTCTTGATATAAATTTATGAAAAAAATAGTGATCGAACGTATAGACATTTCTAGGGAAAAATATTGTGATCTTGGACAAAATAAGTATGCTAAACATTTTCTAGAGAGAGAAAAAGAGAAAAAAAATGAAGTAGAATAATATTAGACTAGTGTCTACGAGCCATAAACGTCGTGGAGGAGCCTACGTGCCAATGCCTCAACGACATTAAGCGCCATGGAACACTATCCATACTTCTTGTTATATGGCAACTTGTATTAGTATGACGTAGTTTTCTTTCCACTAATTGTGATCTTACATTCTCATATTATCTTCTTATTGATTTATGATTACAAAGTGCATACAATATAATTGTTATTGGGTCTGTTTACTATGATGTAGTTTTCTTTTCACTAAATATGATCTTATATTCTCATAGTATATTCTTATTGATTTATAATGTGCATACAATATAATTGTTATTAGGTTTGTTTACTATAATGTTGTTCCAGGATCAAAATTAAACAGGAGAAGCAACCAATTGAAAATCTCAGTGATTTGGGGCTTTGGAAACCTTGGAGAATGAAGATAAATGTGAGGAAATATAGAAGGCAAACTTTAAAAAGATTTAATAAAATACATCCTCTTACTTCTCTTCTTGCATAGTTTACAAAATGGTTATCTAATATCACAAAATACACCCCATAACATAATTTTTATCACAAAATTATTACACTTCATTTTTAAAAAAAAAAAAAAACTATGAATGTATCAAGAACTTTTTATGATAATAAAATGGTGTCAAAAAAACCCCATAATAATATGATTACGACTTTAAACTTCCGAGTTTATTGTTATGTGGTTTTGTAGTTTTCAATATAATTTGCTTTTGATCATAATTTTACACTTTGCACATCAGTGTAATAATTTGCTTAAAAACCAAATGCATTACGATTTTAGTGTGATGATCTTAATTGATTGATTCATTGGCTAATAATTGTGCAAATGTCATATTAGCCCATCAAACTTTTCATGTTTATTTTAAAAGGTCACCAAACTTTTTTTTTTTACATTTAGGGAATAAACTATTATTTGACCTGTTAAAAAGGTCACTTGACCCACTATAACATGTTTTAATCTCTCAGACTGCTAGTCTCATCTCCTCCAACCTCCTCTCACTATAACAGTTTTCCCCTCTCCAAACTTATCCCTAAAACTAAGTTCAAGTACTTCAAGTTTTAGAATCATTTCTTGGTGAATTGGAACAATCCAATACATCTTCTTTGTGAATCGGCACACCAGACAGACATGCAAATCGAAGCACCAGAAATGTGAATTGGAACAATCCAATTCATCTTCTTCGTGAATCAGCGTACCAGAAACGTGAATTGGTTCAGAGGCTCAAGAAGAACACGCCTACCCTTTTGTGGGGGCCACAAATGTGAAGGATCGTCTTGGTGTTGTCCCTATTATTGGTGGGGTCGTCACCTGGATCGATCTTTGTTGCTGTGGGAGTGGGACCGATGGTGAAAAAGAGTATTTATCTAGAGTCAACTGGATGTATGGACATGCCCTAATTTCCCAAGTATTAAACAGGTCACATTCCAAACTTAAGCTCCTCAAGTTTGACATCAAAACAGGCAAAGCAAAATGCATCTTTGTTGAAGAACACGACAAGTGGATCAATTTGCATGATTGCTTCACACCTTCGGATAAAGGAAGCGGGTTTTTATAGGCTAGTGAAATAACTGGATATAGTAAGGGATTTTGTTTAATACCCAATTGATATCGTGTATTCAATTGAATAGAATGTCAAGAATATAATTAGGTTTTCCCTTTAATAATTATGCTTTTCTCCTCTATTCATACATAATGATTGCTAAAATTAAGCTATTCTAGTTAATGGGTTTGCGGTAAAGGATTAACAGTTAACGGGGGAAATAAGAAATGCATAAAGGTGTTAGAAAAAAGAGATATAAGAATTGCATAGAAGGTGTTCGACAAAATGGTTGAAAGAATAATTTGGCCTACATCAAACCTCTTAAGTGTTAAGCCTATTTATCAAGTATACGTCACCACATTTTACCTGGTTACCTGGTATCAGGTCAAATAAGAACCTTTTAAAACGGTAAATTCGGACTTCGTTTCTTAAATGTACAAATAAAAAGTTTGATGACCTTTTAAAACAAACACGATAAGTTTGATAGGCTAATACGACATTTTCCCTTAATAATTTGTTAAAGAAACCAAATATGTATTAGTATGATGCATTTTTTTTCGAAAGAGAGTATGACACATTTTTCTTTCCACTAAATATGATCTTACATTCTAATAGTATTTTCTTGTTGCCATGGTAACGTAGCTCAACGGGAGAAGAAACCAATTGAAAATCTCATGTAACCATTGAACGGTAATTTTTTTAAAAATAATTAGTATTTTTTTACCTATAAATACCAAGGTTCTAAAAAGTTTGTCATGCGCCATGGTTCCAAGGCTTATGCATGCCACCAAACTTTACTTAAATGTCGCCTTAACTCATATATGTGTATAAAATAGAATAATAGTTGAAAATACATATAAAAATATTAATTATATACAAAATTGCTGCCTTAAGTCACATCTTACAAACGACGTGGCTCACCAAGGCTCGGAAAAGCTTGAGGTTTGACATTGCCGCCAAATCACGCCTTATGTTATTTAGAACCTTGATAAATACATACCATCTTACCAAAATTTATTCACACCATTCTTTTCTTTCTTTATATTTGACGATGATGATATGTTCATACCATGATGTACGAGTATTATATTAATGAGCTATTGGATGAAAATGTAGCCCCTCTTCTAAGAAGACGCACGATGTTAAACATAAATCGCGAGCAAGGACACAGACGTCTATATTGCGATTACAATGCGGATAAATGTATCTACTAATTAAAGGATTTCAAAATAAGGTATCGTTTGAGTAAGAATGTCTTTGTATGGATAGTTAGCGCTTTGGAAAGCAGGTACCTTTTCATTCATTTTTATACATATTAAATATATATTTTTGTAATATATATATATATATATATATATATATATATATATATATATATATATATATATATATATATATATATATATATATATATATATATTAAATATATGTTTAGGTATCTTTTTTCCAATTGAGAAATGTGTTTCGATAATTTGGTTAATGGCTTACGAGGAGTCAATCGATTCAATTGACGATTATATGAGAATATTTGAAATAACTGAAAGAGAAAGTTTGTATAGATTGTCAAAATATTTTGTTGAAACTTTCAAGGATGTTTATCTGCAAAAACCTTAGTTGCATTATATGTAACAACTGTATTTGACACGAAGGAAGACATGTTTTTCTCAATATGATTGGAAGCAATGATTGCACATATTGGAAATAGAGAAATTGTCCCCAAACGTGGAGACGACAGATTGCAAGTTGTCATCATAGAGAGAGTCTTCTTTGGTATTAAAGGTTGTTTCTTCCAAAGATTTATCGATTTATCATGTTTATTCTTGAGTCGTGGGTTCTAACAATGATATCAATGTTTTTTTTTATCAATCTCCAATATTCAACAATATTTTGTTAGGAAAGACATCTGATGCTCGTTTCACGGTGAATGAAAACAATTAGAAGTTTGAGTATTACCTTATAAATGTAATATATCTTGCATATTCCATATTTGTGAAGACATTGCGATACAACCTAATGGAACCAAGAGAAAAGTTATTTAAGAGAAGACAAGAAGCAACACATAAGGATTTGGAACGTGCTTTTGAATTTTTAAAATCGAAGTGATACATAATATAACATGCGACACAACCATATGAGATAAAAACTCTATGAAATGTTATGTATACATGTATCATAATACATAACATGGTGGTGGAAGATAAAATATGAAATATTACACAATATATGTTAACGAACCTATACACTCCCTTCAGCCTAATACAATCCTTACCTACTAATTTTGGAGGAAACATGTTCTAGGTAGTAGCTAGGAAGCATCTTTAAAATGCATGAGCTGGTGTGACAGCGATTTATGGTTAACCTAATGACAAATCTAGTCTCCAAATGTGACAACCCGATATTTCGAGACAATGTAATGTAACACCAGTCAAATTTAGGTCAAAATATAACTTTCCTAAATCTTATTTGGGTTAAATAAAGTGGTAGGAATCATAACAAGGTTTTCATACATATAAAGAACACTAAAATCCGAGTTATAACGAAGAAGTTATAACCATTCTAAGATTCCCGACAGAACCAACAATACGGATAGACGTAAAAGTGCGAAGTTTCGATGTAATAGTTTTTTTAGCATTAAGTATCTAAATGAAAGTTTTAGATATCATTAAACCGTGAGCGTACATAAAAAGAACGTCCAAATCTGACTTCGTATGAGGAAGTTATGATTTTTCCAAGATCCATATATAGTAGTAGACAGCGAAAAACTCGAAATAGAGATCGAGAGACTTTTGGCCGAAACAACCTAAATAAGAATCGAAGGTCTCAACCAAAGTAGCGCAACGGTAAAAATTCTGGCAAAAACGGACGCCGGATGAAGAAGTTATGGATTTTTAACGGGCTTTTCCAGTCCCGTCCTGTTAAAAATAAATAATTAAAAATAAATCAAAATTAGCCGACGAAGTCTAAACGAGAGTTGTAGATTATATTCTCACCTACACGTGCATATAAAGAACGTTGAAAACGGAGCTCGTACGCGAAAGTTACAGATTTTACAAGTTTAAGGCTCAAAATCCGAGGCTGTCAGGTCTGCCACGACGTGGCACAGTTGGCCGCGACCCAGAAAGTGACTGAGGGTGCCCCATCAATGGAAGAGGATGAGATTTTGATCACCACGACGTGGCACAGATGGCCACGACGTGACACACTAGAAATGCCCCTATAAATAGAAGCTTAAGGGTGCGGGGTTTGGTGCTCATCTCTTTCTATCCAAGTGCTGTTACTCTGCGTAATTACCCCGAAAAGCCATCCCGAAGCCCCAGTTTTCACACTCAAGTTCTGAAGGAAGGTTCTACACTCCCGAGATTCCTGAGATTCCTGAGATTCCCGAGAATCCCGAGAAAATCAACTCTTCCATGTCGAAGTTCTACTCGATTATCATCTCGCTTTCTCCCAATCAATCAAGTGAGTTCATACCCCTTAATTAACCTTTTAAATGTTTTTAAATGTTTATAAATGCTTTATGGGGGGAATACAAGTTGAATCATGTTTAGTTATTATATCAATCACATGTGATTAATAACTAGCGCAAATGGATTTACTATACGTTAACTATTTTACCAAACATATTTCTTCAAATGACTTTCTTGAATGTTTTTACATGTTTAAAACTCTTTATCAAACTATCTTACACACTGTAAGTTTCCTTTCAAACTCTGTTACAAAGGTGTTTTCAAACAAAGGTTTTCCTTATACTTAAACTGTCTTATCAAACAAAATACTTTCAATCGTTTTATAAACTGACATCAGGTCATCGTTTCATAGTATTAGACTTTTCAAAGGTTTTACAAAACTTCTTTTACGCTTTTATATTTTCAAATTCATGCCTACATATGTATAGTTATATAAATAATGTTTAAAGGACTTAGGACGGTTAGCTCGCTTTATTTCATTTTCCTCGTTGGGATGTGGCCTTAGGGCATCGGTTGCTCGTCCGAATGTCGTCTAAATATTATTTATATATCATGTATACATATATAGGTATAAAGGTTCCATTAGTCAGTTCAGCACCTTTGGGTACCAAAGGTATACTTCCGGTTATACTCGTACATTACTAGTAACTATAATAGGTATAGTTAGGAGATACTACTTACAATTCCAAGTACAAGGAATCACACAAGAGTCAGTTCATTCATGAGTCTATACTAATACATTACATGTTACATGAATACGTTTACATATATATGCTTACATGAATACGTTTACATAGATACGCTTACATGAGTACGTTTACATAGATACGCTTACATGAGTACATTTACATAGATACGCTTACATGAATACGTTTACAAAGATACGCTTACAGAGATATGTTTACATTGATATGTTTACAGAGATACGCTTACATGAACACATCTACTTTAATACGTTTAATAGATACTATTACATAGGATCTGTTACAAACCTTTTGGGACATACCATTCCACACCCAAAGCTGTTAGCTACAGTAGGGAAAAGGGGTGTCGACGGGTGTCCACGGTTGTACAGTTCGGCGAGTTTCCATGCCGTGAATATCCTAATGCGAAAGAATACATATTTAGTTATTATATTATTCTCCTTCCTTTATTTTGTGACACATTCACATGAATGACGAGGTAGGATATATTTGATATAGATAAACTATTTTTCCTTATTACCTTTATATTATGACTCGTACACATAATCGACGAGGTAGACTATAACTTTTATAATAATAGTTCAACAGGGAAAAACTGTCACATTTACAGTGATGCTTTCTTACAAAACAGTCGGGTCTTGGTAGAAGACTACTTTCAAAATAGTCGAGTCTTGGTAGAAGACTACTTTTATACTAGTAGGAAATATAGGATTTTCTCGGGTTTTCAAATGTTTACAATTACTTACAAACATTTTCATACTTTTCTCTAAATGTTTACAAGTCTTTGCTTTACACTTTTTACAAATCAAAGAAACATTAATACTTATGAATTCACCAGCTTTATTGCTGATACTCGCTTTCAAAATAACTTGTATTCTCTAGTCACAAATAGACAAGTACGACGACCAGGTTTTGTGAAGACGGAGAAATCAAGACTCCTCTTTTATTTTGATTATTTATTTTGTTGTCTTATACTATGAAAGAACACACTTGTAATTAAAATTATACTATTAATGCAATGGATGATGTTGTTGCTTGTTTACTACTTTACGTTATTATGATACATTACATGACGTCCTCCGCCCCAGAACGTTTCCGCTGTTCTCGGTTTTGGGGTGTGATAGATTGGTATCTGAGCATTGTTTATAGTGAATTGAGTGTATCAACCCATAAAAGATATACGAACTATAAACACAATGGGATTAAAATACTCTGACCAGGAGTTTATACTTTTAAATAATAAAATATTTAACTAAGTATATGTGTCTGCATTCATACTAAAATCTATGTCACAATGACAAGAACAAAAGTATTACGATTGTTCAATATCACAGGTAAGCTCAGGGATGTATTGTCAGTCTTGGGAGTGGCATAGCCTGATCAACTATGCTGGTCCGAGGAGTGATTAGCATGTGTCCAAGAATGGCTGTGATGTGGAAACAAGTCTAAAAACTTTACCTCTGTTCCTTGTGAATTTGGAGTTAAGGTCACTTATTCGAAGGCCTGTCCTGTTTTGATTTCATATGACTGGTATGAACTTTACAAATAGTGATGTAACTAAGGAAAATCCTTTAATAATTATCTAGTTAGTTTGTCTAATAACTATTTCCTTACCCTAATTCTCGCGTAGATAACATGGCTGGACTCCATCCCGACGGCAACCTGTACCTTCCGAACGAAGACAATGCTGGATGGTTTGGAGAAGAACCCGAGAATGATCATCCAATCCCTTTGAATGATCACCATGTTGAAGAGCTTTTGGATGGTGATAACTCTGAACCCGAGGTTGAGAACCTACCCCCGGTACCTCCATTTCTAAATCCTAACCCTCGTCCCGCTTTTCATGGTCCGACGCCTCCTTGGGTAGAATGCTTGGAAACATGGAGCGAAGAGCAAGATCAACCTATGCCGTTTAATGGAGACCGAAGCTTCTACAACGTAAACGAAGGGAGCTCAGCAGACAAAGCTCTACCAATCCTGATCCGAAGAGTTGACCGAAACGAAATTCAAGGCATGATGGCTCTCCAATGTATCGAAGAGGTTAATGCCAATGCAAGAATGCATACCATTCGCACCAATGACCTTGATCACACAAGTGAGTGGTCTGAGAGAAACCATGAGACCCTACTGCAAGCACTAGCTGAAACCCGAGCCGAAGTCATAGAGGTCCAAGTACGCTAGAGGGTGTACGAAGGATACCTGCTTGATATGAAACGTCAACTAGCCGAACTAAGGGTTCACCATAGGGGTGACCGTCACCAGTACTTCCTTCTTTGTTTTAAAGAACCGTGTTCATGTCTATGTTATGTGTAGTACTTTCTATGTGACTACCTTGTACTGTAAGTACTTTTAGTTAAGTCTTTATGCTGTCAAAGACTTTTCTACTCTGAATATGATGTAAGACCTACAACAAGGTCAATTTCCCCAAACCTATTACATCTTAAACATCAACGATATCGACAGTCGGCTAACTTCCATGTCAATCTTTGTTCAAATGCTTTCATCATGCTTTCATTGGAGTCTATCTAAAACCCTATCTAGTCAAGTTATTGGACTATGGTAATTTAACTCTAGAATCATTTCCAAGTCTCTTTCAAAGGTTGGATCATGTTATCCACCAACCAATAATACCCTGGTTTGGATAATAAACGTTTTTAGACCATTCTATTAATTTACTTCTAATCTGTACTAGGACTGCATCATAGGGATGTAGGTCAAACCTTCAAGAACATACTTCTACTCTTTACATGAACGATCGAACTACGTCTAGGTTCAACCATACTCGCTCACAAATTCATTTTCTTTCCGTGTAACAGAATCATGTCGGCCGAAGAAAAACGATCAACCCATCAACCAAACACCAACTCTTCAGATTGATGCAGCTACCTTTCAAGCTACAGTCTCGACTGTCGTGTCAGCTGTTCTGACCCACCTTAACGCTAACAACGCGAATGTTAGCGGGATTGTTAACCATAATTCCAATCCAAGTAACAATAAAGTACCTCAACGAGCAACAAACTACCACGACACCCCGAATCCGAAGCCCAAGAATAACAAATAAAAGTTCTGGGCTAAAGCTAAAGGCAAATCACCCAAGGGGCGAGCAAAAGGCAACAACCTACGGCAACCTTCGCAGCCACAAAATTTGTACCTCCTACTACCATCCCTTCTGGTATCTCAATAGTCCCTGCACCAGCTAGGCAGTATGCCAGAAACCTACCGAAATGCAATAAGTGCAGCTTCCATCATCTGGGTAGTTGTCGTTCGTTACACTGCTTTAAATGTGACAAGAACGGACATACTACCAATTGTTGCAGGACTCGGATCCAGCACATTACTTCAACCACCAATGTCGAAATCTCTCGAATATGCCATCTATGTGGTGTAATGGGACACTTCAAGAGGGACTGTCCAACAGAGAAGAACGACGACGAATCCAAAGGAGTTTGACCTCATAATGGAAAAAGGCAACGAAGGACCCTACTATACTATAGGTTCATGTCACACCCCCAAACCTGAACGGCGGAAACGTTCGGCGGCGGATGACTTCATGTGGTAACGTACACTACAAGAAAAAAGGCCTTTTACGACGCGCAAAATACGACGCTCATTGATCTATGTTACGCAAAGGAGAGTGACATTAGAAAAATGTCATCTCTTCAAAAAATTTTAGGATAGAAGACACGCATTATTGCGCGCCCTTAAATTAGTGTCTAAAAAAAACACGGAGGGCACCTATAATAAAATGCGCGTCGTCTAAGGTTGTCGCTTTATATTTTTTAATGGAACGCGCGTTCCATCCTTTAATAGTGGCGGAAAGGGGGAAATGAAATTCTGAAAAAATTAAAAACCCCGCCAAGCTCTCCTCTACCTTCTTTCAATCGTTCTTCTCTCTCTCTCTCTCTCTCTCAATCAAATACCAAAAATCGACTATTGTTGGAACTAGGGTTCCGGTTCTTAGTGAAATCGAAGGTTTTTTGGTCACCAGGCCTTGAAATTGATCAAAGGTTTTTTGGCCTAGAACCACCAGGCTACCCTTTTCCTCCATCCATGTCCCTCCTTTCTGTCTATCTCTAACAGACCACTGCAACATCACATTCACTTCTCCTGGCATGCGACTGCGACTCCCAAAAGATTTAGTGTTATGCTCGATGCTTCTCAACAAAATCGATCGAGGTGTCGGCGCTCCTATCTCATAGAGATTTAGGGATTTCTTGGTTAAAGGTATCGAATCTCAGACATCAACGACTTTTTTTGATGACCCGGTCAGATAAAGACGTTTGATGAACTAAATTTGTGTATCTGACTCGGAAAGCTTAATCTAATCGGGTAAGATGGAAAAAATCGACTGACTGAGAAAGGCAGAAGAAAGGGAGAAGGGTTTCCAATTATACCCTTGCCCTACCAAAGGAAGAAATCAGCGACTCCATCGTTTCTTTTCCTACTTCAACGCCAATTTTTTTCTCCCGCAACAACCAATCGTCGACGACCCTCTTCTCATCTGTTCCAATTTTTTGAAGTCTCCTTCCCCTTCTCCTCAGGTACGCTTCTTCCTTTTTCCTCTTCTCATCAGGTCCGATTTTTTGATAATATATAGGTTTTGATTTATGATTTTTCTGTTGAACATGTATGGTTCTTCATTGAATTCTGAAAATTTCTCAAAGAATTTAGGCCCTGTGTTCAATTTCATCATATTTCTTTTGTTTTAGACTTGTGCTCAATTTCAAGGAGGGAGACAAGGACTCCATTAGAGGTGAAGACGATGGGAATGATTCAGAATTTTCAAATTATTCTGACGATAACCCTCAACATCAAAGAAAACCTAGTTCCTTAAACCCATCGTGGCCTCAAAGTTACAGGTATGACCCCATCCCACTTTTTTGGATTCTACTTTAATTCCTTATACAATCAACAATTTATAAGATTCTGCTGAAATTCTGTAACAACTGTCAAAACCAATAATCTAAGGTAGTCCAGCTTAAAACCAATCACACAACTGTCTTTTTAGTGACTTTAATGTTTGATTGTTTATATGTTCCCATTTTAGTTGTTATGGGTAGGTTCCTACCACGTGACTGCTTATATCATATGTACAAGTACAATATTGCTGCCTTAAGTAAAATAATAGCCGTCCAAGTTATAGTCAGACCATTAAAAAAAATTAATATATATTTTCAAAAACTTTGGGTAAGAATTACATATTTGCCATTATTAATATATTGAAATGGTGTTACTAAATAACAAACAGGGCCTAATGGAACATTTCTAAGGAAGTAGTGATCTTTTAGGTCCAATTAGTCGATTTGTAATATAAAACAAAGTGAAACTAATAAACAAGAAAGAAACAGATAAATAGCAATTACATATCAACTTCCAACAGTTTCTCTCTAAGCAAATTTCGTATCTACCATACTAGTACTTTTCACTAAATGCATCAAGGACAAATAGTAATGGCTCACTGTTACCCATGACAAGGATAAAAAAAAAAAAAAGATGATGTTATCCTCCACATAAAGGGAGGATAGTTAAAGTGGGGTGCAGGTATGCGAGTAGGTCCCGTTGAAACTAAAGAGAATTTTTTTGCAGTGGACATGTATATTGACATGTTTTAGCTACTTGTATTATTTTTATGTGTATATAAAAAATAATGATGTTATCCTTGGCTTTTTATTCACACGTTTAGTGTGTACTTTTAGGTCTCCAGTGGAAGGAAGAACCTATCTACCCGGTGGATAAAAGATCAAAGTTTTACTTGGCATCACATTTGGTTATTATTATATAATAATAATAATTTCACAATTTACCTTTGCATAGAGCTCAACATAAGGGCGGAATGCAGGATCATCCAGCAATGCAATGTCTGTAGGAAGTTTCAAAAGCCCCTCTGATTCGCCTTTCAGAAGCTCCTTGGTCCCGCAGAATCAGGGCAATTAAAGACATGTTAAAAAAAAAAACTAATTATTTTATTACAGATAAAGGAAATGAGGGTTGAGCAAGTTTTACACAAAATATGAGTTATCAAATTTCAGTGGATCCCTGGTCCAAGGGCCATCAAAGCCTGATCTATCTGCATGTGCTTTTCCTTGTAGCATGCATATCAAGAAAGAAGCAAAATGATAAACATGTTTTATGTTCCTAACGAGTAATGAGTGGAAACTTACCAAAGTGTGTCCTCCTGAGAGGGCCACAATATCCTTGTCAGATAAACCCATACGATAAAATATGTCCCTCAAGTGTGGTGCACCTACAATTCATAAAACAACTTCAGTTAATTAAATGATATAATTGTTTCATTACTGTGAAACATAACTGACAGGTTTAATGAATAGAATGAGAAGTAATGGTCTAAAATAAGGAGGCTTGGTATTTTGGACGTGCATTTTCTAGCGTGACTGCTTCACAATTTCCCTGGGTAAAGTTATTGAGAGAATCTCCTGTTGCTAAGGTTGCAGATGTAAGTTCTCCTCTTAGACTCTCTCTTCATATAATGTAATTCAAAAGGATTCGAACTTATGCTGCCAAATTTTAGGCCCTGTGAGTGTGTTCTCTACTAATTAACATGATATCATGGTATAAAGATTTTGAAATCTGAATATTTCAACCTGTTTGTGTATGATTCAGTGCTTTTTGTATCAAAATATACACTTTTACTATTTTCCACACACACACAAAGCTTCTAATCCACTTTCTCTCAAGTGCAGAATCCTGTGTCACATATTCCTGAGGCTGTTTACAAAACCTCAGTTGATTGGATCAACAAACTATCCATGGAAGCCCTTAGTTCTTTTCTCCTTTGGTCCTTAGACAACATTCATGCTGACTTTGCAATTCAACAAGGTGGCTCAAAGGGATCCAAGAAAGTTGCCCAAAAAACACCCTCAAAATCTCAGGTGGGTCTGTTTGTAGTATTAGCAATGGTGTTACGAAGGAAACCCGATACGCTAATTACCAGCAATTTAAATGACCATCTATGTAAAATGACATGATGATGCACTCCTGAAACAGGTCTGACCAATGGCATCTATATTGGGTATCTACATAGATTGGATCCACAAACTGTTAAGTTGGAGCTAAGATGCAATATATTGGAGGCTACACACACATTTATACATGGAACAACACTCTACCCCAACCACTATGCATGGAACAATGGTAACAAAAATTCCTTTAATTACTATGTCCCATTCACATCACTTATAATCTTAGTCCCTGTCTTGCTGGTGCATGCCTAACCCTATAAAACCATTGCTTTTGAGGTACTAACTGTTTTCTCCTAGAATTTTTTTTGCCTGAGATTTTTTGCTGCCAGCTATCCCTTCGGGACCACTCTTATATTTTATGTTAAAAGCACCAATTCAGAAATTTGCTGATTATGTAAGTCAGCTTTCCTCTTCCTTTTTGCTTTTTATTATTTATGCACCCTTATGCCACAAATCTCTTTATTTATCATACTAAATATGCAACCATCCCTTATTTTACTCCTAACTTGTTGTATAATTCATTCATGTCAGCTGCATATATGTTGCATAAAATAAATTGGTAAAAGTAGACATGTGAATTATGCATCTGTTATCTCAAATCTTACATTTATTTTTATTTCTGTTATTGTTTTTTCCAGCTTTTAGGTGTTGGTGTCAAGCTTGTTGGCAATACAGTGTGGAGTACCCTCTTTCATCAATTCTTAATAGTGATGTCACGTGAGAAATCATTTTTCTTTTTGTTAAACAAGTCTTTATTATCATATATTAGGTCATACCATGGGTAAAAACAGCCTTGCCCTTGGTTCCGGGGTTGTCACAAAATACTTGACTTTTTAACTTTGTTTGTGGTTTCATTTAGTAATAATCCTTCTGAGGGGGTGTTTGTTGGGCTGCTTCTTTCAATGTCATTAACAACAGTGGTAAGTAAAATCTTACTACTATGAACCTCTTTTGCTTAAACCTACCTTATTGACCTGTAGCTGATTAAACATTAAATTAATTATGCAGGTTTTGAAGTTTTTGATGGAAAAGAATAGTGTTAATGCTCTTCATAGAAAAGTATGTTGGTATTTTAGGAAATTTGGCTAATAATTTAGTTAATTATATAAAAAAATGTTGAAATCTTACATTTGTCTACTATTGGAATGATTATTTGTAGTATTACATTTGTCTACTATTCGAATGATTATTTGTATAACATTAACTTTTGTGCAATGCATTGTATTATTTGTATATGGTATTTTATTTTCCATTATGTGACATAAAATGCAAATTTAATATGAAAATAAGTAAATCCATAAATAATTTTTTTTTTTAAATTTAAAATTACGATACGCAAAAATGTGTGTCATCTTCATTTATGACATGGCCTTTCTTGACAGGGGCTTTCTTGATACGCATTGCGTGTCATTAACACGCGCGTCGTAAGGTTACGGCACGCGAATGCGTGTCGTCTTCCTTTATGACAGGGCCTTCCTTGATACGCATTACGTGTCGTAACCGCGCGTCGTAAATGCGTGTCGTAAATGCGCGCCGTAAATGCGCGTCGTCTCTAGACGACGCGCAAATGCGCGTCGTCTATCTTTATGACATGGCCTTCCTTGACACGCATTTGCGCGTCGTCTGAGCCATTTACGACGCGCAATGAGCGTCATAAAAGGCCTTTTTTCTTGTAGTGGTAACAAATGAATACATAGTAAAGAAAGCAATACAACCATCATATATATAATTGAAAGTTTACATTTGTCAAAAGTTACATGTTCAAAACCAATTACAATAGGATGTCAAAAATACGAGATTAAACTAGCGCCGCAGCATCCCTTCATCAAAAGCGTAATGAATACCTGAAATTACTGATTTCCTGGGACATACAAGTAATTTTGAAAGAGTAGATCAGCATTTAAGCTGGTGAGTTTCATAAGTATTTAAGTGACAATGTTTGTATGAAATGAAATGTTTTGTCTTTGTTTGTTTGTATTTAGAAAATCCTATATTTTCTACTAGTATAAAAGTAGCCTTCTCTCAAGACCAATGTTTGTTTCCAAAATGTATGTAAGTGTAAAATAACCAATGTGTTTTGAAAACCTTGTAAATCAATGCATTTTTAATACCCCATGTGAGTTTTATAACCATACTATTGACTCGGAATGCCAATACACAACGTTCTTCAGGCGTTGGAATGTTATGACGTTTGTCTCCCCAAACGGTGGACTGCAGCTAACAGTTAGGGCGCGGGTTGTCAAGCCCGTATAGATCTATACACAAACACCATGCTCCCCCTCCAAGGGATTCTGGTATATAATACATGACTTGAAATGTGTACTCGAACGTACATGAAGTTAGCGTCTCACAAAACCGTGGTATAAAAACAGATCTACTTGTTAAAATGTTACGTTTGTTCTTGTATACGAAAGTGACTTCTTGAAATTCATGTTTCTAGTACATAAGAGTTAGAAATTTGTTTGTAAAACTATACCTATTATAGTTTTCTAAAAGTGTGTCTCGTTTGTTTAGAAATACCTAGAAAAGGAATCATTTGTTTATGAAAGCATAGATTTTTGGTGTAGAGTCTAAGATAGACAAGAATTATCTAAGAAAAGTTTAGTTTATACACGCATTACAACAATTTATATTTCAAAGGATGGAATATAACATATTTTGTATATATAAAAGTTCCCTATATAGTTTATAAATCACATGCGATTTGGATATATAAAAGCACATATAATAATTGTTTATGTAACACACGATAATACTCGTGTGTTTACTTGTATTTCCCCCCCCCCCCCCCCCTTGAGAGCATATAAAAGCATTTAGAATATTTAAAAAGGTTGATTAAGGGGTATGAAACTCACTTGAAAGTTTGAAGATAGCGAGATGGAAAATCGGGTAGAGTTTCGTCTCGGGAAACGGATTTTCCTCGGGATTCTCGGGAATCTCGGGAGTAAAATCGACCCTCGGGACTTGAGCATAAAGACCAGAGCTTCGGGTTTGAACGGGCACGGAAAACGAGGCAAGATTGTGAGAGAGAGGAGAGAAATGAGCATTTTTCTCGGAGGCCCTCGCATTCTATTTATAGGAAGGCTGAACCGCCTCGGTACGCAGGGCGTACGCTCGTACGCAGCGCGTACGCGTACGTCATGCATGACCGAAGCCTCGACTGCCTCGGCTTCGGATGGGACGGATCGGTGGGGAGGCGGGTCGAATGGGATGGCGGGTCGGATGGGACAGCGGGTCGGTCGGACGGACGGGTCGGACGGGTCGGAAGCCTCGGATAGGGCGACGTGGACGATCAGAGGCCAAGTCTCTCGGGTACGCAGGGCGTACAGGGGTACGCAGCGCGTACCTCGGATAAGGACGCTGACTCCTCTTCGGATAAGGTCCGAATTTTGAATTAAATAAATATATAATTTATTTAATAAACTTCAAAAATTCATATCTTCTTCATACGAACTCCGTTTTCGATGGTCTTTATATCCACGCGTAGGTGAGACTACGCTCTACAACTTTCGTTTAGACTCCGTCGGCAAACTCCGAAATTATTTTTTTATTATTTATATTAAACTCATCGTGTTTAAGGAATTTCTTTGAAAATTCATAACTTCTTTATCTGATGTCGGTTTTTGCCAGACTTTTTACCACTGAAATACCATTGTCGAGACCTTCGATTCTCGTTTAGGTCATTCCGGCCAAAAGTCGCTCGATCTCCGATTCGAGTTTTTAGCTGTCTGTTGCTAAGCTGAACTTGGAAAAATCATAACTTCGATATATGAAGTCGGATTTGGGCGTTCTTTTTACGTACGATCATGGTTTAAAGACATTTAAACATAGAAGGAATTTAAATAGAACTATTTGTTCATTTTATTATGAAAGTAAATTTTATTACTCAAAAGTGGTTACAATACTTGACCCATTTAGGTCATTACAAGGAGTTGAAATATCGGGTTGTCACATCATCCCCCCGTTAGAGAGAATTTCGTCCCGAAATTTAAAGTAGTAAAGATACTAGTGAACATGAAAGAGATGAGGGTACTTTTGTTTCATCTGATCTTCGCGTTCCCATGTGAATTCAGGTCCCCGCTTGGCGTTCCAGCGAACCTTCACGATGGGTATGCGACTTTGTTTTGTTTGTTTGACCTCTCGGTCCATGATTTCTACTGGTTCTTCCACAAAGTTGAGGCTCTCGTTGATCTCGATCTCGTCGAGTGGAATAACAAGAGTCTCGTTGGACAGACACTTTTTCAAGTTTGAGACGTGGAAGGTTGGATGGATGTTACTAAGTTCGCACGGTAGGTTAAGCTTGTAAGCCATAGGGCCGATTCTGGCAAGAATCTCGAAAGGCCCTATGTATCTTGGATTTAGTTTCCCATGCTTTCCAAATCGTATTAAACCCTTCCACGGTGAGACTTTTAATAAGACGTGGTCTCCTACCTGGAATTCCAAAGGTTTCCTCCTTTGGTCAACGTAGCTTTTCTGTCGGTCTCTAGAGGCTTTCAATCATTCACGAATCTGAACGATCTTCTCTGTCGTTTCTCGTATGATTTCCGGACCGGTGAGAGTGCTTTCAGGAACTCTTCCTCTAGCTAACTGGGTATCGCCAACTTCAGTCCAGCACAGAGGGGATCTGCACTTTCGACCATAGAGGGCTTCAAACGGAGCAACCTTTATGCTTGTATGATAACTATTGTTGTATGAAAATTCAACAAGGGGTAAATGGATATCCCATGCCTTTCCAAAGTCAATCACACAGGCTCTCAGCATATCCTCTAAAGTTTGTATTGTTCTCTCACTTTGTCTGTCTGTTTGTGGGTGGTAGGCTGTACTCATGTCTAGCCTAGTTCCCAGGGAACTTTGTAGTGACTGCCAGAATCTTGAAGTGAATCTACTATCTCGATCGGAGATAATGGATATCGGAACACCATGCAGTCGCACTACTTCCCTTAAGTAAGTTCTTGTAAGCTTCTCCATTTTGTCAGTCTCCTTGATGGGTAGGAAATGCGCGGATTTGGTCAATCTGTCGACAATGACCCATATGGTATCGAGTCCACTTGTCGTCTTGGGTAACTTGGTTATGAAGTCCATAGTAATCCGCTCCCATTTCCATTCTGGTATCTCTAGTTGTTGTAGTAATCCTGATGGTTTCTGATACTCGACCTTAACCTTAGCGCAAGTAAGACATTTACTCACGAAGGTAGCAATTTCTGCTTTCATGTTAGGCCACCAGTACAGTTTCTTAAGATCCAGATACATTTTATCTGAACCCGGGTGAACGGAATACCTTGAGTTGTGAGCTTCGATCATGACTACGTTTCTGAAACCACCATGTTTCGGGGTCCAGATTCGGTCCATGAGATAGTAGGCTCCGCCACCCTTGACTTCTAGATTCTTTTCCATTCCTCGCAGGGATTCACCCGCCACATTTTCAGGTTGCAAAGCTTCCATTTGTGCCTCCTTAATTTGTGTGGATAAGTGGGAATGGATGGTCATAGTCAGAGATTCGACCCTCCGACCAGTGTATTCTTTTCGACTGAGGGCGTCAGCTACTACGTTGGCCTTGCTAGGATGATAACGAATTTCGCATTCGTAGTCATTTAGTAACTCAACCCATCGTCGTTGTCGCATGTTGAGTTCCTTTTGATCGAAAATGTGTTGAAGGCTCTTGTGATTGGTGAAAATAGTACTCTTTGTTCCGTATAAGTAGTGCCTCCAGATCTTCAGAGCAAATACCACTGCTCCTAACTCAAGATCGTGTGTCGTATAGTTTACTTCGTGTGTCTTAAGCTGTCGGGAGGCATAAGCGATAACCTTCCCTCTCTGCATAAGAACACAACCAAGTCCTTGATTTGACGTATCGCAATACACTACGAAGTCTTCTATCCCTTCGGGGAGGGATAGTATCGGTGCGGTGCACAAGGCCTGTTTTAGCGTCTGGAATGCCTTCTCTTGTTTCGCTTCCCAGCCAAAGGCCACGCCTTTCTGGGTTAATGTAGTAAGAGGTTTCGCAATGCTAGAGAAGTTCTTTATGAATCTGCGATAGTAGCCAGCTAGACCTAGAAATTGACGAATTTCTGTAGGTGTCTTTGGTGCCGATCAGTTCTCAATGGCCTTAATTTTGGAGGGGCCCACGTGTATACCTTTCTCGCTAACAACGTGGCCTAAAAATTCGACTCTTTGAATCCAAAATTCGCATTTAGAGAACTTCGCATAGAGTTTCTCCGTTCGCAGTGTTTCTAGGACTTTTCGTAGGTGCTGACTATGCTCTTCCTCACTTCGAGAGTAGATAAGTATATCATCGATAAAGATGATGACGAACTGATCCAAGTAAGGGCGGCATACCCTATTCATTAGGTCCATAAATACTGCTGGTGCATTGGTTAATCTGAACGGCATCACTACAAATTCGTAGTGTCCATAACGAGTTCGGAAAGCTGTCTTTGGAATGTCCCCCTCTAGAACTCGTAATTGGTGATATCCGGATCATAGATCTATTTTGGAGAAGTAGTTCGCCCCTTGAAGTTGATCGAATAGGTCGTCAATACGGGGTAGAGGATAGCGGTTCTTGACAGTAAGTTTGTTCAGCTCTCTGTAGTCGATGCACATACAGAACAATCCGTCTTTCTTCTTTACAAACAAGACCGGTGCTCCCCAAGGTGAGAAACTTGGTCTTATGAATCCTTTTCGTAGGAGTTCATTAAGTTGACTGGAAAGTTCCTGCATCTCTGCTGGTGCGAGACGATAAGGCGACTTCGCTACTGGGGTAGCTCCTGGAACTAAGTCGATTCTGAACTCGACTTGGCATTGCGGTGGTAATCCTGGTAGTTCTTCTGGAAAGATATCGGGAAAGTCGCGTACTATCGAGATGCATTTGATGTCCTTCAGTTCTTGACTTGTATCAACGATGTGCGCTAGGAATGCTCGACAATCCTTCCGCAAGCACTTGCGAGCTTGGATGCACGAAATGATGCGAAGGTTTGTACTAGATTTGTCGCCGAAGATAACTAATGTTTCGTTGTTAGGGAGATTAAGACGAACTGCTTTTTCAAAGCACATGATGTCGGCGCGAAGAAGACTCAACCAATCCATGCCGACTATGACGTCGAAACTTTTAATTTGGACTGGCATGAGATTGATTGGGAAAGAATGGCCGTCTAAAGTTAACGTACAACCCATGTATATGCAGTTAGTGTTTTCGGTTTTTCCATTGGCCATCTCTACAGTGAATGATTTTTCTAACTTGCTAGGTTTAGGTTTAAGTAAATGAATAAAGTTTTGACTCACGAAGATTCTCTCCGCTCCACTATCGAATAATATGCATGCATATGAATTATCGAGAAGGAACGTACCAGCAACTATAGTTGGGTCAGCTACAGCTTCATCATGGCTATTGCCAAAACTCGTCCCACACCTCCGGTTCCTGCTGCCTTAGGACAGTTCCTCTTGTAGTGGCCCGCCTCGCCACAACCATAGCAAGTCTGCCCTACACCCGCACCGGGAACTTGAGTGATCGGCTTTGCGGGGTCCTTGCAGAAACGGGCTGTGTGTCCCTTCCTGTTGCAGTTGTCGCACTGCATTTCCCGACAAGGTCCATGGTGGTGGTAATTGCATTTAGTGCACTTTGGGAGGTTACCTACATAAGGCTTTGTTGGGTAGGTATTTGTAGGAGTTGTAGTAGGTACAGTGGCAGCATTCACTAAAACCAGTTGTTTCTTTGCGGATTCCTGGGAAGACCCACCCTTCCCTTTATTCCACACTCTCTTCCTGCTATTGTTGTTGTTGTTGTTGTTTCCTTTCTGTGGTTCTGGTACAGAAGTGGTTGAGTTCTAATGACCTCCGTAGTCAATCAGAGATTGTGCCAGTTCCTTAGCACTTTCAAAGGTGTCAGGTTTGGAAGCTAACACGCTTGATCGAAGTTGGGGCGTCAGTCCCCAGATGTACCTTTCTATTTTCTTGCTCTCGGGAGCAATCATATCTAGACAAAGAATTGCCAGCTCGCAGAATCTGTTGGTATAAGTAGCGATGTCGGTACCAACCATTCCAAGAGTCCATAGCTCGCGTTCAAGCTTTTGAATCTCTCCCCGTGGGCAGTATTCTCTCATCATCATGGCTTTCAGGCTCTCCCAGCTTATGGAGTTTGCCACGATTAGGGTAAGTACTTTAACGTGGCCATTCCACCAAGTCAAAGCTTTATCAATAAGGGTGAAAGTTGCAAATTTGACTTTGCTGTGCTCGGGACAAGAGCAGATTTCAAAGACTGCCTCCGTCCTTTCAATCCACTGTCTCAGGGCCATCACACCACCAGTTCCATAAAATATCCGGGGCTTGGCATTAGTGAAGTCCTTATAGGTACATTCTCGAGGTGGTCCATGACTCTCGCCATGGTTGGATGGGTGTGTGCTAGATCCCGAGCCATTAGTACTCGAGTTATTGATCTGTGACATGGCAGCTGCCACCACTGCGGTGACTACTGCTTGAAACATAACAGCATCAAATTGAGGTGGTGGAGGTGGTGGTGGTACAGGTGTTTCTCCACCGTTGTTTCGCCTTGGGTTCCTACGCGGAGGCATCCTTCAACTATAGGTTGAAAAGACAAGGATAAGAATTTCGTAGAATAGAAAATGTATGTGTCTCATGAACTAAATCGCTATAGTTCAACAACAGATGATAGTATGAGTCTTAAAATAGAAGAATGAAAGTTATTTGTAAGACTGAAGGTATGAAACAAGTATTTGGTTTCACAAAGACCTTTCAAGGTTCGAACGAAATACTTAACATAGTAGTAATAGTGTCACTTATATTAATATAAAAGTTGTTACAACGATCATGAAAATTTGACCCCTATAAGGGTCTCCGATTACAAAGTTCGAGAAATTTAAAGACTTTTAGCCGAGGTCCTAAGCTATAACAAAATTTGAGTCCTTGACAAGCACTACTTGCGTCGTAGGTTGCGCTTGGAGCTTGACTCCACATCTGATTGCTTCGACTCCATTAGACGCCTATCAAAAGCGGCTTGTTGTTCCCTCAGTTCGGCGAGGGCTGCAATCATTTGCGCTTGAAATGCTTCGTTTTGGAGTTGAGCATTGTCTTGTATCTTGTCCAGCCTACGGATGTCAGAAGTGTGAACCTGTACTTCCGCGTTGACATCCCGGAGTCGGCTAGCTTGAACTTCGGACTGATAGGACTGATTGGCTAACTTACCAACCATTACCGGGAGTGCTCGATCAGCCGAACCTCCGCCACGGACATCATAGAAGTCCCGGCACATGCCGTAGGGAGGGCGTAGGTTTTGCTGTTGGCTCCAATGGTGGAGGTGACTTCCCCAGATGGGAGTCGGTCCTTGAAATTTCCTTACGAAGACGGGAGGTTGAATGGGTGGTGGATCGATAACTTCCGGCTCTGAGTCGGTACCGGAGTCATCACCCACTTCTATGGGTTCCTCGTCCTCTTCGGGATCATCTTCGATCCATCCACCGTTGCCTTGGTTGGGAAAATAGGGGTCGTCAGGGTGGTGAAATCCAGCCATTTGACTGTACGAGAAATAGGGTTATAAGAATTGAATAAAGTTGGAACATGTAAAACATGTAAGTTAAAATAGTTTAGATAGCAAATACTCCTATAGTATTTAAATTCTTGTGTTTGATTCTTGTAATGGTTTGGTAAGGTTTGACTTGTTGCTTACTACGATCATTCCTCGATATACGTTGGTCCAATCTCGGGCAAATATAGTTGATCACACTATATTTGTCCCAAATCTGATTACATATATAGAGTCTTAATCGTAGTGTCAACTTGTCTAAATACTTGTTGTATAGTTAGATATCATGAAAATAATTTGTTGTATGCATGTAATTGTACTTAAATGAACTATCAATTTAAGTTAAACGTAACGTTGTTTAAGCGTAAAAAGAAAAATGTTTTGTCAGAGAGTATTAGTCCCTTAAGCATTTATAGTTTGTATATCTTATGTGGTTCGATATACTTAGTTCACTATAAACATTGTTCTGATACCAATCTGTCACACCCCCAAACCTGAACGGCGGAAACGTTCGGGGGCGGATGACTTCATGTGGTAACGTAACAAATGAATACATAGTAAAGAAAGCAATATAACCATCATATATATAATTGAAAGTTTACATTTGTCAAAAGTTACATGTTCAAAACCAATTACAATATGATGTAAAAAATACGAGATTAAACTGGCGCCGCAGCATCCCTTCATCAAAAGCGTAATGAATACCTGAAATTACTGATTTCCTGGGACATACAAGTAATTTTGAAAGAGTAGATCAACATTTAAGCTGGTGAGTTTCATAAGTATTTAAGTGACAATGTTTGTATGAAATGAAATGTTTTGTCTTTGTTTGTTTGTATTTAGAAAATCCTATATTTTCTACTAGTATAAAAGTAGCCTTCCCTCAAGACCAATGTTTGTTTCCAAAATGTATGTAAGTGTAAAATAACCAATGTGTTTTGAAAACCTTGTAAATCAATGCATTTTTAATACCCCATGTGAGTTTTATAACCATACTATTGACTCGGAATGCCTATACACAACGTTCTTCAGGCGTTGGAATGTTATGACGTTTGTCACCCCAAACGGTGGACTGCAACTAACAGTCAGGGCGCGGGTTGTCAAGTCCGTATAGATCTATACACAAACACCATGCTCCCCCTCCAAGGGATTCTGGTATATAATACAGGACTTGAAATGTGTACTCGAACGTACGTGAAGTTAGCGTCTCACAAAAACGTGGTATAAAAACAGATCTACTTGTTAAAATGTTACGTTTGTTCTTGTATACGAAAGTGACTTCTTGAAATTCATGTTTCTAGTACATAAGAGTTAGAAATTTGTTTGTAAAACTATACCTATTATAGTTTTCTAAAAGTGTGTCTCGTTTGTTTAGAAATACCTAGAAAAGGAATCATTTGTTTATGAAAGCATAGATTTTTGGTGTAGAGTCTAAGATAGACAAGAATAATCTAAGAAAAGTTTAGTTTATACACGCATTACAACAATTTATATATCAAAGGATGGAATATAACATATTTTGTATATATAAAAGTTCCCTATATAGTTTATAAATCACATGCGATTTGGATATATAAAAGCACATAAAATAATTGTTTATGTAACACACGATAATACTCGTGTGTTTCCTTGTATTCCCCTCCAAGTCTCTCGGGTACGCAGCGCGTACCTCGGATGAGGACGCTGACTCCTCTTCGGATAAGGTCCGAATTTTGAATTAAATAAATATATAATTTATTTAATAAACTTCAAAAGTTCATATCTTCTTCATACGAACTCCGTTTTCGATGGTCTTTATATCCACACGTAGGTGAGACTACGCTCTACAACTTTCGTTTAGACTCCGTCGGCAAATTCTGAAATTATTTTTTTATTATTTATATTAAACTCATCGTGTTTAAGGAATTTCTTTGAAAATTCATAACTTCTTTATCTGATGTCGTTTTTTGCCAGACTTTTTACCGCTGAAATACCATTGTCGAGACCTTCGATTCTCGTTTAGGTCATTCCGGCCAAAAGTCGCTCGATCTCCGATTCGAGTTTTTAGCTGTCTGTTGCTAAGCTGAACTTGGAAAAATCATAACTTCGATATATGAAGTCGGATTTGGGCGTTCTTTTTACGTACGATCATGGTTTAAAGACATTTAAACATAGAAGGAATTTAAATAGAACTATTTGTTCATTTTATTATGAAAGTAAATTTTATTACTCAAAAGTGGTTACAATACTTGACCCATTTAGGTCATTATAAGGAGTTGAAATATCGGGTTGTCACAGTTCACTTCCAATCGTCAGTATTATGTATGTTTTTAAAACATGTTTAAAAGTAGTGCAACTCGACTCTTATCTTTTTCAAGATCCCATCAGTTAAGGGACCCTCGTGCTGCGTATACTTGCCTTTTGTAGTATACTTTGTTCGCAGCAGTATTCCTATAATTACTCTAAAGTACTGTAACTCTGTTAAAAGTTGCACCGTTGTGTTTTGTCTATAATGCCTTTATGTTCAAATCTAATGTCTTTTACTTCTAAGTAAGTCCGACATTATCATACAACTTGAGTCAATTCGATCCGCACAATACCAATTTCGTGCGTATGTCTCCTTCTCCGAAAACGTCTTTCTAGCGAAGCCGTCATTCCAGAACACCGAAGTACTCATGCATAGAGTGCCTCATGTTTCTTATCCCTTCTTAAGAAAAACTCAGCAAACCTCGCCGAAGTACCACTCGTACAATACGTCGCGTTCAATCCAAAGACCCATACGGTTGATCTATCGCTGAAGAATGTATACATAGGGGTTATATATAATCAAGGTTCTACAGGTTTAGAATTGATGATTCCAGTTTAACTTCTTTTCCTCATTGGGATGTGGGCTTAAAGAAGAATCATTTTTTCGATTACCTTTTCAATCTTAATTATATACAACTCGTATATGCGAAACTGTGATTGATAAACCAGGTATGAGTTCTAATATGAACTTCAGGATGGAGACTGCCTAATACTACGAGTGATCGTGCTGCCATGCGAAGAAACTTAGAAGTACCTATCCTTTTTCCTTAATTCAGGAGTAATCATACTTTCTTTTAGATCATCACGACATCTAATCAACCACAAGGTTTTGACGTCATAATCAGTATGAATTGGTTGAGTCTACATCAAGCCAATATCAAGCGCTTTGGGAAAGCAGTTCATCTTAACTTCCCTATCAAAGAACCTCTTGTTATTTATGGAGACAAATCAAGTACGAACCTTCACATCATTTTGTGTATTCAAGCTCAAAAGCGCTTACGAAAGGAATATCACACATTCCTTGCACACATCGTCGATGCGAGCCAAGAAGCGAAGGACATTCAGAACATCCCAAAAGTACGCAACTTTCCTGACACCTTTCTAGAAGAACTACCGGGATTACCACCACAACGTCAATTCGAGTTCAGAATCGACTTAGTTACAAGGGCTACCTCAGTAGCCAAATCACATTATCGTCTAGCTCCAACTAAGATACTAGAACTTCCCAGACAGCTTAACGAACTCCTCAGAAGAGGATTCTTTAGGCTAAGTTTCTCACCTTGAGGAGCACCGGACTTGTCTGTAAATAAGAAAGAGCATTAAAAAACCCTAAAGTAAGCCTAGTGCACCGCACCGATGCTCTCCCTCCCAAAAAGGGATAGAAGATTTTATGGTGTAATGCGATGCATCCAACCAAGGGCTTGGTTGTGTTATTATACAAGAGGAAAGGCCATTACCTATACCTCAAGACAGCTTAAGACACATGAAGTTAACTATACAACACATGATCTTGAGTCAGGAGCAGCGGTAATTGCTCTGAAGATCTGGAGACACTACTTGTAGGGTACAAGGTGTACTATTTTCACAGACCACAAAAACATTCAACATACATTCGACCAAGAAGAGTTATCATACCAGTGAAGTCAAACGAAAGAAGCAAAGTCGTATCCCGATAGTGAAAGATTCGTTGGAATGCCAAGCGAGGACATGAGTTCACTTAAAAACACGAGGAGCAAATAAAACTTCTATCTGTAGCATGATTATCAATTCTGCTTAAACTCTAATTTCGTGACGAAATTCTATCTAACGGGGGGATGATGTGACAACCCGATATTTCGAGACAATGTAATGTAACACCAGTCAAATTTAGGTCAAAATATAACTTTCCTAACATCTTATTTGGGATAAATAAAGTGGTAGGAATCGTAACAAGGTTTTCATACATCTAAAGAACACTGCAATCCGAGTTATAACGAAGAAGTTATAACCATTCTAAGATTCCCGACAAAACCGGCAATACGGATAGACGTAAAAACGCGAAGTTTCGATGCAATATTTTTTTAGCCTTAAGTACCTAAATGAAAGTTGTATATATCATTAAACCGTGAGCGTACATAAAAAGAAAGTCCAAATCTGACTTCGTATGAGGAAGTTATGATTGTTCCAAGATCTGGATATAACAATAGACAGCTAAAAATTCAAAATAGAGATCGAGAGACTTTGGGCCGAAACAACCTAAATAAGAATCGAAGGTCTCAACCAAAGTAGCGTAATGGTAAAAAGTCCGGCAAAAACGGACGCCGGATGAAGAAGTTATGGATTTTTAACGGGCTTTTCCAGTCCCTGCCTATTAAAAATAAAGTCAAAATTAGTCGATGAAGTCTAAACAAGAGTTGTAGAGTATATTCTCACCTACACGTGCATATAAAGAACGTCGAAAACGGAGCTCGTACGCGAAAGTTACAGATTTTACAAGTTTAAGGCTCAAAATCCAAGACTGTCAGGTCTGCGACGACGTGGCACAGTTGGCCGCGACCCGACAACTGACTGAGGGCGTCCCATCAATGGAAGAGGATAAGATTTTTATCACCACGACATGGCACAGATGGCCACGACGTGACATACCAGAAATGCCCTTATAAAAAGAAGCTTAAGGGTGCCGGGTTTGGTGCTCATCTCTTTCCATCTAAGTGTTGTTACTCTGCGTAATTACCCCGAAAAGCCATCCCGAAGCCCTGATTTTCACACTCAAGTTCCGAATGAAGGTTCTACACTCCCAAGATTCCCGAGATTCCTGGGATTCCCGAGAATCCCGAGAAAATCAACTCTTCCAAGTTGAAGTTCTGCTCGATTATCATCTCGCTTTCTCCCAATCAATCAAGTGAGTTCATACCCCTTAATTAACCTTTTAAATGTTTTTAAATGTTTTTAAATGTTTATAAATGATTTATGGGGGGAATACAAGTTGAATCATGTTTAATTATTATATCAATCACATGTGATTAATAACTAGCATGCAAATGGATTTACTATACGTTAACTGTTTTACCAAACATATTTCTTCAAATGAATTTCTTAAATGTTTTTACATGTTTAAAACTCTTTATCAAACTATCTTACACACTGTAAGTTACCTTTAAAACTCTGTTACAAAGGTGTTTTCAAACATAGGTTTTCCTTATACTTAAACTGTCTTATCAAACAAAATACTTTCAATCGTTTTATAAACTGACATCAGGTCATCGTTTCTTAGTATTAGACTTTATAAAGGTTTTACAAAACTTCTTTTACGCTTTTATATTGTCAAATTCATGCCTACATATGTATAGTTATATAAATAATGTTTAAAGGACTTAGGACGGTTAGCTCGCTTTATTTCCTTTTCCTCGTTGGGATGTGGCCTTAGGGCATCGGTTGCTCGTCCGAATGTCGTCTAAATATTATTTATATATCATGTACACATATATAGGTATAAAGGTTCCATTAGTCAGTTCAGCACCTTTGGGTACCAAAGGTATACTTCCGGTTATACTCGTACATTACTAGTAACTATAATAGGTATAGTTAGGAGATACTACTTACAATTCCAAGTACAAGGAATCACACAAGAGTCAGTTCATTCATGAGTCTATACTAATACATTACATGTTACATGAATACGTTTACATATATACGCTTACATGAATACGTTTACATAGATACGCTTACATGAGTACGTTTACATAGATATGCTTACATGAGTACATTTACATAGATACACTTACATGAATACGTTTACATAGATACGCTTACAGAGATATGTTTACATTGATACGTTTACAGAGATACGCTTACATGAACACGTCTACTTTAATACGTTTAATAGATATTATTACATAGGATCTGTTACAAACCTTTTGGGACTTACCATTCCACACCCAAAGTTGTTAGCTACAGTAGGGAAAAGGAGCGTCGACGGGTGTCCACGGTTGTACTGTTCGGCGAGTTTCCATGCCGTGAATATCCTAATGCAAAAGGATACATATTTAGTTGTTATATTATTCTCCTTCCTTTATTTTGTGACACATTTACATGAATGACGAGGTAGGATATATTTGATATAGAAAAACAATTTTTCCTTATTACCTTTATATTGTGACTCATACACATAATCGACGAGGTAGACTATTACTTTGTCACACCCTAAAACCGATAACGGCGGAATACGTTTCTGGGTGGAGGACGTCATGTACAGTATCATCACAATTGCATAATAGTAAAAACAAGAAACATACAACCATTGCATTACATAGTGAGTTTAATTACAAGCGTGTTTTGTAATGTTTAACAAGTGTCAAAAGTATTACAAAAATAAGAGATGGATCTTGTATGCTCCACCTTCTCCAAAATGCCGCACCTGTACTTGTCTATCTTTGACCTGAGGATACAAGTTATTTTGAAAACGAATATCAGCATAAAGCTGGTGAGTTCATAAGAATTTAGTGTGAGTTTTTGTATAAAAGCATTAGAACCGATAGTATGAAAAGCGGTAATTTACATTCATAAGTAGTAGAAAAAAAACCTAGAAAATCCTATATTTTCCAGAAATACTTTGTAAGTGAAAACCTTTAAGAAACATGTAATTTTCATCATTGAAGAAAACATTCATTCTAACAGTGTAATAGTGAGTTTCCAATAAATAATGCAATATGGTAGGTTATGCCTGAAGTCCACGATAGTGGTGTAGACTTTCTTTAGTATTAAATACTTGTTTACTTCGGGATATTAACTTTAACTTTTTGTCTAGTATTTTAGTGTGGTTATAGTGTATTTCTTGTATGTTACCGACAGTGTGAGTAATAGAGGACCCCATAACCTTCCCGGTCATGCAAAGTGTAGAGAAGTAGAGGCATCCCTGGGCCTGTACGGCTCGGACTGAAGTTAACAATCGGGATGTAATAACGTCTGCCCCGTATAGATCTATACATATAGCGTCGTCTTCCTATCAGAAGACTCTGGGCGTAGTTCGTAGCGAATAGAGTATGTCGTAGTGGGTTAGTGTGTTATCTGTTGATTAATGCTTACTCTTGTATTATAGTGTAGTAGTCTTTTGTATACTTGTAGCATGTTCTCGTATTAGTATATAGTATCTTATAGAGTGTATTATAGTGTGTAGAGTAGTAGCTATAGCGAGTAATAGTGGCCTTAACTATACCTATTATAGTTAACTTAGTGCGTATGATTCTTGTCAATTTAGTGGTTTAAACATTTAATGAAATGAAAATACTCATATCCAACACTAATATATATGATATATAACTAAGAAATCAATGACATTCGGACAGTTAACAACTACCCTAAGCCCACAATCAAACAAGAACAGGAAATAAGGCGAGCTATCGGTCCTAAGTCCTTCAAGTCTTATTTATATAAATATATTGGTGTGGTTACATTTTATAAGGAATTTATTTAATAAAATCTTGTCAAAAGGGAATATTTATACAATTGATCTTTTATCCGAAATGGTTTTGAAAATGAAAATCCTTTTTATAAAGCATAGTGGTAAATCACATGTGATTTGAACTACGGATAGTGAATCACATGTGATTAATTTCTGTAGCATGAATAAATGACATGTATGAATTTCCATAACTATGTATAATAGACTTGTATCCCCCCCCTAAAACATATAAAACATTGAAAGGTTCATTAAAGGGGTATGAACTCACCTGAAATCGCGTAAATCGGGTGAATCGGGTAAATCGGGTAAAAGTGTCGACTGAGCGTTTTGTACCAACTAACGACTTGTGCACCTTTTAGGCCCCAAATGTCATATGAAATATGTATTTTACGACAAATTAATCATTTTATGCTTTTCATTAAAGTATTTGGGCATTCTAGCATTGATTCGGGGTTTTAGGGCCTAGAAGGGGTTCCCGGGAGTGGTACAAGGCCAAGAGGGGTTTACGGGGGAGTCCATGAGTTCACTCCCTTGGAGTTTACGTCCCAAAGGACACTCCTTGGGAGTTTACGGCCATAAGCCCCCTAGGCTTGGCCATAAACTCATGTGCTCCTCCAAAATTGCAAGTTAAGGCCTTATTTCACTTCCCTAATTTACTAGCAAGTGTCTTGGACTTATTTGGAGGGTTTAAACCCTCATTTTGTGAAATTTTGGGGAGTTTACTGTCCAAAATTGTGCTTGGGCCATAAACTCTATTAAATCCCTCAAAATGGATGTTTAAATGGTCCAAAACACTTCCCTTCACCTTAGATAAATTTTTGAAGACCTTAGGTGGAGTTTTAGGGGCATTTTGGCATAATTATTGGGTGTTTACGGCCTAAGCTTAGACTTGGTCGTAAACTCCTCTTTTTGCCTCTAAATGGTGTTGCTTAATGTACTTAAACATTTCCTAGGGTCATAGCTAAATTCCTACATGCCCTAGATGAGTTTTTGGGACTTTTATCAAGGGTTTTTGGGTGTTTACGGCCTGAGCATAAGCTTAGGCCGTAAACTCCTTTTTAGGCTTCAAAAAATTAAGTTTTCATGTCCAAACTCACCTAGGTAATTCCCTTAATTAGTACACAAACTTAAAGGATGGAAAAATGGGGTTTTTGGCAAGGTTTTAGGTGTTTACGGCCTAAGGGGCTTCTTATGCCATAAACTCCTTTTAATCCCCTAAATTCTATGATTTTTGGTCTCTAAATACAATGAAGTATGTTTAGAATAAGATAGGGAATAAATCCTTACGTTTGGAAGCCGGAATTCGTGGTTTTTGGAGTCGGGTTCGGGTCTAGAGAGAGAATGTAGTGAGAGAGAGTGAATGTGTGGTAAAAGAGTGTTCAAATGTTGTTTACACTCATTTGATATGCCTCGGGTATTGCACCCGATACACGGCTACCCGATGCTAAAGTTTAACGGGGTTAAAATTTTTTACCTGGGTGAAGTGGTTGAAAAGTAATATAACTCTATTTAGTGAAACGGGGTTAGCACTTACGAGTTATAATTACTTTTGATAATATTAGGACATAAAAATAACTAGATATTTGTTTATTGATGACTCCAAACATTACAGAACATAGTATATAATGACGAATTCCGTTAGTGCAGACGGAATTTGTAACGGCAGTAAATTTGGGTTGTCACATCATCCCCCCGTTAGGGGAATTTCGTCCCGAAATTTAGAATTCAAACAGATAAGTTATTACAATACTACTAAGCAAAGAGATGAGGATATTTGAGTTTCATTTGATCATCGCGCTCCCAAGTGAATTCCGGTCCCCGCTTGGCGTTCCACTGAACCTTCACGATTGGGATGCGGCTTTGCTTCGTTCGTTTTACTTCCCGATCCATAATCTCCGCAGGCTCTTCCACGAAGTTGAGGCTCTCATTGACTTTGATTTAGTCAAGAGGGATCACAAGAGTCTCGTCGGACAAGCATTTCTTCAAGTTTGAGACGTGGAAGGTAGGGTGTATGTTGCTTAGTTCGTGGTGTAAGTTGTGTTTGTAAGCTACAGGGCCGATTCTGGTGAGAATCTCGAAAGGCCCTATGTACCTTGGGTTTAACTTTCCATGCTTTCCGAAGCGTATCGTGCCCTTCCAGGGCGAGACCTTCAAAAGGACTCGGTCTCCCACCTGGAATTCCAAGGGTTTTCTTCGTTTGTCGGCGTAGCTTTTCTATCGATCCCTAGCGGCTTTTAGTCGTTCACGTATGTGTACAATCTTCTCGGTCGTCTCTCGAATGATTTCCGGACCAGTGAGGGCACTGTCAGGAACTCGTCCTTTAGCTAACTGAGTGTCTCCCACCTCAGCCCAGCACAGAGGGGATCTGCACTTCCGGCCGTAGAGGGCTTCGAATGGAGCTGCCTTGATGCTCGTATGATAACTATTGTTGTAGGAAAACTCCACAAGAGGCAAGTGTGTATCCCATGATTTCCCGAAGTCGATCACACAAGCTCGCAGCATATCTTCTAAGGTTTGGATCGTCCTCTCACTTTGTCCGTCGGTCTGCGGATGGTAGGCTGTATTCATGTCCAGCCTTGTCCCTAGTGCCTTTTGCAATGATTGCCAAAACCTAGAGGTGAATCTACTATCTCTGTCTGAGATAATAGATATAGGGACGCAATGCAGGCGCACTATTTCTTTTATGTATGTTCTTGTGAGTTTCTCCATCTTGTCCGTTTCTTTGATGGGTAGGAAGTGCGCGGACTTTGTCAACCGGTCAACGATGACCCAAATGGTATCTAATCCACCCGCTGTCTTTGGCAGTTTGGTTATAAAGTCCATTGTGATCCGCTCCCGCTTCCATTCCGGTATTTCAGGTTGTTGGAGGAGTCCTGATGGCTTTTGATATTCGACCTTGACCTTTGCGCAAGTAAGGCACTTACTCACAAAGGTAGCGATCTCCGCTTTCATGTTTGGCCACCAGTATAGTTTTTTTGAGATCCAGATACATCTTATCTGAACCCGGGTGGACGGAGTAGCGAGTGTTGTATGCTTCCCTCATGACCAAGTCTCTAAAACCTCCATGGCGTGGAGTCCAGATTCGGTCCATGAAGTAGTAGGCTCCGTCACTCTTAACCTCCAAATTTTTATCCATTCCACGCAGGGATTCTCCTGTCACATTCTCAGGCTTTAAGGCTTCCACCTGAGCCTCTTTGATCTGTGCGGATAAATGCGAGTGGATAGTCATCGTCAATGACTTGGTCCTTCGACCAGAATACTCCTTTCTACTCAGGGCGTCTGCTACTACGTTGGCCTTCCTCGGGTGATATCTAATTTAACAGTCGTAATCGTTAAGTAGCTCGACCCATCGATGCTGCCTCATATTGAGTTCTTTTTGGTTAAGTATGTGTTCACACTCTTCGTCCCATACAAGTAGTTTCTACAGATTTTTAGTGCGAAGACGACCGCTCCTAACTCGAGGTCGTGAGTAGTGTAGTTCACCTCATGTGTCTTTAGTTGCCTTGAGGCATAGGCGATGACCTTACCTCGTTGCATTAAGACACAACCAAGCCCCTGATTTGATGCATCGCAGTATACAACAAAATCTTCTGTCCCTTCGGGAAGGGATAACACCGGTGCGGTGCATAGGGCTCGCTTCAGGGTTTGGAATGCCTTCTCCTGTTTCTCTTCCCAGTCGAATGATACACCCTTCTGCGTCAACATGGTGAGAGTCTTTGCAATCCGAGAGAAGTTTTGGATGAATCGGCGGTAGTAGCCAGCGAGGCCTAGAAATTCGCGAATTTCTGTAGGCGTCTTCGGTGCTGACCAGTTCTCAATAGCTTTAATTTTGGAGGGATCCACGTGGACTCCTTCTTCACTAACCACTTGACCCAAGAATTCAACTCTTCGGATCCAAAACTCACACTTAGAGAACTTCGCATATAACTTTTCGGATCGTAACGTTTCCAAGACTTGTCGTAAATGATCCCCGTGTTCTTCCTCGCTCCGAGAGTAGACGAGTATATCGTCGATGAAGACGATGACGAACTGATCTAGATATGGACGACACACCCTATTCATCAAGTCCATGAATACTGCGGGGGCGTTAGTCAGTCCAAAGGGCATCACTACGAACTCAAAATGCCCGTAACGAGTTCGGAAGGCTGTCTTCGGGATATCTTCCTCAAGCACTCGTAACTGGTGATACCCGGATCTAAGATCAATCTTGGAGAAGTAACTTGCTCCTTGTAGTTGGTCGAATAGATCGTCGATACGAGGGAGAGGGTAGCGATTTTTGACCGTGAGTTTATTGAGTTCCCTATAATCGATGCACATCCGAAACGATCCGTCCTTCTTCTTCACGAACAAGACCAGAGCTCCCCAAGGTGAGAAGCTCGGTCTTATAAAACCCTTGCTGAGTAGTTCGTTGAGCTGACTGGATAGTTCTTGCATTTCGGCAGGTGCTAAACGATAGGGCGACTTAGCTACGGGAGTAGCTCCTGGGACTAGGTCGATTCTGAACTCAACCTGACGTTTGGGAGGTAGACCTGGAAGGTCTTCTGGGAAGACATCAGGGAATTCGCATACAACGGGAATGTCATTTGGATCTTTCACTTTCTGACTTGTGTCGACGACGTGAGCAAGAAAGGTGCGATATTCTTTACGCAAATATTTCTGAGCCTGAATACTGGAGATGATACGAAGGCTCATACCCGGTTTATCTCCATAGATCAATAGGGTTTCGTGATTCGGAAGATTCAGGCGAATGGCTTTGTCGGAGCATAGGATATCGGCGCGATGAAGACTCAACCAGTCCATACCAACAATGACATCAAAATTTTTGATTGAGACTGCTACGAGATCGATTGAAAATGGGTGATCGTCTAACGTGAGGGTACAACCTATGTAGATTTCGTTAGAGCTTTCTGTCTTTCCGTTATCCATTTCTACGACGAATGTTTCTTTTAGTGGTTGAGGGGTTTGTTTGAGTAATTGTTTAAAGTGTTGATTTATGAAGCTTCTTTCTGCACCACTATCGAATAAGACACAGGCATAAGAGTTGTTGAGAAGAAACGTACCCGTGACTACTGTGGGATCCGCTACCGCTTCATTGAGGCCGATAGCGAGTAACCTTCCAATTCCCCCAGCTTTTGTAGCCTTCGGACAGTTCCTTTTGAAATGGCCAGCTTTGCCACAGCCATAACACGTCGGGGTCACTCCCAAACCCGGAACTTGAGAAATAGGTTTGGGAGGGGCTGCAGAATCGCACCGTATGGCCCTTCCGCCCGCAGTTGGAACACTGCAATTCACGGCAGGGGCCGTTGTGGTGGAATGGGCACTTGGGACACTTGGGCAGATTCCCGCTATAAGCTTTTGGCGGGGCTGGTGCGGCTGGAGTGGCTAGGGTAGTGGCAGCATGGACCGCCACGATTTGCTGGTCCTTGGAGGTGGTTTGAGTTTTCTTGCCCTTCTTCTTTTCCCATCGCTTCCTCTTTCTATTAGATGCATCGGGTGGTGCAGTAGTAGTGGGGGTTGCTGTTGTTGGTGTGGAAGAGACTTCATGGTTGATCAAACTCTGGGCCAATTCCTTGGCGTTGTCAAAAGTGGTGGCGCGTGAGGCCAGAACGTTTCCTCGATACGGGGGCACTAAACCCCAGATGTACCGTTCAATCTTCTTGCTTTCGGACGGGATCATACTGGGACACATAGCCGCCAAGTCGCAAAACTTGGCAGTGTAAGCTGCTATGTCAGTCCCTTTCATCTTGAGGTTCCAAAGTTCTTCCTCAAGTTTCTGAACTTCGCCCCTAGGGCAGTACTCCCCTCTCATTAGATCTTTTAGAGTGTCCTAGCCCATTGCATTGGCTGTGACCAAGGAGAGTGCACTGACATGGCCGTTCCACCATGACAAGGCCCTGTTAGTGAGGGTAGCAGTAGCGAACTTGATTTTTCTCTCTTCGGGGCAAGAGCACATCTCAAATACAGCTTCGGTTCTTTCGAACCATTGGGACAATGCCAAAATTCCTCCGGTACCATCGAAGAAGGTAGGTTTACAGTTCATGAAGTCCTTATAAGTGCATCCTTGCACCCTTTGATGGACTTCACCGAACCTAAAGTTACCACCGCTCGCGTCCCCAGAGTTCATTTGGGCCATGGCTGCTATCATAGCCGCGGTCACTGCTGTTTGGAATAACACCGGGTCGAACTGCGGAGAAGGAGGTGGTGGAGGAGGGGTTTGAGTTGCTGGTCTTCCTCGGTTTGGACGCTTTCGAGGAGGCATCCTTCGCTGGAAAACCATAGAAATGATAGCAATAGTAAGAGTCTATTGCGAATATGAATAGAGTGTTTCATGGATTAAATCAACATAATCCAAGATCAGAATGAGAGTCATAGCAATAGAGTAATCAACTGCCAATATACTGGTATTAATGATGCAACACAAGTTCATGAAAATTGACCTAACAGTAGGTCTTACATCATACCATAGAGAAAGTGTTGGCAGTTTAGAGGTTTAACTAGAGTACTTTTAAGCTAGGAATGTTTACAGACAAGAGATCTACGGAACACAGAGAGAAAAAGGCTAGTCCTTTAAACAAAAGAGTGAGGTAACAAGACGTCTTCTACTGGCGGCGGTTACTTGTTGGGCGAATCCTCAGATCCGCTAGCTGACGCATAACTTCCTGAAGGTGTCGATCATGAGTCCTTTGACGTGCTCGGAGTTCCCTAACTTCGGCTCGGGATGCAGCCAGCTGATGCTGCAGAGCCTGGTTGGTCCTCCTTGTCCTGTCCATGTCTTCTTCGAGTTGGCGGATGCGAACCGTGTTGAGGTTCGAGTTGGCATCCACTTCCACAACTCGACCAATAGCAGCTTGGCCCTGCTCGACATTCCTGGCAATCCTTCGGATCATGATGGGTAGAACCCGATCTGCTGACCCTCCTTCGCTCATGTTGTAGAAGCTTCGGTCTCCATTGTAAGGCAAGGGCTGACCCTACTCCTCACTCCATCGGTGCAAGGATATGGCCCACATAGGAGTGGGACCCTAAAATGCCGGACGGGGGTTAGGGTTCGGGGCTTCAGGAGGTTGGTTGTTAACTTCTGGTTCGGAGCTCGAGCTATCCGAGAAGCCTTCAGCATGATGATCATCCAAAGGGATCGGGTGGTCATCGTCTGACTCCTCGTCGAACCATCCTCCATTGCCCTCGTTCGGATAGTACGGATCATCGGGATGGTGGAAGCCTGCCATGCTATCTACGTGAGAAAGGGGAAAGGAGAGGTTAATAGACGTACTATTCTAAGATACTTATAGGATGAATCGTTATTAGTCAACCCAATACTTGCGTAGTGCATACCGATTACATGTAACCGAAGCAAGATAGTCCTTCGAATAAGAAACCCTAACTTCAGACCCCCACTCAAACAAGAACAGGGAATGAAGCAAAGGTTTCAGATTCTGAGTCTATAGCGCCTTAGTCACATGTAACCCTGGTGTATCCACTTAGCAACTATTGTCCTACTTGTAACGACCCTTTTAGTTATCACATACATATGTTTTAGAGATACAGAATACTCCTATAGTATTCTTATGGTAATGTTATTGTGGTAGTGTTGGTAAGTTTTTAGACTTGTTGCAACACCACAACCAAACTTAGGCACATGCTAGTCACTCCCAGGGAAATGTAGTTGATCAGGCTACATCCCCCCAAATGTGACTATATGTCTGTAAGCCCAATTGTGCTATCCAACAATCTTAATACTTTTGTTTTGTTCTAGGGTGATACTGACTTTTGTGTTTTATAGTGATGTGTTATATATATATATATATATATATATACTTAGTTAGATCTTTTAGATACTTAACAGTATATATTCTTGGTCAGAGTGTTTTAGTCCCGAAGTGTTTATAGTTCGTATATCTTTTATAGGTTGATATACTTGATTCACTATAAACAATGCTCTGATACCAATCTGTCACACCCCAAAACTGATAACGGCGGAATACGTTTCGGGGCGGAGGACGTCATGTACAGTATCATCACTATTGCATAATAGTAAAAACAAGAAACATACAACCATTGCATTACATAGTGAGTTTAATTACAAGCGTGTTTTGTAATGTTTAACAAGTATCAAAAGTATTACAAAAATAAGAGATGGATCTTGTATGCTCCACCTTCTCCAAAATGCCGCACCTGTACCTGTCTATCTTTGACCTGAGGATACAAGTTATTTTGAAAACGAATATCAGCATAAAGCTGGTGAGTTCATAAGAATTTAGTGTGAGTTTTTGTATAAAAGCATTAGAACCGATAGTATGAAAAGCTGTAATTTACATTCATAAGTAGTAGAAAAAAAACCTAGAAAATCCTATATTTTCCAGAAATACTTTGTAAGTGAAAACCTTTAAGAAACATGTAATTTTCATCATTGAAGAAAACATTCATTGTAACAGTGTAATAGTGAGTTTCCAATAAATAATGCAATATGGTAGGTTATGCCTGAAGTCCACGATAGTGGTGCAGACTTTCTTTAGTATTAAATACTTGTTTACTTCGGGATATTAACTTTAACTTTTTGTCTAGTATTTTAGTGTGGTTATAGTGTATTTCTTGTATGTTACCGATAGTGTGAGTAATAGAGGAACCCATAACCTTCCCGGTCATGCACAATGTAGAGAAGTAGAGGCATCCCTGGGCCTGTACGGCTCGAACTGAAGTTAACAGTCAGGATGTAATAACGTCTGCCCCGTATAGATCTATACATATAGCGTCGTCTTCCTGTCAGAAGACTATGGGCGTCGTGCGTAGCGAATTGAGTATCTCGTAGTGGGTTAGTGTGTTATCTCTTGATTAGTGCTTTCTCTTGTATTATAACGTAGTAGTCTTTTGTATACTTGTAGCATGTTCTCGTATTAGTATATAGTATCATTATAGAGTGTAGAGTAGTAGCTATAGCGAGTAATAGTGGCCTTAACTATACCTATTATAGTTAACTTAGTGCGTATGATTCTTGTCAATTTAGTGGTTTAAACATTTAATGAAATGAAAATACTCATATCCAACACTAATATATATGATATATAACTAAGAAATCAACGACAGTCGGACGGATAACAACTACCCTAAGCCCACAATCAAACAAGAACAAGAAATAAGGTGAGCTATCGGTCCTAAGTCCTTCAAGTCTTATTTATATAAATATATTGGTGTGGTTACATTTTATAAGGAATTTATTTAATAAAAACTTGTCAAAATGGAATATTTATACAATTGATCTTTTAACCGAAATGGTTTTGAAAATGAAAATCCTTTTTATAAAGCATAGTGGTAAGTCACATGTGATTTGAACTACGGATAGTGAATCACATGTGATTAATTTCTGTAGCATGAATAAGTGACATGTATGAATTTCCATAACTATGTATAATCGACTTGTATCCCCCCCTCAAAACATATAAAACATTGAAAGGTTCATTAAAGGGGTATGAACTCACCTGAAATCGCGTAAATCGGGTGAATCGGGTAAAAGTGTCGACTGAGCGTTTTGTACCAAATAATGACTTGTGCACCTTTTAGGCCCCTAATATCATATGAAATATGTATTTTACAACAAATTAATCATTTTATGCTTTTCATTAAAGTATTTGGGCATTCTAGCATTGATTCGGGGTTTTAGGGCCTAGAAGGGGTTCCCGGGAGTGGTACAAGCCCAAGAGGGGTTTACGGGGGAGTCCATGAGTTCACTCCCTTGGAGTTTACGTCCCAAAGGACACTCCTTGGGAGTTTACGGCCGTAAGCCCCCTAGGCTTGGCCATAAACTCATGTGCTCCTCCAAAATTGCAAGTTAAGGCCTTATTTCACTTCCCTAATTTACTAGCAAGTGTCTTGGACTAATTTGGAGGGTTTAAACCCTCATTTTGTGACATTTTGGGGAGTTTACAGTCCAAAATTGTGCTTGGGCCATAAACTCTATTTAATCCCTCAAAATGGATGTTTAAATGGTCCAAAACACTTCCCTTCACCTTAGATAAATTTTTGAAGACCTTAGGTGGAGTTTTAGGGGCATTTTGGCATAATTATTGGGTGTTTATGGCCTAAGCTTAGACTTGGCCGTAAACTCCTCTTTTTGCCTCTAAATGGTGTTGCTTAATGTACTTCAACATTTCCTAGGGTCATAGCTAAATTCCTACATGCCCTAGATGAGTTTTTGGGACTTTTATCAAGGGTTTTTGGGTGTTTACGGCCTAAGCATAAGCTTGGGCCGTAAACTCCTTTTTAGGCTTCAAAAACTTAAGTTTTCATGTCCAAACTCACCTAGGTAATTCCCTTAATTAGTACACAAGCTTAAAGGATGGAAAAATGGGGTTTTTGGCAAGGTTTTAGGTGTTTACGGCCTAAGGGGCTTCTTAGGCCGTAAACTCCTTTTAATCCCCTAAATTCTATGATTTTTGGTGTCTAAATACAATGAAGTATGTTTAGAATAAGATAGGGAATAAATCCTTACGTTTGGAAGCCGGAATTCGCGGTTTTTGGAGTCGGGTTCGGGTCTAGAGAGAGAAAGTAGTGAGAGAGAGTGAATTTGTGGTAAAAGAGTGTTCAAATGTTGTTTACACTCATTTGATATGCCTCGGGTATTGCACCCGATACACGGCTACCCGATGCTAAAGTTTAACGGTGTTAAAACTTTTTACCCGGGTGAAGTGGTTGAAAAGTAATATAACTCTATTTAGTTAAACGGGGTTAGCACTTACGAGTTATAATTACTTTTGATAATATTAGGACATAAAAATAACTAGATATTTGTTTATTGACAACTCCAAACATTACAGAAAATAGTATATAATGACGAATTCCGTTAGTGCAGACGGAATTTGTAACGGCAGTAAATTTGGGTTGTCACATCATCCCCCCGTTAGGGGAATTTCGTCCCGAAATTTAGAATTCAAACAGCTAAGTTATTACAATACTACTAAGCAAAGAGATGAGGATATTTGAGTTTCATTTGATCCTCGCGCTCCCAAGTGAATTCCGGTCCCCGCTTGGCATTCCACCGAACCTTTACGATTGGGATGCGGCTTTGCTTCGTTCGTTTTACTTCCCGATCCATAATCTCCTCAGGCTCTTCCATGAAGTTGAGGCTCTCATTGACTTTGATTTAGTCAAGAGGGATCACGAGAGTCTCGTCAGAGAAGCATTTCTTCAAGTTTGAGACGTGGAAGGTAGGGTGTATGTTGCTTAGTTCGTGGGGTAAGTTGAGTTTGTAAGCTACAGGGCCGATTCTGGCGAGAATCTCGAAAGGTCCTATGTACCGTGGGTTTAACTTTCCACGCTTTCCGAAGCGTATCATGCCCTTCCAGGGCGAGACCTTCAAAAGGACTCGGTCTCCCACCTGGAATTCCAAGGGTTTTCTTCGTTTGTCGGCGTAGCTTTTCTGTCGATCCCTAGCGGCTTTTAGTCGTTCACGTATCTGTACAATCTTCTCGGTCGTCTCTCGAATGATCTCCGGACCAGTGAGGGCACTGTCAGGAACTTGTCCTTTAGCTAACTGAGTGTCACCCACCTCATCCCAGCACATAGGGGATCTGCACTTCCGGCTGTAGAGGGCTTCGAATGGAGCTGCCTTGATGCTCGTATGATAACTACTGTTGTAGGAAAACTCCACAAGAGGCAAGTGTGTATCCCACGATTTCCCGAAGTCGATCACAAAAGCTCGCATCATATCTTCTAAGGTTTGGATCGTCCTCTCACTTTGTCCGTCGGTCTGCGGATGGTAGGCTGTACTCATGTCCAGCCTCGTCCCTAGTGCCTTTTGCAATGATTGCCAAAACCTAGAGGTGAATCTACTATCTCTGTCTGAGATAATAGATATAGGGACGCCATGCAGTCGCACTATTTCTTTTATGTATGTTCTTGTGAGTTTCTCCATCTTGTCCATTTCTTTGATGGGTAGGAAGTGCGTGGACTTTGTCAACCGGTCAACGATGACCCAAATGGTATCTAATCCACCCGCTGTCTTTGGCAGTTTGGTTATAAAGTCCATTGTGATCCACTCCCACTTCCATTCCGGTATTTCAGGTTGTTGGAGGAGTCCTGATGGCTTTTGATATTCGACCTTGACCTTTGCGCAAGTAAGGCACTTACTCACAAAGGTAGCGATCCCCGCTTTCATGTTCGGCCACCAGTATAGTTTTTTTGAGATCCAGATACATCTTATATGAACCCGGGTGGACGGAGTAGCGAGTGTTGTATGCTTCCCTCATGACCAAGTCTCTGAAACCTCCATGGCGTGGAGTCCAGATTCGGTCCATGAAGTCGTATGCTCCGTCACTCTTAACCTCCAAATTTTTATCCATTCCACGCAGGGATTCTCCCGTCACGTTCTCAGGCTTTAAGGCTTCCACCTGAGCCTCTTTGATCTGTGCGGATAAATGCGAGTGGATAGTCATCGTCAACGACTTGGTCCTTCGACCAGAATACTCCTTTCTACTCAGGGCGTCTGCTACTACGTTGGCCTTCCTCGGGTGATATCTAATTTAACAGTCGTAATCGTTAAGTAGCTCGACCCATCGACGCTGCCTCATATTGAGTTCTTTTTGGTTCAGTATGTGTTGGAGGCTTTTGTGATCAGTGTACACCACACTCTTCGTCCCATACAAGTAGTGTCTCTAGATTTTTAGTGCGAAGAGGACCGCTCCTAACTCGAGGTCGTGAGTAGTGTAGTTCACCTCATGTTATAGTCCTTTAGACTACTAGGTGTGTATTACATGTTACCACACCCAAAAGGTGTCATGTCAGCATCCTACTCATACATGGGTATTTTAACACCGAAGGTGGAAATGGACAACATCTAATAACATGTGATAACACCAATTATTTTCTATTTTATTTATTTTTTTTGATGTTTTTTTTATATTTCGAATTTGTTATTTGTTTATTTATTTATATTTGAAAAGTAAAAATAAAATTTTAATAAAACTTAAATTAAAAAACAACATTAAAAAAATTACAACAAAACACAAAAACATGTAAAAACCTAAAAATGATAAAACCTACATTTTTGGCCTAAAACTATTCATCTTCATCTTCATGACCAACATAGATGTAATCCGCCAAGTCTTCACGAAGTTGCTTGTGTTTTCGCTGATCTTGAATATCAACCACTCTATGTAAATATTCCGATGTTTCTGGTTGAAATTTGTCACACCCCCGAACCAGACGGCGAAAACGTCTGAGGGCTCAAGTGACTAAATTTGAATATCATCACAATGAATATACACGAATCATAACATAAGCATCACCATGCATCAATATATTACAACTGGCTTTGTTCACATCAAGTACATTGTTTTAACATTACAAATCCATAACATAAATTGTTTGATAGTTTTCAAAAGCACAACACCCTAACATACTTGGTACTACTCCTCAACTTACCCGTTACCTGAGAATACAAGTTATTTTGAAAACGGTCAACATATGGAATGTTGGTGAGTTCATAAGCAAGTTTGATATGAAAATGTGTTGTGTAGTTTGTAAGAAAACAACCCAGAAAATCCGATATTTTCTGAAAAGACCATTGTTTATATAAAAGTGTGAAGACCCGTAAATATATGCATGATGATTTCAAAACGTGTATAGTTGAAAAACTTCGTCTTAAAAGTTCCAGTGAAAAATGTTGAACTTCCCCGGAAAACCCGATGTTTTCCGAAAATAAAAAAATATCATATACCTGTTCGAATTGTTATCCCATCCCATGAATGATTTTGTTTTACCTTGATTACTTGATTAATATTGGATTTATTTATGTGAGTCGTTATAACCATGCATGATAATGACTAGTTCGTCTGTCTTGACACTCTGGTGAACGTCAGAATTGATCTTAAGATTTTGTCACCCTAGACTGGCCGAGTCTAACTGTAGCGAACAACTAAGGTGTGGGGGAGTCACCCCCGTATAGATCTATACACAAGCTCTCACTCTCCCTCCAGAAGACTTTGATTATAACTACAGACTACGACCGACATACGTTGGTGCCACCCGTTATTACTCACTAAATCCCAATTGACTTTACTATTGATTATCGAACCGTATTTATTTACTTGGATTGACGATAGGCCTAATAAACGAGGAGAAGAGGATTACAAGATCCTACTGTTAGGTCCAGTTAGTGTTGCGTCTTGGGCTCGTTAGCTAGTCCAGTTTAGTCTCCAGTATGGGCCTGTCCATCCGTGAGTTATTTTGTAGGGTTTATTATTTATAGATGCTTGCATGCATTCAAGAAGGTAAGATTGGATAGAGATTTTCATAACGTTCACGTTCTTATCTTTTGTAACCCTAGAATCCTTTACAGCGGAAGTTCTTCATCGAGCTCTGATGAGGATTGAGTTAATAGAATCATTCGACTCATTCAGATCCATTCTTGTGTTTTTGTCTTACTGTTATTACTTTCTTGATTTGCCTGTTATAAGATCTAATCGATCAAGAGTATTATAAACTCATCAATTGGTATCAGAGCAGGAGGCTGTGTAATTCATACACATCTGTTCTGTGAAAGAAGTGATTAGGGTTATTCCGCATTAACTGATATTTATTGAGCCGTCAATCCATAATTGACGTATCTCATTATTTATTCGTTTTGCCCTAATATTACATATTACAAGTCTGATCTTGCAACAGGTTAAACGATCGAGCATGGACGATTCTCAATCTAATCCTATCAACATCTCAAACAGTATTGGATCAACAACAAAGATTCCAATTCTTTACACTCAAGATTACGAGGTATGGGCGCATCATTTTGAAGACTATGTCATCGGATCTGAAGATAATGGGTATCTCATATGGGAAGCTATTGTGTCTGGACCATTTGCTCATTCAGGAACATCCAGAATCATTAAAACTCAGAAAGAGTATAATGATCTGTTAAAAGATGTGAAAGACGTTGCTCAAGACGAAAAGGAGAAGTTTCAGTGCAACATCAAAGCATTGAGACTGATCCGATTCGCTCTTCAGTCTGACACGTTCAGGTTGGTGAGTTCCTACAGTACAGCTAAAGAAATCTGGGATCGGCTGCGAGAGTTGTATTCTACAGATGAAGATTTGGAACACTCAATTCAGACCTTGCTTTTGTCTGAGTTTGGTGAGTTCAAGCAAAACTCCGATGAGTCTGTTACACAGACGTTTGATCGCTTCAATCATCTTCTCAACAAGATGATCAAACATGATATCGAAAGGAAGCTGATTGAACAGAAGGTCACCTTTCTGAATGGCTTAAGATCCGAATGGAGAGCTGTTGTGTCTACAGTTAAGGCTCACGAGCAGTTCAAGTCATATTCGCTGGCGAAACTGGTGGGAATTCTGAAATCACAAGAAAAGATAGTGATGCAAGAGAAGAGTGTGGTCTCAAATTTGGGGTCCTTAGCCCTCCTGTCTAAAAGAAAGAATGTAGTAGAAGATGAAGATCTGAACCTGGAGGACTACGATCTAACTTTAGAAGATTATGCTATGATGGTGTCCAATCCAAAAAGGTTCATCAAGAAGAGGTTTCCTACCAATAAGAACCGAAATTGGCAGGGAAGCTACAGTTCAGAAAACGTAAGGGAGGAACCGAAGACTGAGGAACCAAAGAAAGAGGCAAAGGTTGAAGGAGATTCTGGTGTCAGCTGCTATTACTGTGGAGGAAATAATCATTATGCCAAAGTTGTGTTATGAAGAAAATGGCAGAGAAAGATGAGGAGAAAGATGAAGAGGCAATCCTGATGAAAAAGCTAGAAGAGATTAAGAGAAGGAATGCTACTACTAATCCTTCTATGAATGTTCTTATTGTACAGGGTTCGGCAGAGGATGACGAGTTTGGTGGCGTACAGGTGTGGTCGACCGACTCAGAAGATGATGAGGTGAGAAAGCCTTCTCATGGAAAATCGTATGTAGCAAGAGATGGTGAAAGCAGTGGAAAGTGTCTGATGGTGACTGAGGTATCTCACATGAGGGGATACAATACAGATGGTGGAAATGAGGTCACCAAGGAGCGAGAGGACTTATACTTCACAGCAAAACCTCTCAGTGTACAATACAATCTCTTTTTATTTCGTTCAAAATTCCACAGAAATCATATGAAAAGGAATTAAATAACTTAAATTCAAGAATCTCTAATCTAGATAGTTGTTTAACTCAAACACGGGTCACCAATTCTAACCTAACTGACCAAATAAGCAGGGTGTCATCCAAGAGTGAGGAGCAAAGGATGTGGATTGAGCAGAAGGAGTCAGAGCTGATTAAGTCTAAGGATGAAAACATTTATTTGCAAAGAGACAATTTGAAACTTTTAAAACAAAGAAATGTTTTTTGTTTGATTGCTAAAAGACTTTATGCTAACATTACTCAACTGCATCTGAATTGTGAAATAGGGCAGAAAATACATCGCATGATTTTACCCTTCCTTGAGTTTAAGGAGGATGAAATCGATGCTGAAGCATACAACTGTGAAAGTGTTGTATCGTCTGATGATGTGAATCCTACTTATATGTATGGTTTGGACAAAATAGAATCTTTTATAAAGTCCAAAGACCATAAGGACATGTTGAAAAATCTTTTGGATGAAAATGATAAGCTGAAACTAAGGACCGAAACCATACAAAAATTCGACTCATTGAGTACCAATTTAAGTTCAGAAAATAAAATTGATGTTGAAAACGCATATGAACTTAATGAAGACGATGATATGAGCGAAATTCTATAGAGGTTGAAGTTGACTGTTCTGAGTTTGTCAAGAGCGAACCCGAAAACCACAAAAATCTAATTTCTGAAAATTATGTGGAATTCGCTCGTTTCTCCAAGAATAAGTCCCCATCCCTCAAAGAAAAAGCTCTTGTGTTTCAGAAGGTTAGAACTACTCCAAATCAGGTGTATAAAGTCACAGGAGTAACCGAACATCAAACAGCCAAACTCACTGCCATAGTGAACGAAGATAACCCAGATGGCTGTGATGAGTTCTTCTGGTCTGCTCCTATAGATAATGCCGAAGAAATAGTTGGTTTGTCAGAGCGAACGTCCTGGAAAACAAAAGGAAGATATGTACCAGAGCCGCTGAATAAGCCTGACAACTTTGACGTGCCAAGCACAAGTGGCACAAAAGGAATATCTGTAGAAGAAGTCAACTCCACAAGCGAAACCTCATCTACGAAGAGCGAACCGGCTGTCAAGAAGTTAAAGCAAAAGGCTAATATCCATAGACAACCGAAACAGGTGAAAAATCAAAAGAAGCAAAGAAACCTACGATACAAAAAGAATCTCTCTGAGTGAAAGCAGTTTTGGCGCTCTCAAAACACTCATTTCTCTTATCATGATAGAATTCAAAGTCATAGAAAAAGGCTTTCGGGCCACATGAGGAACAGAACCGAAAGGTTAGGTTCGGTCATGAGAGCAACAACAACCGAAAGGACAGATTCGGTCCCGAGAGCAACAGCAACCGAAAGGATAGGTTCGGTCACGAAGGCAAATGCTACCGAAGGTCCGGGTTCGTTCCCTCAAATGACCAAAAACAAAAGGGTCATTTAGAACCTCAAGTCAGGAAAAACTCCCAGTCTAAATTCACCCATTCTAATTCTTCTCATTCTCAATTCTCTTCTAAACCCTATTCTATTCCTGCACAAAATTCAAAATCATCAACGAACTTGAAAGGAAAATCGAAGATTTCCTCAGTCCAGGAAGACCGAAAGCAGACTAATACCCGAACACCAAAATCTGAAACCAAAACGTCTTTAACTAACCCTAACAAAATCAAAGTTTTCACTATTAAGAGGAAAGATGAAACAACATTAATAAAAAGAACATATCTTGTTGAAGTTTCTCTTACTATTCCTGTTCCCGTGAAAGGCTCACGTGGACCCAAGAAACTTTGGGTTCCTAAATCTACTTAATTTTTGCCGGTTATAAGTGACGAGCAGTTCGACGAAGAATGGTACATTGACAGTGGTTGCTCACGTCACATGACAGGAAGGAAGGAAGAGCTAAGGGAGTTTCGATCTCTTCAAAATGGTGGGAATGTCAAGTTGGGCAACAACTCTTCTGGAACGATAAAGGGATATGGGATGATAACCAATGGAGACTTTACAATAAGAAAGGTGGCATACGTTGAAGGGTTGCAGCACAGTCTCATCAGTGTATCTCAACTGGTGGGTGGTACCGGTCTCAAGGTTTCATTCGACGACGAAGGTTCAGAGATTATAGAGAAGAAATCCAACAAGGTCATTCTTAAATCAGATCGAAAAGGCGAAATGTTTCCTCTCAATCTCAAACCAATCAAAGGAAATCCAGCTATATGTCTTTTGTCGAAATCTCATTCTGACGAAAGCTGGTTGTGGCACCGAAGGCTCTCACATCTCAACTTCAAAGACATCAACAAGCTTGTCACCGGAGGTCATGTTCGGGGTCTTCCATTGCTCAAGTTTGATCGAGAACACTTGTGCGCTGCATGTGAAATGGGGAAACAAAGTCGTCAAAGTCACCCATCCATCATAAACACAAAAGTCATTGAACCACTTGAGTTGCTTCACATTGACTTGTGTGGTCCATCATCAATCGAAAGCATTGGCGGTAGCAAGTATATTCTTGTTATCATTGATGATTTCTCTCGTTTTACATGGGTGTTCTTTCTGAAGCACAAATCTAAGGCTACTCATAAGCTAAAGATGTTCATCAAGCAGGTTGAAGTGCAACTGAGAAAAGTCGTTTGCAACATTAGGAGAGACAATGGACTGGAGTTCAAGAACAGAGAATTTGAAGACTTTTTGGCAGAAAAAGGAACCAGTCACAACTTCTCAGCCCCCTACACGCCTCAACAGTACGGAATTGTCGAAAGACAAAACCGATCCTTGTGTGAGGCGGCCCGAACTACGCTAAGTTTCGCTTCTCTTCCTTTATTTTTTGGGCTGATGCTATTGCTGCAGCAAGTTTGACGTTAAAGCTGAACAAGCGTTTCTCTCTTACTCCTTATGAGATCATCAATAACAGGAAGCCAAACGTAAAATTCTTCCATGTGTTCGGCTCACGATGCTTCATCTTCAACTCCAAAGAACATCGCAACAAGTTTGACGTTAAAGCTGATGAAGGAATATTTCTGGGATATTCTCTTACTTCAAAAGCATACCGGGTCTTAAACAAGCGTTCTAGGAAGATCGAAGAAACATATTATGTGACTTTCGATGATAACTACGTCAAGAAGCTAAAGGCCGCTGAAGAAGCAATTGGAGAGATTTTCTCTCAAACAGGTCAGGTCATGGCCACCATTGCTAATTTGTTTGATCAGTTTGTGGAATTATTCGATGAACCTGAGAAAGCTACTCTCTCGGAAGCCAAGGCAGCAGACAAGAAAATCGACCATCTAAAGCAAATCGTCAAAGATGCAGCCAAACAAATGGGTGAAGGAGAACAAGTTCCAAACGAACCTCCTCAACAAGGTACTTCAGTCGAGGGGGGAGAATCCATTTCCTTCAAATCAACCGAACTCACACTTTCAGGGGGAGAATTCTATTCCTGCTACACCCGAAAGTCCTGTAGCACCCGAAAGTCCTGTAGCACCCGAAAGCTCTGCTACACCCGAGAGTCCTGTAGCACCAGAAAGTCCAGCTACACCTGAGAGTTCTGTTGCACCTGAGAGCTCATTAGTCGAGGGGGAGAATTCTGACATGTTTCTCGATGACAATAGTCAATCTGAATTGGAAGAAATGGTCAACGCCGAATTGGATCCATCTTATGATCCAAATTATCCTCCTCTTATTAAATGGACCAGAGATCATCCTGTATCTCAGATAGTGGGTAATGTCTTTGAAAAAGTCCTGACCCGATCTCAACTGAAGGCAAAACAATCATCTCTATTCTCCAAAGTAGAGTTCTGCATGTATAATTCTTTCGTATCCAAAGTTGAGCCTAAGACTGTCAACACAGCTCTTGATCATTCCGATTGGGTACAAGCCATGCAAGATGAACTCAATGAGTTTGAAAGAAACAAGGTATGGTGCCTCATTCCAACTCCTAAAGATACCTCATTCGTTGGTCTCAAATGGGTTTTCAGAAACAAAATGGACAAGGAAGGCAATGTAATTCGAAATAAAGCTCGTCTTGTGGTGAAAGGATACTGCCAGGAAGAAGGAATTGATTACGAAGAAACTTTTGCTCCGGTAGCTAGGCTGGAATCTGTTTGAATATTTCTGGCCTATGCTGCACACAAGAACTTCGAGGTCTACCAAATGGACGTAAAATGCGCCTTTCTAAATGGAGAACTTGAAGAAACGGTTTACGTGGAGCAACCTCCTGGTTTTGTCAATGAAAAGTACCCAAATCACTGTTATATTCTTGACAAAGCAGTTTATGGTCTGAAACAAGCACCTAGGGCATGGTATGAAACGCTAACTAAGTTCTTAAAGATGTCAAAATTCAAACAAGGTTCGGTTGACCCAACCTTCTTTCGTAAGAAGGAAGATAACCACCTTATGATAGCTCAAATCTATGTCGATGATATCATCTTTGGCTCAACGAATCCTAGCTTAACAGCTGAATTCAGAAAGCTGATGGAGACTAAATTTGAAATGAGCTCAATGGGTCCGATTAACTTTTTCCTTGGTTTAAATATTAGACAGGGACCCGAAGGCATCTTTATCAACCAGGAAGCATACACCAAGACTCTTCTTGCTAAATTTGGCATAATGGCAGACTCAAAGGTCAAAGTTCCAATGGCGTTCGGCACCAAGCTCACACCATCCTTAGAAAAACAGGCAGTCGATATTACGCTATATCGCCAGATGATTGGGTCCTTAATGTACCTTACTGCTAGCAGGCCTGATATAATGTTTTCTGTATGTTATTGTGCTAGGTTTTAGGCGAATCCTCGTGAACCACATATGCTTGCAGTGAAAAACATACTCCGGTATCTGAAACGAACCATCTCCCTCGGTCTATGGTATCCGTCAAACTCAGGTTTCTTCATTCAAGCCTACTCAGATGCAGACCTTGGAGCATGTGGTTTAGACAGGAAAAGCACCACTGGAGGCTGCCAATTCCTAGACGGGAAATTGGTTAGCTGGCAATCAAAGAAACAGACATGTGTTTCTCTGTCTACAGCCGAAGCAGAGTACATCGCAGCTGCCTCCTATACATCTCAAGTGATTTGGATCCAAAGCCAGCTCTGTGATTATGGACTCAATATGAAAAATATCCCACTATATTGTGATTCAGAAAGTGCAACTAGGATCTATCATAACCCAGTGCAACACTCCAAGACCAAGCATATTGCACTGAGGTATCACTTTATAAAGGATCATGTGGAAGATGGAAACGTCGAAATTCACTTTGTTCGAACCACTGATCAACTGGCCGATATCTTCACCAAAGCTCTTCCTGAAGCGAGTTTCAATAAAATTCTACACGGGCTTGGAATGATGGAATCGGAGTCAGTACCAAAAACTACTTCTCAAAACTAAAAGTCGGAAGCGAAATGAACCGAACGTTCGGGTTCGGTTCACGTGTGTGCCGAAATGAACCGAGTGCTCGGGTTCGGTCCTATTATCTTATCTTCGCCTATCACTCAAAGGTAGTTTCTTTGGTTATAAACCTTTTGTATCTTTTTCAAATTTCATCTCTCGTATTTTTAAAGTTTTTTTTATTTTAATTTCAAAATTCTTTTCTTTCTCAAATTTATTTTTTTTGCAACCGAAATAGACTGAACGCTCGGGTTTGGTTCCAAATTTTTTTTATCTCATTTTTTTCTCTCTTTAAATTAAAAAATTTCAAAAATTTTTTTTATCAAAAACTCTAAAAACATTTATTTTGTACGGAATTTTTTTTTATCTCATGTTTTTGTGTGGCTATTTGTGTGGAAATTCTTTCATTAGTTAAGTGTCCCTAGAAGCATGCTGATGTATGTGTCCAAAGCCTCACCCGATTCAGAATAATAGCCTTACTGACTTGGTATATACAAACCTTGTCTTCCCAATTAGGCTTTTATATTTATTCTAATCATGAGCTACCTTACTCTCTTCTCACATGAGATAAGAGTTTTCTGCTTGGTCCTTATTTTAATAGCAGAGGTACTTTGGTCTCTTTACACCGTCTACACTACTTTTCTCCATCTCATTCGCTTCATAAACGTAACCCTTGAGACTCTCAGAAATTACCATTGAGGTTTATGGTAACACAACTTCTGTGTTCATGATCTTAGCTTCGTGCTACTACGTGCTAAGTGAAACCCACAATTCAATACTTATTATGCATTGACGGTGAACAATCAACCTTGTTCTAGCTTTCACTAACGAATTGACGAACTTATCCATGGGGATGTAACATGAAATCTCTAATTTCTTTTTGTGTGATTCCTAGGAAATTGTTAAAACCCATAACATTTCTTCCCTTGGAATCCAGTTTTATTTTTCTTTGAGGTTTCACATAAAATATTTTCACAATGCCACAAAGATTCTTTTCAAACCTACTTGTTCAACAGACTACATTGGTCTCACAAGTACGTTAGTAGATTTCTGTCTTATGTTAAGATTAGAAATTCTAAACTGAAGCGAAAGCCACCCAAATCAGCCTAACTAAAAGAAGGCTTTCAACACTTCTCAATAAGTGTCTGGTCGTTATTCAACGGGAAACTAAACAAACACTTTAAGGTCTCTCTTGACTTTGAAGGAAGTGATTTGTGCCCGGGATCCATTGTTTCGTGTCTTTATTGACATCACAATTTCCCACATATGTGTTGTTTTACTTCTTTTTCTTTTACACACTAAGCACGAAAATCTTTTTGATTTTCCATAATTCTGGTTTCATTACTTACAAGCCAATTTTTTTAAAGATGTATGGCTCACATTATTACACGTGGTCATTTTGATTTAAACGGCGCCTGATGGGAAGGTGCGTGAATCGGGACAGTTCTTCTCTCTCCTACGTAATCATCGGGGCTACCAACTGTCACGCATTAATCACCTCCGGAAAACCCTTCGTATTTCCTTCGAAGATTTGGGAACGAATTCTTCTCTCTCCTTTAGCCATAGTATAAAAGGTAATTTTGACCATTATTTACCTCTTTACTGCACCCAAAATTCAGAGAGCAAGAAAAGCTTTGAGAATTCTACTGTTCATCATCTCTCCCAACTTCTTCACTTCAATGGCGGATTCATCATCTGTTCATGCCACTTCCCACATCCTGCCGATTAGTCCTCAACAGAGTCTGATCATCGATCTTACTCCACACGTTTACGACGCCTTCATGTTCCCGATCATCGAATGCCTCAAATACTCGCCGCTTGCTCCCGCTCTCACCAAAGCTGAAGCTGTTCCAATGGAATTTTTATCCCAAATCTTTGCCACTGCTCATTACGATAAGTCTGTCGATAGGATCTTCTTCGACATTCTTGTTCACAAGGCATCAATCTCCATGCAGTGATTCTGCTCACTTTTAGGGTTTGAACTTGATTCATCTAGGGTTAACCCTGAATCCATTCCAGTGGGTCACTTGTTTTCTATGTTCTATAACATGGGATACACCGAGGTTCTGACGACGGTCACTAAGTTCAAGAAATCGTGCCTGCCTCCACAATGGAACGGGTTATTTACGGTGCAATTCAAGGGGTTATCGGAACGCAGTGTCGGTTCAGACGGAGCGAGTCGTCTGTTCATCACGATTCTTTATGGAGTATACAACGGTATCAACCTGGATTATGGGTCGGTGTTATGGCAGCAACTGATCCAGAGCCTTGCATCCACATCTCGACATTCAGAGATCTCCTACGCTCGATTCTGGACGTTGGTTACAAAATGGGTGATGGACAAGTATCACGACCCCATTGTTGCTGATTCTCCACTCTCTTCGATTGGTACTTTCCATACCACGAAGATCATAGTCTCCAATGCATCAAAATTTCAGTTTATTGGCTCCATCCCTGAGTCAATGTTTGGAGACGTTCCTGTTGACAGCCGTATCATCCGAACCTACAAGGAGTTTCATCGCTCTGGTCCTAGAGAGCTCACTCCTGAGATGATCAAATCCATCCACGAAGCTGATAAGCCTGCTCCAAGGGGAAAGAAGAATGAAAAGGGAAAAGACAAACAGGTTGGCAAGGGAGCGAAAGGCCCTTCTCCCAAGAAACGAAAAACTACCAAGGCTGCTCACTCTCCTCCACTGAAGAAGAGAAAAACCCAACCTAGGCGAAAGCTAATACTTGCTTCCTCCTCAAGCAAATATGAGGAACACAATTCAGACTCTGATGAGTCCCCTCGTGGTAACACTCCTCCACGATCGCCTACCCTAGAAGTACACTTTTCCAGTTCACCTGTCTCTTCTCCACAAATCACCATTCCTATTTCCATTCCCTCCATAACCTCCACCGCCCAAATCCCATCTACCTCTATCCCAGTACCCCCTCCCATTTTCACTGAAGCTACCACAACAACAGATGAAGTAAGAACCAACGTATCTGATACGGGGGCTCCTACTAAAGCACCCGAATCCACTCCCACTACTGAACCTACTTCACAACCCGAACCTACTTCCACTACCGAGCCTACACCCTTACCTCCATCCTACTCTCCTGCTCAGTCCGCAGAGGATGATGAACCATTTCTTGGTGGGGAGGACATGACATTTGATTCGGTCTACTACAGTATGTATCAGGTGCAAAGTGACGACGATGATGATGCTCCCGTCACCAAAAAGCATCTCAAGGAGCTTCGCGAGAAGATTGATTCTCTCATCGCTTCCTCTTCTTCTTCATCACAGTCTACCATTTCTGAGGTTGCTATTCAGAGGATAGTTGACGCTTTTACTAAGGCTCATGAAGCCACCGTTAGCTCAGCTACTACCGCCATTGACGCATCCACCAAAGCTTGTGCTGTTGCGACCGAAAAAGTCGAAAAACTATTTACTGATGCCTCCTCTCTTTTGCTGTCTTTACAGGAAACTGCCGAAGCCACTAAAACGAAGCTTGACCCCATCGTCAACAACCTGGCTACCTCAGTTACCTATGAACTGACGTCCTTCACCACTCTTCGTCAAACTCTCACCAACGTCAACTCCGCATTTAAGGCGACCATTGAAGAGTGCGTCACCAAGCTTCAAGAAGATCTAGCTGCCGAGAACTCCCTCATGAACGCTCTCGCTAGAAAGACCACTACTCTTAAGGTCAAGAATCTTCAACTATCCAATTCTCAAAAGGAGATTGAGTCTCTTCGATCTGAAAGAGAGGTGATTTCATCGTGTGTTTCGGATGTCCACGCAGCATTTTCAAACATCCTTGAAGCACATGATCCAATATTAAACTATTTAGTGAGGCGTACTCTCGCGGAAAAGCTTGCTCCTGCTCTTTCTCTCCTGATCAAAATTGAAGGGCTCCTTGAGTTCGTGTCGATTCCGAAACAAGGGGGAGAGAATGTATCTCAACCGCCTCCCACTTCTACAGCAACAAAAACAACCGGACCTCCTCCAACAGGCCAAGCCTCAGGTTCGGTTGTAAAAGACAAAGGGAAACAAATTGCTAAAGATATTGACGACGACAAAGAGACGATTGCTGATCTCTTGAAAAAGCAAGGTCGATATAAGGATGTTGATATGAGCGCTCGGGTTGCTAGAGAGGCTAAGGAAGCTGAAAGAAAGATGAAAGAAGCTCACAACCTTCTTGAGAGTAGGAAAACCCTTTTTCCTCCTTGGACTCTTGAGAAGTTGCTGAAAGAAGCAATTGAAACCCCAAGTATCATGTGGCTCGAACCGGTGATCTCACTTGATCGTATCAATTCTGTCGATTCTCAGTTCGACATGCCACTAACCCGAAAGGCCTTCATCTTCCATGCCTTTGACAACATTGCAGATATCCCTCATCCTCATCCTAAGGTTGACAAGGATCTTGTCGAGTTCTATCTGAGAGCTGCCCAACCACAATATCAAACATGGAGCGCTTAGAAGATTATCAACGTTCGGGTCCTCAAGCCGTATTGGGAAGGAAACTTCACGAACATTCGGTTCAAGGTGCTGAGAGGTTCTGCCAAGACCGAACATGCCATTTTGCTTGCTAATCTTCCCAATTTAAATCCACATGATTGGATAATTTTGCACAACATCCTTCTTACAAACGAAGCAGAATATGGTCCGATCATTAACCACTTCAAGAGGATGCTTGTCTGCTACATCATGGAAGTTGCCAAGATGGATCAGGAGATCGCTAGTGTCTTCAAGAAAAAGCGTACTATTTCTCCTGTTGGCTCAACAAGTGATCTGAACATGATGAAGATGGGGAAGATAGACCCGAAAAGAAATTATGTTATGTTTACCAGAAACGAAGGCCAAAAATGTCTGTTTGCTTTGGCAGACAAACATTTATACACCACTGCATGTCTGGAACATGTTTTGGGTGTCATTCATCGTTGCAAGCAAAACTCAGCTGACGACAAGAAGTACTTCGATGATATGATCCAATGGTACATTCGCTTCAGACAGACAATCCTCGCTCTTATCCCTCGTCTGTTTGATACCACTAAGAAGGTTCCGGCAGCTGGACCCAGCAAGAAGAAGTGATAGTCTCGCTCCAATTGACGCAAAGGGGGAGATTGTTAGGTCCAGTTAGTGTTGCGTCTTGGGCTCGTTAGCTAGTCCAGTTTAGTCTCCGGTATGGGCCTGTCCATCCATGAGTTATTTTGTAGGGTTTATTATTTATAGATGCTTGCATGCATTCAAAAAGGTAAGATTGGATAGAGATTTTCATAACGTTCACGTTCTTATCTTTTGTAACCCTAGAATCCTCTACAACGGAAGTTCTTCATCGAGCTCTGCTGAGGATTGAGTTAATAGAATCATTCGACTCATTCAGATCCATTCTTGTGTTTTGGTCTTACTGTTATTACTTTCTTGATTTGCCTGTTATAAGATCTAATCGATCAAGAGTATTATAAACTCATCACCTACTATTCCCGCATATTATCTATGGCTATTGATTATACGAAGGACACGCTTGACCAATACGCATTTGACTTACTTGGACCTTACTATCAATGCTAATGAGCAACTAAGGCCTAATAGTACTTAAAAGCCATTGAGGGTCCCTTAAATATGAAATTGTGTCATAGAAGGCCCAATAACATTTATTATTATCCCTTGGGCCCAAAAATCATGTTCATAGGTCACAAAGGACCAACAAGCATCATTGGCACTTTCAAGCCCAAAGATTTGAATGTTTACTTGTTTTAGGTGTAGTTTAATTGTTGGAAAGTTTGATTGGGTGATTGTTAATTTCGCACCGGAACAAGGCCGATTGGTTATTTTTAACGATGTTTGAAATGTTACGTATTTTCATCTTTCCATTTCCATAAATGGTACTTTAGTATTTTTATTTTAACTCAAATATCTTAAAAATAAAATAATTAACTCAAAAATCTTGGTTTGAACCCCTTTCAACCCTTCTTTGGTAAAATTGACAATTTTAGTCCTTTATAAAAAAAGATATTTTAAGCCCTTAAACCATTTTCTTGACACTTTTGACCCAAAGATTTGTTCAAGTGATATTTTTAGCTCAAAACTTATTCTTTGGCAGTGTCAGGCCTTCCAAAAAAGTATATTTTGGTTAAAGCCGAAACTTTTGCAACTTTTACAATTTTGGCCCAAAATCCAATAAGTTTACATTTTTGATCATTGTGTGGAAAATACATCATTTTAACCCCTGAAATAGTTTTGTCTACCCTTTTTACCCCCTTTTTTGAGAAGTTTATCATTTCACTCCCTTGAAAGTTGAATTGTTCGCAAGTTATGACTTAATGGGCCGAAAAGCCCAAAATTTGGCCCATTAAGCTACGATTTACACTTCTAGCCCTTAAAAGTGTATGATATTCATAAAAAAAATATTTTTACTGATTTGACTCTTTTATCCCTTAAGAAACCGTGAATGACAATCTTTCCCCAAACTTTTGCTTATTTGACAAAAATAACCCACTAATGAGTCTTATGTTGTAACATGTTTATTTTAACCCTTATATGGTAGATTTTTCTTAACTAGTTATGTGTAATACACCCTAGATCACATATTTTCCCCTTATGAACTATAGATCTCAAAATATCTTTCATTTTTGGCACATATTTACCACATATACACATGAAATCACACATAGCACACACATACACATAGATCTACACATTTTACTTGTATTCTCCCCTATAAAACATATGAAAACCGAAAATAGACGGGTATGAACTCACCTTGAGGTTTGAATTTGGTTTTGATGAAGATTTGAGAGAAGATTTCAACCTAACAAGCTTCTTTAGAAGTCCTTAATCTTAAAGTGCTTCTAAGGAGTATGATAATGAAGTTGAATGAATTAAAAGATGATTTTTGATGAGGTATAGAAGTTAAATTTTGGATGTAAGTAAGAACTTACCAAAGATTTGTAACTTGAAGTGATTTTTGAATGAAAAAAATCTTTGGAATGCTTATAATTCTCGAAAATTTGGATGAAAAAAAGAAGTTCTTATGTGTTTGAGAGATATTTTTTAGAGTGTGTGTGTGTGTTTGAGTTGGTTTCGGCCGAGAGTTGGGGAAGGAGGAAGAAAATGAGGGATTTTGCATAGATACATGTGATTACATTGTTGTATGTTGTCTACTAAGCTTGGTTGACCCTTAAACAAAAGTGAGGTGTCATCTTCCCCTTAATTCCTCCACTAATCTCTTTTCTTTTCTTTTTTTAACTTTAGGCCGATAGTGGGAGAGAGGAGAAGTGTTTTGGGCTTGTTATGCTTAATATCTATAGTATGAGGCCCAATTTGATGGTTTTCGGCCCATTGGGCTCCTATGATGGTTTACGGCCCAATTTGTTAAGAATAATGGGTTTCATGGCCCATTAAAGCTAATTAGGTTATTTATGGCCCAAAAAGGTCCATTAGGGTATTTTATTTCATTCTAGGCGCAATATGGCCCAAAATATTAAACTAAATGGGAGTGGGTCCAATTAGGGCACATTTAAGGGTCCTAAGCCCAAAATAGTCAAATTGGAATCTTATTGGTCCATTAGGCCCAATAAGGAAATCCTAGTCCAAAACAGATTTAAACCGGGATTTTAGGGTTTCCAATCTTTCGTTGACTATTTGAAAGTTTGTATAGGGTGTTTGATGGAAATTTTTGTTGTTATTGAATAAACATCATACATGCTTTCACATTTTTGGTTCACAAATGTTATCATTGTTGTTGTTACATGGTATAGAATTCCTAGTTGTGACATCATCCCCCCGTTAGAGGGAATTTCGTCCCGAAATTCTTTCTAAAGCTAGATTCAAGAATGCGAGAATAGGTAAGGGTACTTCTGCTTCATTTGGTCTTCGTGTTCCCATGTGAATTCTGGCCCACGCTTCGCGTTCCACCATACCTTCACAATCGGAATGCGGCTTTGCTTAGTACGCTTCACCTCCATGTCCATGATTTCGATTGGTTCTTCAACGAACAGGAGATTCTCGTTGATTTCTATTTCTTCAAGTGGAATGATGAGGGTTTCATCGGATAAACACTTTTTCAAATTGGAAACATGGAACACGGGGTGTACACTGCTGAGCTCGGTAGGTAGCTGTAGTTTGTAAGTCATTGGACCGATTCGGGCAAGGATCTCGAAGGGTCCAATGTATCGTGAGTTCAGCTTTCACCGTTTTCCAAAACGAATAACCCTTTTCCACGGAGAGACCTTTAACAACACTGGATCCCCGACTTGAAACTCCAAGGGCTTTCACCGTTTATCAACTTAGCTCTTCTGTCGGTCTCGTGATGCTTGTAGTCGAGCTCTGATTTGAACTATTTTCTCTTCTGTTTCATGTATGATCTCCAGTCTCGTTAACACATTGTCTGGTGTCAGTCCTCTTGCTAGCTGGGTGTCACCTACCTCAGCCCAACACATCAGTGATCTACATTTACGTCCATACAACGCCTCGAAGGGGGAAACTTTGATGCTCGAGTGCTAACTGTTGTCGTACGAGAATTCGATTAAGGGCAAGTGGGTATCCCACGACTTTCCAAAGTCTATCACACATGCGCGAAGCATGTCTTCAAGTGTCTGAATGGTTCATTCGCTTTGACCATCCGTTTGCGGGTGATAAGTGGTGCTCATGTCAAGATGTGTTCCCAGTGCTTTCTAAAGCGATTGCCAAAAACGTGAAGTGAATCTACTATCTCTATCCGTGATGATAGATATTGGCACTCCATGAAGTCTCACAATTTCCTTGATGTATATCCTCGTCAACCTCTCCATCTTGTAGGATTCTTTTATTGGCGGGAAATGAGCGGATTTCGTCAATCTATCGACTATTACCCATATGGTGTCCAATCCATCTGTTGAATTAGGTAATTTGGTCACAAAGTCCATAGTAATCCTTTCCCATTTCCACTCGGGAATTATTGGTTGCTGTAATAATCCCGAGGGCTTCTGATATTCCACCTTCACTTTAGCACAATTAAGGCATTTGCTAACATAGGTGGCAATCTCTGGCTTCGTCTTGTGGGCTTCATCCATGACCAGTTCTATGAATCCCCCAAGTTTAGGGATCCAAATGCGGTTCATAAAATAATATGCCTCGTCCTCCTTCACTTTGAAATTCTTTTCCATCCATCGTAACGCTTCGCTTGCTTTGTTTTCCGTCTTCATGGCTTCGAACTGGGTTGCTCTGATTTGGCAGGTCAGGTGGGATTGAATGGTTATGGAGAGAGTCTTTACACGATGATTTGAGTATTCTTTCCGACTCAAGGCATCAGCTACCACGTTAGCCTTGCCTGGGTGGTACTTGATTTCACACTCATAATCGTTTAGTAGCTCCACCCACCTTCGTTGCCTCATGTTCAACTCTTTTTGATTTAGGATATGTTGGAGACTCTTGTGGTCCGTAAAAATGGTGCACTCTGTACCATAAAGGTAGTGCCTCCAAATTTTCAAGGTGAAGACCACAACTCCCAATTCTAGATCATGGGTAGTATAGTTCACCTCATGTGTCTTTAGTTGTCGGGATGCATAAGCTATCACCTTCCCATGTTGCATGAGTGCGCAACCTAAACCCTGATTCGACGCATCGCAGTAAACTACAAAGTCCTCCGTTCCTTCTGGTAGTGATAGTACCGGTGCACTGGAGAGTGCTCGCTTCAGAGTTCGGAATGCAACCTCTTGCTTATCTGTCCATTCGATGGGTACACCCTTTTGTGTAAGCATGGTAAGTGGCTTGGCGGTCTTAGAGAATTTTTGGATGAACCTCCTTGTGACAACCCAAAATTTTCTATTCTGTACAACCCTTCACTTCAAAAGAAGTCAGAATAGTTTCTGCTAATTTTCAAAGCTTTTTGGAATAAGCTTGAGCATTTTAGGATTAGCACTTTAGGAGATATCGGGAGAGAGGATGCCCTAGACTGATTGTGCATCAATAAAGTTCCAAAAACTCCAAGAGTTTGGAGTTTACGGCCCAAATCGCATTTGGACCGTAAACCCTAATGGCTATATATATGGCACTTGGCCATTTTCCTTCATTTCTTCCATTTCAAGCTAGAGAAAACTCGATTTCTCTCCCAAGGATCTTCAAGCTTTCTGTGACAACCCAAGTTTATTTCGTTACATTACCCCGTTACCGTTAACGAAATATTCCAGTTTATAAAAGTTTCGTTAATTCGAGGTCGTAAAATAAATAAATTTTTTATTTATTTATATTTTTATGTCGTTATAGTCGTAATAAAGTAAATAAAGACACTTACTTTACATTTCCTTTATTTGGAAAAAGTTAGTTTTATTATTACGACCACTAAATCAGGTACGACCAAAAGCCCCGTATAATGGCAGTATCGGGTAGATTCCCACTGAGCTTCAACTCCAACCCATATATAAGGGGGAATGGACTTCATTCCACCCCTTTTCACACTCGTTCTCTATACTCTCTCTCTAGGCTCGTTTTCGACTCCAAAACCGCGATTTCCGACTCCTAAACGTAAGACCTTCAAGCCTAACTTGTTCTATGCGTGCATTATTGTCTTTTTAGCCTAAAAATCACATGATTGAGACATGAAAAAGGAGTTTATGGCCTAAGAGCCTCCTTAGGCCGTAAACACCCAAAAAGTGGCCAAAATGACCCAAACTTGTCCCGTTGAGCCTAGGAGCCAATTAAGGAATTTGTCTAGGAGTGTTTAATCATCAAAACACAAGATTTTAGGGCATAAAAGAGAGTTTACGGCCCAAGCACATGCTTAGGCCGTAAACACCTCTTAAACTTGTAAAAATGCCCCAAAACACTCCCAAACCACCCTTAGGCTTAATACATAAATTAGGGGCTTGCTATTTAGGGTTTGTAACATTTAAACACAAGGAAATATGGGGTAACTTGGAGTTTACGGCCCAAGCAAGTGCCTAGGCTGTAAACACCCCTAAACTATGTCAAATGATGGTTTGTGTCCCCCCAAATGGCCTCATACTTCATTATAAATTACTAGAAGTGTAATAGGGACCTTAAACTTCAATAAAAGCTAGGTATAGGAGTTCACGGTCGTGAACTCCCTTAGGGAGTGGTTCATGGGCCGTAAACTCCCTTATAGTCCCTTAAAATACTTTAAATCCCTTCATACAATTTAGTTTTGGGCCTAGCAAAATTCCACAATTGATATGAGACCTTTTAGCACCCTAAAAACCCCTCACCATGAGTTTACGGCCGTAAACTCATGGGGAGTTGTCCCTGGGCCGTAAACACCATAAGGTGAGTTTACTCTTGGAGAGTAAACTCCATTCCTAAGCCATTCACACCCTTAAATGTTACCCGGGACACCCCCAAACACTTAATCAAAGTGTTTTCCGCTCTTTAGGGTGCGTATACTTGTTTGATTAGAATTAAATGTACTAATTATATGTGAACATATGTTATCATATGTTAAATAGGTCAATAAGTGTGTCCAAGTCTTTACTTGACATCGAGCACCCAACCGGCACCTTCGTCGGATCCACTACACCAGGTGAGTTCATACCCCAGAATGAACCTTTTAAATGTTTTTACATGTTTTATAGGGTGGGAATACAAGTTAAACATGCCAGTTATCATATCAATCACATGTGATTGATAACCCACATGCACAAAGATTTACCACACTGCAAACTGTTTTACCAAGTAGGATACTATAAATGGCTTTCTAAAAGGTTTTCACTTGTTCTAACTCTTACTTATACTGTCTTATCAAAAGACAATTTAAACTAGTTTATGAAAAGTTTCTAAAGAATTTCTAAAGGTTTTCAAACTTATTTTACCAAAGGACACCAAGTGGGATTTTCTCAAGAATAAAGGTTTTCTTCCATATTTTGATACTCTTTCTTAGTTAAACTCCTACTTGATAACGCTTTCACTTCGTGATGCGTTTATACTTATTATTGTCTCTATCTCTCTTATACTTGTAGTCGCTTATACCTGTTAGACGCTCTTATTCCACACTGTACGTTTATACATCATGATTCAGTTATTCCACACTATACGTTTATACATCACAATTCAGTATTCCACACTGTACGTTATACATCACGATTCGATTATTCCACATTGTACGTCTACACACCACGATTCGGTTATTCCACACTATACGTTTACACACCACGATTCGGTTATACATCACGATACTTTTCCACTTGTTACACACTCAGTCGCAGTTAGATGTATGTTCGTGCTCGTATAGGTGCAAATAAACAATGATTGGAGGACTTAGGAAGGCTTGTCCACCCTATTTCCTTTTCTTCGTTGAGATGTGGTCTGGTAGGATCGGACGGCCGTCCGAAGGTCGTTTGATTCATTAGTTATATGTTATGTATATGAGCATAGACATATAGGTTTACTCTAGTCAGTCCAGTTATGAGTCTCTACCTCTAGTTCAGCACTTACATATGAAACCCACTACCCACTAATTGGGATGCATCTTCGGGACACGGCCTTCTCCGTCGTCTAGTTGGTAACCAGAGTCTCCTGTAGGGAGAGCGGACATTGTGTGTATAGATCTATACGGGATTGACACCCCCGCACCCTGACTGCTAGCTACAGTCCACGGCCCACCAAGCCAAGGGGTGACAAATATCATATTTTATAGACGCTTGTAGGGCGTCAGATACTCTAGTGTCGGTTAGTATGGTTACGATTATCCCAGGTTACCTTATAATTCATGGCCTTAAGTTAACGGTATTTTACCAGCAATTTACATTGTATGCTGGGAAACCCATTTTCAGAGTCACACTGTTTTAGACCTTGCTACCCGTAGCTTTCATTCGATACTGTCTGCGGTATGTATTCTCTGTTTTAGACCTTGCTAGACGTATCATTCAGTCGATACTGTATGGGGTCTGTGTTCACTGTTTTAGACCTTACTAGATGTACCTTTCATTTGGTACTGTCTGGGGTCTGTGTCTCTTTCTGTTAGACTGAGCCAAGCTTGTCGTTCATTCGATACTCTCCTAGAGTCTATGATTCCTTTGCCTTAGTCAACAGTCCTCACTGCTGAGGCATATGTTTTTCCCTGAATTCTCCTACTTTCTTAATAATCAAATTCTGTATTTTGATAATGATAGTGATTAAGGGAAAACTACCTTTTTACCACATAACTCCATCCAGTCTTGGTAGAAGACTACTTTTATTAAAGAAAATATAGGATTTTCTGGAAAAGACACTAATGAAATGGATACCCTAAAACTACCACTTTTATTAAAGTTATTTGAATAAAATGACACTAAATACTTATGAACTCACCAGCATTTGTAAAAATGTTGATACTCGCTTTTCAAATAACTTGTCTTCTCAGGTTAGCATTAGACAGGTACATCCCCGAAGCTGTTGATGAAGATAGCTTAGTACCATGCTGTACTTACTTATATTTACTTGTATTACTTTGATGTATTGTAATGTAAACCATGTAAACTATTACTATTAATGCAATGTTTTGTTTTACTTTGATTACTATAATGCAATTGTTGTGATACTTGACATGATGTCATCCACCCCAGAACATTTCCGTCGTTCCGGTTTTAAGGTGTGATAGATTGGTATCAGAGCATTGTTTATAGTGAGCTAAGTATATCAATTGATAAAAGATATACAGCCTATAAATACGAAGGGATAAAACACTCTGACTAACAATTATACTTTAAAATATAACCATATTTTACCAAAGTATAAGAACATCCAAAACCTAAACACTTGAACACAAGTATCACAAGAAGAACAATAATAAAAGTCTTCTGATGTTGAGCATTACCGTCAAACCTGGGCAGTTATGTAATCGTAAGCTGGAATAAATGTAACCTGATCAACTACATTTATTCGAGATGCGATGAACGTGTGCTTGGGAGTGATAGTGGTGTTGCAACAGGTCTGAAACTTACCAATTAGGGATGCTAGAGCCAAACATAAAGTCAAAATACTATAGGAGTATTTTGGAACACTAAAAGATTCACACTAATCCCAGAATCATGTTCAGAAGATAAGAAGGAAAACAAGAAATTAAAATACCATAGGGGTATTTGAGAATCCATAACCAACCTTGTGTGAAGAACTAAAAAGATCATTATTGATATACCTACAACTACAAAGGGTATACTCCCAAAGTTATATATAATAAGGATCCCATAGGCTAAGAATGTGTGGTTTCGCTCTACTTCCTTTTCCTCGTTGGGATGTTGATATAGAGTAGTATCACATATTCGAAGGCCTATCGGATCTAAGCTATATATGATTTGTATACCCTGTGTAATCGTAGCGGGACTCGATATGGATCACTCAGTGAAATGTTAATAATCTCTTAGGATTCTTTAGACATTTCCATTCTCGCACGAACCCTGTAGAAAAAACCTATCCACTTCAGTGCTTGACAGAAGAGTTGATACAGACCCAGAAGAGGTTCATTGAGAAGATTTCCTGTTCGGAAATAAATGAACTGGGTTGAGACTATTGAATTCACCAAGTGCCTATATCTTTTTAGGGACATCGGTGAGAAATTCGCCTAAACTTCCGAGATTTCCAGTCATCCATCATGAAGTGATGACACCCAGAGACGGATTCAGAAGTAAGGCGGAGTAGAGATTCAGTATGTCCATACGAGAGGAGAACCCTAGGTAACTATCCGGAGGAAACCAACGCCGATACCAGTCGAAGATACGAGGCAGACAGACGGAGCCAGTACATGGAACCCGAGAAGTGTCTTACCCTCGTGTTCGTCACGCTAATACACCCTTAAAATAATACAATTTAGTGAGTTAGTGCTTACACCACTCACGCTATGTGTTAGGTAAAATCGTCGTTTCCCGTTGCCAGTTACACGATTAGAGCGGATCCCCACACCTCTATTGAGGATATTTTGCCATAAGTCTTTATAAACCTCTCTTTCCCCGGTGCTCGTTCCGAACTGTTCTCAAATCTTTCCAGGCCGGAGAGTGAAACCTTCCCAGTATAAAGGTAACGTAGTAGAAACGACTCGCATCTTATGGCCTTTTCCGATACTCATACTCCTACCTTGATTACCAGGACTACATCATAGGGATGTAGGTCGACACTTAGACAACTAGTACCCGAGGCACGGGAAAAATTTATGCCTAATGCAGTCGGGACAGATATGTCCAGGGTTAGCCATCGTTTCTCATTATCTTGTATTCCTTTCCATGTAGGAAAAACCATGCCACCGAAGAAGCGTAACCAGTCCACAAGCAAGAAACCTACTCTTTTATTCGATGAAGCTACGTTCCAAGCTGCAGTCTCATCAGCTGTAGCAGCTGTCATGGCTCAACTGAATGCTAAAAACGCCAATGTTAGTTAGGGCCCTATCGGAAATTCCGATCCTAGTAGTGGGCAGCAGCAACCAACCTCTGCATACCCAGCCACCCAAGAACCCCACTCAAATCCACTGAAGAGAAAGATCAAGATCGAGCAGGGAAGTACCTCGGCACAAGGACCTTCCGAAGGGCAACAAGCTGAGATGGTCAAATTCCCTACCAACCCTCCCATCCCTACACCTAGGAGACCATACTTAGGAAACCTTCCCCATTGCAGCAAGTGCAGCTACCATCATCATGGTGTCTGCCGGGAGCTCTATTGTTCTAGGTGCCACATGTTGGGGCATACTGCTCGCGTCTGCAGAACCTCGGTTAAGTTCATTACATCAACCACCAATGTGGTGACCCGTACAGTTTGCCACCTATGTGGTGAAGTGGGACACTTCAAGAAGGATTGTCCAACCGAAGGGAAAGACAAAGACACAGGAGGAGTCTAACTCTAATGCTTAGGGAGAAGCATCAAGGAACCTGGTAGATTTTTGGTACGTCTCTCGATCCCAGATAATTAACCGAGAACATAAAAAGGTTAATTCTAAATGTAAATACTTCCCCAATAAGGCAAAAATCACAGCACTATAATAAATTTAAAAATTCATTAGGTAAAACTGTAATGGCTAAACATATACGTTATGGCCATGTATAGTTAAGATGGATAGACCTAGAGTGAGTGAATGCCGCCTCATTTCCTGTCCCTCGTTTGGTTATGGATTTAGGGCGGAGTCGCTCAGTCAACAGTCCTCCCCACCTTAATTATACATGACTAGTATATGTTAGGCGATTATAGAAATGCCTCGTGAGAATCCATTCATGAAAAAGGTACTCTACTAGGAAACACTTAGGACTCTTTATAGTTCCGCGTCGACTCTATCGGTCCAAGTATCCACGGCAGTGGTACATAGGATGAAACCTGAGACGCCTAGAACTTATGTGCCTGTTCAGCGCATGACTCTATCGATCCTCATTTTATATTATGTCGAGGTATGCCAACTTCGACGAATCTATCGATCATGGTTTGACGTAGTGCAGCCATGTGTACATCCTTAGTGTTGTGTAAAAAGAACTTTCTCCGTAGCCATGTCAGCAAATAAAGGTTCTTCCGAACCTAAAACATAATACGAATAATCAAACCTAATACGATCCGTCATTTGTCCCACTTACCTCAAACCTTCCGAAGTACCCAAGAGAAGGGTACCGCACGCTGTCGACCGACCTCTCTTAGTCATATGGAAACCGAAGCGAAAGGCACTGCAAGACACTTCAGAAGATAATGAACATCCGAAGCCTACTCCGTAGAATTCCCCAGAAAGACCCTTCGCACCTCGCACATTAGTTTCGTGAACCTAGAGATTAGAACTCATAAGGAATGACCACTATAACCAGGTATGTGTGTAAAGGTGGTATATAATTAAGATAAAAAAAGATTTAAGGTGTGTGTTTCCTCCCTACTCCCTGTTCCTCGTTGGGTTGTGGGTTTGGGGTGGAGTCGCACAGCTGAACATCCTGCCGACCTCAATTATATACGGCTTGCATACACCAAGTATTAGTGGTTAAGCCAAGTATGAACTCTACCACGAGCCTCATAGTAAGGCCCTTCATCCTATTCCATAAAATAGGAGCTAGAATCAAGAGAACAACTGTGGGTTGAGCTACTATAATGATCAAAAATCTGAAATTTGTTGTCATACCGGTTAAGCTCACCTGATAACTAACACCCTCAGTTAGTAAAGTGATTAAGTTCCGAGTAATGGAACCCTATACTCACTAGATTTGACCTAGACCGCAAAAACTCAGAACCTTCGGAAGAGTAGTTGCAGTAGATGCTTGCACTACTCAGGCACTTCGTTCACCCGTTACAGACGAGTAGTGCCTATGATCCCCCACCCCCTCGCATGGAGGAAGTCATCGCCGCCTTGTAAATGTTAGACTACATTCTCCAAAGTGAACACTAGAATACCGAGAACCTCAGGATAACCTTCGCAGCCAGGAATACTTGATCAAAGTGCGAAAGTAGTTGCGTTAAGCCTCATAATCCAGATCCCAAAGAGATTATAGACTTGACACCAGTCTAGGTGTTAGTCGATGGATTATACAGGAGCACGCGCTTTCCGCACCAAAATAAACCAACGCCTTGGGAATTAGGGCATGTCATACGAGATTCATCGGACTATCAGGTGTTCCACGAATACTATCTCACGCAAAAATAGTAGAACCACCTCCCGAGATAGTCCAACACTTGTCTGGTAGAACCCTATCTCCCTGACCCTGAGGGCTTTCGTATCTCAAGATTCGTTAGTGCAGGTTCATTTTGCACGAGCTTGAGGTAGACACTCTACAGCAAAAAGATACCATAGATACACAACCCATCCAATGATCTAGAAAGCCTCTAAAAGCCAATTGACAGGAAACGCGAAACCAAGGACATCCCGAGCTTCCTAAGAACCAACCTGAAGGACTACACTCCCAGTAAGAGAAAGAACTTAGGAACTTCGGAATGGCGATCACGCCAGTAATGATCTTGCCATAGAAGTACACTATGTTCTTAGTACTGAAAAGCTCTCCCCTTCCGAGAGCTTAGGACCATCTGATAATCCTCATGGAGGTTTGGTCCAACCTTCGTCAAACCACTACTACTTCCGGATATCCCTTAAGTTTCACACCAAATCGATCCACTCCTTAGACATGATCAGTGTTACCCGACGTCACTCTTCGTATCCCACTCATCTTGATAAGGAACTATTGTTAGAATGAAAAACACAGACCAGAGTTCACTTGGGAATGCGAGGATGAACAGAATAGGAAGTACCCACTTACCTTTACTTGGCCATTCATACCTATTCCCTTGCCTAGACCTAAATTTTGGGACGAAATTCCCTCTAACGGGGGGATGATGTGACAACCCAAGTTTATTCCGTTACATTACCCCGTTACCGTTAACGGAATATTCCAGTTTATAAAAGTTTCGTTAATTCGAGGTCGTAAAATAAATAAATTTTTATTTATTTATATTTTTATGTCGTTATAGTCGTAATAAAGTAAATAAAGACATGAAAAAGGAGTTTACGGCCTAAGAGCCTCCTTAGGCCGTAAACACCCAAAAAGTGGCCAAAATTACCCAAACTTGTCCCGTTGAGCCTAGGAACCAATTAAGGAATTTGTCTAGGAGTGTTTAATCATCAAAACACAAGATTTTAGGGCATAAAAGAGAGTTTACGGCCCAAGCACATGCTTAGGCCGTAAACACCTCTTAAACTTGTAAAAAAAACCCCAAAAACACTCCCAAACCACCCTTAGGCTTAATACATAAATTAGGGGCTTGCTATTTAGGGTTTGGAACATTTAAACACAAGGAAATATGGGATAACTTGGATTTTACGGTCCAAGCAAGTGCCTAGGCTGTAAACACCCCTAAACTATGTCAAATGATGGTTTGTGTCCCCCCCAAATGGCCTCATACTTCATTATAAATTACTAGAAGTGTAATAGGGACCTTAAACTTCAATAAAAGCTAGGTATAGGAGTTCACGGCCGTGAACTCCCTTAGGGAGTGGTTCATGGGCCGTAAACTCCCTTATAGTCCCTTAAAACACTTTAAATCCTTTCATACAATTTAGTTTTGGGCCTAGCAAAATTCCACAATTGATATGAGACCTTTTAGCACCCTAGAAACCCCTCACCATGATTTTACGGCCGTAAACTCATGGGGAGTTGTCCCTGGGCCGTAAACACCATAAGGTGAGTTTACTCTTGGAGAGTAAACTCCATTCCTAAGCCATTCACACCCTTAAATGTTACCCGGGACACCCCAAACACTTAATCAAAGTGTTTTCCGCTCTTTAGGGTGCGTATACTTGTTTGATTAGTATTAAATGTACTAATTATATATGAACATATGTTATCATATGTTAAATAGGTCAATAAGTGTGTCCAAGTCATTACTTGACAGTTGACACCGAGCACCCAACTGACACCTTCGTCGATCCACTTACACCAGGTGAGTTAATACCCCTGAATGAACCTTTTAAATGTTTTTACATGTTTTATAGGGTGGGAATACAAGTTAAACATGCCAGTTATCATATCAATCACATGTGATTGATAACCCGCATGCACAAAGATTTACCACACTGCAAATTGTTTTACCAAGTAGGATACTATAAATGGCTTTCTAAAAGGTTTTCACTTGTTCAAACTCTTACTTATACTGTTTTATCAAAAGACAATTTAAACTAGTTTATGAAAAGTTTCTAAAGAATTTCTAAAGGTTTTGAAACTTATTTTACCAAAGGACACCAAGTGGGATTTTCTCAAGAATAAAGGTTTTCTTCCATATTTTGATACTCTTTCTTAGTTAAACTCCTACTTGATAACGCTTTCACTTCGTGATGCGTTTATAATTATTATTTTCTCTATCTCGCTTATACTTGTAGTCGCTTATACCTGTTAGACGCTCTTATTCCACACTGTACGTTTATACATCATGATTCAGTTATTCCACACTGTACGTTTATACATCACGATTCAGTATTCCGCAATGTACGTTATACTTCACGATTCGATTATTCCACTGTTTTAGACCTTGCTAGCCGTAGCTTTCATTCGATACTATCTGCGGTCTGTATTCTCTGTTTTAGACCTTGCTAGACGTATCATTCAGTCGATACTGTCTGGGGTCTGTGTTCACTGTTTTAGACCTTACTAGATGTACCTTTCATTTGGTACCGTCTGGGGTCTGTGTCTCTTTTTGTTAGACTGAGCCAGGCTTGTCGTTTATTTGATACTCTCCTGGAGTCTATAATTCCTTTGCCTTAGTCAGCAGTCCTTACTGCTGAGGCATATGTTTTTCCCTGAATTCTCCTACTTTTTAATAATCAAATTCTGTATTTTGATAATGATAGTGATTAAGGGAAAACTACCTTTTTACCACATAACTTCGTCCAGTCTTGGTAGAAGACTACTTTTATTAAAGAAAATATAGGATTTTCTGGAAAAGACACTAATGAAATGGATACCCTAAAACTACCACTTTTATTAAAGTTATTTGAATAAAATGACACTAAATACTTATGAACTCACCAGCATTTGTAAAAATGTTGATACTCGCTTTTCAAATAACTTGTATTCTCAGGTTAGCATTAGACAGGTACATCCTCGGAGCTGTTGATGAAGATAGCTTAGTACCATGTTGTACTTACTTATATTTACTTGTATTACTTTGATGTATTGTAATGTAAACCATGTAAACTATTACTATTAATGCAATGATTTGTTGTACTTTGATTACTATAATGCAATTGTTGTGATACTTGAAATGACGTCATCCACCCCAGAACGTTTCCGCCGTTCCGGTTTTGGGGTGTGACACTTTCTTCCCAACCTTCGCATACATAAGTACTTCTATCCTAGAGTATATCAAGGCTTGTTATACTTCCATGTAGCAAGAAATCACCCAAGAAACACCAAGAACAAGGTGTTTACGGTCCAAGGTGTTCTTGCACCGTAAACCCTATAATGGATGCCAAAGTGTGCCCTAGTTCCTCCTAAGCCTTGACAACCAGCATAGATCCTTTCCTTGATGAGATTAGCACTTGTAAACACTAAAAAACCCCAAGAACATGAGTTTACGGTTTAGGAATCTCCCAAAACCGTAAACACCCCCAAAAGGGTGTTTTGATGCCCTTAACACCTTCTATGGCTTGTATAAGTGACTAGAACTTTGCATGCTTAACCTAGATACACCAAAACACGAAAGGAAGGGGCAAACATGAGTTTATGGCCATAAACGCATGTTTTTACAAACGTAAACTCCCCAAGGAGTGGTCCAAGAACCGTAAACTCCAAAGAGAGGTCATTTCGAGCCCTAATCACTTCCATAGCCCTTGATTCAAGTCTAGCATCATTCCTTGAGTGGTTTAAGACCTTTGAGCACCCAATGACACCATTGCCATGAGTTTACAGTTGTAAACTCATGGGGGAAATGGTCCCAGAACTGTAAACACCCCTAAGGGCCACCATTTGAGGAGTAAACTCCAATGTGAGGCCATACACTCTTTATATGCAACCTTTAGTACTCCTAGCACTTGTGGTAAAGTGTTTTCATGTATTAGGATGTCCTTACTTGCATAATTAGTTTTTAAATAACTAATTGGATAATTAAATGTATCATTACATGTTAAATAGGATTCGTGTGTGTGTTCAAGTCCTCACTTGACACTTGGCATCCTATACCGTACGTTCATCATAATCACCCACGTCAGGTGAGTTCATACCCCTGAATTAACCTTTTAAATTATTTTAAATGCTTTTATGGGGGGAATACAATTTGAACTAGTAAGTTATTATATCAATCACATGTGATTAATTAGTGACTAGCAAATAGATTTTCTGCATGTTAAACTGTTTATCCAGCTAAAGGTCTTCAAATCTTGTTCTCAAATCTCTTTTAAAGTATAAAAATCCCTTTTTAGTTTAATACATTCTTATTTTTAAGTTTTCCAAAGATTTTACCAAAACTTCTTTTATACTCTTGTATTGTCAAATGCATGCCTGTATATGTATAGTTATATAAGTAATGTTTAAAGGACATAGGAAGGCTAACTCGTCTTAATTCCTTTTCCTTGTTTGGATGTGGCTTTAGAGTAATGGTTATCCGTCCTAAGGACATTTAAATATTAGTTATATATATATATATATATATATATATATATATATATATATATATATATATATATATATCATGTATACATATATAGTCATAAAAGTTCTATCAACATATTATCACCTTTGGGTAGCAAAGGCATCCAGATTCATGAAGGAGAACTTAGTTATATCTATATTGTAAAACATATACTCTTACTAAAAGGAAAGGTTTATAGAAATCAAAACACGAGATACATCCTCATGACGCGAATTTCACCGTTGTCAAGTCGGTAACCAGAGTCTCCTGGAGGGAGAGCGGCATTGTGTCTATAGATCTAAACGGGACAGACACTCCCACATCCTGACTGCTAGCTACAGTCCCGACCGACCAAGCTAAGGGATGACAAATGTCGCATTCACTCTGACGCCAGCAGGTCGTCAAAGTATTCGACTATCAATCAGTATGGTTACGAGTATCTCTAGAGTTACCTTATAATTCATGGCTACAAGGTAATAAGTATAAACATGGTATTTTTCTATATATAAACTAATCCTTATATATATATATATATATATATATATATATATATATATATATATATATATATATATATATATATATGTATATATATATATATATATATATACCTTCCTAGTTATACACTAGGCCACGTTTTAAATCTTTAAATAATCCTAATTAGAATTAAAGATTCTCTTTTAGACTTTGTGAGGTGTATTGGTTCATTCAATACCACCTAGAGTCTGTATCTCACTCTTTTATACTTGACGAGGCATATTGGTTCATTCAATACCACCTAGAGTCTGTATATCATTCCTTTAGACTTTGCGAGGTGTATGGTTCATTCCATACCACCTGGAGTCTATGTTTTAGTTTCTTTTAACCAGTAGTGTTACTGCTGAGGAAAAATATTATTTTCCCTATTACTTATGCATGTAATCTTCTCACATATTCTTTAAAGCATAAACTATATTTTGATAATGATAGTACGTTTGAGGGAACTTGCTCCTTAAACATAAAACGGTCAGGTCTTAGTAGAAGACTGCTTTTAGTAGAGATACACCTTGGTTTAAACATAAAACAATTGGATCTTGGTAGAAGACTACTTTTTATTAGAAAAATATGGGATTTTCTGGAAAGGATTCTAATACTCTATAAATTCTAAACCACTATCTTTCCTGTGATTATTTTGAAAGAAACCATGTATCTATACCAATGTCATTAAATACTTATGAACTCACCAGCATTAAAATGCTGATACTCGCTTTCAAAATAACTTGTATTCTTAGGTCGTCAGCAGACAGGTACACTCCGGGAGATTTTGTGAAGACAACCTTGTACCAACTTGCACTCTATGTTATTCTCTGTATTTACTTGATGTTATTGTTAAATGTAACCTATGTAAAATTATTACTATTAACGCAATGGTTGTTGTACTTTGATTACTATATTGCATATGTTGTGATACTTGACATGACGTCCTCCACCCCAGAACGTTTCTGCCGTTCCGGTTTTGGGGTGTGACAGATTGGTATCAGAGCATTCTTTATAGTGAGCTCAGTATATCAAATCATAAAAGATATACAGCCTATAAATACATTTGGATAAAATACTCTGACCAAGAATTATACTTTAAAATATAAACGTATTTTACAAAAGTATAAGAACATCCAGAATATAAAAACCAGAATAAAGTATCACAACAAGAACAAGAATAAAAGTCTTTGGATGTTGACCATTACCATCAAACCTGGGCAGTTATGTAATCGTACGCTGGAATAAATGTAACCTGATCAACTACATTTATTCGAGATGTGACTAACGTGTTCTTGGGAGTGATGGTGATGTTGCAACAAATCAGAAACTTACCAAATAGGAATGCTAGAGCCAAACATAAAGTTTAAAATACTATAGGAGTATTTTATGATACTAAAAGATTTACAATAAACCCAGAATCATGTTCAGAAGATTAAAACCAAGCATGTAATTAAAATGCCATAGGGGTATTTTAAGAACCATAAATAACCTTGTGTGAAAAACTAAAAAGATCCTTATTGATATACCTACGATTACAAAGTGTATACTCCCAAGGTTATATATAGTGAGGATCTCGTAGGCAAAGAATGTGTGGTTTCGCTCTACTTCCTTTTCCTTGTTTGGATGTGGATATAGAGTAGTATCACATATTTGAAGGCCTATCAGATCTAAGTTATATATGATTTGTATACACTATGGAATTGTAGCAGGACTCGATATGGATCACCCAGTGAAATGTTTTAATAATCTCTTAGGATTCTTTAGACATTTCCATTCTCGCGCGAACCCCTTTAGAAAACCTTATCCACTTCAGTGATCGGCAGGAGAGTCGATTCGGACCCAGAAGAGGTTCATTGAGAAGGTTCCAATTTGGAAATTGATGAACAGGGTCGAGGCTATTGAAGCCCCCATGTGCCTATACCTTTTAGGGACATCGGTGGGGAATTCGCCTGAATTTCCGAGATTCCAGTCATCCATCATGAAGTGATGACACTCAGGTTCAGAATCAGAAGTAAGGCGGAGTAGAGATTCAGTATGTCTACAAGAGAAAAGAACCCTAGGTAAGTACCCGAAGAAAACCAACGCCTATTCCAGTCAGGGATAAGAGGTGGACAGAGAGAGCCAATGCATGGAACCCGAGAAGTGTCTTTTCCTCCTTATCGTCACGCTAATACATCCATAAAATAATACAATTTAGTGACTTAGTGATTACATTACTCACACTATGTGCCAGGCAAATCGTCTTTCCCGTCGCAACCAATACGAATAGATCGGATCTCAAAACCTCGATTGAGAGTGTTTAGCCATAGGTTTTCATGAGCCTTTTCTTTCGTGGTCTTCGTTTCGAAATTCTCTCAGGTCTTTTCAAAACCGGAGAGTGAACTTCTACAGTTTAAAGATAATTTAGTAGGAACGACACCCATTTTATGGCTTTTCGATACACTCACTCCTACCTTGTTACTCAGACTACATCATAGGGATGTAGGTCGACGCTCAGATAACCATCAATCTAGGCGCGGGAAAATTTATGCCTATCATAGTAAATGAAGTTACGTCTAGGATTAACCACCGTCTCTCATCAGCTTGTACTCCTTTTCGTGTAGGAAAAACCATGCCTCCAAAGAAACGTAACCAACCGGCTAGTAAGACACCGGTCCTTCAATTTGATGAAGCTACGTTCCGAGCTGCAGTTTTAGCAGCCGTTTGCAGTTTTCATGGCTCACCTGAATGTTAATAATGTCAATGTTAGCAGGAGCCCTATCGGGAATCCCGATCGAAGTAATGGACAACAGCAACCAGCACCGGTGTGCAAAGCCACCCAAGAACCCCAACCAAATCCGCTGAAGAGAAAGTTTAAGAACGAGGAGGGAAGTACCTCGACTCAAGGACCTCCCGTAGGGCAACGAGCTGAGGTAGTCAATACCCCTGTCAACCCTTCCGTCTCGAGTCCAAGAAGACCATACCTAGGAAACCTTCCCTGCTGCAACAAGTGTAGCTACCATCATCATGGTATCTGTCGAGAACCCTTTTGTGTTAGGTGCAACATGAATGGGCATACCGCTCGCTTCTGTAGAACCCCGGTTGAGTTCATCACATCAACCACCAATGTGGGGACCAGTCCAGTATGCCACCTATGTGGTGAAATTGGGCACTTCAAGAAGGACTGCCAAATTGAAAGAAATGACAAAGACACATGAGGAGTCTAACCCTATTGCCTAAGGAAGCATCAATGAACCTAGTAGAATTTTGGTACGTCTCTCAATCCTAAGTAACTAACCGAAAACATTAAATGATTAATTCTAATTGTAACTACTCTCTCGTTAAGGCCAAAGTCGCAGCACTGTTGTAAAATTCAAAAATCCATTAGGTAAAACTATGATGGCTTGATATATACATTAAGGCCAGTTATAATTAAGATTGATACACCTCGAGTGAGTGATGCTGCCTCATCTCCTGTTCCTTGTTTGGTTGTGGATTTAGGGCGGAATTGCTCAGTCAACATTCCTTTTTAATCTTAATTATACATGACTAGTGTATATTAGACGGTTATAGAAAGGCCTCATGAGAAATCCATTCACGAAAAGTACATTATTCCAAAACATTAAGACCCCCAGAGTTCCACGTCAATTGTATCGGTCCAAGTATCCGCGATAGTGATACCATGGACGAAACCCGAGACGCTGAGAACTTGTGTGCCTTGTTCAGCACATGGTCCTATCGATCTTCATTCCATATCATGTCGATGTTTGTTAAACTCGACACTGTCGTCAATCATGGTTCGACTTGGTGCGACCATGTGGAAATTCCTAGTGCTGTGTAAAGAGAACTTTCACCATAGCTTATGCGTCAAATAAAGGTTCTTCCGAACTTAATAAGAAAACCTAATGCGAACTGTCAGTCGTCTCTCTTATCCAAACCCTCCGAAGTACCCAGGAGAAGGGTACCACGCGCTGTTAACCAACCCTTCCTTAGACAGATAGAACCCGAAGCGAAAGGCACTGCAGGTATCCCAGAAGACAATAACCACCCGAAACCTACTCAATAGAATTCCTCAGAAAGGCTATTAGCATCGTAAAATCAGGTTCGTGAATCAAGAGAAAGAACCCCTGGGATTAACTTACTACTACTGAGTATATGCATTATAGTGGTATATAATTTGGATCAATGAGATTTAGGATGTGTACTTCCTCCCTACTCCATGTTCCTCGTTAGGTTGTGGGTCTGGGGTGGGGCCACACATCTGAACATCCCGTCAAATCTCAGTTTTATACGACTTGCATACACCGGTTATTAGTGATTAAGTCGAGTATGAGGTCGACCACGAACCTTATAATAAGACCCTTCATCCTGTCCCATAGAAAAGGAGTCGGAGTCAAGAAAACCACTGTGGTTTAAGCTAGTAAAATGACAACAAATCCAAAATTTGTTGTCATCTCGGTTAAGCCAGCATAGTAGCTAACACCCTCAGTTAGGAAAAGTAACTCAAGTCGTAAGAGTCAAAAACATCGACTACGACCATCCATTCGCGCTTAATCCCACAAATTAAGCATCTCAGCAGTAGTCCCAAAAACCTGAAAGTTGTGACAGGTTAAACTCTGAGAGAAGTGGATGAGAAAAATCAGAGGTTCTGAGTGACAGAACCCTATGATATCTAGATTTAAACTAGATAGAGAAAACTCGGTAACACCGGAAGAGTAGTTGGAAAAGATACTCGCACTACTCAAGCATTCCTTCCATCAAGTTACAGACAAGTAGTGACTAGGGTACACCACCTCCTCATGCGAGAGAAGTCACCGTCGCCTTATGGACGATAGGATGCACTCTCCAAAGTTGAGTACAAGAATGTCAAGGACCACATGACCACCTCTACAACCAAGAATACTTGAATAAAGTAAAATGGTATGTTGCGTTAAGCCTTATAACCCAGATTATAAAGAGATAGTAGAATCGACACCAGTCTTGGTGTTAGTTGATGGGTTATACAAGAAACGCGCACTTCCTACAAACTGGAGGGAGCCGACCCATCGGAGAATGGGACATGTCTTGGAGATTCATTGGACTACTAGGTGTTCCAAAGAATTCTATCTCAAAAGAAATAGTAGAACCACCTCCTGAAATAGTCCAACACTTCAGAAAATCTCTAAGGGCTAAGTTAGCCCTGATCAGAGACTGATATCCATGAAACAACGAAGTGAGTAAGAGCATGATTCTTTCCGTTTAGGGATCGTGCTGTGAAAGCATCTATATGATGATAATAAAAATTTAAATTTTCTAAGCATCGTCTGGTAAAACCCCCTATCACACCGACTATGGGAGTTTCCGTTAGAAACGCGTCAAAAGTTAGAAGTGCAGGTCCATTTTGCACTAGGTCGAGATAGATGTCACGTAACCAATAGAGGCCATAACATAGCCGATACATCCAATGATCCAGAAAACCTCCGAAATACAACCATTAAGAAGTACGAATACGAAAAACAATCTGAGCCTTCTAAGAACCAAACCGGAGAATACACCCCCCCCCCCAGTTTGAAGGAACTTTTGGAACTTCGGAATGGCGATCACATCGAGTGATGATCTAAACATGTAAGTACATTATGTTCTAAGTACTGAAAAGCTCTATCTTCCCAAGAGTTTAGGACCATCCGAGATTCTTGTGAAGAATTTTCTCAACCCCCGTCGGACCACAACTACTGTTGAAATTCCATGAATTCCACCCAAATCTATCCACGTCTTAGACTTGAAAAAGTGCTACCTCAACTTCGTTGAAGAACTGTAGAAATCACGGACCGAGAGGTCAAGCGAACGAATCGAATCCGCATTGAGTCTAAAGTATCCTTATCGACGAGATCGAAATCATTGAGAAACTCAACTTCGTGAAGGTTCGCTGGTACGCCAAGCGAAGACCCAAATTCATCTAGGAGCGAGAATACCTATTGAGTCTAAAGTATCCTTATCTTTTGGTTCGTTCAATTCCATCTACGTGTGTTCTTGAACTCTAATTTCGGGACGAAATTCCCTCTAATGGGGGGATGATGTGACAACCCAAAATTTTCTATTATATACAACCCTTCACTTCAAAAGAAGTCAGAACAGTTTCTGCTTATTTTCAAAGCTTTTTGGAATAAGCTTGAGCATTTTAGGATTAGCACTTTAGGAGATATCGGGAGAGACGATGCCCTAGACTTATTGTGCATCAATAAAGTTCTAAAAACTACATGAGTTTTGAGTTTACGGCCCAAATGACATTTGGATCATAAACCCTAATGGCTATATATATGGCACTTAGCCATTTTCCTTCATTTCTTCCATTTCAAGCTAGAGAAAACCCGATTTCTCTCCCAAGGATCTTCAAGCTTTTGTCCCAACCTTCTCATATGTAAGTACTTCTATCCTAGAGTATATTAAGACTTTTTATACTTCCATGTATCAATAAATCACCCAAGAAACACCAAGAACAAGGTGTTTACGGTCCAAGGTGTTCTTGGACCGTAAACCCTAAAATGGGTGCCAAAGTGTGCCCTAGTTCCTCCTAAGCCTTGACAACCAGCATAGATCCTTTCCTTGATGAGTTTAGCACTTGAAAACACCAAAACCCCCAAGAACATGAGTTTACGGTTTGGGAATCTCCCAAAACCGTAAACACCCCCAAAAGGGTGTTTTGATGCCCTTAACACCTTCTATGGCTTGTATAAGTTACTAGAACTTTGCATGCTTAACCTAGATACACCAAAACATGAAAGGAAGGGGAAAACATGAGTTTACGGCTCTGAACTCATTTGTTTACTTCCGTAAACTCCCCAAGGAGTGGTCCAAGAACCGTAAACTCCAAAGAGAGGTCATTTCGAGCCCTAATCACTTCCATAGCCCTTGATTCAAGTCTAGCATCATTCCTTGAGTGGTTTAAGACCTTTGAGCACCCAATGACACCATTGCCATGAGTTTACAGTTGTAAACTCATGGGGGAAATGGTCCCAGAACTGTAAACACCCCTAAGGGCCACCATTTGAGGAGTAAACTCCAATGTGAGGCCATACACTCTTTATATGCAACCTTTAGTACTCCTAGCACTTGTGGTAAAGTGTTTTCATGTATTAGGATGTCCTTACTTGCATAATTAGTTTTTAAATAACTAATTGGATAATTAAATGTATCATTACATGTTAAATAGGATTCGTGTGTGTGTTCAAGTCCTCACTTGACACTTGGCATCCTATACCGTACGTTCATCATAATCACCCACGTCAGGTGAGTTCATACCCCTGAATTAACCTTTTAAATTATTTTAAATGCTTTTATGGGGGGAATACAATTTGAACTAGTAAGTTATTATATCAATCACATGTGATTAATTAGTGACTAGCAAATAGATTTTCTGCATGTTAAACTGTTTATCCAGCTAAAGGTCTTCAAATCTTGTTCTCAAATCTCTTTTAAAGTATAAAAATCCCTTTTTAGTTTAATACATTCTTATTTTTAAGTTTTCCAAAGATTTTACCAAAACTTCTTTTATACTCTTGTATTGTCAAATGCATGCCTGTATATGTATAGTTATATAAGTAATGTTTAAAGGACATAGGAAGGCTAACTCGTCTTAATTCCTTTTCCTTGTTTGGATGTGGCTTTAGAGTAATGGTTATCCGTCCTAAGGACATTTAAATATTAGTTATATATATATATATATATATATATATATATATATATATATATATATATATATATATATCATGTATACATATATAGTCATAAAAGTTCTATCAACATATTATCACCTTTGGGTAGCAAAGGCATCCAGATTCATGAAGGAGAACTTAGTTATATCTATATTGTAAAACATATACTCTTACTAAAAGGAAAGGTTTATAGAAATCAAAACACGAGATACATCCTCATGACGCGAATTTCACCGTTGTCAAGTCGGTAACCAGAGTCTCCTGGAGGGAGAGCGGCATTGTGTCTATAGATCTAAACGGGACAGACACTCCCACATCCTGACTGCTAGCTACAGTCCCGACCGACCAAGCTAAGGGATGACAAATGTCGCATTCACTCTGACGCCAGCAGGTCGTCAAAGTATTCGACTATCAATCAGTATGGTTACGAGTATCTCTAGAGTTACCTTATAATTCATGGCTACAAGGTAATAAGTATAAACATGGTATTTTTCTATATATAAACTAATCCTTATATATATATATATATATATATATATATATATATATATATATATATATACCTTCCTAGTTATACACTAGGCCACGTTTTAAATCTTTAAATAATCCTAATTAGAATTAAAGATTCTCTTTTAGACTTTGTGAGGTGTATTGGTTCATTCAATACCACCTAGAGTCTGTATCTCACTCTTTTATACTTGACGAGGCATATTGGTTCATTCAATACCACCTAGAGTCTGTATATCATTCCTTTAGACTTTGCGAGGCGTATGGTTCATTCCATACCACCTGGAGTCTATGTTTTAGTTTCTTTTAACCAGTAGTGTTACTGCTGAGGAAAAATATTATTTTCCCTATTACTTATGCATGTAATCTTCTCACATATTCTTTAAAGCATAAACTATATTTTGATAATGATAGTACGTTTGAGGGAACTTGCTCCTTAAACATAAAACGGTCAGGTCTTAGTAGAAGACTGCTTTTAGTAGAGATACACCTTGGTTTAAACATAAAACAATTGGATCTTGGTAGAAGACTACTTTTTATTAGAAAAATATGGGATTTTCTGGAAAGGATTCTAATACTCTATAAATTCTAAACCACTATCTTTCCTGTGATTATTTTGAAAGAAACCATGTATCTATACCAATGTCATTAAATACTTATGAACTCACCAGCATTAAAATGCTGATACTCGCTTTCAAAATAACTTGTATTCTTAGGTCGTCAGCAGACAGGTACACTCCGGGAGATTTTGTGAAGACAACCTTGTACCAACTTGCACTCCAAAGAGAGGTCATTTCGAGCCCCAATCACTTCCATAGCCCATGATTCAAGTCTAGCATAATTCCTTGAGTGGTTTAAGACCTTTGAGCACCCAATGACACCATTGCCATGAGTTTATAGTTGTAAACTCATGGGGGAAATGGTCCCAGAATCGTAAACACCCCTAAGGGCCACCATTTGAGGACTAAACTCCAATGTGAGGCCATACACTCTTTATATGCAACCTTTATTACTCCTAGCACTTGTGGTAAAGTGTTTTCATATATTAGGATGTCCTTACTTGCATAATTAGTTTTTAAAAGACTAATTGGATTCATAAATGTATCATTACATGTTAAATAGGACTCGTGTGTGTTTTCAATTCCTCACTTGACACTTGGCATCCTATACCGTCCGTTCATCTGAATCACCCATGTTAGGTGAGTTCATACCCCTGAATAAACCTTTTAAATGATTTTAAATGCTTTTATGGGGAGAAATACAAGTTGAACTAGTAAGTTATTATATCATTCACATGTGATTAATATCTGACTAGCAAATAGATTTTCTGCATGTTAAACTGTTTATCCAGCTAAAGGTTTTCAAATCTTGTTCTCAAATCTCTTTTAAAGTATAAAAATCCCTTTTTAGTTTAATAAATTCTTATTTATAAGTTTTCCAAAGGTTTTACCAAAACTTCTTTTATACTCTTGTATTGTTAAATGCATGCCTGTATATGTATAGTTATATAAGTAATGTTTAAAGGACTTAGGAAGGCTAACTCGCCTTAATTCCTTTTCCTTGTTTGGATGTGGCTTTAGGGTAATGGTTATCTATCCGAAGGTCATTTAAATATTAGTTATATATTTTGTGTATACATATATAGTCATAAAAGTTCTATCAGCAGATTCATCACCTTTGGGTAGCAAAGGCATCTAGATAACCACTCAAGTAAACTATAATAGGTATAGTTTAGAAACCAACCATAACATCCATGAAGGAGAACTTAGTTATATCTATATTCTAAAACATATACTTTTACTAAAAGGAAAGGTTTATAGAAATCAAAACACGATATACATCCTCATGATGCGGATTTCACCGTTGTCGAGTTGGTAACCAGAGTCTCCTTGAGGGAGAGCGGGCATCATGTGTATAGATCTATACGGGACAGACACTCCCACATCCCGACTGCTAGCTACAGTCCCGACTGACTAAGCCAAGGGATGACAAATGTCACATTCACTCCAACGCCAGCAAGTCGTCAAAGTATTCGACTGCCAATCAGTATGGTTACGAGTATCTCTAAAGTTACCTTATAATTCATGGCTTTAAGGTAATAAGTATAATCATGGTATTTTTCTATATATAAACTAATCCTTATATATATATATATATATATATATATATATATATATATATATATATATATACCTTTCTAGTTATACACTAGGCCACGTTTTAAATCTTTAAATAAACCTAATTAGGATTAAAGATTCTCTTTTAGACTTTGCGAGGCGTATTGGTTCATTCAATACCACCTGGGAGTCACTCTTTTAGACTTTGTGGGGCGCATTGGTTCATTCAATACCACCTGGAGTCTGTATCTCACTCTTTTAGACTTTACGAGGTGTATTGGTTCATTCAATACCACCTGGAGTCTGTATATCATTCCTTTTGACTTTGCGAGGCGTATGGTTCATTCCATACCACCTGGAGTCTATGTTTTAATTTCTGTTAACCAACAGTGTTACTGGTGAGGAAAAATATTATTTTCCCTATTACGTATGCTTCTAATCTTCTCACATATTCTTTAAAGCATAAACTATATTTTGATAATGATAGTGCTTTTGAGGGAAATTACTCCTTAAACTTAAAACAGTCAGGTCTTTGTAGAATACTGCTTTTAGTAGAGATACTCCTTGGTTTATACATAAAACAATTGGGTATTGGTAGAAGACTACTTTTTTTTAGAAAATATGGGCTTTTTTGGAAAGGATTCTAATACTCTGTAAATCTAAACCACTATCTTTCATGTGATTATTTTGAAAGAAAACATGTATTTATACCAATGTCATTAAATACTAATGAAGTCACCAGCATTAAAATGTTGATACTCACTTTCAAAATAACTTTTATACTCAGGTCGTAAGTAGATAGGTGCACTCCGGGAGCTTTTGTGAAGACAACCTTGTACCGAGCTGCACTCTATGTTATTCTCTGTATTTAATTGATGTTATTCTTAAACGTAACCTATGTAAAATTAATAGTATTAATGCAATGGTTGTTGTACTTTGATTACTATATTGCATATGTTGTGATACTTGACATGACATCCTCCACCCTAGAACGTTTCCGTCGTTCCAGTTTTGGGATGTAACACTCCTGTAATAGCCTGCTAGTCCTAAAAATTGATGAATTTATGTGGGTGTCGTTGGGGTCGCCCATCCTTCAATGGCTTTGACCTTAGAAGGATCCACGTGTATCCCTTCTTGACTAACAACATGACCTGTAACACCCCGAGATTCTGGTGCATATCTTTCATCCTTGTTCTTTATTGTATTGTCATGTTTAGTCCTTGAGTGGAGAATATATAGCAAGTGAGTATGCTGGGCGTACCAAGGGGGTACGTTGCGCGTACTCACGCGCTTAATTTGGATGCGGAGTCGGCAGGGTACGCTGGGCGTACCTAGAGTTACACCGGGCGTACCCGGCCCAGGTGCAAAACCCTAATTCTCCTTGTGCACTATTTAAAGGGTGTTATGGCTCATTCCTTAGCCTCCATATCAGTAAGTGAAACCCTAACAAAGAGCCTTATCGTTCTTAGTGTGTGAGAGTGTCGATTTGAGCTTGTTGGTGTTTAGAGGCTTGGTGAAGAAGAAGGAAAGGAGAACTTGGAGGCTAAAGCTTGAGGTGCCATTTTGGATTGAGATCTACAGAGGAAAGAGCTACTCTTGGAGGTATAAAGTTCAAAACTTTCCTCTTCTTTTGGTTGTTGTTGTAGGTGTCATTTTTAGAGCTAAAAACCCCAAAGGTGGAGACTTTATGAGTGTAAAGTACTCCATGGTCCGAGATCTGTCCCTTTTCAGTGTTATTAGTGATGTAGAGCCATAAAGCTCCCATTTTGGATGTTACTTTGGAGTTATGCATGTGTTTCAAGGCTTCTAGAGTTGAAGGTTGGATCATTTTGGGAGTTAGTGACCTGTTCAACCATGCAAAGGCTTAAAGTCATCAACTTTATGGATTAAGGGGCTTAAAAGGGGTCAGATCTAAAATATGGACGTAGGTCTTAACTGATTAAGACCTCAAGAGCAAGAGAGCTGATGCAGGGGAGTACACCGAGCGTAATTCCTAGTACGCGCCGCGTACTGGGAGGCGCTCCCCGATTCTGTGGTGCAGCCGGGTACGCCCAACGTACACATCTGGTACACGCAGCGTAACTCGGAGAGTTGACTTTTGGTTGACTTTTAGGGTATGGTCTATTGTGGGGACTTTGAGCTATGGGAGGGGTAAAATGGTCTTTTACCCTTCTGAGAGTGTCATAAGAGAGCATAGTCTAGCCTTGAGAGTTATACTAAATAGAGTATTATTTTTATATGATTAGACGGAGGCTAGGCTAGCATTTACCGAGTCAGAGATTTACCGAGATACCCGAGGTGAGTCTTCTCACTATACTTTACCTAGTGTGGTAACAGAGTTAAGAGACAGAGTATTATAGAGTTATATGCCAGTGTGATTGCATGTTATTATGTGTTGAGATTTATTGTGATATGTGATATGCATGATTCAGAGTTACAGAGTTGGGACTTTCGGGTCCCTAGAGTTAGGGCCAGAGGGCCCACAGAGAGTTGGGGCTGGAGGGACCCACTGAGACACATTAACCAGAGGGTCAAAAGAGTTACAGCCTCGAGTGGCTATTATGTGATTATTGTGGTATTTTGGGGAAACTCACTAAGCTTATGCTTACAGTGTTCAGTGTTATGTGTTTCAGGTACCAGTGATGACCGCGGGAAGGCACCGGCTTGATTCGTACACGCATATGGGAATTGGATGTATTTTGATCTTAGGAGACATCATGATTTGAAAACTTGATGTTATGACGTTTTGTGAACGAATTGTTTAATTAAAAATGTTTTTTTCAAAAGTGAAATATTGTTTTAATTTTTACCGTGTTACAAGTTGGTATCAGAGCCTAAGTTTGAGGGATTCGGGTGCACCTTTGGGCGTATCTGAACTCAAACCAAGGATTTGAGAAAATGTTTGATAATAAAACAAGTTTTCAAAAGAAGAACTTGTGAGATAAACAGAGCAGAGTCGTGTGTACGAACAGCCAGCGCCCGAACGGTGATTTCCCAGAATACCATCATTATAAGTGTTATAATATATGATGTAATATGTTATCTGATGAGCTATGATATGCATGCTAGAGTAGACTAGGTATTCTTATTAGGACTAGAGTGGCCTGATATGTGATGCCTGAGTCTAGGAGTCTTGTTGCTATGAATATTTCCGAGTGGTTAGGTAGCAGTGAGGACATTTTGAGAGATCTGTTGCGAGTATCATATGATTAGAGAGAGTAGAATGCTTGGGACTTGGGACTCTGGGAGGAGGACTTGGGGTGGATGCTGATGCGGTGTGGACGGTAGTATTGGGCCCGTACTACTGAAGACACCGGGTCAGTGCACAGTCCAAGTAAGAATCTTGGGAGTACCAGGGAACAAGTAGGATGGAGTACTCGAGTGTGAGTATACTCGAGCGAGTCCCTAATATTATTCTTATGTTGTATTTCAGAGAGAGAGATCATGGTTGGGACTCGCCAGACATCAGGGACCAGTGACACGAAGGATGAGGAGATCCGTAGGATCTTCCAGGAGGAAGTGGCTGCGGCCATCAGGGCAGAGATACCACAGATGTTCGGGTCTATCAAGACCATGTTGATAGAGACATTTGATGAGAAGTACACTGCTCTTTCTGAGGCTGCTGTTTCTGCAGCCATAGCTGCGACGAGGCCGCAGGGTGGTGATGCGTTGCTGTTCCGAGAGTTCAGCAACACGAAACCACCGGAGTTTGACGGGACCCAGGACCCGATTGCGGCGATGAGATGGATTTCAAACATAGAGGGGTGTTTCTTCACTTGCTTATCTCCTGAGCATTTGAGAGTCCGGTTCGCGCTGAACCAGCTTCGCTTGGGGGCGAAGGACTAGTGGAAATTTGTGACGGCGCACTATACGCCTGCTGAGCTTGCAGCAGTGACCTGGGAGAGGTTCACTGCTATGTTCCAAGATGAGTACGTTCCCCAGGTGGAGAGGGAGCGTTTGGCCCAGGAGTTTCTGACCCTCAAGTAGGGTACTGAGTCTGTTACTGTGATCATGAGGATGTTTCATGAGCGGACGATGTTCTGCCCAGAGCATGTGTCCTCCGAGAAGGCACGTATGAGTCGATATTTGAGCATTCTGAGGAGGGACATACGTGAGTTCGTGGCGAACTCGACGTACCGAACATTTGTCAAGCTTCAGGAAAATGCCTGGAAGAGGGAGATAGAGCTGGAGACTCAGGCTAGGGAGGAGGCTGAGTCTCAGGGGAGGGATCGGCGACCGGCGCAGTCCCAGCCGGTAGCCAAGCGGGCCAAGCCCGCCGATTCGAGATCAGGGAACCAGAGGGGCCGCACTTGTGGCAAGTGCGGCAAGAGCCACGACGGAGTGTGCAGAGCAGGGTCTTGCTACAAATGTGGCAAGGAGGGGCATATGGCCAAGGACTGCCCCAAGGGGTTTGCAGTATGTTTTCACTGCAACCAGACCGGACACCGGAAGGAAGAGTGTCCGCAGTTGCGGGGATCGGCACAGGGAGCACCTCAGGGATCTGCCCCTGCCGCCATCAGAGCTACCGAGAGTCGGCCAGTGAAGGCCGAAGCGCCGAGGGCACGAGGGACAGCCTTTCAGTTGACCGCGGAGGAGGTCCGTGTAGCGCCCGATGTCGTGGCTGGTATGTATTCTTTCATGTATTTATTTTGATGTTGAGATATTGTGCTTATATTATGTTATGTGTAGGTACTTTTCTTGTGAATTCTCTACCTGACTTGGTGTTATTTGACTCGGGTGCGAGTCGGTCTTTTGTATCTTTGGCTTTTAGTCAGCATATCAGTGTTAGTCGTGAGGCATTGAGCCGGCCTCTGAGAGTTTCCATAGCTGACGAGAGGGTGATTTATGCCACAGAGGTGATCCGAGAGTGTGTATTCGAGTTTTCCGGTGTTGAGTTCCCGATTGATTTGATTCCTATTGCGATGGGTGATGTCTGTGTCATTGTGGGCATGGACTGATTGAGTAGATTTGGTGCGGTTATCGACTGCGAGCGACAGCTGGTGACCATACGAGACCCTAGTGGGGGAGTTCTTACGGTGTACGGCGAGGGTACACGTTCTGGGTCAGCGTTTTGTTCGGCCGCTAGGGTGAGGCAGTGTCTACAGCAGGGTTGTAAGGGCTTTGCGGCGTATATGATGGATACGCGGGTTGATTCAGGGAGACCGAGGTCAGTTGAGGAGGTTCCAATAGTGCGTGATTTCCCGGATGTATTTCCAGAGGAGTTGTCAGGTGTGCCTCCCGTGAGGCAGGTGGAGTTCAGTATCGATTTGGTTCCGGGGGCCGCGCCTATTGCCAAGGTGCCCTATCGCCTTGCACCTCCAAAGATGCAAGAGTTATCCTCGCAGCTTCAGGAGCTGTTGGGGAAGGGGTTTATTCGGCCGAGCAGCTCGCCGTGGGGAGCACCTATCCTTTTCGTCAAGAAGAAGGATGGTTCACACCGGATGCGCATTGATTACCGGGAGTTGAACAAGTTGACGGTCAAGAACCGTTACCCGTTGTCGAGGATCGATGATTTGTTCGATCAGTTGCAGGGAGCATCTTGGTTCTCCAAGATCGATTTGAGGTCGGGGTATCATCAGGTAAGGGTGCGAGATGAGGACATCCAGAAGACAGCGTTCAGGACTCGTTATGGGCATTATGAGTTTGTGGTGATGCCTTTTGGACTCACCAATGCCCCGGCAGTGTTCATGGATCTCATGAACAGAGTGTGCAGGCCGATGTTGGATCGGTCGGTGATCGTGTTCATCGACGATATTTTGGTGTATTCGAGATCCAGAGAGCAGCATGAGGAGCATTTGAGGGAGATCCTCGGAGTTCTGAGATCGAAGAGGCTTTACGCCAAATTCTCCAAGTGTGATTTCTGGTTGCGAGAGGTCCAGTTCCTAGGGCACCTCGTTAACCAGAAGGGGATTTTGGTCGACCCAGCCAAAGTGGAGGCAGTGATGAGTTAGGAGGTGCCGAGGTCACCGTCCGAGATCAGGAGTTTCTTGGGGTTGGCAGGCTATTATCGGAGATTTATCAGGGATTTCTCCAAGATCGCCGTGCCACTCACCAAGTTAACCCGGAAGGGTGTCGCTTTTTTAAGGGGACAGAGCAGCAGACCTCCTTTGAGACGCTTTGCCAAAGGCTATGTGAATCCCCAGTGTTAGCCCTCCCGTAGGGGATGGAGCACTTTGTGGTGTATTGTGATGCATCGATCTTGTGGTTGGGAGCGGTGTTGATGCACATAGGGCATGTGATAGCATACGCATCAATGCAGCTGAAGCCTCATGAGATGAGGTATCCCACCCACGATCTTGAGTTAGGGGCGGTGGTGTTCGCCCTCAAGATTTGGCATCACTATCTGTACAAGGTTCAGTGTACGATATACACAGACCACAAGAGCCTGAAGTATTTGATGGATCAGCCCAACCTAAACATGCGACAAAGGAGGTGGTTGGACGTGGTCAAGGATTATGATTGTGAGATCCTGTACCACCCGGGCAAGGCTAATGTTGTAGCCGATGCACTGAGCCGCAGGGTGGAGAGCACCCCGTTGCGAGATGTATGTTTGAGATTGACCGTGATAGCTCCGGTGTTGGACGCCATTCGTGGGGCACAGGCTGAGGCTGTGCAGCCTGAGATGCAGAAGAAAGAGCGAGTTGTTGGGTTGGTATCGGAGTTCGTTACCGATGGCCGGGGGCTTATGACTTTTCAGGGGCGTATCTGGGTACCGTTTGTGGGAGGGACGTGTACCATTTTGATAGAGGAGGCTCATCGGTCGAAGTTCTCGATCCATCCTGGGGCCACTAAGATGTATTTAGACCCGAGGAGGGAGTATTGGTGGCCATGTATGAAGAGGGAGGTTGCATCGTTTGTTAAGAGGTGCTTAACCTGCCGTAGGGTTAAGGCCGAGCACCAGAGACCGCATGGTAAGTTGCAGCCGTTGGAGGTTCCCGAATGGAAGTGGGATCATATTACCATGGATTTTATCACCAAATTGCCAAGGACTGCTAGGGGAGTCGATGCAATTTGGGTGATTGTGGACAGGTTGACAAAGAGCGCCCACTTCCTTGCTATCAGTAAGAGCTCTTTCGCAGAGAAGTTGGCAGAGATATACGTGAAGGAAGTGGTATCTCGGCATGGAGTTCCGATCTCGATTGTCTCAGACCGAGATGTGCGTTTCACTTCCAGATTCTGGAAGAAGTTTCATGAAGAGTTAGGTACTAGGCTGCATTTTAGTACCGCATATCACCCCCAGATTGACGGACAGAGTGAGCGGACAATTTAGACGCTCGAGGATATGCTCCGGGCGTGTGTGTTGGATTTCGGGGGGAGTTGGGACACGTATTTGCCTTTGGCAGAGTTTTCCTACAACAACAGCCATCATTCGAGCATTGGTATGCCACCCTTTGAGCTGTTGTATGGGAGGAGGTGTCGGACTCCCATTTGCTGGGGTGAGGTCGGGCAGCATGTTATGGGTAGTACAGAGATTGTGCTGCAGACGACTGAGCAGATATAGCAGGTCAGGCAGAGGTTATTGACCGCTCAGAGTCGTCAGAAGAGTTATGCGGACAGGCGCCGGTCCGAGCTCGAGTTCCAGGTCGGCAACTTTGTACTCCTGAAGGTCTCTCCTTGGAAAGGAGTGATCTGATTCAGGAGGAGGGGCAAGTTGGGGCCCCGTTATATCGGTCCTTTTCGGATAATTGCAAGGGTAGGCAGGGTAGCCTACAGGTTGGAGCTACCTGCAGAGTTAGGTCAGATCCATGACACTTTCTACGTGTCGCAATTGCGGAAGTGTATAGCCGATGAGTCGGCAGTGGTACCATTGGAGGATATTTAGGTGGATGCGAGCCTGAATTATGCTGAGAGACCGGTGGCAATTAGAGATCGGAAGATCAAGGTTTTGAGGAACAAGGAGGTGCCTTTGGTTTTGGTTCAGTGGCAACATCGGAAGGGATCCGAGATGACTTGGGAGTCAAAGTCGAAGATGCGAGGGCAGCATCCAGAGTTGTTCGAGGAAAGAGACTTCGAGGGCGAAGTCTAGTTCTAGTGGGGGAGAATTGTAACACCCCGAGATTCAGGTGCATATCTTTCATTCTTGTTCTTTATTGTATTGTCATGTTTAGGAAATTTAGTGGAGAATGTATAGCAAGTGAGTACGCTGGGCATACCAAAGGGGTACCCTGCGCGTACTCACGCGCTTAATTTGGATGCGGAGTCGGCAAGGTACACTGGGTGTACCTACAGTTACGTCGGGCGTACCCGACCCAGGTGCAAAAACCCTAATTCTCCTTGTGCACTATTTAAAGGGTGTTATGGCTCATTTCTTAGCCACCATATCAGTGAGTGAAACCCTAACAGAGAGCCCCATCATTCTTAGTGTGTGAGAGTGTTGATTTGAGCTTGTTTGTGCTTTAGAGGCTTGGTGAAGAAGAAGGAAAGGAGAACTTGGAGGCTAAAGCTTAAGGTGCCATTTTGGATCTGAGATATACAGAGGAAAGAGCTACTCTTGGAGGTATAAAGTTCAAAACTTTCCTCTTCTTTTGGTTGTTGTTGTAGGTGTCATTTTTAGGGCTAAAAACCTCAAAGGTGGAGACTTTATGAGTGTAAAGTACTCCATGGTCCGAGATCTGTCCCGTTTCAGTGTTATTAGTGATGTAGAGCCATAAAGCTCCCATCTTGGATGTTACTTTGGAGTCATGCATGTGTTTTAAGCCTTCTAGAGTTGAAGGTTGGATCATTTTGGGAGCTAGTGACTTGTTCAGCCATGCAAAGGCTTAAAGTCATCAACTTTATGGATTAAGGGGCTTAAAAGGGGTCAGATCTAAAATATGGACGTAGGTCTTAACTGATTAAGACCTCAAGAGCAAGAGAGCTGATGCAGGGGAGTACACCGAGCGTAATTCCTAGTACGCGCCGCGTACTGGGAGGCGCTCCCCGATTCTGTGGTGCAGCCGGGTACGCCCAACGTACACATCTGGTACACGCAGCGTAACTCGGAGAGTTGACTTTTGGTTGACTTTTAGGGTATGGTCTATTGTGGGGACTTTGAGCTATGGGAGGGGTAAAATGGTCTTTTACCCTTCTGAGAGTGTCATAAGAGAGCATAGTCTAGCCTTGAGAGTTATACTAAATAGAGTTCTATTTTTATATGATTAGACGGAGGCTAGGCCAGCATTTACCGAGTCAGAGATTTACCGAGATACCCAAAGTGAGTCTTCTCACTATACTTTACCTAGTGTGGTAACAGAGTTAAGAGACAAAGTATTATAAAGTTATATGCCAGTGTGATTGCATGTTATTATGTGTTGAGATTTATTGTGATATGTGATATGCATGATTTAGAGTTACAGAGTTGGGACTTTCGGGTCCCTAGAGTTAGGGCCAGAGGGCCCACAGAGAGTTGGGGCTGGAGGGCCCCACTGAGACACATTAACCAGATGGTCAACAGAGTTACAGCCTCGAGTGGCTATTATGTGATTATTGTGGTATTTTGGGGAAACTCACTAAGCTTATGCTTACAGTGTTCAGTGTTATGTGTTTCAGGTACCAGTGATGACCGCGGGAAGGCGCCGGCTTGATTCGTACACGCATATGAGAATTGGATGTATTTTGATCTTGGGAGACATTGTGATTTGAAAACTTGATGTTATGACGTTTTGTGAACGAATTGTTTAATTAAAAATGTGTTTTTCAAAAGTGAAAATTTGTTTTAATTTTTACAGTGTTACATGACCCAAGAAGTTCACACTGCGAAGCCAGAACTCACACTTAGAGAGTTTTGGATATAGCTTCTCGGTTCGCAGGGTTTCCAGGATTTGTCGGAGATGTTGGTCATGCTCTTCTTCGTTTCGAGAGTAAACTAGAATGTCATCAATGAAATCGATGACAAAGTTGTCGAGGAATGGTTGGCAGATTCGATTCATTAGGTCCATGAATGCGGCAGGGGTATTCGTTAGACCAAAGGGCATTACGACAAATTCATAATGTCCATAACGAGTTCGGAAAGCAGTTTTGGGGATATCCTCTTCCCGGACCTTGAGTTGATGGTATCCAGATCGTAGATCTATCTTGGAGAAATAGCTTGCACCTTGAAGTTGGTCAAATAGATCGTTGATTCGCGGAAGTGGATAGCAGTTTTTTACAGTGAGCTTATTTAGTTCCCTGTAGTCAATGCACATCCTAAAGGATCCGTCTTTCTTCTTAACAAAGAGAACCGGAACATCCCAGGGTGAGAAGTTGGGTCGGATGAATCCTTTGTCCATAAGATCGTTGAGTTGGCTGGACAACTCTTGCATCTCCGTAGGAGCCAATCTATAGGGCGATTTAGCGATGGGTGTAGCTCCTGGCACAAGGTCAATTCGAAACTTGACTTGTCTTTCTGGGGATATCCCCGGAAGATCTCCAGGAAAGACATCCGAGAACTCACAAGCTACTGGAATGTCTCGAATATTGACCTCTTCCTTGGATTTATCCACTAAATGAGCCTGAAACGTCAAGTCTTTCTTTCGTAGATACTTCTGTGCCTTAATGCATGAGATAAGACGAAGGTTTATGTTGGGTTTGTCTCCGTATACAATCAGGGTTTCACGATTTGGAAGGTGAAGGCGAACGACCTTCTCGTGACACATAATTTCAGCATGGTGGGGGCTTAACCAATCCATGCCAATAATCACATCAAAACTCCTAATGGAAACAGGCATTAAGTTTATTTGAAAGACATGTTGGTTCAAGGTTAGGGTACATCCGATATAGATTTCCCTAGTGGATTATGTTTTCCCATTGGCCATTTCCACCGTAAAGGTTTCATTAAGCTTCTGGGGTTGTTGTTTTAACAAGTGTTTAAATCTATTGCTCACAAAGCTTCGTTCTGCTCCGGTGTCAAATAGGATGCATGCATAAGTGTGGTTTAGGAGAAACGTACTGGTGACAATAGTGGGGGTCCTGAACTGCTTCTCCCTGACCCATGGTCATCACTCTTCCTGTTCCTCCATTCCCATGGTTGTTGTTGTTGGGGCAGTTTCGACGGAAATGCCCAGTTTTTCCACATCGATAGTAGGTGTGTCTTGGTCCTGCATTGTTGCTGCTGTTGTTGAGGTTGTTGTTGTTGTTGCGGTTGTTGTTGTTGTTGTTATTGTTCCCTTGTTGCTGGTTCTGGAGAGGATAGGTCTTGCAATATTTTTCCGTGTGACCCTTTCGATTGCAACTGATGCAATGCATCTCCCTGCACTCGCCATTATGATGAAGATTGCACTTGTTGCACTTTGGGAGATTTCTGGAGCAGCTGAGACTGGAGCATGTTGTGCGGAGGGAACTTGGGTGGTTCCAACATTAACTATCGCTGTCTGTTGCTTCTTTGACAACTTCGAGCCTTGTCGTCTTTTTCTCTTGTTGTTCTTTCCTTTCTTGTTGTCACTCTCCTTCTTGCCTTCAACTTCCCCTGGCTTCTCGCCCTTCTTGTTGTTGTGGTCGTACAGTTTCTTAGCCAACCTCTTGGCACTATCGAAGGCTTCGGGATTTGCAGCTATCACATTTCCTTGAATTGGGGAAGTTAATCCCTAGATGAATTGTTCGATTTTCTTTCCCTCCGTAGTAATCATGCCAGGACACAACAGTGACAGTTCGCTAAACCTAGATATGTATGCATCATTATCGGAGTTTCGGACGGTAAGGTTCCACAACTCTTGCTCCATCTTCTGAATTTCGCCTCGTGGGCAGTACTTGCCCATTAGCCTTTCTTTTAACTCCGCCCACGACATAGAGTTGGCTAAGGGGAGAGTCATGGCTTCTATATGTCCGTTCCACCAGGTGAGAGCTTGATTAATGAACGTGCATGCGGCAAACTTCACCTTCATCTCCTCAGGGCACTCGCATATCTCGAACACCGATTCCACTTTCTCAATCCATCATTTTAGGGTTATCATTCCCCCGGTGCCATTAAAGGTTCGTGGCTTGGCATTGGTGAAATCTTTGTAGGGCCATGCCTTGGTAGGTCCTTGATTTATTCCGTTGTTTGAACTTCCAGCCCCTTGTCCATTGCCTCCTCCATTGTTCCCTTGGTGAATTTATGCCATGGTTGCAGTGACTGCAGCAAATACAGCTGCCTGGAATGCAGTTGAGTTGACCTCGGGTGGGGTTGCCCCAGGGTTTCTGCGGGTTGGTCGTTGAGGCGTCTTTCTGTCGTGGATCGGAAAGGTGTTGACTGCCTATAGTTTTTGTGAATTTGTGGTCCTATAAGCTAGGTGTAGTGCATGTACTTAAGTAGTTTCATATATTAACATACAATCATGGAAACATAACACATAATTTTGAGTTGATGTTCTCTTCTTGGTAGACAAGGGGTATGTTTTTAAGTTTACCGACCTTCATGATTTTCTCGGGGCATGTGATAGTTGTACCTCAGAGTAAATGTAGTTGATCATGCTACATTCACCCCTTAATACTACTATGAACAGTCCCGACTTAACCGAGATGCCAGCATCATCTTATTTGATTTGGTATTATGTTATTTTTCCTATATCGTACAAGTAGGGGTGTTTTATCATTGTGTTTTATTCGTTTTGTTCAGAGTTGTTTTTGTCCCTCTTTGGTTTATAGTTGCATATCAATGTGTGGTTAGATATGCTAGTTCACTATAAACAGTGCTCTGATACCAACCTATCACACCCCTAAACCATACAGCGGAAACGTCCGAGGGCTGAAGTGACTAAATTTGAATATTATCACAATGAATATAAATGAATCATAACATAAGCATCACCATGCATCAATATATTACAACTGGCTTTGTTCACATCAAGTACATTGTTTTAAAATTACAAATCCATAACATAAATTGTTTGATAGTTTTCAAAAGCACAACACCCTAACATACTTGGTACTACTCCTCAGCTTACCCGTTACCTGAGAATACAAGTTATTTTTGAAAACGGTCAACATATGGAATGTTGGTGAGTTCATAAGCAGGTTTGATATGAAAATGTGTTGTGTAGTTTGTAAGAAAACAACCCAGAAAATCCAATATTTTTTGAAAAGACCATTGTTTATATAAAAGTGTGAAGATCCGCAAATATATGCATGATGATTTCAAAACGTGTATAGTTGAAAAACTTCGTATTAAAAGTACCAGTGAAAAATGTTGAGCTTCCTTGGAAAACCTATTGTTTTCCGAAAATAAAATAAATATCATATAACTGTTCGAATTGTTATCCCATCTCGTGAATGATTTTGATTTACCTTGATTACTTGATTAATATTGTATTTATTTATGTGAGTCGATATAACCATGCATGATAATTACTAGTGCGTCTGTCTTGGCACTCTGGTGAACGCCGGAATTGATCTTAAGATTTTGTCACCCAAGACTAGCCGAGTCTAACAGTAGCGAACAACTGTGGTGTGGGGGAGCCACCCCCGTATAGTTCTATACACAAACTCTCGCTCTCCCTCCAAGAGACTTTGATTATAACTACAAACTACGACCGGCACACGTTGGTGTCACCCATTATTACTCACTAAATCCCAATTGACTTTACTATTGATTATCGACCCATATTTGTTTACTTGGATTGACGATAGGCCTAATAAATAAGGAGAAGAGGATTACAAGATCCTACTGTTCCCGCGTATTATCTATGGCTATTGATTATACGAAGGACACACTGACCCATTTCGCATTTGATTTACTTGGACCTTACTAGCAATGCTAATGGGCCACTAAGGCCCAATAGCACTTAAAAGCCATTGAGGGTCCCTTAAATATGAAATTGGGTCATAGAAGGCCCAATAACATTTATTATTATCCCTTGGGCCCAAAAATCATGTTAATAGGTCACAAAGGCCCAACAAGCATGATTGGAACTTTCAAGCCCAAAGATTTGAATGTTTAATTTTTTTAGGTGTAGTTTAATTGTTGGAAAGTTTGATTGGGTGATTGTTAATTTCGCACCGGAACAAGGCCGATCGGTTATTTTGAACGATGTTGGGAATGTTACGTATTTTCATCTTTCCATTTTCATGAATGGTAGTTTGGTATTTTTATTTTAACTCAAATATCTTAAAAATAAAATAATTGACTCAAAAATCTTGGTTTGAACCCCTTTCAACCCTTCTTTGGTAAAATTGACAATTTTAGTCCTTTATTAAAAAAAAAAGACATTTTAAGCCCTTAAACCATTTTCTTGACACTTTTGACCCAAAGATTTGTTCAAGTGATATTTTTAGCTCAAAAGTTATTCTTTGGCAGTTTCAGCCCTTCCAGAAAAGTATTTTTCGGTTAAAGCCCAAACTTTTGCAACTTTTACAATTTTGACCCAAAATCCAAAAAGTTTATATTTTTTATCCTTGTTTGGAAAATACATAATTTTAACCCTTGAAATAGTTTTTTCTACCCTTTTTACCCCCTGTTTTGAGAAGTTTATCATTTCACTCCCTTGAAAGTTGAATTTTTCGCAAGTTATGGCTTAATGGGCCAAAAAGCCCAAAATTTGGCCCATCTAGCCATTAAAAGAGTATGATATCCATAAAAACATTTATTTTTACTGATTTGACTCTTTTAGACCTTAAGAAACCGTGAATGACAATTTTTCCCCAAACTTTTGCTTATTTGACAAAAATAACCCAATAATGAGTCTTATGTTGTAACATGTTTATTTTAACCCTTATAAGGTAGATTTTTCTTAACTAGTTATGTGTAATACACCCTAGATCACATATTTTTCCCTTATGAACTATAGAAATCAAAATATCTTTCACTTTTGGCATGCATTTACCACATATACACATGAAATCACACATATCACACACATATACATAGATCTACACATTTTACTTGTATTCTCCCCCATAAAACATATGAAAAACGAAAATAAAGGGGTATGAACTCACCTTGAGGTTTGGATTTGGTTTTGATGAAGATTTGAGAGAAGATTTCGGGCTAACAAGCTTCTTTAGAAGTCCTTGAGCTTAGATTGCTTCTAAGGAGTATGATCATGAAGTTGAATGAATTAAAAGATGATTTTTGATGAGGTATAGAAGTTAAACTTTGGATTTAAGTAAGATTTACCAAAGATTTTGTAACTTGAAGTGATTTTTGAATGAAAAACTCCTTGGAATGCTTCTAATTCTCGAAAAATTGGATGAAAAGAAAAAGAGAGTTCTTATGTGTTTGAGAGATATTTTTGAGAGAGTGTGTGTGTGTGTTTGAGTTGGTTTCGGCCGAGAGTAGGGGAAGGAGGAAGAAAAGGAGGGATTTTGCATAGATACATGTGATTACATTGTTGTATGTTATATACTAAGCTTGGTTGACCCCTAAACAAAAGTGAGGTGTCATTTTCCCTTTAATTCCTCCACTAATCTCTTTTCTTTCTTTCTTTCTTTTTTAACTTTGGGCCGAGAGTGGGAGATAGGAGAAGTGTTTTGTGCCATTTGTGCATAATGTCTATTGTATGAGGCCCAATTTGATGGTTTTCGGCCCATTGGGCTCCTATGATGGTTTACGGCCCCATTTGTTAAGAATAATGAGTTTCATAGCCCATTAAAGCTAATTAGGTTAGTTATGGCCCAATAAGGTCCATTAGGGTATTTTATTTCATTCTAAGCCCAATATGGCCCAAAATGTTAAAATAAATGGGAGTGGGTCCAATTAGGGCCCATTTAAGGGTCCTAAGCCCAAAATAGTCAAATTGGAAGCTTATTGGTCCATTAGGCCCAATAAGGAAATCTTAGTCCAAAACATATTTAAACCGGGATTTTTAGGGTTTCCAATCTTTCGTTGACTATTTGAAAGTTTGTATAGGGTGTTTGATGGAAATTTTTGTTCTTATTGAATAAGCATCATACATGCTTTCACATTTTTGGTTCACAAATGTTATCATTGTTGTTGTTACATGGTATAGAATTCCTAGTTGTGACAAAATTGTACATGTCTTGGCTCCGTAGGCGAATACGTTGCAATATTGCGTCCTTTATCTTCGACAACCATGTTATGCATTATGATACATGCATGCATGATATATCGTAGAGTATCTAACTCATAAGGTCTCGCCGCATGTTCAACTATGTGTCACTTTGATTTCATAACCCCAAAAGCACGTTCAACGTCCTTACATGCTCCTTCTTGTCGACTATTAAAATATTTGTCCCTCTATTGGGTGTTGAAACGCCTTCACAAACGTGGAATATTGTAGATATATTTCATCTGTAAGGTAATACCCAAACTTATATTCATTTACATTCACTGTGAAAGGAGCATCTGGGTCTTTTCCTGACAAAAGATTGTCAAATAGTGGTGATTGATCGAGAACGTTGACGTCGTTGTTAGAACTCGAAACCCCGAAAAAAGCATGTCAAACCCATAAATCTTGTGAAGCAACAACCTCTAATACCAACGAAGGTGCTCCATGATGACCGCTCGAATACTTGCCTTTCCACGCCACGGGGCAATTTCTACATTTCCAGTGTGTGCAGTCAATCCTCCCAAGAATACCCGAAAAACCATGTCTTTCTTCATGCATCGCATATAGTTGTTGCATATCATGCAACAAAGGTTTGCACAAGTATTGGTCACCGAAGGTTTCGACAACACCTCTTGCTAATAAATACAAACTTTCTCATGCGGTCCTCTCAGACATTCTCATATAAACATCAACAGAATCAAGCGACTCCCCCATTGCCATAAGTTTAATTGTAGGAACACATTTTTGCAACCCTGTGAAACCTCGTTTGCCTCTAGCATCATATCTCATTTGGAAAAATTCATACCTAAATAAATATTAAACATGTAAAATTTGTATTTATTTTATCTAAAAGTGACATTTTATAAATTATAAAAGTTGAAACAAACGATACCTAAATAAATATTAAACATGAAAAAATTGTATTTATTTTATATAAATTATAAAAGTTGAATCAAACGATACATTGCTTCCATAGCGTTGGCTATCCTTTCAAAGACATTTTTTCGCAAACGAAATCTTCTTTTGAAATCGTTTGGCTGGCAGACATAATTTTCCGCAAAGTAATCGTTAACTAGTCGTCTATGCCCTTCCTCGCGATCTCTATTTAACGCCGCACGTCGCCTGAGTAGTGGAGCTGGATCTGACTGTATCAAACTGTATCAAACTGTCTGTATAATACCGGTACATCATACTCACGAACAAATCGTCTTCATCGTTATCTTCGTTGTACGGATGGACCGGATCAAATTGATCCATATTTTGATTTTGAAATATTAAAAGAAATATGTAGTTGAGAGAAATTTATGTTTATTGTATTTTAAAAATGATATAAATTGTATGTATTTATAGTTTAAATAAAATTTGTTTTTTTTAATAAGTGACCGTTTTAAAAAACGGTTGAAATTGTGACCGTTAGGAGCTAATAAAAAGACCCGCGATTCCGTAGAATGACATCACAATTCCTTGTGGAAAAAAAACTATTTCCTAAGACGGAAATGAAGATATCAAATTTCTACCAAGATAACTCGAGGTTCCAACCAACAAGAATCCTAATGAACCTAAAAAAGGATAACAGCCCAGCATAAATTACTTGTTTTTCGAGCCCCCGTTATAGGTTTTATCCATATATGTTCTGATCGACAACTCATACTTGATCCAATTGATTTTTTTCGAATTGATAGAATACCCCAAATGAATTTGACTTTAGTCCTTTTTTTTCGAAGTAACTCGCATCAACTAGCACTAGTTTGATGTGATCCTTTAGGAGTAATTCATTAAATTCGTTAGATCTAAACTAATAACATACCCTTCGTACGATCTCACTAAAGATAGCCAAATAGATAGACCAACTTTACAGTTCAGCTATCCGTCAATTCGGGTCTATTTGAAAATAGCTAGAATCCATTGATCCCTATAGCATTTTCTGGAGACATAAGAGTTTTTCGGCGGAAGCCGCTTATACCATATTTTGCTAAATAGATATATGTGTTATGATACAAGCGTCAGTTTTGAAAAAAAAAATAGATGAGATTTTGTGCCATCGGCTCTAAACAATCCTGTTTTTTTGAACATGAAGAAATAAAGAAGCCATTGCGATTACCGGAAATACTAGGCCTACTAAAGGCACCAAAACAGAGGGAAAGTTAAGAGTTGTCATAGAATGGCTACCTCGATTTACTATTTGTACATGTTATTATTATTTATATTTTATATTTATAATATAAAGATATCTTATTATATATAAAGATATCTTATTATAATTTGATAATTCTAAATTGGAATTATTATTATTACTTAATAGCTATTAACTATAAATATAAGTATCTATCTAAGTGAGTATATAATGTAGTTTTTGATCTTTCTACATGAAAGATTTGAAAGGATATGAATGAGATATTATTTTCTTTATTTTTTGCTCTTGTCTTCGAATTTCATTTACTAAGCAAAAAGTTTCTTAAAAATTAATTAGATTCTATTTATATTGAATATATTGAAGGATTTGTTACAATCCCATCCATCAAGGATTCTTAGTCAAAATAGGATTATCATAAGATATAAAAAAAAAAAAAAAAAAAAAAAAAAAAAAATCTATATTTTATAAATTTTCATTATATTATATATGACGAGAAGAGTATATTTTTTTTTTATTTGCCTAATTTCACGAATTTTCGTTATAACGTATCTTAACATAACACCTAATAACGGCTACGTTGGGCGGTGTTCCACCCATTATGGCATCGTTATTAGGGTGCCAAATTAGATAACACGCCTTCCGCGTTGCCCACACTCGGCTCTCTCATAGTTGAGAGCGTTGTTACATATATTGTTTAGTCACTTTAAAAACATCCTCCTTTTCTTTATATTTATTTAGTTGTTTATTATTATTTTTTTCCAAACCTCTTGTTTGAAATAAGCTTGCTCACAATACTATCTCTCCCTACCCCACTCTTATGGAATTGTAGGACTTTTTTGTTATTGTTGTATAATTTTGAACAAAAAAATTATCTACAACGTTAGAAATATAACTTCGTGATAACAAGGTTACATGAGCCAAACATCCTAATCAATGGCCATAACTTTGTCTACGGCTTAAAGAATATGAATATGCGACAACTTCACAAATTTGTTCTATTTCATCAAAATTAAATTCAATTTTTACAGGATATTTTAGCGGACTTTTATGTTGGATAGGGATGTTAACGGGTTCAAATATGATATGGTAGCCTCCCCCGAATTCCACATGTTCTTCTGTTACTCGTTTGATTTTGATTTTGGAAGAACAATATAATAAACAAACCCAATACCAGTTATATTGTATGCACTTTGTAATCATAAATTAATAAGATGATACTATGAAAATGTAAGATGATATTTACTGGAAAGAAAACTTCGTCATACTAATACATATTTGGTTTCTTCAAAAAATGATTAGCCCACGAATCAATTAGTCAAGATCATCAAACTAAAATCGTAATGCCTTTGGTTTCTTAGCAAATTACTACATTGATGTCATAAAGTATAAAATTATGATCAATAGCATAGTATGCTGAAAACTACAAAACTACATAATGATAAGACAAATCTGCAAAATTGGTCCATATGGTATTCAAAAAACATTAGATAAGATCCAAAAAGTTTTCAACTTGCATGGATGGTCAGAAATCAAAAATTTCCAATGAATTTGGTCCCAAAATCATGAATTTCCTATGAATTTGGTCCATAAAGCACTTGAAAGGACCGTTTTGCCCTTCTAATTTTTTTTTGTACTTTTTCATATTTATTTTTATACTTTAATTGAAAATAAAAAAATGCTCAGACACACAAGCACACACACATACACACACTCAAACACACACACTCTCTCTCTCTCTCTCTCTCTCTCTCTCAAATCGGATTTGGTCCCAACCCGATCCTTCATCATCCCTATTCATCCACACCTCCATTTTACCGACAATATCATAACCACCACCGATTATCACCTCCTGTCCATTTCAAAGACAAATCTGGGTTTACCAACAATTCTTCCTATAACAATCCTTTAAATTCACCACCAAAGCTTAATCTCTCAATAACATATCATTAAATTCATGGGAGTTTACTAGTTCTCAGGAATCACCAATTAAGACCTGCTCCATTCCCTACAAATCTTGGATTTGTTGAAAGAGCAACAAGATCACAATTCACTGGAATCATAGAAGAATACAAAAACATCAACAGACTATTAATGTTTTCAACTAAAGATAACATAGTAATAGGTGATTCCAGGGAGGAATCATCAGTTTCTGAACAAATCCTAGGTGGGGAAAATGAAACTGAAACATGAATGAAAGGGTATAGTAAGGAGAAAGGGGTGTAGATCAAATAAACGAATGGCGAATGATTTAGAGTTTACCGGTTCTGAGTTGGATAGATTAAACCAAATAAACAAGCACATATACTTAGAATTTCATAAATGGCTTTCAAAACAAGGTATGACTTTGACGGTCAAACCTCCATAACCAGAGCTTCAATCGATGTCAAAGTACTTGAATCGGCGGCAGATGAACTCTATATTAGGGTTAAGCGTCCTCTGAACCGGCCTTCATTGGTTGTGGTTGCAAGAATCATCGAAAAATAAGGCCTAAGTAGGATTTTAACGGTGGTAGAACTTAGAAATGCTTCGTGTGGACCAGGGCTGATCGTTAGCCTCCATGCCTTCCTTCAACACCTTCGATCCATATCTACAGTATCCACGAGAGATCCATCTCCACTATCGACGTCGAATTGGGGGTGAGGGTCACCATTAGTGGTGGTGTCATTTAAGGCTTATCGAGAGAGAGAGAGAAAGAGATTGTAGGTTTTATTTTATTTTCTATTTTTCTATAATTATTTAAATATTATAACAAATAAAAAATAGAAAAAAATAATAAGGACATAATATTCCTTTCAACTTTTTCAGGACCAAAACCAAATGATTTTTTTTTTTATTTTGGACCATCCAAGTAAGTTAGAAAGTTTTTTGAACATATCCAAAATTTATTGAATACCGGACCAATTTTAAAGTTTTTTCTAATGATACATTAATATATATATATATATATATAGGGTTAGGTTATTTTGTTTCTGGTAACTATTGTGAGCCAGAATGCACAGATCTGAACCATTGGATGGAATAGAATCAAATGTCATGATATGAGGGTCTATGATAGTAGAATAGGATAACATGTACCATATAATCACACAAATTTCAGCATAAGGGCATTTTAGTCAATTAACCTATATTAAAAAAGGAAATTTTCGGATTTTTAGGGATAATTAATTCCTTTATTTTTAAAAATATGAATATTTTACATTAATTCAAATTTAAAAATCCGAATTTATTCTGTTAGAATGACATAATGCCAACCACAAACTAGTAAATATAATTTTCGATTTTATTCTGTCAGAATGACAGAATGCCAACCATAAACTAGTAAATATATTTTCGATTTTATTCTGTCAGAATGACATAATGCCAACCATAAACTAGTAAATACATTCTGAAAAAAATATACAAAATCAATTCTTGAACTAATAATATACCAAATAATTACATTGTATGATTGTGATTCATTGAGTAATAACAACATTCTGAAAGAATAACAAGTGTAATTCTTAAAAAAATAACAATATTCTTAAACAGTGAGTGTGATCATTATTTGATTCATTCTTCAAACATTTCCCATCAGGTCTTCAAGCATTTTTTTTATCACAAATTCATTGCCAAATATTTTGTAGTGATACATTGTAACAACTGCACATTAAACATATAAATAATTAACTACAATTCTATCAAAATACAACAATAATATTCTTATGGAATACACTATTCTTGCAGAATGGTTTTGAATATCCAGTTTCTCTTTATGTATAAAAAATCATGTTACAAGAAAAAAAAAACCTGATAAGCATCAAAGTTTAACTTTTTCAATACCAAATAAAAACAAAGAAGACGAACATGATAGATTTTCATTAAAATCTCATCAACAACCTCATAAGCATCTTGACGTGCTGCTTTATAAACTGGTCTTGCATAATATCGAGGATCATGAGGTTTACCAAGGGTCTTTAAATTGTCGATTCATCACATACCAATTTGAAAACTTGTTTTACTTCTTCGGGTTCCCTATGTTTCTTCTCAATATCCTCAACGTATTTATTTACAAATTCTGGCAGAATAAGGAACTAGCGTCAACCTATTTGTTATGAAAAGGCATCCAACCCGATCTAAATTAATGTATATAGTTCTGAAAAGAATAAGGAACAAAGCGAAGTAAAAGCAAAAGATTATTAACTATTTTTTCATTGAAGCATTTTATCAAACACATAGAGGCCATGACAAAATGTTATTCTTTGTAAATTCATGAGTATGCATTTAATTCAAAGAATGAGTTTACTGCACCTATTGATTCTGTAAGAATACGAAATTCATTGTGAATGAAACTCAAACAAATGAAGATGAAGAAACGAGATTAGATTTCAATTTTCAATTTCATGGAAAATTATAGACACGATCAAAATTCTCTCATTTATGGCTTCGAGTTATTTTCAAAAAACGCATTTTGATTTAGAATCACAAATCAAGTTTGAAAACCTCAGAGTGCATAATCGGAAACCAATTAACACATTATTCTCAAAAGATGGAGTAAATTACAAAAACAGAAACAAAGTTCAAGAAGATACATGTCTAGAATTTTGCAACAGATCAACTTATCTGTTGTCCGAAGATTGTGGTGTCGGTGTACGGAGGCAAGTGCGGACGTATTTTGGCGATAAAAGCATGAGCACCGGCTGTGACTAAGGAAGACGAAGAAGCTGTAGATGCCGATGATGCTGAACAATTGTGATGTCGGCTGATGATTTTGTAGGGTTTCAAAATTGATTTTCCTAATTTAAAGGGATATTAAATGTTTTGAATATTTTCTATAATTAAATATGGCATAGATTACTATTATACCCTCAAACAATTTATTAATTATTTAATTTTTTGCTAATTTGTGATTGGTGCATTCATGCACACAATAGTTGTCAAAAACATTTGAACCTAACTATATATATATATATATATATATATATATATATATATATATATATATGATTTTTATCTTGTATGCAAAATGAGCACACTTCATGTGATATATATATATATATATATATATATATATATATATATATATATATATATGATTTTTATCTTGTATGCAAAATGAGCACACTTCATGTGATATATATATATATATATATATATATATATATATATATATATATATATATATATATTTCACATGAAGTGTGCTTATTTTGCATACAAGATAAGAATCATGTTATGGGGTGTATTTCGTGATATAAGATAATAATTTTGTAATTATAGAAGAAGAGTAGTAAGTGGGTGTATTTTATCAAGTCTTCGTAATAAAGGTAGCAAAATGTAACATTTTAGTATAAGCGAGTACATGTTCCCGCTCCCTAAAAAGTTTCCCTTCTATATTCCCTCGCATTTATCTTCACTCTCTAGGGTTTTCAAAACCCTAAATCACTGAAATTACGCTTCTTCCGATCAAGATTATGGCAGTCAATCTTACTGCGGGCGCAATATGGATGCTATCGACTGGGGAATGGCAAACGATGGATCTGAAACCGGTGCTTCAGGTTATTGATATTCTGGCTTTTCAGACGCAAACTCCGACCGAGGGTGGTGAAGAAAACATGCGGGATAGGTACAGGGTGTTGTTATCCGATGGCTATTTTCATCGACAAGGGGTGCTTTCTGCTAATCGCAGTGAGTTGGTTACCTCTCAACAGTTGCAGAAGGGTTCCATTGTTAAGTTGACTAAGTTTCTTTGTATCACGATCCGTGAACGCATGTACGTATTCTATCTTTTCTCATTTCCGATTTTTTCTTCTGCGAACTGCGAAGAAAAATTTCCATTTTCTTTTTATTGCTGTTAGGTTTTATGATAAGCGTCTTTCTTCCTATGGATCTGGTATAATACAGATATACTCCAATAGATCTTGTTATTCTATTATCGGTGTGTATGCTCACTTGAAAAATTTCCTGTTTTTTCATGCGCTTATTTTTGCAGTCTTATCAAAATCATCGATCTCAATGTGATTCTTGGTGGGTGTGATATCATTGGCGACCCAAAGCCATTTCCACATGAACTTCCTAGTAACAATCAATTCATATGGAAGACCTTAACCCAGATTAAAGATGAAAAGCTCGGGACTTTTGGGAATACTGATTACATCACAGTGAATGCCACAATCTGGTATATAAAAAGAGACAACTTTTGTTACACAACCTGCCCTATCATGTTAGGTGATCGAAAATGCAGCAAAAGAGTTGTGAATAATGGAGATGGGAGATGGATATGTAAGAAGTGTGATCAGATTGTTGATGAATGTGATTACAGATATGACCTGCAACTACATATTCATGATCATACTGGTTTGACATGGGTAAATGCATATGAGGAAACTGGTGAGGAGATAATGGGTGTTTCTGCTAAAGATTTGTATCTATTGAAACATGAAGATGAAGATGAGGATGCGTTTATGGAAGTTGTTCATGGTGTTTTGTTTAGTGAATACAAGTTCAAGTTAAAAGTCAAGGAAGAGTTTTTGGGTGATGAAGCACGAGTGAGATCCATTGTTGTGAAAGCTGAGAAGATAAAGTATTCATCAAACACAAAGAATCTACTTGTTAGGGTGTCGAGTGTGTCAAATGTTTGAGTGGTAGTGTCTATGGATTAAAGTGATTAACTTTAGATGATTGTTTAGGAGCTTTTGTAGATCTTGTTTATTGTTTGAATCTAACTTTAGTTATTAATCTTTTTTTTTTGATTTGTGGTTCGGATATGGACAAGGCTAAATTGCTGTTTTAACCCTTGTAGATTGCTGAAATTTATGGATCCTGTGAACTAGTTTAATGGTTTTTGTCTTCGCTCTGCTAACCTTCGTTTTTGAAATATGAAGCTCAAATTATTGCAATCATCGCATCATGGGATTATTATATCAAGTAAACTCTCTTTAAACTTCTTTGAAACTTTGTTACTTTGAGGCAGTTGATTCTTAGAACTTGAGAGAACCTCAAAATAGTATATTAGGTTTGGAAAGCCTAATGAACGACATTAGGGGTTAAGATTCCATAAAATATAGTAAATATAATAAATAAATCATTGCAAATAAAGTGGAAATGTTTAGTACGCCTCTCCAAAGTTCTTATTTATCATAATCCCAAACTCATGATTTTTTCGGACCACATCTATGGTCACCGATGACCATGAATAGACACCGAGTGCTTGAAACATGAGTGCCTTTTTTCCCTTCTTAACTTCATTGTGGTCCAAAATCAACTTAAACAAACTTCTTACACATATGTTTAATAACTTACAAGTATTAGCGTGCTTGTGACTCATAAGATATCCGTCTACAATGTTAATTCCAACTTCATAGTGTCAGAAAATCTTAGCTTCATGTATTCGAACCTCGCATAGTCGTCTGATGCTCATACCTATATGAAATGAATGAATAATGTGATATCAAACAACTAATTGAACGTCTTTACTTGGTAACAAATAATTTCTTCAAGCTTCTATAACATGTGTGATATATAAACATGTTTAACTCGAATGAGTAACATAATATAGAATCTCATATATGTTACATGTAGTATCATAACGTGCATGTACCACATTGTTATAAAAAATACTTCATGTAAGGATGTACATGCTTGAAAAATTATTACTTGCTCACTTTAGCTTAAAGTATAAATCATCCTTACTCACCACTTCATAAGGTTCTTTTAATGTTACTGATACCTAAACATAGTTAATATACTATAAGATGGTATCTTAACATGAAACTACACACACATAAAGCTACAAGAAGGACAATACAACAAAAGCCAACCACAAGGTTAGGTATTGGCCTTGTGTAACTCTGTCTGCCCGCGCCATTTTTATAACCATTCTTATTGTCAAATTTGAAATTTCAGAATATTTAAGTTGCAGATATTAGGTCTCAAAAGGTACTACATTACTTTTAGCTAACGATACTTAGACATAGTTAAATACATTATACCTAACCTTAGTTAAATGCACTATAAGAAGGTATCTTAACATGACACTACCCACTTATAAAACTGATGGGTTTTATAGAAAACAAAATTGTATAATGCAGAAAACAATTAACAATTAATAGGGTATATGCATCCTATAAAAGATCTATGTCATACACTTTGATAGCAACATACAATGAACAACTAAACCTTGTATAACCCTAGTGTAATTCGAAAATTACAAAGTAAAGAGTTACATGCCTTTTAATTTGTTATTGTAAACAAATTACACCAATCATTGTAGTTGTAGAAATTGGAAAGCCTAGCACCAAAGTGAAGACGCCTCTAATGGTACCCAAACCCTAGCAACAAGAACACAAGAGGAGAGAGGAGAGGGGAGCAAAATTTCGGCTCTAGGAAACTTAGGAAGAGTAGATTAAAATATGATACCCTAGGGTCCTATTTATAGTTGATAATGAAACATTGGATAACCCTAATTTGAATATAATAATAATATCTCAAATGTGACAATTATCCAACTTCTTAATAATCAATAAGGAGCATTCTAGAAACCCTAATGCCCTAGCCAAAATTGGCCTTACAAGGAGGGTTCTAGAATCTTTCTTTTGTTCAACTATTGAACAATTACAACTTACTCTCTGTACTTACAATTAATTCTGATTAAACCCAAAATTATTTCTAATTAATTTTTTAGTAATTCTAAATTAACTATTACTATTTCTAATTAATATATTAATTGTATAATATATTAATAAATTACACTCTCTCTCCAAATGTAATTCTATTTAGTTGCTAGTTCTTAGGGAAACCCAAAAGGACTTTGCTTCTAATTCAAGAATATACCAATTTAGTTATTGGCTTATACACACTAATCTAACAGTCCCCCACTCGGATAAGTCTTTAACTAAACTTGCAAGTATAGACCTTGAAGTAAACAACAAAGTGTGCGAAACCTAAGCCACTCCCAAACTCCGATTCAAATCAGTTGTCGTCCCTAAGATAAGTGATCAACTATTCCTTCATTTTCAAGATATCATATGGACACGACACATGGATCAGAATCAATCTCATTGTCTAAGATTCTATTTCTCGATTTCCTGATTTGTAAAGACTTTATTTGACTTCAATTAAGCATATCAATTAGTCCCAGCTAGACACAACACTATATAGTTAACATCAAATCATCGAGGGGCCCAAAGATTGATGGAAAACGTAGGTTACAAAATTTACATGCACTAAGTAGAAAATATTTAAACAATTCAAATGATTAGCATACATGCAACCTATTGAGGATCTATGTCTTTCACATATAAGCAACATACTATGAACTATCACCATACAAAACTTTTCTTATGAAAATTGAATTCAATAGAATAAGAAACGTACCTTGAAGATTGTTATTGCAAACAACCTTGAATCCTTCTTTAAATCTTTTGGCATCTAGCACCACAAGAGTCGTGTCTCTAATGGTTCACACCCAAGACTAGCAACTAAGGATTATGTAGAGGGAGGAGGTTATTTTCGGACATATCTCTTTTGGTTAGGAGTTCTAAAATTCATAGCCCTAGGGGCCTTTTTATAGTGTAGTCAGGAAATCTTAGATAAGCCCAAACCCAATATAATAATATTATCTTAAACCGGATAATTATATAGCTTCCTAATTATCCACCAAGGAGAATTCTAGAATCCCTAAGGCTCCTTAAAACAGTCCATAGCCTCATGGAGGGTTCTAGAATGCCTCTTGCTTAACTATTAAACAATTGCACTTCAGTCCCTACACTTTCAATTAATACTTTTAATCACTAAATTAATTTTAATTAATTTCTGATTAAATATTAATTAAGTATTACTATTTCTAATCAATATATTATTTCCATATTATATTACCAAATTATTTATTTAAATTTATTAATAAAATAATAAATCATTCTCTCTCTCCAAAATAATCATGTCTAATTGCTAGGTTTGAGGGCAACCCAAAAGGACTGTGCTACCATCAATTCAAGTTTATATCGGTTATAGTTATGGGCTTAGACACTTATTCCAACAGTCTCCCACTTGGATAAGTCTATAACTATAACTACCAGTATAACTTCCAAATTGATCAGCACATTATAGCTACCAAAAGTTGTTGTCGAACTCTGACCCAGTCAGTTACATGTCCTAAGATAAGTGATCACATAATCCTCCGCTCCACAAGATATCATTCGGACATGAGACATGGAATAGAATCCATCTCATTGTCCAATACTTTGTTTCCCAATTTCTGATTTGTAATGAAAAAGAACTACTAATCGAACACAACAATTAAGTCCTGGCCGGGCCCGACACTATAAGTCAACACCAAATCATCTAGGGCCCAAAGATATCGCTTTTCCCATTATGGCAAAAGGAACAAATAAACTTTGACTTATATGCTTGTACCATCTACTCAGCAAATCATGCATAGTATTATGTTTTATAACATCAAGTTATTAAGGCACTTACGTATCATCAATGCACAACCAACTCGTAAAATACAATTCATATATCTCCATTTAAAGATTATAAGATACTATCGTCTCAGAATTACTCGTGATGAATTCCATGAAGTAATTCTATGAGCGTGGTTAATCCAATACTTAATATCTCCATTACTAAGTACTCATGAATATTGCAGCAAAACTATTGCTATGTATAAAACTCTTTAGACAATCTACAATTCAATTCATGATAGTCTTAATTCATTACTTACTTCCAAAAGTGCGAACGAATGTGGAATATGAATAACCGAATTATTCGGGAAGTAAAACATGCAAAAATGAAACACAATAATAAAGAATCAACAAAAGGTAGTAAACAAACTCAAAAATAATTCTCTCTTACAAATAATCACAAAATGTCAATTACATTTACTTTGTTACACGTTTCAAAAATAGCTATCTAACTACTAACACTAATATCATATCTCAGACAAATGCTCCTATTATGTTAAACGTGCTTAACCCTACTTAGACCCTTTGTGAGGGGATCTGCAAGATTCTCTTCAGATGACACCCTCTTTACAACGAGGTGGCCTTTTACTCTATGTCTGATGAAATGGTATTTTTTTGTCGATATATATTGATATGCCATGATCTCTTGGTTCCTTAGTTAAGGCAACCTCTTGTTCATTATCACAGAAAATTTCCATAAGCTCCATGATGGTTGGAACAACTCGAAGGTCTCCGATGAAGTTCTTCAACGATATTGATTCATTTGATGCTTTTCTCGCCGCTATGTACTCTGATTCATAGGTAGAATCAGCCACCGTTTCTTTTTTGGAACTTTTCCAGGTTACCGCTCCTCCATTTAAGCTAAACACCCAGTCAGACTGAGAACGGAAGTAGTCTCCGCCCGTTTGAAATTTGGCATCACTATACCCATTTTCCCTCAACGTATCACTGCCACCAAGCACAAGGACCCAATCCTCATTTCTTCGCGGATACTTGAGAATATTCATAACTGCTATCCAGTGAGCTCTACCTAGATTTCCTTGATACAACTTTCCATGCTAAAAAAAATCCACATCAAGGCGAGTACATGTCATAGCATACATGAGGGATCCAATGGAAGAATCATATGGAACGCTACTCATTTATGCTATCTCTGTATCAGTACTCAGGCTCTGAGTCTTACTCAATTTGGTATTAATTTGTATAGGCAGTTCCATTTTCTTGGAATTCTCCATGCTAAATCATTTTAGCACCTTTTCCAAGTATGTACTTTGACTAAGTCCAATTAGTCTTTTACTCTTGTCTCTCAAAATTCTTATCCCTAGAATATAAGCAGCCTCTCCCAGATCCTTCATAGCGAAACACTTTTCATGCCAATACTTAACCTCTTACAAAGTTGGAATATCATTTCTTATAAGAAGTATGTAATCAATAGACAATAACAAGAAGGTTACTATACTCCCACTAGCTTTGACATATACACAAGATTCATCTTCACTTCTAGAGAAGCCAAACTACTTGACTTTCTTGTCAAATAAAAGATTCCATCTCCGAGAAGCTTGTTTCAATCCATAGATTGATTTCTCAAGATTACACACTCTATCTGGAAACTTCGCATCTACAAAAACCTCTGGCTGACTCATGTAAACATCCCCAGCCAACTTTCTCCTAAGGAAAACGGTTTTGACATCCATTTGCCAAATTTCATATTCATGAAATGCAGCTATGGAGAGCATTATCCTTATAGACTTAATCTTAGCTATTGGCGAGAAGGTTTCATCATAGTCAACCCTGGGGTGTGGGTAAAGCCCTTCGCAACTAGTAGAGCCTTGAAAGTGTGTACATTTCCATCCATGTCGGTCTTCTTCTTAAAGATCCATTTGCACCCAACTGTTTTATGACTTGGTACATTATCAATGAAATTCCAATCTTGGTTTTCATATATGGGCTTGATCTTGCTGTCCATTGCTTCTTGCAATTTGGCTGCCTCAGGGCCTGCCATTGCTTTCTTGTAGTTTGTAACACACGCAGATTCGGGTAGTCAATAATAAGCGTTAAAAATTATTTTTTTATTATCTAGGATAAATAATCTTAACCAATGTAATAGTTATGGTCAACAATCGTAACATATTTCACGTAATAAAGAAGAATTATATGAATATTCCGTGTTTCATGATTATTATAATATAAATAGAAAAAATCAGTCGAATCGTCCGTAAATCGTAAAAATAAGCGAGCCAAAACATATATATTATTATATATTTAGAAAGTACACGTCTCCTCAATCCCAAAAATATAAATTTCATAGAAATCCGACTCCTTATGAATTATATATAATTTTTATAAGATATAAAAGTCAGTCGCGCACAACGAATGTATGACGTAAAAAACTACGAAGAGAATGATCGACTTTTAGCTAATGCCACCAAAACGAAAATCGTAGTACTCCTTAAAATAGGAATTTTGAGAAAAAGAATGTCAAAAACGAAGTTCGTATGAAAGAGTTATGATTTTAGCAAAATCATTTAATTTATAAAAATATGGACGAAAAATAAATTCAAATTAGCAGATGGAATCTAAACGAAAGTTATAGATCTCGTCGATAGCTACGCATGGATATAAAGAACATCAAAAACGGAGTTCGTATGAGCGAGTTATAAATTACAATAGCATATTTATGTATTAAAATAAAGTATAAATCATATATATATATATATATATATATATATATATATATATATATATATATATATATATATATATATATATATATATATATATACACATACACACACACATATGTGTATCTTTTTAATACGTAAATATGCTATTATAATTTATACTAAACTTATAATAAATATTTGGGCTAGTATTATGACTTATATAAGTGTCCTTATAATATCGTTTTAACTACTCGCTGTACGGGGAATCTGGTTTGAAGGGTCACATAGGGTTGTTGGATTTCAAAACGGCTTAAATGCTAAAATGGTCCTGCACTCTGGTGTTTCATGTATGGCCTCTGTCTGTACATAGTGGATGGAAAGTACTGTTTAACGCTTATATAATAATAATAATAATACTAAGACTAATAATTAGTCACGGTAAATCTTAGACTAAAATCTAGTGGTAATGGTACTAGGTTTCTTAAGAGGAAAGTAAATTAATAGAAGCGAAGCGTTGTCTGAATTCAGAATCACCACGTTAACAAGTGAGTGCAAAGTTACTTTCATCTTACATATAGATATGAAGTATTTTCATATAAAATACGTGTTATGTGTGCATATTATCTGTTTGCTTGATATCTATATTAGATGAACGATCTTATACATGTTTTAAATGGTTTAAACTATATATGTATTTTATATCTACAAAATTTGTTGGGTAAAACCTGGGTAGATGAATGATAAGGGATGAAAGTTGATATAGAGGAACATTGGTAGTTATGAAGATAGTGCCCTATAGGTGAACATTGGCAGCAACGGACTTAGTACCCTATAGATGAGCATTGGCAGCTGTGTCACAACCTGTAGATGTTTTGATCTACGATATACTCTAAACATCCTAGCAGCAACACGCAAAGGGTAGTATCAACAGCTGCGCCTAATAAAGAACATCATAACGCTGGCAGTTGCACTCAAAGGACAATATCGGTAGCTGTGCCTAATAGAGAATGTCATAATTTTGGCAGCTGTGCCTAAATGATAATATTGGCAGTTGTGCTTAGTAGATAACATTGACAGCTGTTTCATTAGGCAAACGATGGACTTCATGCCTATTCCTTAGGACAATCCTTAGGAATAGATGAGTGAATGATAAATGATTCTTAGGATAGATCCTTAAGAAATAAAGAAGATAATGGGGATGGATAATTGGATTGATTGTTTAATGATTAAACATAATTGTATTATTATGGGTTGAAAACCCTATGTACTCACCAGGTTTCCCAACCTGACCCACTCAAGTTTATTTGTATCACAGGTGTCGATACGAAGCTACTCTACATTAAGAGATTAAGGAGATGTGGATCACTAGTGTAAATGAATGTAAGGTCTATTTATGCTTATGTTTTTGTATTGACGATGACATTCCAAAGTTTCAAAAGAAATTGAATACATTTCTTCAGAAATGCTTTGATAACACATTTATCATGTTTTTTTTGGGAACAAATTCCGCAACATTTTTATAAAAAGGGTACTTTGATTTTTATATAAAGCTTAAACAAATCGGTCTTTTGCGGCCGTAAAAATGGGGATGTCACATAGTTAGAGGGTTCATCTAAATTTACCAAAGTACTATCACTGATAAATAGTGACAACGCGAAACTTCTCTCTTGTACATTTAGTCAAACCAATCAATATTCAACTGTTTTGTTGATTTCTTGCACTATTTAAGGGTTCATTTAAGTGTTCTGAACTTGAAGTTTGCCAAGGTTGAGGTTAGGAATGAGTCAGCAAGTTGTATAATGAGAAAACTGGGCCATACACACCTTTAGGAGGAGTGTATGGCCGTACACATGGGTGTGCGGCCGCACACCCCTTCCTTGGCCACACACTCACTTTTTGGTAGCACTCTCTCCCCTATATAAAGGGTATCCCCTTTCCTTTCATTCCTTTGACACCTTGGTAGCACACAACACTTTTCCTCTCAAGTTTCTCCAACCGTAAACCCTCCAAAGCTTCAAGAACATGAGTAATTCATCCTCTAACTTGATAACCATGAAAGACCACTCTATCTAAGCCTTAAGTGTGCAATAATTGACATGTTCTTAGTGTTTGGAAGTAAGTGCGATTGCACACCCTCTTAAGGTGGCCGCACACCCTTAAAACACTGTTGGGTCAAAAATATGGTTTATAATTTGCTTTTCTAGGAAATTGTATTTTTATGTAATATCTTATGTGTTTACGGTCAGGTTTATGGCCAAGGGGGTGTTTACGGCCCATGTTTCTCATGTATATATATAGGGGTGAAGGGTGTGAGGAATAGAGTGATGAACACCAAGGAGCTTAAGTGTGTGCATTCTAAGGTGTGAGAGAATCTAGAGAGAGAAGAGTGTGTGTGTGTGAACTATGTGTATGGAGCTTCAATCATTTCATTGAATACATCATAGATTCATCTTCTTCTTCTTCTCCTTCTCTTCTATTTGATCTGACATCTTCCGTTTGATTGAGATTCCGCACCATCAAACGGATCTGATTGATACACAGGCAAATTAGGGACTTACAATTGGTATTAGAGCTTGGTTGTATCAATCAATTTTTTCAGATCTTGAGCTTATTTGATCTTATTTTGAAGAGACTTTTGCGTTTTTGGATAGATCTCGCAAAAATAAGGGGGGTTTGTTCTTCGCGTTTTTCTTAAAAACGAGTTTTTGATCGAGTTTTGGAGCAAAAAGGTTGAAAAAACACTGGCTCGACTTGGATCGCGGCTTGAAGAACGGCTCGGCTCGGCTCGGCAGCATTAGTGGACTACAGACGCGCTTCAATAAAAAAAAAAAGGACGCTAAGCTTGCGGGAGGCGGGGATCAAACCCGCGACCTCTTGCTCACAAACCAAGCGCGCTTAGCCAACTCGACCAACTAATCATATGTTTCAACTCCCGGAAATATTAGACTTAACCTCTCCCCATCGCACCAGTTTCGCATATTTAACACTTTTAACCCAAAAAATCAATTTCTTGCATTTTTAAATTTCTCTTTCAACCAAAAATTTTAATTTTTAATTTTTGAATTTTATTTTGACTTTTTACTTAAAATTTTGACTTTGACTTTAAAGCTTGACCTTTGACTTTGAACTTTAACTTTCTCGTTTGACTTTTAAATTTTTAAATTTAGCTTTTCGGTTTAACTTTTCAAGTCTGACTTTTGAGTTTGACTTTTTAAATTTGACTTTTAAGGTTGACTTTTGAAGTTTGTAGTCAAAGGGAATTTTTAAATTTATGTTTGACTTCTAGTTGTGCTTTTAATAGTTTTTGAAGTTTACGAGGGAATTGAAAATATGAAAGAGAGCCGTCAGGAGATGTTAAGACAAAATTTCAACATGTTTGATTATACCCCTGGAGAAACCCTCGAAACTCAGTTGCAACGATTTACTACACTCACTACTGAGATGAATATAGTTGGGATCTTCTTGACCAAATCTGAGATAAACAAAAGGCTGTTGAATGCACTTCTGAAATCGTGGGATATGGACGTGGCTGACATCAAGAAGACAAAAGATCTCAATCGTCTTAGTCTTGCTGATATAATTGAAGAACTTGACACTTTGAATTGTCGAAAAACAATGAGTTCCACAAACCTCCCAGTCAATGAAGTTTCATGTTCTCAATCATGTGAAGTTTCATGTATGCTATCTAGTGAAGATACGATTAAATTTCTTCGGGAACAAATTGATTTATTAAAAAAGGAAGTTGAGGACCTGAGATATAAATGATATCAACTCAGGAAAGGACAGAAACCCCTGAAGGCTGAATTAGAAGCAAAAACGAAAGACTTTAGGAAACTTCAGGAAGAGTATAGCAACAAGTGTGAAAATTATGATTATATTAAGAGACAACTTGCTGTTGTAACTGAAGAACTTGACGTTTTAAAAATTAAGTGTGGAAAAACAGATGTCAGTTTTAAAAATTATACTACGTCAAGTCAGACAGTCGAGTCCTTATATGAAACCCAATTAAAATTCAAAGAAAATCAAAACAAGGGTCTAGGGTATGATAGTGTACCTCCTCCTTATAATCATAACTACACATCCATCCCTATGACATAAGAAAAAATTGCCAGGGAGGCACATCTTAAATATGGCAAACGAGCTGGATTTGTGTCAGGAGGAGTTATTAATGTTGAAAATACTAATGTTTCTACTTCATGTGCAGGTAAAGTAGCAGAAGATGAGAACAAGGAGAAAACCATTGAACAAACCAACATCTCTTTGAACACTGAATCTGTTGCTTCGAACTCAACTGCTTCTGATCAACCTGCCGTTGAGAAATACAGGCCACTAATTCCAACGCAACAGAGTTCTTGTTGCAAGTGTGCATGCGGGAACAACAAGAGACAAGGAAAGGATACGCCACCAGGGGTAGGAATAAATAACTTCACAGTGAAGAAAAAGACTTGTTTTCACTGTGGAACACCTGGACACATTGCCAGAAATTGTCCTAATTGCGCATACGTTCCCTACTGCGCACAAGGATGGAAAACACGCCAAGTGGGAGATACTTCAAAAGAAATCCTTCCAGGTCACATTCAGACAATGGTGACTGGAACACGCACAAGGCCAAGAATCCGAATTCCAAAGGAAAGAAGGGAATGCTGGCCAAGAAGCCAACTCCAAGAGATGCTCCTGTGAAGCCAAAATCAAAGTCATCTCAAAGGCCAACATAAAGATCAAAAGCAAGTATTGTGCCACCCATCAGATCGAAAAAGAAATGGGTTAAACCCAACTACAAATGGGTTCCAAAGGCTCACTCTCCTAAATCAACTAATGACTCTAATATTTCTTCATCTTCTGTTTGTGATAAACAGGATATGTAATGGGAGAAAGTACCGTGCAAGGATGACAAAGGTCAAACCAGTTTCAAAATGGATTGGGTTCCAAAGACCAACTAATCCCGTTCTGTGTCGGAGCAGCTATGGAGGCATATCATCAGACTTCAGTTTGTTGGTAGTGGCTGTTCCTGGCACTTGATAGGAGACATCTCTCAACTGTACAACACTAAGAACATTGTTTGGGAGAATGTGTCCTTTACGGGAAGGGAAGAAAAGAAGTGATCACAAACGGGGTTAGTGCTTAATGACATGAAGAATTTTTGGATCTATTCTGAGATTACGCGTGCTGTTCTCAGACCTTCTGATGCAAATTCAATCGGTGACTTACAGTTTCAGTTTTCTTCTCTATACTCCTGAGTTTTTCTTAAGCTGATTCGCTTTAAAGACTAATTTTTGTTTTAGGATAGTTTAAATTTGTGCATTTACTTTCGTTTCTCTCCTATGCACAAATTTAGGGGGAGAAATAAAAACAAAATAAAAATTAGAAAATTTTAAAAAATCCAAAAACATTAGAAAATCAGAAAATCAAAATATATATATATATATATATATATATATATATATATATATATATATATATATATATATATATATATATATATATGTTGGTTATGAAGTGTGCTTGAGGGAGATGTTTTGGGAAGTGATATTATCAAGTGATAACAGGCAATCTGAGTTTGCATAACGTACCCAAAGTTAAAGGGTCTATGCTCTGGTTTGATGCGTCGGTAGGAATGAAAAATTTTAAATAGACATGACTGGCAGAGTTGAACTTAGGAAATTTATAGACTTGACAAATCTTAACCTAGTTAGATCCGTTTAGCCTGACAATACGACCCTCGGATAGGTTGAGCACGGAGATATACATGGGAATCTACCGGTCACATTAAATAACCCGTATCTAGAACGGTGGATTAACTTTTCCTCGATGTGCGGATTCTGTCCTTAATTCCGGTTGGATGGGGCGACTGGTAAATTCCGATAAATTAGGTATGTAGAATATCATTTTCCTTCTTTCCGTCTGTTAGTCATATGTTGTCTCCTTTGCGTGACTTCCGATCCGACCTGGTACACAACATATGCAACTCTATTTCTCTGCATGTTATATATATGAAATTCCACTTATCTGTTAGCAATATGTTGTCTCTTTTGCGTGACTTCTAATCCGACCTGGTACACAACATATGCAACCTTCTACTTCTCAACCCCTATGAAATAATAAGTAATAGAATTCTGAATATGTCCTCTCTCTGAATGGTTGTCTGCTCACCCGGTGTAAGGAGTACTCTGGAAGTTCTTGATGGCTGGGGCATATCAGGAAGTGGGAAACACGTTCTAGTACACTTAAAATTGAACACATACACATTGTATGTAGATCTCGCTGCTCGATTTAGGTGGACAACAATATCCCTGGTCGTCGTCAGCTGAATGGTCCTTAAGATATAATATCTAGGAACTTGAGTTCACCTTGTCTTGTAACAAATAGTATGTCCTAAATTTGTCACAATTTTTCGTGTTTAAGTGGAAAACAATACCGACGATCGAACAGACAAAGATGTGAATATGAAAGGTACCGACAAGTGGATAAAGGATGTCTAAAAACTTTGATCCCAAATCACTCTTAAAGTTAGATATCGTTTTTATTTTTGTTAAATTTGTCATAGTTTCTTCTAATTTAAATATTAGGGGTGAATTAAAAATAATAATAATAATAATAATAATAATAATAATAATAATAATAATAATAATAAAATCAGAAAAAATTCAAAAATCAAAGAAAAATCAGAAAAATTAAAAATCCACAAAAATAGTGTTATTTCTGTTTTATTTCTTTTTCAGAAAATATGAAAAATCCAAAAATATTATGTGCTAAAATTTTCTTTTAGTTTTGTTTTGTCTTGAAAAGTGATTTCAGGTATAGATAAGACTCATGGAGTTTGTGTTGAAGATTTCTGAGCCAAAGCTTCATCTGTGAGCATCGAAGAATTCGCATTCGAAGGAGCAAGAAATGAAGATTATTCTTTCGACATTCAATCTTTCTACCCCAGAAGCAAGGTGAAGCTGAAATTGAAGAATATGTGACGGATTGCATTGAAGCCTCATCAATCATTCTGTTACTATCTTTGTACCTGCTGAAGTGATCCAGAAGATTTGTTCTCTCTGATGTTCTCTCTGAAGATTCTCAAGATGAAAGCACTATCTTTCAAGAATCAGTATGTCAAGCCTCCTCACCCAATGTGCGTTCAATGCCATATTCTGAAGAAAAGCCCAACCGCTCAATATAAAGTCATTCATTGAAGATTCATCAAGTTCATCTTGAAGCTATGAAGAATTTGAAGATAAATGTTGAAGCCAAGATCTCGATGAAGATTAACAAGGAAAGCCAGCTACTTCTTAAGGGGAGCTTGTTGGGTCTATTAAGAAAAGAAAAGAAAGCTATAAAGCAAGGGGGAGATTGTTGGGTCAAAAATATGGTTTATAATTTGCTTTTCTAGGAAATTGTATTTTTATGTAATATCTTATGTGTTTACGGTCAGATTTATGGCCAAGGGGGTGTTTACGACTGTAAACCCTGTTTACGGCCCATGTTTCTCATGTATATATATATATATATATATATATATATATATATATATATATATATATATATATATATATATATATATATATAAGGGTGAGGGGTGTGAGGAATAGAGTGATGAACACCAAGGAGCTTAAGTGTGTGCATTCTAAGGTGTGAGAGAATCTAGAGAGAGAAGAGTGTGTGTGTGTGTGTGTGAACTATGTGTATAGAGCTTCAATCATTTCATTGAATACATCATAGATTCATCTTAAGCAGTATAGTAATCAAAGTACACACCCCAAAACCGGAACGGCGGAAACGTTCTGGGGTGGATGACGTCATGTCAAGTATCACAACATATGCAGTATAGTAATCAAAGTACAACAACCATTGCATTAATAGTAATAGTTTTACATTGTTTACATTTCATAGAAACATCAAAGTAATACAAGTAATAAAGTAGGTGCAGCTCGGTACTAAACGGTCTTCACCAAAAGCTCCTGAAATGTACCTGTCTATTGCTGACCTGAGAATACAAGTTATTTTGAAAGCGAGTATCAACATTTTTATAAATGCTGGTGAGTTCATAAGTCTTTAGTGTCATTTGTGTAAGTTCAAAATAACTTTATAAAAGTGGTACTTTAGAGTCTATAGTGGATTAGAGTCCTTTCTAGAAAATCCTATATTTTCTTAATTAAAAGCAGTCTTCTACCAAGACTTGACAGAGTTATGTTTGTAAAAGTAATTTTCCCTTAAACACTATCATTATCAAAATACGGTGTTTGATTTTAAAGAAAGTAGGAGAATATTTGGGAAAATAACATGTGCCTCAGCAGTGAAGACTGCTGACTAAGGCGAAAGAGATCACAGACTCCAGGAGAGTATCGAATGAACGACACGCCTGGCTCAGTCTAACATGAGGAGATACAGACCCCAGACGGTATCAAATGAATGATACGTCTAGTAAGGTCTAAAACAGAGAGACACAAACCCCAAACGGTATCAATTAAATGATACGTCTAGCAAGGTCTAAAAACAGTGAGACACAGACCCCAAACAGTATCAATTGAATGATACGTCTAGCAAGGTCTAAAAACAGTGAGAAATAGACCCCAGACAGTATCAATTGAATGATGCGTCTAGCAAGGTCTAAAACAGTGAGACACAGACCCCAGACAGTATCAATTGAATGATGCGTCTAGCAAGGTCTAAAACAATGTAATTCTAGGTGTGTATACTCGAGGTGTGTACTTTCTAGGTGTGTATTTCTAGCATACAGTGTTAAGCGTCGTTACCTTAAGGCCATGAATTATAAGGTAACCCCGAGATACTCATAACCATACTGATAGACACTAGAGAACTCGACGCCCTGCAAGCGTCAAAATAAAGATGTGACATTTGTCACCCCTTGGCTTGGTAGGCCGTGGACTGTAGCTAGCAGTCAGCGTATAGGGGTGTCAATCCCGTATAGATCTATACACACAATGTCCGCTCTCCCTACAAGAGACTCTGGTTACCAACTAGACAACGGAGAAGGTCGTGTCCTGAAGATGTATCCCGAATAGTGGATTGTGATGTAAGTGTTGGACTAGCATTAGAGACTCATAACTGAACCGATTGATGTAAACCCATATGTCTATACATGTATACATGATATATAATTAATGATCAAACGACCTTCGGATGGATATCTGATCCCACCAGACCACATCTCAACGAAGAAAAGGAAATAGGGCGAACTAGCCTTACTAATTCCTTTAATCATTATTTATATAACTATACATGTACATGCATACATTTAACTAAGTTGAAGCGTATCGTGAAGTAGAAGTGTATCGTGAAGTAGAAGTGTATCGTGAAGTAGAAGCGTATCGTGAAGTAGGAGCGTTAATAAGTATAAGTGATGTAGAAGTGTATCGTGAAGTAGTAGTGTATCGTGAAGTAGAAGCGTATTGTGAAGTAAAAGCGTTAACAAGTATAAGTGAAGTAGGAGCGTATCGTGAAGTAGGAGCATATCGTGAAGTAGGAGCGTATCGTGAAGTAGAAGCGTTAACAAGTATAAGTGTATCACGAGGTGGAAGTGTTATCAAGTATAAGTGAAGTAGAAGCGTATCACTAAGTAAAAGTGCTTCACGAAGTAAAAGCGTTATCAAGTAGGAGCATTAACTAAGTAGAAGTGAAGCAGTAGTATCTTAACCAAGTAGGAGTATAAAAACATGGAAGAAAACTTTGATGAAAACTTTGAAAACCTTTATACTTAAGAAAATCACGGCTTGGTATTCTTTTTGTAAAATAAGTTTGAAAACCTTTCGTAAACGAGTTTTAAATGAAACTTTGATAAAACATTCGGCGTGAGAGTCAATTTGAGGAAAGCTTTGTACAAGTAAAGACGTTTTAGAAAACCATTTACAGTATCATACTTGGTAAAACAGTTGACAGTGTAGTAAATCCTTGTGCATGCGGGTTATCAATCACATGTGATTGATATGATAACTGGCATGTTTAACTTGTATACCCCCCATAAAACATGTAAAAACAGTTGAAAAGGTTCATTAAGGGGTATGAACTCAACTGTTGTAAGTGGATCCGACGGAGGTGCCGGTATAGGATGCTAAGTGTCAAGTGAGGACTTGACCACACACGCGAATCCTATTTAACATGTAATGATAAATTTAAGTATCTAATTAGTCATTTAACTACTAATTAAGCAACTAAGGATGTCTTACGACATAAAAACACTTTGCTACAAGTGCTAGAAGTGTCCCGGGTTGCATAGAAGGTGTGTATGGACTCACTTTGGAGTTTACTCCTCAAATGAAGGCCCTTATGGGTGTTTACGGTTTCAAGACCCTTTCCCCCATGAGTTTATGGCCGTAAACTCATGGTAGTAGTGTCATGAGATGCTTAAAGGTCTTAACTCACTCATGGAGTCATGCTAGAGTTGAATCAAGGGCTAAGGAAGTTATTGGGGCTCAAAATGGACACCATTTGGGAGTTTACGGCCGTAAACACATGAGTTTATGGTCGTAAACTCATGTTAGCCCATTCCTTTGGTTGTTTGGTGGTTCTAACTCATGTATGTAATGTTCTAGTGGCTTTTAGAGGCATTGGAAGGTGTTTAGGGCACTTAAACACCTTGGAAAGGTGTTTACGGTCTAAGGAGATACACTTGGGGAGTTTACTACCTTAAACACATGATTTTACGGCAATAAACTCATGTTAGTCCCTAAATCATGCGTTTTTCTGGTTGTAGGTTAAGCATACGAAGTTGTAGGTCCAATTCCAAGCCAGACAAAGTGTTGAGGGCACTTTAACACCCTTTGGGGGTGTTTATGGTCTAAGGATGTGTGTTTACGGTCCAAGAACCTTCTTGGGCCGTAAACTCAAGTGTGACATGATTTTGGATGCTTTGGTGCATAAAATGAAGGAAAATAAGGTTCTATGCACTCAAGGAAGTTCATGGAAGCCCTTGGAGCTGTTTAAGGGGTAGCTTGACACCTTAAAAAGTGTTTATGGTCCATGAACATGGGTTTACGGTCCAAGAACATCCTTAGACCGTAAACTCATGTTTACTCCCCATTTGGTCCGATTTTGGTGTTCTAAGTCCTTTCGGGTAAGCATCTAAGCCATTGCTAAGCATGAGAAGTGTTTGGGAAGGGTTCTTGAGCATTAAAACCCCTTTATGAGTGTTTACGGTCCATCAAGGTGTTCATGGGCCGTAAACTCATGTTCTTGGGGTTTCCGGATTATTAAGCCCTGAATTTGAAAGATAGAAGTGTTAAACAACAAGCTAGGGAGGTTTACTTACCGATTTGGAGCTTGAATGGGCGATTTTTGACCAAAACCTGTTTGTAGAGAGAGAAAGGAGAGAGAGAGAGAGAGAGAGAGAGAGAGAGAGAGAGAGAGTCTAAGGTGGAAAAAAGGTGGGAGTGAAACCCACTCCTCCCTTATATAGGGTGGAGCTCATGGCATGGCTGGGTTTCTCCTGACACCAACCGCGAACGGGTTTTTCACCACTTAATTACGGAAAAATTTTAAAATTATACCGCCTTAATTTTTGTTCGCTTAACGAATATTATTTAAAATATTCCAACGGGTTTAATTCCGGTCAAAAATATTTTCGGGATAAATTTGGCTAATTTTTGACGTAACTAATTTCGACGTTAACTGCGACGTTAACTTTGACGTTAAAACTAACGGAAATTTTTGGGTTGTCACATCTTCTTCTTCTTTTCCTTCTCTTCTATTTGATCTGACATCATCTGTTTGATTGGGATTCCGCACCATCAAATGGATCTGATTGATACACAGCCAAATTAGGGACTTACAAACACCCTCCAAAGTGAGAGTTTAACTTCCATATTCGAGATAGACATGCCCTAGCCTCGTTGCACCTTGGAAAATGACATTTTGAACATCATTTTGTGGGGTGTACGACTGCACACACCTGTGTACGGCTGCACACACCCTTGTGTGGAAGTACACTCTAGTGTGCGACCACACACTCATCCTAGGGCCGCAAACCCACTTCTAGGACCCTTAACTTGCACTACAACTGAGTATAGACCTAGAATACTTCATGGATGCAAGTATGGACCTTGAGAACACTTCAAAGACACCCTCTTTCATGGGTGTACGGCTGCACACCCACTGGACCACACACCCTTGGCCGCACACACACTCAAGGTGGCCATACACTCCCTTTACTCAATCCTACAAGGTTCTATCACTTGGTGTAAATAGTTCCAAGTCCCTAGAGTGATTCTCTATCGTATCTAGTGGTGAAATACCTTCATTTGACTCCTATGTGTGTCATTACATGTTATTAGGGTCGATTTGAGTTTGAGGTTTCACTTGACAATCAACATCCCATACCTGTCTTTCGTTCAAACCACTCGCTCAAGGTGAGTTCATACCCCTACATTTTCCATGTTTTCACTTTTTTCAGGGGGAGAATACAAGCCAAACCATATGTGCTTTTGTAAATTAATACAAAGAGCTTTAACAAATATAAAACTCATGCAATTCTCATACTTTAACCCTTTTGTACTATGTTAAGCATAAGGGGAGTTTTACAACTTATCACAAAATTGCATAGTTTTCCGAATTCGATATTCACTATGCTATACATACAAACTATAATCAGTATAGTTTGGGATTTTCGAAACGTAACTAGTACAGATTCTTTCACTACTAAACATATACATTATGACAGATACATTTTATAGTTTACATCACTACACGAACATGGCATTCATAACTATAACTGTCACTACATACGATATACATACATATTTCACTACGTTAAAACGCTACTACACTACATGTAAACTAGATTGTAAGATACTGTGAGGCACTACTTCAACTATGTACCCTTAGGTGCACAGGGATAAATCCTATCATAGTATAACCAGAGTCTCCTGGAGGGAGAGCGTGAGATTTGTGAATAGATCTATTCGGGACTGACAATCCCACACCTGAACTGCTAGATATAGTTATGCAGGCATGCATGGGGTGAACAAATGTCATTTAACTCAACGCCTGAAGAACGTTGGAAAGGTCTCTAGGTCATATCAAGTATGGTTATACGACTCACAATATGTAAAAATCACCTTTGGTTTAAAAGTTGGCACTCTATACAGTTTTATTTATACTAAATAAAACTAATACGCACTACAACCGGAGAATTTCCAGGGATTTCGCTACATGGTTTTATTTTAAGTAATAAAATACACCATGTATACTGGCTATAGCCAGGGTATTGTAACATAACCAATTATACAATGGCTCCACGTACGAAATACTTATACATCATGATTAGCTTTAGCTGGTCACATGAAGTAGTATTTTCGCATATCACTACAATTTTCGGTAACGAACATTCATGGTTTTGTATAGAATTGATAACGCTACATTCTTACTAAAGAAAATCTCAGATTTTCTTAAAACCATACGGATGACTTTAAAAATTCATCAACAAGTTTTCATTTGAAAATACCGCTTATGAACTCACCAACTTTATGCTGATATTTTCAAACTGCTTGTATTCTCAGGAAATCAGTAGACAGGTACCTGCTGGATTTTTTGAGAAGCTGGAGCAATAAGAGTCTTACGTTTATATAGAAAATTTTTACATACTATTTGATGTAATTCAAACAAGTTTTAGATAAATTCCAAATTGTTGTAATCATTTTCATTTATGTATTCACTGTAATGGCTGTGTTGCTATGATTGCTATTATTCAATGGTTGTGATGCTATACATGGCGTCAACTACCCCCAAACGTTTCCGCCGTTCCGGTTTGGGGGTGTGACACATTAGTATCAAAGACCTTTTTTATAGAGAACTAGTATACCGAACCTTACGTGGTATACAACTATAAACACTAAGGGGCCTAAGTGCTCTAAACTAAGAGTATACTTTCAAAAATATATGTATTTCTATAAAAAGTATAAGGCCATGCATACATAACAAAATCTGTGTCATGAGTGGGCGAAAACAAAATTATTTGGATGGTGTGGAATTGCAGTCAAACCTGGGAAGTTATGTAATCATATCTAGGGTCAATATAACCTGATCAACTATATTCATTCGAGACATGACCAACATGTGCTTGGGAGTGACTATGGTGTTACAAAAAGCCTAAACTTACCAAGAACAAAAACATCCAACATAAAATACTATAGGAGTATTTTAGCTAGAGGCAAATTCAGTATACAAATTCATTCCAAATGATTAAGCGATAACATACTTGTGTTAATGACCTTTCTGTGCTTATCGCTTGGTAGAATATTTTTATCAAGATGAGATATATCTTGTTTCATATATCTCGAGGACTTACCATCCTCTTCTTCCTGATTGTTTCTAGGACAAGATGCCTCCCCGAAGAAGACCCATCAGAAGGAACAACGACATCCCGCCACCGCCACTTCCACAATTCGATCCTGCCATGTTTCAGGCAGCAGTTACCGCAGCTGTCACTGCAGCAATGGCACAAGTAAACTCTGGTGGGGCTAGAGGTGGAACCAACCCACAACGACAAGATGAAAGTCAGGGAAATCAAAAGGAGTGTTCCTACAAGGAATTCATGACCGCAAAACCCAAGCCCTTCGATGGAAACAGAGGTGTTATCGCTCTAACTCGATGGTTCGAGAAGATCGAATCCATTTTCGAAATTTACGTCTTTTCCGAAGCAAACAAGGTGAAGTTTGCCGCCTGCACCTTCACCGACAGAGCTTTGACCTGGTGGAATGGTCAAGTCAAAACCCTAACCCTGCCAACAGCTAATGCCATGGGTTGGGAAAGACTGAAGGAACTCAAGCTTGCAGAATACCACCCGAGGGGTGAAGTGCAAAAGTTAGAGCACGAACTATGGAATTTGAAGATGAAGGGTTCCAACATCGTTGCCTACACCGCTAGATTTTGTGATCTGGCTCTCCTTTGTCTAGGAATGGTCACCCCAGAAAGCAAGAAAATCGAGAGGTACATTTGGGGACTGACTCAACCAGCCAGAGGAAATGTCTTGGCAGCAAGACCGGCTATATTTGAAAGCGCCAAGGATCTGGCGCAGACTATGATCGATCATGGAGTCGATCTGGATGAGGTGTCAGCGGTCGTCGAGCCACAAAAGGAGAGTGGTGAGAAGAAGTGGAAATTTTGGAACAAATGCAAGGGCCAGTCTCCACAAGAGCCCTCCAAGAAGCAACAAACATTGGCAGTCCACACTGCTACTACTCCTGCTGTAGCTCCAATTGCTGCTCCGATCACCCAAGCTCCTACCAGTGCTTATGCTGGGAAGCTACCTCTGTGCAACAAGTGTAACTTTCATCATCACGGACCCTGCCATGAGTTGATTTGCAAGAGCTTTGGAAGGAAAGGACACACAACCCGATACTGCAAGACAACAACCTAACCAACCAACCAGGCTCCGGGAGCGGGCGTTGTTCAAGCTTTTTATGGATGTGGAGAGGATGGACACTTCAGGAGAAACTGCCCCAAAGCAACAGTTGGTGGCAAGACAGGGAGGGTTCTGGCGATGGGCCAGGAGGAAGCAGTTGCTGATCCTACCATTGTTACGGGTACGTTCCTCCTCGACAACTCTTATACATGCATTCTTTTCGATTCTGGTGCGGAGAGGAGTTTTGTTAGTCATGCGTTCAAACATCTAATCTATCATAAAACACAACCTTTAACCGAGACGTTCACCGTCGAGATGGCTAACGGGAAGAAAAAGAGTGATAACGAAATATTCATAGGTTGTACTCTTACTCTAGACAATTACTCTTTTCCTATCGACCTTATGCCCGTGTCCATCAAGATTTTCGATGTCATTATCTGCATGGGTTGGTTGAGCTCCAATCGTGGTGATATTCTATGCTTCGAGAAAGCTACCCGCCTCAATCTTCCTTCTGGTAGAACCCTCATGATTTACGAAGATAAGCCTAGCTCGAACTTTCGTATCATTTCATGCATCAAGGCCCAGAAGTATCTGCGGAAGGAATGCCATGCATTCCTAGCTCACAACGTTGATGAGATGCAAGAGGTTAAAGACCTTGAGAGCCTTCCCGAAGTCTACAATTTTCCTGATGTCTTCCCCGAAGACCTCCCAGGAATTCCTCCTGAGCGTCAAGTCAAGTTTCGTATCGACTTAATGCCCGAAGCTACTCCTGTAGCAATCAGCAAAGGATTCATAAGGCCGAGTTTCTCACTAAAGAAAATATCGGATTTTCTTGAAACCATACGAATGACTTCAAAAATTCATCAACAAGTTTTCATTTGAAAATACCGCTTATGAAATCACCAACTTTATGCTGATATTTTCAAATTGCTTGTATTCTCAGGAAATCAGTAGACAGGTACCTGCTGGATTTTTTGAGAAGCTGGAGCAATAAGAGTATTACGTTTATATAGAAATTTTTACATACTATTTGATGTAATTCAAACAATTTTTAGACAAATTCCAAACTGATGTAATCATTTTCATTTATGTATTCACTGTAATGGTTGTGTTTCTATGATTGCTATTATTCATTGGTTGTGATGCTATACATGACGTCAACCACCCCCGAACGTTTCCGCTGTTCCGGTTTGGGGGTGTGACACATTGGTATCAGAGCCCTTCTTTATAGCGAACTACCAAACCTTACGTGGTATACAACTATAAAGACTAAGGGGCCTAAGTGCTCTACACTAAGAGTATACTTTAAAAAACATAAGTATTTCTATAAAAGTATAAGGGCATGCATACATAATAGAATCCGTGTCATGAGTGGGTGAAAACAAAAGTATTTGGATGTTGTGTGTAACACCTAGAATCAGAAAGACTAAGAAAGGAAAGGAAAACACTAAGTCAAGGGGTCAACTCGTCGAGTCCATAGGTGAACTCGATGAGTCGGAGCGGGATCCGGGTTATGGAATAAGTGACCGACTCGGCGAGTTTGGTCTGAGCGAGGAAAGCCCTAATCCAAGGCTTTGCACCCTATTTAAAGGACCTTATGTCCTCTCCTTAGTCCCCCTTGTTGGCCAGAAGCTGTTATACATGATTCGAAACCCTAAGTTGAGTGAGAGAAGGAAGAAAGTGAGTTTGGGGCTTTTACAAGAGGAAGATTTGGAGGATTTGACCACTAAGGAGCTGGAGGATCCAACCCTTTTGTTGTGAGCATCAGTTTGAAGGTAACAATCTGTCACCTTGCCTTTATTGCTTCTAGATCTTCTCATGGATGATGTTTTGGGTCCATTTTGGTATGATAAGGAGCCTTTTCGAGTTAGAAGTCCATATCTGAGGTTGCTACTTCAGATATAGGTGTGTCTTGGCCCAGAGACCCATAAAGTATCAGTTTTTGGTGTGTTGGTAAAGCATGTTTGCCCCAAACCCTAGCCCTAGAGTGTTTTAAGCCTACAGCTCCTTGGTTTCACGTAAAGTTTGCAACTTTACGTGAGGAATAGACTTTGGAAGAGTGGATCTACAAGATGGAGCCCCTGCATGGCTCGAAAAGCCACTGTATGGATTAAGAACTGAAGCTACTCGGCGAGTCACATGGGTGGACTCGGCGAGTTGGATGAAGATAGGCAGGAACACGAAGATTTCGAAGAACAACTCGGCGAGTCTATTGAAGATTGCGATAGACTCGGCGAGTCTGTTCTTGGACTTGACGAGTTGGATCGCAGAACCTCAACCTTTTCTGGTTAAGACTTAGATCTGTGAGTTGAGTGGTGACTCAGTGAGTTGGACAGGATGGGACTCATAGATCGTTGAACTCGACGAGTCGGCGGGGTGACTCAGTGAGTTGAGGCGTATTGTGAGAGTTTCTGAGTATAAGGAATCGACGAGTCAACGGGTTGACTCGGCGAGTAGAGTTAGTCAGGAAGGTTGACTTTGACCAGGACTTTGACTTTGTCAAGACTGGACTTAGTTAGCTTTTAGAGTTCTGTTTGGATCTAAGTGATATGTATATTGATATTAGTAGCTCCGGGAGCTACTGGAGCAGCGGTTTAGAGAATTGCCGGTCAGCAGTCAGAGGGTTATCGGCAAAAGTTCAGCAGTTCAGGTGATTTTCCCTTTGTGCGAATGGGTCTACGGCCACAATGCCGGTCTATGTAGTCATGAGTAGGAAGACCCGGGGGTTAGCCCTAGGCACTGTTTGCTATTATGATATTCAGGACCAAGGTCCAATGTCGGGCGGGTGCCCAAGCAGTGGTTTGCATGATAGAGTATACTTGTTGTCTGTGTGATGCATGTATGTGCCTGGTAGGGAGGTGAGTGTGGGCGAGGTCCCGTATCTCACCAATAGCAGAGTATGGACGGTGTTCCATATCTCATTAGTAGCAGAGCAGGGGCGAGGCCCGAAATAGGTATGGAGTGAGTGTGGGCGGGGGCCCGTATCTCACTTACAGTAGGAGCTTGGACGGGATTCCATTACTCACTAGTAACAGGATTGGGGCGAGGCCCAAGACAGGCAAGGCCTTAGGACAGGAATACAGTAGGGTATGTTCAACTATGTGTTATATGCTATTTTGTATTATGTGGTTAGCAGGCGGGGGCCAGAGACAGTCAGGGCCTAAAAGAAACAGATATGTATCTGAGCAGGGCTCGAAGCCAGGCGGGGCCGTTGTAGCGGGCGAGGCCCGAAGTAGCAAGCGTGGCCCAGTATGTCCAGTATGTGTTTATTCAGGGAAGGTGGTAGGTTGGGGGAACTCACTAAGCTTCGTGCTTACGGTTTTCAGTTTTGGTTTCTGGTACTTCCGGTTGCGGAGGGAAGAGCTCGAGGTGAACGCATGACACATACCATTAATTAGACAGCGTGGGATGTTTTACTCTGATAATGAGAATATGTTTTGAATTAATACTCCGAAGGCATGTTATGAATTACGACATGGCTTTTATAAATATGGTTTTAGTAATGTTTAAAGAAAATTTTCAGTCGTGATTTTTGGGACGTTAGAAGTTGGTATCAGAGCCTTGGTTTGAGGGATTCAGACGTACTCTCGGGTGTGTCTGAACTCAAATTAAGGAATTGGTATAGAAGTTTTCAAAATGAAAAGACAGTTTTGTAAAAGAGTTTTGAGAAATGAAACAGTTTTAGAAAAGCGAAAAGAATTCAGAAAGAAAAGAAGTTTGATAAGAGAAAAGAGTGTAGTGCATGCAATCAGCCGAGCTCAAGTAAGTACCCCAAAATACCCATACATGTTTATGTTATGATTATCAGTTAGTAGAACAACATGCTAGATTAGGACTAAGGATCTAGGGAGGATGCCTTATGTGCCTGTTATATGTGCTTTTGAGCTGCATGATGGTACTGGTTAGAAAGTAGTAGGGTAGCCTGTTTAAGTTATGCCTGAGTATATGAGATTATGTTGCATGCTAGTACAGATTCTTGATATGAGATTATGATTGCGTGAGTATGTTATGGTTAGATTTTCCCTTGTCTGAATGCTGCTTGCTTTGTGCATTGTGAGATTCTGAGTGATGGGAGTTAGCCATTAGGTGAATACGTCACATCACATGTGATCAGGGTTGAATAATCTCAGGGTGCTGGACTTGGCCGTATTGCGCAACTCTCGTTTGAGTCTAACCATTGTAGGGACGAGTCTTTTACTCGAAGGATTATTTGAGCCTCGTCACATGTGATGGTGTTTAGGTGAAGGCTAATTGGCATCACAGAGAGGCCTTCAGCAGCTGAGGACTGGTTTGGGTGGAGTCAGAGGTTCCCTAGGGTAAACCTAGGATAAGATAGTGTTGGGAGCAGTAGTAGTAGAAAAAGGGACCTGGTGGAGTCGAAGCAGTTCTTGAGGAAAGTACGAATAGATGTGGAAGGTAGTATGGGCCCGTACTACTGAAAGCAGAGGATCCCTACTCGATTCGAGAAAGGCCGACATGATACCGAGAAACTTGTAGTGTGTGTATATGATCCCTCAGCAGTGATGAGTATTCTGATAGTTATGGTGATATGTTTTCATCATGGTGACATTGCATGAGAGACAAGTGGTTGGGTCAGGCGCCAGAGAGTGATCAGGCTCAGGTTCAGGGAACGAGCAGCTCGAGGAGCGTATCAGAGAGTTTGTATCAGCGGAGGTTACGCACAACATACTAGATCAGACTCCTGTGATCTTTGGCACAGTCAAGGAGGGTATACTGGAGATCTTGGATGAGAGGCTGGGAGCCTTCCGTACCGAGATGATGGCCTTGATGGGAGCGCGTAACTTGACATTCCGAGAGTTTAGAGCCTGCGGAGCACCAGATTATCATGGGGCCAGGGACCCCATTGCCAGCAGCAGGTGGTTGGCCGATGTCGCCAATGCATTCCGTACGAGCCGATGTCCCGAGGGGGACAAGGTCAGACTTGCCTCTTGCCTTCTAAAGGACAGAGCGCAAGATTGTTAGGAGGAGGTTGGTCATGCCATTGATGATGATGCCGCGTTGGACGCGATGACATGGAGCGATTTCTCGGCCAGGTTTAGGGCTGAGTTTTCACCAATTATTGAGGTGCAGCTGTTGGCACGAGAGTTTTAGGATTTGACGCAGACTATTGAGACTGTGGCAGAGATCACCGCCAAGTTCAGGGAGAGGGCCCTTCTTGTTCTGCAGTATGTCACGGATGAGGAGACGAAGAAGGCCCGATATCACGAGATGTTGAGGGATGACATTCGGCAGTTTGTGAGCAGGCGCAGCTGCAAAACATTGGAGGATATGATCGCTCGGGCTAGAGAGAGGGAGATTGATTTGGAACACATCTGGAAGAAGAAGCCGGATGAGGTTCAGGTAGCCATAGGTTCAGGCAAAAGGCCAAAGGGGTCAGATTCGAGATCAAGGGATTAGCAGAGCTGCGGCCGATGCGGGAGGTGCGGCAGGACGCACAGGGAAGCGTGTAGGAGTAGTAGTGGTGGAGATTCGGGCTGCTTCAAGTGCAGCCGGACTGGTCATTTTAGCAGAGATTGTACTGCTACCACCACACAGGATCAGACCTGATATGTTTCCACTGTAGTCAGTGGGGCCACAAGAAGGCCCAGTGTCCTAGTTTGCTTCCGGCAGGATGGGTGATAGCACCTGCCCCTGCAACTCTGAGGATCACAGATGGACGTCAGGGCCGAGCAAAGGCGCCTACGGTAGGAGGCAGGGCTTTTCAGATGACTACCATGGAGACGTGAGCAGCGCCGAACGTCGCAGGTATGCGATTTTCGTTTTCTGTTTTCTTTATTCATGATTATATTTTTATGGTTCTGCATCATTAATGGTATAAGTATTTTAGAATTGGGCGGCTTGCTTGTGATTTAGTTATTTGCCATCTGCATACCTTGGATAATAAAATGGTAGTTAGGGGGTTGTGCCCTATGGAAGCAGGTTACTTAGGATGCAGTAACTATAGCATGCTTATGTGGAACTCAGTAGTGGTCCGCTGTATTCAGGAAGATGTTACTGAGTGATGGATTAGTTAGAACCCTAGCTGTGGCAAGCTTGGGATTTTCAACAGATTGAATGTGGTATAGGAGAGAAGATTGGGAATTTCTCTCAAGCATTGAGCAGCGAGGTATAAGCAGGATCAAAGTGGAGGAGAACCCTCCGAGAGTACAGGGGTACGAGCACGCAGATTCAGGATGAGTACACGACCTCTAAGAAGGAAAATAAGTAGCACAACGATGGATGGATTGATGAGTTCAGGTTTGGGAGTTTGAGAAACTTCCATACAGAGAGTTCATGTAATCGAGATAGTTAGTAACTGGTTGGAGTATCAGGATGGAGGATCGCCTGCAGGACTCGAGTGAGTTGGAATGGTGATTTTGAGAACGATTAGCATGGGATGCTTACGTGTTAATAGTCAGTGGCAGAGACAACATGTAGAGCATGGTAGAGCGGTGGGAGAGCTGCAACATTTTTTTCGTCTACGAGCCAGTGGTGGAAGGTGTTGTAAGAATTTGGGGGTAGCCGTAGCATTCACCAGTGGTCAGTTAGCATGGAAGGTGTTGTAAGACTACGGGTAAGTCGTAGCATTCCCCAGCAGCTTAGTTAGTGGAGAGTGGGCGGAGGCCCGTATCTACTAGTTAGTAGAGTTTGGGCGAGGCCCTTACCTCCTAGTGATCAAGGTAAGGATCAAGAATGGGTAGTTGATGAGAATAGTATGGAACTAGCCTGCATAGCCCTAGAAAGGTGAGGCCTTGGGAGAGGCCGCTCCAGGATATAGTTGGGAGGGACCCGTGGGCAAGGCCCGTATGTGAGTAGCAGTATAGGTGAGACCTGAGAGCAGGGTTGCTCGGTAGCATAGTCAGGTGAGACCCGTGGGCGAGGCCCGTGAGTTTTATTAGCACCGGTGGGACCTGGTAAGGATCTTAGGGTCAAGTTAGGGGATCAAGGATCCCAGGACTTGTAGCACCAGAGTGGCAGGGTAGATGGAGCAATATTAGGTAGTTGAAGTTTCTTCAGAAGTCGCTGGGAGCGACTGATAGATTATGATGGGACTAGCGACCGGTAGGAGTCCAGTAATCCAAATATTGGTAGATTAGTAGGTACCAGGGTGGTCTCGGTTCATCCATAAGGCGGATAAGGGACAACAGAATTTTCAGTCAGTGGCAGTGATGGTAAGAAGACGATGGTATAAGACAACTAATTGATCGGGGAGTGTTATGCATCCCATAGCAGGGTTGGATAATCTCAGAGGGAACGGTTTGACCCTGTTGCGTAGCTCTTGTTTGAGTCTAACCATTGCAGGGATGAGTCTTTTACTCGAACGATTATCTGAACAATTCGTTGTGATGGGTGCTCAGCACTAAGATATAGTAGTAAGAAGTATCCAGTGAGTACTGGCAATAATGACCCGCACTGGAAATAGCGGGAGTAATGGATTCAGTGAAGGATAGGTCCTTCACAGTGACAGGGGAAGTGGTTATATATGGAAAGTTGCCTTGGGGAGGCCAAAAAACGCACAAGGAAAAGAGGGTGAACCCCTAGGATGTCCAACATAAGTACTCGGGGAGTACCAGAAGGTTTGTTAGTTGAGTAAGTTGTGTTTCCAGGATGGTCAGGGTTAGGGTTCACCCGAGAATATTATCCGCAAGGATTAGTGTTAGTCAGAATGACCGGGCGGAAGGCCAACGGAGGTAGTCAATGGGTGTTAGGTCTATCAAGCAGAGTGTTGAAAGCGAATTGCAGGGCGATTGGCCGTAGAGAAACTTCGAGGACGAAGTTTAGTTTAAGTGGGGGAGAGTTGTAACACCCAGAATAAGAAAGACTAAGAAAGGAAAGGAAAACACTAAGTCAAGGGGTCAACTCGTCAAGTCCATAGGTGAACTCGATGAGTCGGAGCGGGATCCGGGTTATGGAATAAGTGACCGACTCGACGAGTTTGGTCTGAGCGAGGAAAGCCCTAATCCAAGGCTTTGCACCCTATTTAAAGGACCTTATGTCCTCTTCTTAGCCCCCCTTGTCGGCCAGAAGCTGTTATACATGATTCGAAACCCTAAGTTGAGTGAGAGAAGGAAGAAAGTGAGTTTGGGGCTTTTACAAGAGGAAGATTTGGAGGATTTGACCACTAAGGAGCTGGAGGATCCAACCCTTTTGTTGTGAGCATCAGTTTGAAGGTAACAATCTGTCACCTTGCCTTTATTGCTTCTAGATCTTCTCATGGATGATGTTTTGGGTCCATTTTGGTATGATAAGGAGCCTTTTCGAGTTAGAAGTCCATATCTGAGGTTGCTACTTCAGATATAGGTGTGTCTTGGCCCAGAGACCCATAAAGTATCAGTTTTTGGTGTGTTGGTAAAGCATGTTTGCCCCAAACCCTAGCCCTAGAGTGTTTTAAGCCTACAGCTCCTTGGTTTCACGTAAAGTTTGCAACTTTACGTGAGGAATAGACTTTGGAAGAGTGGATCTACAAGATGGAGCCCCTGCATGGCTCGAAAAGCCACTGTATGGATTAAGAACTGAAGCTACTCGGCGAGTCACATGGGTGGACTCGGCGAGTTGGATGAAGATAGGCAGGAACACGAAGATTTCGAAGAACAACTCGGCGAGTCTATTGAAGATTGCGATAGACTCGGCGAGTCTGTTCTTGGACTTGACGAGTTGGATCGCAGAACCTCAACCTTTTCTGGTTAAGACTTAGATCTGTGAGTTGAGTGGTGACTCAGTGAGTTGGACAGGATGGGACTCATAGATCGTTGAACTCGACGAGTCGGCGGGGTGACTCAGTGAGTTGAGGCGTATTGTGAGAGTTTCTGAGTATAAGGAATCGACGAGTCAACGGGTTGACTCGGCGAGTAGAGTTAGTCAGGAAGGTTGACTTTGACCAGGACTTTGACTTTGTCAAGACTGGACTTAGTTAGCTTTTAGAGTTCTGTTTGGATCTAAGTGATATGTATATTGATATTAGTAGCTCCGGGAGCTACTGGAGCAGCGGTTTAGAGAATTGCCGGTCAGCAGTCAGAGGGTTATCGGCAAAAGTTCAGCAGTTCAGGTGATTTTCCCTTTGTGCGAATGGGTCTACGGCCACAATGCCGGCCTATGTAGTCATGAGTAGGAAGACCCGGGGGTTAGCCCTAGGCACTGTTTGCTATTATGATATTCAGGACCAAGGTCCAATGTCGGGCGGGTGCCCAAGCAGTGGTTTGCATGATAGAGTATACTTGTTGTCTGTGTGATGCATGTATGTGCCTGGTAGGGAGGTGAGTGTGGGCGAGGTCCCGTATCTCACCAATAGCAGAGTATGGACGGTGTTCCATATCTCATTAGTAGCAGAGCAGGGGCGAGGCCCGAAATAGGTATGGAGTGAGTGTGGGCGGGGGCCCGTATCTCACTTACAGTAGGAGCTTGGACGGGATTCCATTACTCACTAGTAACAGGATTGGGGCGAGGCCCAAGACAGGCAAGGCCTTAGGACAGGAATACAGTAGGGTATGTTCAGCTATGTGTTATATGCTATTTTGTATTATGTGGTTAGCAGGCGGGGGCCAGAGACAGTCAGGGCCTAAAAGAAACAGATATGTATCTGAGCAGGGCTCGAAGCCAGGCGGGGCCGTTGTAGCGGGCGAGGCCCGAAGTAGCGGGCGTGGCCCAGTATGTGCAGTATGTGTTTATTCAGGGTATGTGGTAGGTTGGGGGAACTCACTAAGTTCCCTGCTTACGGTTTTCAGTTTTGGTTTCAGGTACTTCCGGTAGCGGAGGGAAGAGCTCGGGGTGATCGCATGGCACACACCATTAACTAGACAACCTGGGATGTTTTACTCTGATAATGAGAATATGTTTTGAATTAATACTCTGAATGTATGTTATGAATTATGACATGGATCTTATAAATATGGTTTTAGTAATGTTTAAAGAAAATTTTCAGTCGTGATTTATAGGACGTTACATTGTGGAACTGCGGTCAAACCTGGGCAGTTATGTAATCATGTCTAGGTTCAATATAACCTGATCAACTATATTCATTCGAGACATGACCAACATGTGCTCGGGAGTGACTGTGGTGTTACAACAAGCCTAAAACTTACCAAGAACAAAAACATCCAACATAAAATACTATAGGAGTATTTTAGCTAGAGCCAAATTCAGTATACAGATTCATTCCAAATGATTAAGCGATAACTTACTTGCGTTAGTGACCTTTCTGTGCTTATCTCTTGGTAGAATATTTTTATCAGGATGAGATATATATTGTTTCATATATCTCAAGGACTTATGATCCTCTTCTTCCTGATTCTTTCTAGAACAAGATGCCTCCCTAAAGAAGACCCATCTGAAGGAACAACGACATCCCGCCACCGCCACCTCCACAATTTGATCCTGCCATGTTTCAAGCAGCAGTTATCGCAGCCGTGACTGCAGCAATGGCACAAGTGAACTCTGGTGGAGCTAGAGGTGGAACCGACCCCCAACGACAAGATGGAAGTCAAGGACCTCAAAAGGAGGTTCCTATAAGGAATACATGACCGCAAAACCCAAGCCCTTCGACGGAAATGAAGCTTTTATCAGTCTAACTCGATGGTTCGAGAAGATCGAATACATTTTCGAAATTTGTGCCTATTCCGAAGCAAACAAGGTGAAGTTTGCCGCCTGCACCTTCACCGATAGAGCTTTGACCTAGAGGAATGGTCAAGTCAAAACCCTAACCCTGCCGGCAGCTAATTCCATGGGTTGGGAAAAACTGAAGGAACTCCTGCTTGCATAATACCGCCTGAGGGGGGAAGTGCAAAAGTTGGAGCACGAATTATGGAATTTGAAGATGAAGGGTTCGGACATCGCCGCCTACACTGCTAGATTTTGTGATCTGGCTCTCCTCTGTCCGGGAATGGTCACCACGAAAAGAAAGAAAATCGAGAGGTACATTTGGGGACTGACTCAACCAGCCAGAGGAAATGTCTTGGCAGCAAGACCGACTACATTTGAAAGCACCAAGGATCTGGCAAACACTCTGATCGATCATGGAGTCGATCGGGATGAGGCATCAGCGGTCGCCGAGCCACAAAAGGAGAGTGGTGAGAAGAAGAGGAAATTTTGGAACAAAAGCAAGGGCCAGTCTCCTCAAGAGTCCTCCAAGAAGCAACAAACAATGGCAATCCACACTGCTACTAGTCCTATTGTTGCTCCAACTGCTGCTCCAACCACCCAAGCTCCTACTGGTGCTTATGCTTGGAAGCTGCCTCTGTGCAACAAGTGTAACTTTCATCATCACGGACCTTGCCGTGAGTTGATTTGCAATAGCTGTGGAAGGAAAGGAAACACAGCCCGATACTGCAAGACACCAGCCCGACTAACCAGCCAGGCTCTGAGAGCGGGCGCTGGTCAAGCTTGTTATGGATGTGGAGAGGCTGGACACTTCAGGAGAAACTGCCCCAAAGCAAAAGCTGGTGGCAAGATAGGGAGGGTTCTGGCGATGGGCCAGGAGGAAGCGGTTGTTGATCCTACCATTGTTACGAATACGTCCCTCCTTGACAACTCTTATACATGCATTCTTTTTTATTCTGGCGCGGAGAGGAGTTTTGTTAGTCATGCGTTCAAACATCTATCAATCATAAACCACAAACTTTAACCGAGACGTTCACCATCGAGATGGCTAACGGGAAGAAAGAGAGCACTAACGACATATTCATAGGCTGTACTCTTACTCTAGACAATTACTCTTTTCCCATTGCCCTTATGCCCGTGTCCATCAAGAGTTTCAATGTCATTATCGGCATGGATTGGTTGAGCTCCAATTGTGGTGATATTCTTTGCTTCGAGAAAGCTACCCGCCTCAATCTTCCCTCTGGTGGAACCCTCATGATTTACGGAGATAAGACTTGCTCGAACTTTCGTATCATTTCATGCATCAAGGCCCAGAAATATCTACGGAAGGAATGCCATGCATTCCTAGCTCACGTCGTTGATGAGACGCAAGAGGTTAAAGACCTTGAGAGCCTTCCAAAGTCTGTAATTTTCCTGATGTCTTCCCTGAAGATTCCCAGGAATTCCTCCCGAGCTTCAAGTCGAGTTTCGTATTGACTTAATGCCCGAAGCTACTCCTGTAGCTAAATCCCCTTATCATTTAGTGCCGACGGAAATGCAAGAGTTATTCAGCCAGCTTAATGAGCTAATCAACAAAGGATTCATAAGGCCGAGTTCCTCACCCTGGAGAGCTCTGATCCTATTCGTGAAGAAGAAAGATGGATCCTTTCTGATGTGCATTGACTACCGAGAGCTGAACAAGCTGACCATCAAGAACCGTTATCCCTTACCCAGAATCGACGATCTCTTCGACCAACTTCTGGGAGCTAGTTACTTTTCAAAGATAGATCTAAGATCACGGTACCATTAGTTGTGGATTCACGAGAATGATGTGCCCAAAACCGCATTCCGAACTCGCTATGGACACTATGAGTATGTAGTAACGCCCTTTGGTCTGACCAATGCACTGCCAGTATTCATGGACCTGATGAATCGGGTGTGCCGCCCTTTCTTAAACAAGTTCGTGATCATGTTCATTGACTATATACTTGTCTATTTGTGAAGTGAAAATGATCTTAAACAACACTTGAGGCTGGTGCTGGAAACATTAAGGGCGCAGAAGCTATATGTGAAATTTTGAAAGTGTGAGTTCTGGATAAGGAAGGTAACTTTCCTAGGTCATGTGGTTAGTAAGGAAGGCATACACGTAGACCCTTCCAAAATCAAGGCAATTGAGAATTGGTCTGCACCAAAGACACCCACAAAAATCCGGCAATTCTTGGGTCTGGTGGGCTATTATCGCAGGTTCATCCAGAACTTCTCCAGAATCGCTAAGCCTTTAACTACCTGACTCAGAAAGGCGTAACCTTTAGTTGGGGAGTCAAGCAAGACACTTCATTTCAAACATTGAAATAGGCCCTATGCAGCGCACCTATCCTGTCCCTGCCCGAAGGGATGGAAGACTTCATTGTCTATTGTGATGCATCAAGTAAGGGCCTAGGCTGTGTGCTCATGCAACGAGGAAAGGTGATCGCCTATGCCTCGAGACAGTTGAAAACACACGAGGTGAATTACACAACTCACGATCTAGAGTTGGGAGTAGTGGTCTTTGCATTAAAGATCTGGAGACACTACCTTTATGGAACCAAGTGCACTATCTTCACCGACCATAAGAGCTTGCAGCACATCTTTGATCAGAAGGAGTTAAAAATGAGACAACGGCGATGGGTAGAGTTGCTCAGTGATTACGAGTGTGAAATTCGCTACCATCCCGGCAAGGCCAATGTGGTAGCAGACACCCTCATCCGATAGGAGTATTTAGGGCGTAATGTGAAAGCACTAACAATGACCATTCATTCCCATCTATCCGTGCAAATCAGAGAGGCTTAGTTGGAAGCCTTGAAACCAGAGAAAGTGGCAGAAGAAGCATTGCGTGGAATGGACAAGAACTTAGAGGTCAAAGGAGACGGAGTGTACTACTTCATGAACCGAATCTGGACCCCAAAGTACGGCGGGTGCAGAAAGGTCGTCATGAATGAGGCTCACAAGACAAGATACTCTATTCACCCAGGCTCAGATAAGATGTATCTAGATCTCAAACAACTCTATTGGTGGCTAAACATGAAAGCGGAAATTGCAACCTTCGTGAGCAAGTGCTTGACTTGCGCCAAGGTGAAGGTGGAGTACCAAAAGCCCTCAAGTTTATTTCAGCAACCAGAAATACCTTAGTGGAAGTAGGAAAGGATAAGAATGGATTTTATCACTAAGTTACTCAAATCTCCGAGTGGGCACGATGCCATCTGGGTAATTGTCGATCGGTTGACAAAATCCGCCCACTTCCTGCCAATCAAAGAAAACTTCAAAATGGAGAGACTCACGCAGATCTACATTCGAGATATAGTTCGCCTTCACGGGGTACCTGTATCCATCATCTCCGACCGAGATAGCAGGTTCACCTCGAGATTTTGGCAATCGCTACAGAAGGCTCTTGGAACCAAGTTGGATATGAGCACGACTTATCATCCACAAACAGGTGGACAAAGTGAGAGGACAATTCAAACATTGGAAGATATGTTGAGAGCCTGTGTCATTGACTTCGGCACATCATGGGAAGCTCATCTTCCTCTGGTCGAATTTTACTACAACAACAGCTACCATACCAGCATCAAGGTTGCGCCGTTTGAAGCCCTCTATGCCCACAAGTGTAGATCCCCTCCCACTGGTCCTGAAATCATCCGAGAGACAACCGAGAAGATCGTACAAATCTGAGCATGACTGAAAAGCCTCGAGGGATAGACAAAAGAGCTATGCTAATAAGAGACGAAAACCCTTGGAATTCCAGGTTGGTGACCGCGTCCTTTTGGAGGTCTCACCCTGGAAAGGCATGATACGTTTTGGAAAATGTGGAAAGCTGAACCCAAGGTACATTAGACCATTCGAGATCCTTGCTAGGATCGGTCCCGTGGTATACAAACTCTAATTACGACTAGAACTTAGCAACATCCATCCTATCTTCCACGTGTCGAACCTAAAGAAGTGTATGTTCGATGAGACACTTGTGGTTCCTCTCGATGAGATCGAGTTGGACGAAGGTATACACTTTGTGGAGGAACTCGTTGAAATCATGGACCGAGAAGTCAAGCGTACGAAGCAGAGCCGCATCCCGATAGTGAAGGTTTGCTGGAATGCCAGGCGAGGTCCTGAATTCACCTGGGAGCGCGAGGATTCAATGAAACAGAAGTATCCTCACCTATTTCCAAGTTTATGATTTGTACTCTATTCTTGAATTTCGGGACGAAATTCCCTCTAACGGGGGGGTGATGTGACAACCCGAAACTTCTTTCTTGTACATTTAGTCAAACCAATCAATATTCAACTATTTTGTTGATTTCTTGCACTATTTAAGGGTTCATTTAAGTGTTCTAAACTTGAAGTTTGACCAAGGTTGAGCTTAGGAATGAGTCAGCAAGTTGTATAATGAGAAAATCGGGCCATACACACCTTTAGGAGGAGTGTACGGCCGTACACATGGGTGTGCGGCTGCACATCCCTTCCTTGGCCACGCACTCACTTTTTGGAAGCACTCTCTCCCCTATATAAAGAGTAGCCCCTTTCCTTTCATTCCTTTGACACCTTGGCAGCACACAACACTTTTCCTCTCAAGTTTCTCCAACCACAAACCCTCCAAAGCTTCAAGAACGTGAGTAATTCATCCTCTAACTTGATATCCATGAAAGACAACTCTATCTAAGCCTTAAGTGTGCAATAATCGACATGTTCTTCATGTTTGGAAGTGTGTGCTGCTGCACACCCCTCTTAAGGTGGCCGCACACCCTTAAAACACCCTCCAAAGTGAGAGTTTAAATTCCATATTCGAGATAGACATGCCCCTAGCCTTGTTGCACCTTGGAAAGGACATATTGGACATCATTTTGTGGGGTGTACGACCTCACACACCCTTGTGTGGCAGCACACTCTAGTGTGCGACCACACACTCATCTTAGGGCCGCAAACCCACTTCTAGGACCCTTAACTTGCAATACAACTGAGTATACACCTAGAATACTTCATGGATACAAGTATGGACCTTGAAAACACTTCAAAGGCACCCTCTTTCATGGGTGTACGGCTGCACACCCATTGGACCACACACCCATGGCCGCACACACACTCAAGGTGGCCATACACTCCCTTTACTCAATCCTACAAGGTTCTATCACTTGATGCAAATAGTTCCAAGTCCCTAGAGTGATTCTCTATCGTATCTAGTGGTGAAATACCTTCATTTGACTCCTATGTGTGTCATTACATGTTATTAGGGTCGAGTTGAGTTTGAGGTTTCACTTGACAATCAACATCCCATACCATTCTTTCGTTCAAACCACTCGCTCAAGGTGAGTTCATACCCCTACATTTTCCATGCTTTCACTTTTTTCAGGGGGAGAATACAAGCCAAACCATATGTGCTTTTGTAAATTAATACAAAGAGCTTTAACAAGTATAAAACTCATGCAATTCTCATACTTTAACCCTTTTGTACTATGTTAAGCATAAGGGGAGTTTTACAACTTATCACAAAATTGCATAGTTTTTCGAATTCGATATTCACTACGCTATACATGCAAACTATAATCAGTATAGTTTGGGATTTTCGAAACGTAACTAGTATAGATTCTTTCACTACTAAACATATACATTATGACAGATACATTTTACAGTTTACATCACTACACGAACATGGCATTCATAACTATAACTGTCACTACATACGATATACATACATATTTCACTACGTTAAAACGCTACTACACTACATGTAAACTAGATTGTAAGATACTGTGAGGCACTACTTCAACTATGTACCCTTAGGTGTATAGGGATAAATCCTATCATAGTATAACCAGAGTCTCCTGGAGGGAGAGCATGAGATTTGTGAACTCTATTCGGGACTGACAATCCCACACCTGAACTGCTAGCTACAGTTAGGCAGGCATGCATGGGGTGAACAAATGTCATTTAACTCAACGCCTGAAGAACATTGGAAAGGTCTCTAGGTCATATCAAGTATGGTTATATGACTCACAATATGTAAAAATCACCTTTGGTTTACAAGTTGGCACTCTGCAATAGTTTTATTTATACTAAATAAAACTAATACGCACTACAACCGGAGAATTTCCAGGGATTTCGCTACATGGTTTTATTTTAAGTACTAAAACACACTACGTATACTGGCTATAGCCAGGGTATTGTAACATAACCAATTATACAATGGCTCCATGTAAGAAATACTTATACGTCATGATTAGCATTAGCTGGTCACATGAAGTAGTATTTTCGCATATCACTACAGTTTTCGGTAACGAACATTCATGGTTTTATACAGAATTGATAATGCTATATTCTCACTAAATAAAATATCGGATTTTCATGAAACCATACGAATGACTTTACAAATTCATCAACAAGTTTTCATTTGAAAATACCGCTTATGAACTCACCAGCTTTATGCTGATATTGTCAAACTGCTTGTATTCTCAGGAAATAAGTAGACAGGTACCTTGTGGATTTTTTGAGAAGCTAGAGCAATAAGAGTCTTACGTTTATATATAAAATTTTTACATACTATTTGATGTAATTCAAACAAGTTTCAGACAAATTCCAAACTAATGTAATCATTTTCATTTATGTATTCACTGTAATCGTTGTGTTGCTATGATTGATATTATTCATTGGTTGTGATGCTATACATGACGTCAACCACCCCCGAACGTTTCCGCCGTTACGGTTTGGGGGTGTGACATAAATGTATCACCATCTATAATAATATGGAAACCATAGAACTTAGGTGACATTCTAACTCTATTGGAACGCCTACTATGTAATGATTCGTCAATTGGTTTAACTGGAATTTCTTCCTCAGGGTGAACCCTAGCGTCTTCAGAGGTTCCTTCATCGTTTGATGCCTGAATCTCTTCAAGATAAATTGTACTCCCACTATCTTCTTTTGATATGAGCTCTCTCTCATGAAAGACTACTCTTTGTGATACAAAGACCATGTTCTCACTAGGTGTGTAGAACAAATATCCAAAGGACTTCTGTGGATAACCGATGAAAATACATATCTCACTTAGAGGTTCAAGATTTTCGTGTGTCTATCATCTAAAGAAATATTCAGAACCCAAACCTTTATATGTGCCAACGACGGAACTTTCCTTGTCCATAACTCGTGAAGTGTTTTGGCAACCTTCTTAGTTTGGACAAGATTAGGAACATGGGCGGTAGTCTCTAAGGCATACCCCCAAAATGAGATTGGAAGAGAAGATTGACTCATCATGGAACAAACCATGTCTAACAAGGTCTGATTGCGTCTCTCAACCATACCATTAATTTTCAGTGTCCTAGGAGGTGTTAATTGTGAAACTATTCCACATTTCTTGAGGTAGTAGTGGAACTCGATACTAAGATACTCACCGCCTCTATTGGATCTAAGCATCTTTATCTTCATGCCCAATTGATTCTCGACTTCTTGCTTAAACTCTTTCAACTTTTCAAAGGTTGCTGACTTATGCTTGATTAAGTAGATATTGCCATATCTTCTGTAATCCTCATGAAAATTCACATATAATCGATTTGTATCCCTTGTGGATGATTTGAAAGGCCCACACACATCTGTGTGTAACAGGTCCAGCTAACCTTCACCTCTTTCACAAGAACTAGTGAAAGGTGATTTTTTCATCTTAACTAATAAACAAGATTCGCATGTATCATCTGAACTTAATTCAAATGATTCCACCACTCCATCGTTTTGGAGTTCGGCAATGCGTTTCTTGTTAACGTTTCCAACACGACAATGCCACAATCACGCTTTGTCTAAATCATTTGATGAAGCAATTTGAAAACACTATTACCTAAATTATCTACAATCATGACCATGTTATACACACCATCACAAGGTAAAGCTTCAAAATAAAAAACACCATCTTTATAAGCACAAATAGAACCATTCTTATTATTAAAATAATATATAAAACCTTGTTTAAACAATGCATGAAAGGAAATAATATTTCGTGTCATCTCTGATGAGTAGCAACGATTTATTAAATCTAATCCTAACCCACTACTAAGCAGTAAGCCATAAACTCCAATCTTGGTGACAGGTGAAGATCGTTTATTCCCCATGATCAAGTTCATCTCCACATCCCCACTTCTTTTTAGCCCCTGCAAATCAGAGCAAATGTGAAAACCACATCCTGTATCAAGGACCGAAGAACAAAAATATGATGACTTGTTAGATAAGATAGTGTATATACCTGCCAAAATTGGCTTCACCTAGCCATCTTTGATATCTTGCAAGTATTTTAGGTAGCTCTGTTTCAAAAGCTCTGTGTCGTGGGAGTAAAAGCAAGTGGCTTCTTTGGGGCCAGACACAGGGTGAGCATTAGAATTGGATTTTCCTTTAGGTTCATTACTTGACGACCCGGCTTGGGACTTTCCCTTCAAATTTTGCTTTGGAGGACCTTTCCTCGTTTTTCCCTTCCCTTGCCCAATGGCTAGAATTGAAGTAGCAGCAGGAGTGGAGACAATAATTTTTCCCTTCATTCATGCTTTAGTTGCTCGTAGGAGGTTCTAAAGTTGAGCCAAAGTGGTCTCTTGGTTGTTCAAATGATAAGTTAAAATAAACTGATCATAACAACTAGGTAATGAGTGCAAGACTATGTCGATAGCCAATGCCTCATCAAAGTTTAAATTGAGCTTAACCAAACGATCCAATTATCGTTGTATCATTTGTGTGTGGATGCTAACAGACTCTCCATATTTTATCTTGCTAGGGACTTTACCACTTTGTATTTCTCTTGACGAGCTCGTTGATGGTACTTTTCGATCAAGTCCTTGTTCATCTCGTACGGCCAGTAATCCTCATAGAACCTTTGTAGTTCAGGAATCATAGTCGCCACCATGATGCATGCAACTTTTTTTTCATCATTGTAGTGCTTCTTATACTCAGCTAGTTCTTCAGGAGTAGCCTTTGTTTTATCCATATCAAGAAGTTCTATTTTAAGGACGTACTTCTTCTATTCAAAACGAAGAGCCATTTTTATGTTGCGCATTCAGTAATTATAATTGGTGCCATCTAATGTCACCCTCAAGCAAATGTTCAGCAATGAGAAGTTGTTGTTATTAGGGGAGGATGAGGAACCAGAAGCATCAGTTGGAGTAGACATCTATAAAAGAAAGACAATTTTGGTTAGATAAAAAATAATAATCCTCAATATAACACCCAAAATGAAATATTAAGGCTAGGATCCAACTAGATAATTGACAACATAAAAAAGGGATGTTGTAATCTAATTGTAAATTATGTAAAGGTAGGTAAATGACGATTTACCAATTCCACCATCGAAAAACGAAATTTAAAGAAAATTAAGTTAAGTGAAATTCCTATATCTTTTGAGATTCATTGAAACTATTCAATGACATGCTTGATTTTGATTATGCTCTTCCATTTGTGACTGGGATACCGAGGATCACAAACAAGATGTGAATAACCATGAAAATTAGCTTGGTACTCTCGATGTCATTTATCATCTCCTTTTAATGTGCTAGTTTGCCACACATGCTCCATTAATCAATGATAATTTTTAAGACACCCATTACGACTCTTTATTAGTCCCTATTAGTGTGTTTGTTAACCACACACGCTCCATTAATCAATATATTATTTCCGTAATATATGAACAAATTAATTATTTCAATTTATTAATCAAATAATAAATCATTCTCTCTCTCCAAAATAATACTATCCAGTTGCTAGGTTTGAAGACAACCCAAAAGGACTATGCTACCATTAATTCAAGTTTATACTGGTTATACTTATGGTCTTACACACCTAATTCAACAAAGATAACACTTTTCCTATTACAAAAAAAGGAACGAATAAACTTTGACTATATAAATGTAACCATTACTCACCAAATCATATATGATACTACATTTGTTAACATCAAGATACTAAGGCATTTACATAATACCAATATACAACCGATTCATAAATTACAACTTATTTATCTCCGTTTTAAGAATAATATATAATATCGTCTTAGAATTACTAGTGACTAGATATATGAAGTAATCTTGTAACGTCCCAAAAATCCATGGAAAATTTTTCATTTTTAAAACATTAATCCATACAACACATTGTTCCCAAAAACATTCAAGGTGAAAAGTAATATGTAAACATCAGAGAAAAAGTCATAAATAGCTACTGCGGAATAAAACTCTAGGGATGTTGTGCAGTCACATTGGGCCCTTTCCTTTCGAACTGGTAGTACCTCAAACCATAACCATAAAACGGCCAGCACAAAGTTAGTGAGTTCCCCAAAATACCACCTACCATACATATTATTGGGCCTAGCCCTCACTTTGGACCCAATCCTTATTAATGAGCCTAGCCCTTCCTAATCAATGGTACCAGCCCTACATACAATTAGGCCTAACCTATCATACAATGGGCCTATCCCAACATATAATGGGCCCACCCACTCATGAAATGGTCCAAACCCAACATATAATGCAAGAGTTACAAAGACAACTAGCATTCTATATGACTTCTTTCAGTGGGGCGACATTGGTGCCTTTGACCCACAAGTATAGTGAGGAGACCCACCTCAATTTGATGCCTACAAATCACACACTCAAGTTGTTGCTACTACGACTTCTCACATTGAAAATTTCCAAGATCAATCCTAATCAATAATTAGAGTAATAACCCATAATCAAAGGTCTAAATCATAATCCATCGCACTAAGGGTAAAATAACATTTCACTCTTCCCATACTTGACCTAACTAACCATGGCCCAAACCCAAATGACCCAAGCCCAAAAAACAACCTAACATAGACTTCTAGTGAGTATGCCCCCACGTACTTCCTGGTCAAAGAAAGGGTAACAGGTTGAAACCCGTTAGGTACAACATATCAGGAGGGTACGCTCGGCGTACATCACTGCTGCCCAAACTCAACTCCATCTTTTGAATACCTTAAGACCTAACGTTTAACTCCCAATTCTGACTCTAAGGGACGTCTTAAGTGATAAAGTTCCTGACTTTGCGACTTTACATGGCATAATGGATTCCAAACCAAAGCCCTAGATTCATGACTTCACCAAAGGACCACTAACTCATGCATGAAAGAGATATACCCATCAAGATTAGATTTTTATGACTTAATGACCTCATAAATGGGTAGAAATGATGCTTAAAGGTTGTGGAGTAACCTCTACTCACAAGAACCAAGTTATGGGACCAAAACATGCTTATAACAAAACCTAAAAATAGATCTACACTAAAGAGCCATAAAGATTGAAGCTTTATACCTCCAGAAGAAAGATCAAGATGAACAAGTTCTGGATCTACAAGCTCGAAGCCAACCAACACTTCTCTAATGAGCTCCTTCTTCTCCAATATGCACCAAGAACACTCCAAACCACTCATAAGGCTCAAGAATATCACAAATATGGCTAGGGTTACAAGGGAACCACTTTAGAGGATGGATGATGAAGATAAGAAGGGTTTCCAAGAGGTTAAGGCCTTTAAATATGGTGGAAGACCCAAAAATTACGGTTTAAGCCTGCCTTACGTACGCCCAACGTACTCCAGGTAAGCCCAACGTACTAGATAGAATCATCACGACCAACTTAAGCCAAGTACGCCCATCATACATACCATGTACGCCCAACGTACAGGCCAATACTCATTCCCATACTATCTTCCAATGATCATAACTTATTCATCCCAACTTCGTTTTTGGCGTTCTTTTTATGTTCGGAAACTTCATGAAATGCCCTACCATCCTATCAAATCTCATTAACTTAAAATCCTTCCAAACTAGAATCCTTATTTCATGTCAAGGCCTAAAGCATCACTTTTATGATTATACCCTTGGATTCCAAAGAACAAGTCGAAAGCTTGGATCGCATATCCTATATGACCTACATCCAACTAAGTCTAAAATGCAAACCCTTTGAAGTTCATGGACCTAAATTGATCCATTTAATGCCCATAATTCCCGAAATATTAAGCTTCTCGAAACCGGATGTTATAACTCTCCCCACTTAAACTAGATTTCGTCCTCAAAATCACTCCTTCCTACTTTCCAGGAACCCAGATGATTCGAACAATTCTTCTTAAACCAAGCTTCGGCTAAACGTCGACTCATACACATAGCGACCTTCCAATGCTACAATCGAAACCCAATGTTAGCAAGACTCACATGTCCTGATGGAGAACGAATCAGTGACCCACTAACTTTAAATAATGAAGAATAACCATTACTTTTCTACCAGAAATCCGGAAATACAATACCTTTCCTGACCTCCACACAAGTAGAACCATTCTGAAACACAGTCAATATGAACTCACCATGCAACCTGAATCGAAAAAGTCCTTCCGACCCTAAATTATCTTTCTAATAGCCCCGGAAGACATAATCCCTGACCATTCATTGCTTCCGAAAAGATATTTTTATAGAAACAAAGGTGACTCCCATCGCGAGTCCCATCCCTATGCGCCAAACCAACGCTTAACTCACATCCTAATATCCTAATATCCAAATATACACATATTCGTTCTATCTAATATCTTCTAATTCCATGGTGACCTTCTACTATGTTGAGATATTGAATGTCCTATTGTTCGACAATCTCGTGCATGGTCACACCATAATACTCCACCCAAGATTCTAACTGCAACGGGCTACTTGAGCCTAAACACCACATAAATCCCATTCATTGACAATAGAGTCACCCTAACCAAACAGGTCTCAGCCACATGTCTCACCCAATTATGCACAATCAAATGGGCCTTGCCGATGGGACTCACCCACTCAAGCGCTATACGAGCCCAACATCGACTTGAATATTATGATGCTCATTCCAAAAAAGGATTGGTCAACCAATAATATTGCCCGACTCGACCCATGTGTGTATTGTGATCCTTTAAAAACCCAACAACCACTCCTACAACAATCTATCTCATCCTGGTGAGTGCTACGACTCCATCGCAGACTAACAACACTTCACCGATAGCCTATCAACCTTGTGTATACTATGACTATCTTGTATTCTTATAACACTCCCATAAAACCCATGGTCCTAGCCCATGCTCTTGCCCTCCATCTACCAAACCAAGCCAAAATCAATCATGATTCGGAACCGCATCTGACTATATCTTAATCAGGTGTTCGGTTCATGCTTCGAACCCCAAAGCCTTTAGCCGAAAAGAACAAGCGGAGAGGCTCTAACACAACTCTCAACCTGGATCCAATCACATATCCCCCAAGATCCACTACTGATGTGCTATACGTTCGGGTGAAATGTACTGGATCTCCAACCTTGTGCAAACCTCAATCCAGACCGCCGCTTGAAATGGCTTTCCTTTTGACTAGGATGTGGAACTCCTCCTTGTTCCATACCTAAGACTATTCCCAAGAATCACAATGATTCTCCCCCACTTGGATTTAACTGCATCCTGCCAACCTCACTAAAGACAATGAATGATAAGCCACTTTACCGGAACGGACAGATCACCAACCCAATAACCCACTTGCTAAAATATTGATGCATTTAAAAAATCTTCATTAGATACTATTTTAAAAATCCTAGCGTATAACATCGTCACCCACTTACTACCGCTCTTACACTAATAGCGGCAGCGACCGGACCAAAGAGTCTACCAACAATCAACTGTTATCCATCCTAAGCGACACAAGCATCTTTGAACACTGACTTCGTTCTCCCAGAAAGGAAATCCAGCTCCCATGAGACCCTTTCTTTAAAGCTTCTGATGTGAGGACCTCCCGCAAAATTCTGAGAACATTAACCTGGAAGCAACTCTCTTGCACTCGAATTCTAACCAATCCCTTACACCCCACAACTATCTTGAATTCCGACAATCAAACGAACTTACACTGGAACTTCCTCTGACCCATTGTGTTGAGCTAACCCATCGATCCGACTGCAGATCCTCCGAGCATGACCCTAAATCTTCTCCCACCGAGGCCAGCACCAAAGAAGACTGATAATCCAATCCAGATCGGTAAGATGTTCTCCCCTCACGACCCTCGATAATATTAATTAGGCAATTATAGGGAACTAAACCGAATATAATGTCTTACACATACAAATGCATGATCCAAAGGCATATATATATATATATATATATATATATATATATATATATATATATATATATTGGCACGAGGAAAACAAAATGAAACATACACGTGATAGCATCTGGTGGAACTCTGGTCTCCCCTGCCTACAGTTGCGATGCTCGACTCATCACTGTTGGGGCCTCCACCTTGCCCTCACGACCGCCAATGATCCTCAAAGTAACTGAAGCAGGTGCACTCACTGCACCACCCAGTAACCTTGGACAGTCGACCTCCTTATAGCCCACCTTATTGTAGTGAAAACACTTTGGAAACGAGCCCCGAGGACAATCTCTGCTAAAATAACGAGTTTGAACACAACTGAAGCAACCCTTCCATTCTAACAACAACTCCCCTGGTGGCTCCTCCCACACTTGGCGCAACAACCCCGAACCTAATGGCTTCCTAGTCGTGAATCCTGAGTCCTAGGCCTCTTTGCCTGAATCACTACAGTCTGAACTTGCTCTGACTTCCTCTTCTTGAGGTGATCCTAATCAATCTCCCACTCTCAGGCTCTAGCTATCATATCATTGAGGTTCTCGCACCCTAGCAAGCTCACAAAATGCCTGATGTCAACACTCAACATATCATGATACCTCGCCTTCTTCATTACCTTGTCTGCCAAATACCATGGAATCAACAAATCCATCTCCCAAAACTTGGCGGTGATCTCTGCCATATATTCAATATTCTAACAAAGGTCCCGAAACTCCCTCTCCAATTGTTTCACTTTAATCGCTAGTGCAAACTCCTCCTGGAATCTCGTGACAAACTCATCCCAAGTCATGGCCACCACAATCATAAATCATAATGCACGACCAATGTCCTCCCACTAGTCATGGGCTTAGTCCCTCAAAAGACATGATGTAAATCATACCTTCGCCCCTTCAAGGCAGAAGCTAGTCCATTGAGCATTCTCCATGTCAGTGATCCTAAAGCGATTAGCAATGGGGTCTTTAGCCCAAAATAACTCTAGAGTTGTACAAGCCTTGAACTCCCAAAAAGAATGAGAGGTTCTCCAAACTGTCATGTCTCAATCTCAAAACGAAAGGCCCCGAGTCACTCCTCTAGAAGCTCCATAATCCCGGAGCAGTACGCATCCTCATGCTTCTCCATAATCTCCATAATCCCCTCCTTGGCCATACCAAAAATCATAGGAGTCTGCTCCAAAATACAACAGGTGTTCTCTGACGAAATGAACTTCTGCATCTGCTTATCCATAGGCTTAGTGCCAACAACTGAGCCTAAACCAAAATCCTCCTCCACGAGTGCTCGTCACCATTCTGAAAAGCAACCATACAATAATCAGATCATACTCAGAAAATTCCTCATCCTACAGGCTTACTAGAATCTTCGTGACCTTTCTTGATTCGAGTATGGATCCTATGCTTTCAATAATACGGGACCAATACTACCTTCCACACCTATCCATAATTTCCTTAAGAATTACCCAAAATCTTCTAAGTCACCTTCTCATACCGGTACCCCATGTACATGCTAAACAACACATCCAACTCACTTGAACACTTCCTATGTTGTCCTAAGTTCCCGACCTCACCCTGCCTTTAGCCGCTGAAGGACTCTAACTTATGTTAGTTAACCACTTTATGAATACAATTACATGCAACAAAGCTCAAATAATCTTTCGACTAAAAGACTCAACCCTACAACAGTTGGACTCAGACAAGAGCTGTGTAATAGGGCCAAATCCATCACTATAAGATTATTTAACCTTTACACCATGTAATTTAACGTATTCACTTAACGATTAACTCACATCAACAAGAATCCTACAAAGAACAAAGCAAGAACCATTCATGTAGTAACAATCCAAGCCACAACCAATCATAGGACATCCCAATCTCACTTGCTACTACCATGCTAGGAACTTCTACTCTCATTTTCGGTTGCCTTATGCTTGAAAGTTATACACAATAAATGATTAAATCGAATTTCAAATAAATGACTCCCCCTAGGACCACAATGAGATGAGGAGCAAGAAATAAGGCTAAATCAGTCGTTCTAGGGCTATATGATCCTAGTCATATACAATTTTTAGAACTTACAATTAGCAATCACTTCTACCAATATAGATTCTAAATCTAGCATAGGATCCAATCCTCATAGGCTACAAGGCATCACATATCAGATCAATCTATCATGCAATTCCTTAAGGTATCCTTGGTCTTATTCTAGCATGCAAGCATTCATTTCATATAACATATTAACATGTATGGGTATTCTAAGAATCATTTACTTGTTCTCGGCTGATTTCATGCATCACACCCCCTTTTTCTTTATATAAATCCTTTTAGAATTTTTTTCCTTCAAAAGATTACGAATTCCTCAATTTGAGTTCAGTAACACCCGAGAGTGTGCCCGGATCCCTCAAACCAAGGCTCTGATACCAACTTGTAACATCTTAAAAATCCATGGAAAAATTTTCAGTTTTAAAACATTAATCCGTACAACAACTAATTCCCAAAAAACATTCAAGGTGAAAAATAATATTTAAACATCAGAGTAAAGGTCATAAACAGCTACTATAGTCACGTCAGGTCCTTCCCTTTCGAATTTGAAGTACCTGAAACCATAACCATAAAATGGTAGGCACAAAGCATAGTGAGTTACCAAAAAATACCACATACCATACATATTATTGGTCCTAGCCTACACTTTGGGCCCAACCCATAATAATAGGCCCAACCCTTCCTGATCAATGGGCCTATGCCAACATATAATTGGGCCTATCTGTTCATAGAATGGGCCAAGCCCAACATACAATGGGCCTCGTGCACTCATGCAATGGGCACAAACCTACATGCATGCTCATGAGCCCAACCCAACATACAATGCAAGAGTCACAAGGACAATTAGCATTCTACATAAGTCTTTCTAGTGGGCCGACATTGGTGCCTTCGACCCACAAATATAATGAGGAGACTCACCTTAATCTGATGGATATAAATAACACACTTGAACCGCTGCTACCATGGAATCTCACACTAAACATATCCAAGATCAATCCTACTGGTAATAACCCATAATCAAAGGTCTAAATCATAATCCATCACACTAAGGGTAGACGACCATTTTACCCTTCCCATACTTGACACAACTAACCATGGCCTAAACTCAAATGGTCCAAGGCCCAAAATTGGCCCAACATAGACTTCTGGTGAGTAGGCCCCACGTACCACCCCAATACGCACATTGTACTCCTAATTAAAGAAAGGGTAACGGGTAGAAACCTATTATGTGCAACGTACTAGGAGGGTACGCCCGACATATGTCATCGTTGCTCAAACTTAGCTCCAAGTTCTTAATACCTTAAGTCCTAAATTCTAACTCCCAAATCGAACTCGAAGGGACATCTGAAGTTATGAAGTTCCTGAATTTATGACTTTTCATGGGTTAATGGAGTCCAAACCAAACCCTATATTCATGACTACACCAAAGGACCACTAACTCATGCATGGAAGAGATATACCCATCCAGATTTGATTTTTAAAACTTAATGACCTCATAAATAGTTAGAAATGATGCTTAAAGGTTCTGGAGTAACTTCTACTCACAAGATCTAAGACATGGGGCCAAAACATGCACATAACATAACCTAAAACTAGATCAACACTAAAGAGCCATAAATTTTGAAGCTCTATACCTCCAAAAGAAAGATCAAGATGAACAATAGATCTACAAGCTCCAAGCCAACCAACACTTCTCCAATAAGCCCATTCTTCTCCAATATGCACCAAGAAGAATCCAAATCACTCAAAAGGCTCAAGAATCTCACAAATGACGCTAGGGTTTCAAGGGAACTACTTTAGAGGATGGAGGCTGAAGATAAGAAGGGTTTCCAAGAGGTTAAGGCCTTTAAATAGGGTCTAAGACCCAAAAATTAGGGTTTCACCCTACCTCGTGTACACCCAACATACTCCCGGTACGCCCAACATACTAGAGAGAATCTTCGAGACCGACATAAGCCAACTATGCCCAATGTACATGCGATGTGCGCCCAACGTACAGGCCAAAGTTCATTCCCATACTAACTTCTAATAGCCATAACTTATTCATCCCAACTCTGTTTTCAGCGTTCTTTATATGCTCGAAAAGTTAATGAGAAGCCCTACCATCCTATCTAATCTCCTTGACTTAAAAACCTTCCGAACTAGAATCCTTAATTTAAGAAAAGGCCTAAAGCATCAATTTTACCATTATACACTTGGACTCCAAAGCATAAACCGAAAACTTGGATCGCATAACCTATTTGAACCATACCCAACTTAGTCTAAAACCCGCACTCTTTATAGTCCAGCGCCCTAACTTGATCCATTTAATTCCTATAATTCTTGAAATAGGAAGCTTCTCAAAACTAGATGTTACAAATCTCTAAGTACGGGTTTATTCAATACTTAAAATCCATATTTTCCAATTACTCAGGAAGTATAAACATGCAAAAAGAAACACAAGAATAAATAATTGAATAAAGCGGATAAACCTCATAATTAATTATCTATTATTCATTCACCAAAGCAATTACATTTATTTTGTAATACTTTTCAAAATATCACCTAACTACTAAAACTAATATTATCTCTTAAGCCTATGCTCCTAGCATGCAGGTAATGTTTGACTCTGCTTATAGCCTTTGTGAAAGGATCTGCAACATTATTCTTTGATGATACTCACTTCACCAGAAGGTGTCCTTCTACCCGATGTCGAATATAATGGTACTTTTTGTCGATATGCTTAGAAAATAAATCAATTTTTTATTAGTAATATTATAAAAATAATTCAATTATTATTAATAGTATTTGCAATTAATTAATTCTTTATTTTAATAATAAAAATAATATTAATAATATATATATATATATATATATATATATATATATATATACCAAATAGTTCAAATTTCTAATTATTATGAGATAGCTATTTTTGTTATTACTTATAATTAATAAGAAAATAATAAATTACCAAAGATTTTTTAGAAAACAAAAAAAAATAGTAGTATTATTATAAAAGTAACTCAAGTATTATTATTAATATTAACGACTAAATAACTATTAACTTTTATAATTAAAATATTATAATTATTAGCCAAATAATTCAATTCATCTAATTATAATATCGTTATTATTATTAATATTACTTTAAATTAGTAAAAACAATTACCAAATTTTTTTTTTATAAAATAAATTAATTTTTTGATTAGTCTTATTATAAAAGTATTTCAATTAGTAATATCAATATAAGTAATTAAATAAATATTTACTTTTAAAATTATAATAATATAATAATTATTATTAATTACTATTTATCATAACTAATAATAATAATAATAATCAATAATAAATAATTACAATAATAACAATAATCTAAATAATAATAATATTATAATAATAATAATAATAATAATAATTAGAACAACGACAACATTAATAAGTAATACGTAATAACACATCATAACAATAATAATAAAACTTGAAGGTTAGAACTATTTTGTCAGAAATCCGTTGGTAATTAGCAATGGATTTCTGATGGAAGCCTATAATCTACCACTAATCCGTCGGTAAATACTCACAGATTTCCGACGAAACAATTATAATTTTCAAGTTTTCGAGCTTCTAACAGCGATTTTCCGCTTTAATTTTATTATACATATGTAATACATAAGTTACTATATATTTACCAAACTATAGTTAATATATACATACGTACATCCGAATACATCATTTGAAAGACGTTTCAATTCTAATTTTTATTTTTTTGAGCACCAAACCTCATTTTTTACACTTATATTTTACTCACACCTTTATTGTAGATACATTACTATATATTTAACAAGTTATAAGCTAATATACACATACGAACACCAGCGCATACCATCAAAGCTCGTTACTCAATCTCATGATGTAACACATAAATTCGTATTGATATATGAGATCCCGATGTTTTACACATGTCTTTGTATGTATATTACCTTTAATTTGTTCAATATAGCGAGAAAAAAAAAATTCATTTTCCTTCATTGACAATTGAGATGGTTTCCCCATCCCAAAATTTTTACACAATTTTAGCCGCCACATTTCCCTAGTCTTGTGGTGCTTATTACTTTTGGCACTAAGCGTTGCGGGTTCTCATGAATTTAGGATTTTTCTTATCAATGGTTTTAATTTAAATAAAGACACCCAAAAAATAATCACAAAACTGAATCTGGATTCACAAAGATGTGACTTTCCCATCTCATCTCCATGCTAATAAGACTTCTCCAATGGCAAAACCTATAACCACTACCCAATCTTCCATTTCCATGTCCAAAGACTTCGTCCCCAAGACTTATTTGTGGAAGACTATATCCCACATTAAAGATGAATAGCTTGGGACTTTTTATAAACCTAAATGGATTACAGTCAATGCCACCATCCTGTATACATATCTTGAAAAGTTTTGCTACACAACATGTCCAATCATGTTAGGCAATCGAAAATGAAAAAAAAATTGAAAATAATGGAGACGGGAGATGGTGATGTCATAATTGTGTTCATATTGTTGATAAATGTGATTATAAATGTAACCTGAAACTACTAATACACGACCACACTGGTTTGACATGGATAACTGCTTTTAAGAAAACTGCTGAGGAGATACCGGGTGTTTCTGCTAAAGATTTGTGTTTTATGAAACAAAAAGAGGAAGAGGATGATAGATTTGTAGAAACTATCGTGGTGTTTTGTTTGGTATATACAGTTTCAACTTAAATGTGAAGGAAGAGTTTTTGGTTGATGAAGTACGAATGATATCGAGTGTTGTGAAAGTTGAGAAGATAAAGCTTACATCAAACACAAAGAATTTACTTTTGGAGGTGTCAAAGAGTTGATATAATATATGAGGAGACTTGTGGAGTTTTGAATATATGTTTTCTTTGGATTTGGTGGTTAAATTTAGTTGAACATGGAAATTTTTTGAATCTAGGTTTGGTTATTATTTTTATGTTTTTGTTTATTACTTGAGCTAATTTGATGTAAAACACCTTATATGGTTTCTACTTTCTAACCTAAGACTTCATGATGTAGTATCCCAAAAGTCCATATAGAGTTTTAGACATAGGAAAGTTCCTCAAACTTGTTTGAAGTACTTTAGTCATTGCTTTACAAACCATCAATTTTGTAATTTTAATCTCAAATCATTGTAATTGTCACAACACGTAATTTATATCTTAAATAAAACTTTAAGTCGTACTATTCCGGATAAATCACAAACATTTTCAAACTCTCTCTTAATGTCTTTACATGGTACCATAATTCATGACAACTGCATGAAACATGTGAAAATAGTATATTAAGCTTAAATCACATAGTGAGCAACATAAAGGTGAGTAATCCTTAAAAGGGTATAATATATATGATCTTTAAAACAACTTAGTTCGGAGGTGTAATAAATAAATAATTGAAAATAAAGTGCACATGTATAGAAGGTCGTGATTATCACACTTTAAAAGTCATGTCTTCGTAATATCACATGAGAGAGTCACCAATGATGATAAATAGATATAGATTTTGGGTTGGGTGAGAAAATGAGCATTTAGTTACTATTCTTAACTTCATGGTAGTTACCACTAACTTTTTATACATGCATTTTATCCTAGTTACTCATGGTTAGCTAGTTCGTTTGTGACTCGTAACATGATAAAATATACTAGAAAACTATGTGAATTCCTACATAACTTAGTGACCCAACTTTTACGCTGGAAATTAGTGACAGAATTCTAACGCAATTTTGTAAAGGATATAAACCCTAAATTTAATGACGAAATAGTGACACAATAGTGACGTAGATAATTTATGTCGGAAATTCATCGGTGAATACCAACGGAATACCGACGAATTGTAAACAAAATTCTAGACTTGGTTTATCCGTCGGTATTCCATAGGTAACCACCGACGGATTTCCGACGAAAATGTTTTTTCTTTAAATAAATCAATTTTTTTATTAGTAATATTATAAAAATAGTTCAATTATTATTAATAGTATTTGTAATTTGATAATTCTTTATTTTAATGGTAAAAATAATATATATATATATATATATATATATATATATATATATATATATATATATATATATATATATATCATTATCATTATCATTATCATTATCATTATATACTTATAAAGGAAGCATTTTTCCTTTCACCACATTCATTTGAAACTCCCATTCATTTTTCCTTTTACCACATTAATTTGAAACTCTCATGACTTTTCAATTTCTTTCTAATAATGATTATAAGTTAGTTAATAAGGTTAAATAAATATAGAACCTAAAGTGTAAATATATATAAACTAAATTTCAATATTAAAAGAATATATTTTATTCTACTTATAAACTTATGTTTTTAACTTTTAACATATTATACTTAATTTATTAGGTCTAATATGTTGTTGTATGTAAACCATTATCATTTTAAAGCTACAACTTTTGAACAATTTGTATAAAATACTTAAGTTAATTTAAATATAACCTTACATGATCAACTTAAAAATTATTTTGGTTTGATTTAAACAACCCAAAGAATATTTTATAAATAGTTAAATGTGATAAATTGTAGTGTCTTTTTAATAATAATTATAAGTTGGTTAAAAAGGTTATATAAGTATCAAACCTAAAGTGTAATCATAAATAAACTAAATTTTAATATTAAAATAATATATTTACTTCTAATTATAAAGCTATGTCTTTAACTTTTAATATATTATACTTAATTTATTAGATTTAATATGTTGTTGTATGTAAACCATTATCAATTTAAAGCTACAACTTTTGAACAGTTTGAACAAAATACTTAAATTCTTAATTTAAATACAGTATAGCATTATAGGGTCAACTTCAATATAAATTTTAGTTCTACTTAAATAACTCAATGAATATTTTGTGAATAGTTAAAAGTGATAAATTGTAGTGCCAAATGCAAAAACTAAATTGTAATATCAATTTAATTAAAATATTTCTTAAATATATTTTTATAATCGTTAAAAGTTTGAAATAAGTAGCTTAAAATAACTTCCAATAACAATAATTAAAAATAACTCTATATAAATGATTATATTGATACCTTTAAAAAAATTGTTTGATGTTTTAAATAATTACAATGATAGAAATTAAAACGTTAAACAAATAAATTTAAAAAATTAATTAACAATAACTATAAATAACATTAAACTGCATATCATATTTAATTTTATTCATGAGCAACCCACGGGTAGAGGTAATTCAAAAGATTGAGATTATGCAATTTTAATAGATGTATATATTATCATATAATTCAAAATAATCAATATATTATATCAACTTAGTATACAAATTATTATATCAAATTTAAAAACAACATTATTGTTATATTTAAAAAAATTATATATATTTGTAAAGATTTCAGCTATATAGATGCTTCTGCGCAACGCGCGGGCATTCGCCTAGACGTTTGATCGCTTCAATCATCTTCTCAGCAAGATGATCAAACACGACATTGAAAGGAAGCTCATCGAACAAAAGGTTACTTTCTTGAACGGACTGCGATCTGAATGGAGAGCAGTTGTTTCCACAGTCAAAGCCCATGAACAGTTTAAATCATATTCTTTGGCGAAACTGGTGGGTATTCTAAAGTCCCAAGAAAAGATTGTGGTTCAAGAGAAGAATGTTGTCTCCAGTCTTGGTTCGTTGGCCCTCCTATCTAAAAGTAAAGCTGTGGTGGAGGATGAAGAGCTCAACTTGGAAGAATATGACCTCTCAACTGAGGATTATGCCATGATGGTATCCAATCCTAAGAGGTTCATAAAGAAGAGATTCCCCAGCAACAAAAACCGAAACTGGCAGGGGAGTTACAGCTCGGAAAAAGCGAACAATGAACCGAAAGTTGAGGAGCCCAAGAAGGAACCGAAGGCAGATGGCGATTCTGGAGTAAGCTGCTTCTACTGTGGTGGCAAGAACCACTATGCTAAGGACTGTGTTCTTAAGAAGATGGCTGAAAAGGACGATGGAAAGGATGAGGAAGCCGTGCTGCAGAAGAGATTGGATGAGTTGAGAAAGAAAAAGTCTACCGCTAACCCTTCTATTAATGCTCTTATTGTGCAGGGTTCGGTTAATGACGATGAGTTCGGTAGCACCGAAGTTTGGTCTACTGACTCAGAAGATGAAGAAGTGAGGAAGCCTACTCATGGAAAGGCTTATATGGCTAAGGAGGAAAGCAGTGGTGGAAAATGCTTCATGGTGTCTGGAGTATCTCAGATGAGGGGATACAATACCGATGGAAGAAGTAATGGACCGAAGGTGCAGGAAGATATGTGCTTTACGGCCAAACCACTCAGCCAACAATTCAATGAGCTTGATGAACTAATAAAGAAGGTACAATCTGCTTTTATTTCATCTAAAGTACCATCATCCTCATATGAGAAAGAACTAAAAAACGTTAACACAAGAATTTCTCATTTAGATAGTAGCTTAACTCAAACTCGAGTCACCAATTCTAACCTGACTGATCAATTAAGCAGGGTGGCGTCGAAGAGTGAGGAGCGGCGAATGTGGATTGAGTTAAAAGAGTCGGAATTAATTAAAGTTAAAGACGAAAACATTTATTTGCAGAGAGACAATTTGAAATTGTTAAAACAACGAAATGTTTTTTGTTTAATAGCTAAACGTTTATATTCCAATATTACTCAACTTCACTTGGACTGTGAGATAGGCCAAAAGATCCATCGTATGATTTTGCCCTTCCTAGAATTTAAGGAAGATGAAATCGATGCCAAAGCTTACAATTGTGAGAGTGTGATATCGTCTGATGATGTCAACCCAACTTATAAAATTGGACTGGACAAAATTGAGTCATTCATTAAGTCCAAAGACCACAAGGACATGCTCAAAAACCTTTTGGACGAAAATGACAGACTTAAACTGAGAACCGAAACCATGCAAAAATTTGACTCTCTAAACGCCAACGTTAGCTCAGAAAACAAAATCGATGTTGAAAATGCATCTGAGCTTAACGAGGACGAAAACATGAGTGAAATTTCTGTGGAGGATACTGTTGACTGCTCAGAATTTGTTAAAAGCGAAACTAAAAACCACAAAAATCTTATTTCTGAAAACTCTGTGGAATTCGCTAGATTGTCCCAACAAAAGTCCCCGAAATTAGTAGAAAAAGCTGTTGTGTATCAAAAGGTCAGGACCACTCCTAATCAGGTATACAAGGTGACTGGAGTAACCGAACATCAAACAGCTGAACTCACAGCTATTGTTAACGAAGACAATGCTGATGGCTGTGATGAGTATTTCTGGGAAGCTCCTATTGATAATGGAAACGAAACCGTCGGCCTTTCTGAAAGAACCTCCTGGATGAAGAAAGGGAGGTACATACCTGAACCCTTGAACAAGCCTGATAATTTCAGTGAACCAAGTACAAGTGGTACAAAAGATATTCCTCAAGAGGTTGATAGTTTAGCAAAAGAAGACATTCCTTCAACACCTACAGCTCGAAGCGAAACTTCATCAGATACTCCTTCCACTTCCTCAGGGCAAACTGAATCTTCTTCAAATATTCCCTCTGCTCCCTCGGCTCAAAGAAAAACTCCTGAAGTTCAAAAGGAACCAGCCAAGGTGACATCAAAAACGAAAGCGAACGTTCATCATCAACCTAAGCAGATGAGGGATAAAAAGATAGAAAGGAACCTAAGATACAGAAAAAACCTTTCTGAAAGGAAACAATTCTGGCACTCACAGAATGCATACTATTCACACAAAGACAAGAATCTGAAGTATGAAAACAACAACCGAAAGCCAAGGTTCGGTTCGCAAGAAGATACCAACCGAAAGCCAAGGTTCGGTTCACAAGAAGATACCAACCGAAAGTCAAGGTTCGGTTCTGAAAAGGACTTCGACCGAAACCAAAGGTTCGGTCCCAAGAACAACTCCAACCGAACACAGAGGTTCGGCTCCGAAATACAAAAGGAACAAGACTCAAAGGTTAACCCCACCAACGATCAAAAGCAAAAGGGTCACCTAGAGTCATCAGCAAGGAAGACATCTCCATCCAAATCCAAATCCTCTCGTTCTAATTCTTCTCGTTCTTCTACTTCCACTCGTTCATCTCCATCTAGTTTCAAAACTAATCCCGCTTGCCCTCAAAAACCTCATTCTTCAGCTGAACAGAAGGGAAAGCAAAAGGTCAATGAATCCAAACCTGAGTTCAAAGCGAACAAACCCAATCTTAACAAAATAAAAGTCTACACCATTAAAAAGAAAGATGAAACAACTCTAATTAAAAGAACATATCTAGTTGACATCTCTCTTACTATTCCCGTTCCCATGAAAATCTCACATGGACCCAAGAAACTTTGGGTTCCTAAATCTGCTTAATTTTTGCAGGTTATAAGTGACGAGCAGTTTGACGAAGAATGGTACATCGACAGTGGCTGCTCGCGTCACATGACAGGGAGGAAAGAGGAGCTCAGGGAATACAGATCTCTTGCAAATGGTGGCAACGTTAAGTTTGGAAATAACTCATTCGGCACCATAAAGGGATATGGGATGATAACGAATGGTGATTTTACCATAAGGAAGGTGGCCTATGTGGAAGGACTTCAACACAACCTCATCAGTGTATCTCAGCTTGTCGGAGGTACAGGTCTCAAAGTTTCATTCGATGATGAAGGTTCTGAAATCATAGAGAAAAAGACAAAGAAAGTGATTCTGAAGTCAGAGCGAAAGGGTGAAATGTTTCCTCTGAACATGAAACCCATCAAAGGAAACCCAGCCATATGTCTGCTATCAAAAGCTCAATCCGAAGAAAGCTGGTTGTGGCACAGAAGACTCTCTCATCTCAATTTCAAAGATATCAACCGACTTGTCACTGGAGGTCACGTTAGGGGTCTTCCATTGCTCAAGTTTGATAGAGAGCATTTATGTGCTGCATGCGAAATGGGAAAGCAGAGTCGTCAAAGTCACCCATCCATAATTAACACAAAAGTTGTTGAACCACTCGAATTGCTTCATATCGATTTGTGTGGTCCTTCATCTATTGAAAGCATCGGTGGTAGCAAGTACATTCTTGTTATCGTTGATGACTTCTCTCGATTTACATGGGTGTTCTTTCTAAAGCTCAAATCTAAAGCGACTCAAAAGCTGAAAGTGTTTATCAAGCAAATTGAAGTCCAGCTCAAGAAGGTCGTTCGCAACATCAGGAGCGACAATGGTCTCGAATTCAAGAACAGGGAGTTTGAAGAGTTTCTTGCAGAAAAGGGAATTAGCCATAATTTCTCAGCTCCCTACACACCACAGCAGAACGGGATAGTCGAAAGACGAAACCGATCTCTGTGTGAAGCTGCCCGAACTATGTTAAGTTTCGCTTCCTTACCTCTTTATTTTTGGGCTGACGCTATTTCTGCTGCTTGTTATACACAAAACAGGTCCTATCTCAACAAGCGATTCAAGCTCACACCATATGAGATATTAAACAACAGGAAGCCCAATGTGAAATTTTTCCACGTTTTTGGCTCAAGGTGTTTCATCTTTAACTCTAAAGAACACCGCAACAAGTTTGATGTCAAAGCCGACGAGGGAATCTTTCTGGGTTACTCACTCACATCCAAGGCGTACAGGGTCCTAAACAAACGATCAAGAAGGATTGAAGAGACATACTATGTGACCTTCGACGATAACTACGTCAAGAAGCTACAGGCCATAGATGACACTGCCGGGGAAATATTTCCTCAAACTGGCCAAGTCACAGTCTCAATCGCCAATTTGTATGAGAAATTTCTGGAACTCTTTGATGAACCGGAAAAAGCTTCTCTCTCAGAAGCAGGTGCAGCTGACAACAAAATTGATCATATGAAACAAATTGTCGAAGATGCTGCGAAAAGAATGCATGAAGGAGAATCGCTCACTGATGAATCTCCAACCAACACTGCTTCCGTCGAGGGGGAGCCAAGTTCTCATGACGAGGGGGAGCTAAGCTCACAAGTCCAGGGGGAGCAAAGCTCTACCACTTCACCCGAAGGTCCTTCACCAACCGAAGGTACCTCTCCAACCGAAGGTACCTCTCCAACCGAAGGTGCCCCTCCAAACGAAGGTGCTTCAATGCCTGAAAGTCCAGCACCGCAAGAAACCCCTGAACCTCATGTTTCTCAAGACTCATCAATTGAGGGGGAGCATCATGATATGATGCTTGATTTTGATAGTCAATCTGAGCCAGAAGAGATGATCAACGCCGAACTAGATCCAACCTTCGATCCGAATTACCCTCCTCTTACAAAATGGACCAGAGATCATCCTATCTCTCAAGTAGTTGGTGATGTATCTGAAAAGGTTCTGACCCGATCTCAACTGAAGGTAAAACAGACATCCTTATTCTCAAAGGTTGAGTTTTGTATGTGTAACTCATTTGTATCAAAAGTTGAACCGAAGACAGTGAACACTGCCCTCGATCACTCTGATTGGGTTCAAGCAATGCAAGACGAACTGAACGAGTTCGAAAGGAACAAAGTCTGGCGCCTCATTCCAACTCCTCCGGATGCTTCAGTTGTTGGTCTCAAATGGGTCTTTAGAAACAAAATGGACAAGGAAGGTAATGTCATAAGGAACAAGGCTCGTCTGGTTGTCAAGGGATACTGTCAGGAGGAAGGGATAGATTACGAAGAGACGTTCGCTCCAGTAGCTAGGCTAGAATCGGTTAGAATATTTCTGGCCTATGCTGCTCACAAAAACTTTGAGGTTTTCCAAATGGACGTCAAGTGTGCATTTCTCAATGGAGAACTTGAAGAAACCGTGTATGTGGAGCAACCTCCTGGGTTCGTGAACGAAAAGTATCCAAATCATTGCTATATTCTGGATAAAGCTGTGTACAGCCTCAAACAAGCTCCGAGGGCCTGGTATGAAACGCTTACAAAATTTTTAAAGATATCCAAATTCAAACAAGGTTCGGTTGACCCAACCTTCTTTCGCAAAAAGGAAGGTAACCACCTTATGATAGTTCAAATTTATGTCGATGACATCATCTTTGGCTCTACGAATCCCAGCTTAACAGCTGAATTCAGAAAGTTGATGGAGATTAAGTTTGAAATGAGCTCAATGGGTCCTATTAACTTTTTCCTTGGTTTAAATATAAGACAGGGACCCGAAGCCATCTTTATCAATCAGGAAGCTTACACAAAGACTCTCCTAGCAAAGTTTGGCATGATGGGAGACTCAAAAGTCAAAGTCCCAATGGCATTCGGCACCAAGCTTACCCCTTCTCTAGACAAACCGGCTGTCGACATCACGCTCTATCGTCAAATGATAGGCTCACTGATGTATCTAACTGCTAGCAGGCCTGATATCATGTTTTCTGTGTGTTATTTTGCTTGATTTCAGGCTAACCCACGCGAACCTCACATGCTAGTAGTGAAGAACATCCTACGCTATCTCAAGCGAACCGCCTCCTTAGGTCTATGGTATCCATCCAATTCAGGCTTCTTCGTTCAAGCCTATTCTGATGCTGACCTTGGAGGATGTGGACTCGACCGCAAAAGCACAACTGGTGGCTGTCAATTTCTTGATGGGAAGTTGGTCAGCTGGCAATCCAAGAAACAAACATGTGTGTCGCTGTCTACTGCTGAAGCGGAATACATTGCCACTGCATCCTGCACATCACAAGTGATTTGGATCCAGAGTCAACTTCGAGACTATGGACTCAATATGAAGAAGATCCCGCTACATTGTGACTCTGAAAGTGCAATTAGGATCTGTCATAACCCGGTGCAACACTCTAAAACCAAACACATAGCACTGAGGTATCACTTCATCAAAGATCATGTGGAAAATGGAAATGTCGAAGTTCACTTCGTAAGAACCACTGATCAACTGGCTGACGTCTTTACCAAAGCTCTTCCAGAAGCATCGTTCAATAAAATATTGCAAGGGCTAGGAATGATGGAATCAGAGTCAGTACCTCACACTACCTCTCAATCTCAAACGTAAGAAGCGAAACCAACCGAACGTTCGGGTTCGGTTCAACCATTTCACTCGCTCATTACTTCAAAGGTAGTTTTTCTGTGTTGTATATTTCTTGTGCAAAATTTTTTTTTCTTTATGTAAAAAGTTTTTTTCATATTGCATATCTAAACTCCTTAGTTTCTTAAAAAAAAAAAAAAAAAAAAAAAAAAAAAAATATTTCCAAAACCGAAACCTCCAGAAGGTTCGGGTTCGGTTTTTCAAAACTTTCAAGAACCGAAACCAACCGAAGGTTCGGGTTCGGTTTTTCAACTTTTTCCAACCGAATCCAACCGAACGTTCGGGTTCGGTTTTTCAATTTTTCTCTCTAATAATATCAAAAATCCAAAAATGCTTTTATTGTGTGCTCATTTGTTTATGGGAATGTATTCGATGCCTTATTTAAGTGTCCCTAGAAGCATGCTGCTGTATGTGTCCCAAGCCTCATAAGATTTTGAATAATAGCCTTCATGACCTGGTATACACAAACCTTGTCTTCCCAATAAGGCTAACTCATTTATTCTAATCGTGAGCTACCTCACTCTTTTCTCACATGAGTTCAGAGTCTCCTGCTTGGTCCTTTTGTTCGCAGCAGAGGTACTATGTCTTCTTTCACCATCCCCATTACACTTCTCCACAACATTCGTTTCATCACTGTAACCCTTGAGACTCTCAGAAACTACCACTGAGGTTTATGGTTACACAACATCTGTGTTTATGATCTTAGCTTCGTGCCACTACGAGCTGAGTGAAACCCAAAATTCAACACCAACGAATTGACGGTGACCAATTAACTTGATCAAGTTTTCACCAATGAATTGACGAATGTACCTTCATGAAATCTCAATTTTTTTTTTGTGATTCCAATGAAATTGTTACACACCATAACATTTCTTCCCATGGGATCCAGTTTTAAATTTTTTTTCTGAGATTTCATATTAATCCAAGCCACTTGAAAATCAACTCCAACCTACTTGTTCAACAGACTACACCGGTCTCACAAGTACTTTGTTCACATTCTTTCTTATATCAAGAATTGCATTGTTGAATCAAAGCGAAACCACCATTAATTAGCCTAATTAAAAGAAGCCTTTCAACATTTCTTAATAAATGTTTGATCGTAATTCAACGGGATTCCACATTAACACTTTGAGGTCTTTCTTGACCTTGAAGGAAGAGATTCGTGCCCGGGATCATCAGTTTCGTGTCCTTATGGACATCACAGATTATCCTAAAAAGAGTTGCTTTATTTCCTTTTCTTTTACACTCTTTGCACGAAAATCCTAGATTTTCAAAAAATTCCGTTACTAATTACTTTACAGGCTGGATTATTACTGAAGCCTTACTAATGAAGTTGAGGCCAAAAATCAGCCACGTGGGTCCTAAATTGAATACAGCTGATTAAAAAGGGGAAAAGACAAAACGTTGCTGACTCGGCGGGAGTTAAAAGGATAGAAATTCAAACGACGGTAAAAAGGAGGGCGCGTGAATTTGAAACGGCCGCGCTTTTTCTGACACTTCTGGACGCGTGTGCAGTATTGAAGCGTCATCAATCTGGCATTAATGGCGCGTGTGGAAATGGAAACGGTTCCTCTATCTGAACCGGCGCTTACCGGGCGGCGTGATCCTAGGAATCTGACACTCTCTCTCCTACGTGATCATCGCACGTCCCAACTGTCACCAATCAGTCACTCCAAAAACCCGTTTCGTATTTCCATAAGAGATTTGAAACGATTTTTCTCTCTCCTATCACCTACTATAAAAACCCATCAACACCACCTTTTACCTCTTTACTGCCCCATAATTTCCAAAGCAAAAATACTTCCAAACTCTCTCACGGTCATCTTCTTCTCCAAACCTACAACAATGGCTGAATCCTCTTCCGTCCATGCTACTTCTCAGATTCTTCCAATCCGTCCTCAGCAATGCCTCGTGATTGATCTCAACCCACTGGCGTATGATTCTTATATGTCGCCGGTCATCGAATGTCTCAAATACTCCCAGCTTGCTCCTGCACTGTCACGGATTGAAACGGTGCCAATGGTGGCCTTATCTCAGGTCTACGCAACGGCTTACTACGACAAGGCCGTCGACAGGGTCTTTTTCGAAGTGGCGGAACACAAGACGTCGATTTCTCGTTCCCGCTTCTGCACCATGCTTGGGTTTGCTGCTGACCCATCGCGCGTTCACCCGGAGACGATTCCGGTTGGTATGCTCTACAACATGTTCTACAACATGGGCTACACGGAAGTTCTTACCTCCGTCGCAAGGTTCAAGAAGTCCTGCCTACCGCCCCAGTGGAATGGGTTATTTACAGTTCTCTTCAAGGGACTGTCAGAAAGGAGCTTAGGATCGGACGGGGCCAGTCGTCTTTTCCTGTCGATTATGTATGGGGTGTACAACGGGATCAATCTGGACTATGGATTTGTCCTTTGGCAACAACTGATTCAGAGCCTCTCTTCCTCTTCCCGACACTCCGAGGTGTCGCTGGCCCGGTTCTGGATCTTGATCACCAGATGGGCTATGGACAAGTTTAATGTTCCCACAGCCGACGGTGCACCGATGTCTTCTATTGGTACCTTTCATACCAAGAAGATCATCGTATCCGATGCATCGAAATTCTCCTTCATTGGCTCTATCCCGGAGTCGATGTATGCTGATGTGCCAGCAGATAGCAGATTGATCAGAACGATCAAGGAGTTTCGCCAAACTGGTCCGAGGGAACTGACACCGGACATGCTGCGATCAATTCATGATGCCGACAAACCGGTGGCCAGGGGCAAAAAGGGTGACAAGGGAAAGCAAGTGTCCAAAGCTCCAAAGGGACCTTCTCCAAAGAAGCGTAAACAACAGAAACCTGCTTCATCCCCACAACCGAAAAGGAGGAAGTCCCAACCAAAACGAAAGTTCCTCATACCCTCCTCTTCAAGGGAATCCGAAGGTGGGAGTTCGGACTCTGAGGGATCCCAAGGAGACGAATCTCCTCAACGAGGCAACACACCCCCTCGGTCCCCAACCCCGGAGATGGAACTTCACCAATCCCCAGTTCCTTCCCCTCCACCCACAATACCTATTTCCATTCCCACCATAAACCCTACTATACCACCATCCTCATTCCCTATACCCCCACCCATATTCACCACATCAACCGAAACACCACCTGTAACCGAAACCCCTCCCGTAACCGAACCTCCACAAACCGAAATCCATACACCACCACCACCCGAAACTAACCCCCCACCCACTCAACCTGAACCAACCAAACCCACAACACCCCCAGCTTCACCACCACCTCAATCTCCAGAAGACGCCTCCGATGGCGATGATCAATACCTTGGTGGTGATCACATGAACTTTGACTCGGTCTACTATAGTCCGTTTCAAGTTCAGAGTGATGAGGAGGATGATGCTCCAGTGACAAAGAAGCATCTCCGCGAGCTTAACGAGAAGGTTGATCAACTTCTCGCCTCCTCCTCCAACCAGCAGTCATCCTTATCTGAAGCTGCCCTTCAGAAGATAGTTGATGCCTTCTCCAGGGCTCAACATGACTCAGTGGCCTCAGCTACTGCTGCTATAGACGCCTCCACCCGAGCTTGTGAGGCTGCGACCGAAAAAGTCGATAAACTATTCTCCGACGCTTCTGACCTGCTGAAGTCTCTGCAGGAAAGCGCCAATGCCACAAAGACAACTCTGGAACCGATTGTTCAGCAATTGGCCAAGTTCGTCTCGACGGAGTTGACTTCGTTCGCTACCCTCCGACAAAATATCAGCGACGACAACTCGGCACTCTGTGCCTCCACCGATGCCCGTCTGGCAAAACTACAAGAGGATCTTGCGGCAGAGAACTCTCTGATGGACGTTCTGGCGAGTAAAACAACTGCCCTAAAGGTCAAGAGCACGCAGCTTTCCAACTCTCAAGAACAATTGGAAGCTCTTCGATCCGAGAGGGAAGTCATAAAGACGTGTGTTTCGGATGTCCACACCGCTCTATCCAACATCCTGGAAGCACACGACCCCATCCTTAATCATTCGGTGAGGCGCACCCTCGCTGAAAAGCTCTCCCCAGCCATGGCCCTCTTAAGCAAAATTGAAGGCCTTCCGAGTTTCGTGTCCATTCCGAAACAAGGAGGAGATGAGAAGAAAGGATCGAAACCACCTCCTTCCTCCAAAGCTACTCACACAACCGAACCACCCCCAACTGGTCATGCCTCGGGTTCGGGTGTGAAGAACAAGGGCAAAAACATAGCAGAGGGAGGAGATGAAGATGAAGATGAAGATGAAGACAAGGAGACCATTGCCGACTTGTTGAAACGGAAAAACAGTCGCAATGCTGAAGGTGATGCCAGTCGTGTGGCGCGTGAGGTTGAAGAAGCCAAACGAAAGCAAAAAGAAGCCCACGATCTCCTTGAGAGCCGAAAGTTGCTCTTCCCTGCCTGGACCAGGGATCATTTGATAAAAGAGGCCATAGAGACTCCAAGCATACTGTGGATCGAGCTGGTGATATCGTTCGACTGCAACAACACCATCGATTCGCAGTTCGATATGCCACTGACTCGAAAGGCGTTCATCTTCCACGCCTTCTCCAACATCTTTGAAGTCCCGCATCCGAACGATGAGCTTGACAGGGAGCTCATTGACTTCTACCTGGAGGCCGCTCGCCCTCAATACCTTACATGGAGCGCCCAGAAGATTGTCAATGTTCGGGTGATGAAGCCTTTTGCCGTGGGGAGATTCACAAACGTCAAGTTCAAGCTTATCCGAGGATCTGCAAGAACTGCTCACATGATCTCTCTGGCGGATCTGCCCAATCTGAACCCTCATGATTGGATAGTCTTGTACAATATCCTGCTGACAAACGAAGCCGAATATGGTCCCATCTTAGACCATGTCAAAAGGATGCTGGCATGCTATATCATGGAGGTGGCCCTAATGGATCAGGAAGTTGCCACAGTTTTTAAGAAGAAACCGAAAGTCAAGCCTGTGGGATCGGCCAGTGATCTGAATCAAATGCAAATGGGCAAGATAGATTCGAGGCGAAACTCTGTGATGTTCACTAGAGCCGAAGGACAGAAATGTCTCTTCGCTTTAGCTGACAAACATCTTTACACTACAACTTGCTTGGAGCACATCTTATTCATCATCAAACAGTGTAAAGACAATTCGGCTGATGATATCAAGTACTTCAATGATATGATCAATTGGTACATCCGGTTTAGACAGACCATCCTTTCAATAACCAAGTGTCTGTTTAGTACCGTGAAGAAGAAGGTACCAGCTTCAGCCGCCGGCCCAAGTAGGAAGTGAAGGTCTCGCTCCAAATTGACGCAAAGGGGGAGATTGTTGGGCTGAAAAGAGTTTTGATGTTGCGTCTTTTGGGCTCGTTAGATTAGCCTTTTATTCTCCGGTTTGGGCCTGTCCAACCGAGAGCCTTTTATGTATAGTATTTAAGTTAATGCTTGCATGGATATTAGGTTAAGATTCTAGAGATTATCGATATAGCGATTAATCAAGAGTACAATATTTTCCAGTAATCGTTCTTGTAATCTTCCAATCCTTTACAGTTGATGTTCTTAATCGAGCTCTTCTAAGGATTTTATTTAATCATTCGACACGATTGATTCAAGCTGTTTTGTTCTTAATATTGTCTTCTGCTTTGGTTTTAATATTGTGTTCTTGCTGTTTCATATTCATATACTTGTTCAAGATCTAATCGATCTTCATAGATTAAAAGTTGTTTTAATCCCATCAATTATTAATTACTATTTATCATAACTAATAATAATGATAACAATAATAATAATAATAATAATTACTAAGTAATAACATACAATAACAATAGTAATAACTTTGAGAAAAATAAAAGCGGAAAAAACGACGTAAGGTGTTGAAAAACTTGAAAGCTAGAACTATTCTGTAACAACAGATTTCCGACGGATGCTGCGCTTATCCGTCGCTAAATACCGACGAATTTTCAACGGAACAATTATAATTTTCAAGTTTTCGAGCTTATAACATTGATTTTTCCGCTTAATATTATACCAATGTAATACATAAGTTACTATATGTCTACCAAACTATAGTTAATATATACATACATACATTCGTGTACATTATTTGAATAGATATTTCAATTCTAATTTTTATTTTTCTCAAGTACCAAACGTCGTTTTTCCACCTATATTTTTCTCACACCTTTATTGTTGATACATTACTATATATTGAACAAGTTATAATTAAGCTAATATACACATACAAATATTAGTGCATACCATCGGAGCCGGTTACTCAATCTTATGTTGTAACACTTAAATGCATATTAATATATCAGATCTCGATGTTGTATACATGTTATCTTTGTATATTATCTATAATTTGTTCATTAAAGCGGAAAAAATTCATTTTCCTTCTTTGACAATTGAGATGGTTTCCCTCGCCCAAATTTTTTTGCACAATTTTAGCCGTTGCATTGCTCTAGTCTTGTGGTCGATATTACTTTTGGTACTAAACGTTGAGGGCTCTCATGAATTTAGGGTTTTTGTTATCACTGGTTTTAGTTTAAATAAAGACACCCAAAAAACAATCACAAAGCTGAATCTGGATTTACAAAGATGTGACTTTCTTATGACAATACTGAAGGTGTGTGTTGTTTTTAGTATATATTCAGCTCTTATTAATGACACAAGCCACATTTTACATTTGTCACATGCATGTGATTCTTCCATTTATTTTGTGCAGTGTTATCGTAATCGATCGATGATCTGAAAGCGATTATTGATATGTGTGATATTATTGGTAATGCAAAGCCATTCCCATCTCATCTCCTTGTTAAAGAGACTTCTTCATTGGTAACACCTGCAACCTCCACCCAGTCTTCCATTTCCATGTCCACAAATTTTGTCCCCAAGACTTATTTATGAAATTCTATATCCCAGATTAAAGATGAAAAACTGAGGACTTTTCATAAACCTAAATGGATCACTGTCAATGCCACCCTATTGTATATGAATCTTGAATGCTTTTGCTACACAACATGTCCAATCATGTTAGGCAATCGGAAGTGCATAAAAAAATTTGAAAATAATGGAGATGGGAGATGGCGATGTGATAATTGTGTTCGGCTTGTTGATAAATGTGATTATAAATATAACCCGAAACTACTAATACATGACCAAACTAGTTTGACATGGATAACTGCTTTTAAGGAAACCGTTGAGGAGATAATGGGTGTTTCTGCTGAGGAGTTGTATTTTATGAAAAACAAAGAGGAAGAGGAGAATAGATTTGTAAAAACTATTCGTGGTGTTTTGTTTGGAATATACATTTCCAAGTTAAAATTGAAGGAATAGTTTTTGGTTGATGAAGTACGAGTGATATCGAGTGTTGTGGAAGCTAAGAAGATAAAGTTTACATCAAACACAAAGAGTTTACTTTTGGAGGTGTGAAAGAGTTGATATAATATATGAAAAGACTTATGGATAAATCACACACACTTTCAAACTCTCTCTTAATGTCTTTACATTGTCATTACTATAATTCATGAAAACTGCTTGAAATATATGAAAATAGTATGTTAAGCTTAGATCACATAGTGAGCAACATAAATGTTAGTGATCCATAAAAAGGTATAATACATATGATCTTTAAAACAACTTAGTTCAGAGGTGTAATAAATAAATAATTGAAAATAAAGTGCACAAGTACAGAAGGTCGTGATTATCATACTTTGAAACTCATGTATTCGTAATATCACATGAGAGAGTCACCAATGATGACGAATAGATTTTGGGTTGGGTGAAAAAGTGAGTATGTTGTTACTATTCTTAACTTCATGTTAGGTACAACTAACTTTTTATACATGCATCTTATCCTTGTTACTCATGGTTAGCTAGTTCGTCTGTGATTCATAACATGATAAGCACTACTACAAAACTGGATGAATTCCTAAAGAAATTAGTGATCGAATTTTTCCTTCGGAAATTAATGACAGAATTCCGACGTAATTGTGACAAAGATAAAAACCCTAATTTTACAAAATATTGACATGATAGCGACGTAAATAATTTATGTCGGAAATTCGTCGGTGAATACCGACGAATTGTAAACAGAATTTTAAACATGGGTTAGCTGTCGTTTTCCATAGGTAATTACCGACGAATTTATGATGGAAATGCTGTTTTAGAAAACAAATCAATTTTTTTAAATAGTAATATTAGAAAAATAATTAAATTATTATTAATAGTATTTGCAAATAAATAATTCTTTATTTTAATTTTATATATATTATATTATATCAAATAGTCCAATTTTCTAATTATTATGGTATAACTATTTTTGTTAGTACTTATAATTAATAAGAAAATAATAAATTACTAATTATTTTTGAGAAAACAAACGATTTTTTTTGTTAGTATTATTATAAAAGTAACTCAATTACTACGAATCAATATTAATGACTAAATAACTATTAACTTTTATAATTAAAATATTATAGTTGTTAACCAAATAACTCAATTCATCTAATTATATTATTATTATTATTATTATTATTATTATTATTATTATTTGAAATTAATAAAAACAATTACCAAAAAATATATATATTTTTATAAAATAAATCAACTTTTTGATTAGTCTTATTATTAAATGTTTCCTTTAGTAGTGTTAGTATTAGTAATTAAATAACTATTTGGTTTTTTTAATTAGAATAACATAATAATTAATAACCCTCTGTCCCAATATTATTGTCCACGTTTAACCTTTTTAGTATCATTTGTTCAACTTTGACCTTAAATAATTTACTTCTTATATAATTTTTTATGCAATATATATGAATAGATTGTTTTTTAAATGTATTTTCATTGTTATAAGTTTCATAAAAAATTATATGACACAAATAAAGTTATTTATGGTCAAAGTTTACATGGAAAGACTTCGAAAGTCAAACGTGGACAATAATTTTGGGACGGAGGGAGTATTAATTACTATTTATCTTAACTACTGCTGCTACTAATAATAATAATAATAATAAATAATTACACTAGTACCAATAATTGAAATAATACTAATATAATTAATAATAATAATAATAATAATAAGAATAATAAGAAATTACATTAATAATAATAATAATAATAATAATACTAATAATAATAATAATAATAATAACAACAACACCAACAACATTAATAATTAATAAGTAATAACACATATTAATGACATGAACCACATTTTACATTTGTCACATGCATGTGATTCTTCCATTTATTTTGTGTAGTGTTATTGTAATCATTGATCTGAAAGCGATTCTTATTATGCGTGATATTATTTGTGTTGCAAAGCTATTCCCTTCTCATCTCCTTGCTAATGAGACTTCTTTAATGGCAACACATGCAACCTCTACCTAATCTTCCATTTCCATGTCCAAAGATTTTGTCCGCCAAACTTATTTAGGAAGACTATATCCCATATTAAAGATGAAAAGCTTGGACTTTTCATAAACCTGAATGGATCAAGTCAATGCCACCATCTTGTATATCAATCTTGAGAAATTTTGCTACACAACATGTCTAATCATGTTAGGCTCACGAAAATGTAGCAAAAAATTGGAAATAATGGAGATGGGAGATGGCAATGTGATAATTGTGTTGAGCTTGTTGATAAATGTGATTATAAATATAACCTCAAACTACTAATACATACATGACCATACTGGTTTGACATGTATAACTACTTTTAAGAAAACTACTGAGGAGATAATGGGTGTTTCTGCTTAAGATTTGTATTTCATGAAACACAAAGAGGAAGAGGAGGATACAATTGTAGAAACTATTCATGGTGTTTTTTTAGGAATACTCATTTTCAAGTTAAAAGTGAAGGAATTGTTTTTGGTTGATGAAGTACGATTGATATCAAGTATTCTGGAAGCTAGAAAGATAAAGTTTACATCAAACACAAAGAATTTACTTTTAGAGGTGTCAAAGAGTTAATATAATATATGAGGTGACTTGTGGAGTTTTGAATATATGTTTTCTTTGGATTTGGTCGTTAAATTTAGTTGAATGTGGAAGTTTTATGGTTACTTTCTAGCCTACTACTCCATGATGTAGTAACTCAAAAGTCCATATAGAGTTTTAGACAT